>NC_037297.2:7111927-7821326 GCF_000002775.5 Populus trichocarpa | reverse complement strand
GAAAAAATATTTTTTTATATTGTGCTAATCTAGAGAAAAAACTTGCAACAAAGGGAGTGATATTTAGGAAGTGTTTGGGAACGCGGTTCAACCCGCGTTCCTAAAAATTTGAATTTTTTTTTTGTTAAAATTTAATATGGTTTGTATGTTTTGGATCGTTTTGATGTGCTGATGTCAAAAATGATTTTTAAAAAATGAAAAAACATCATTGACATGCATTTTGGTACGAAAAGTTATTTGAAAAATATCCACAAACACACTCTTAGAGGTACGGTCCTAATTCATTCAAGTCATTTTCACACATATGCGGATACAGGGAGAGATGTTCTTCTTCTCTTTGCATTTTGCACAGTTGAAGCTTTCCAGCATCAGACCTGTAGTGTGAAATGAATGCATGGCATGCCATCATATTCATGGTTTTAATCTACAATTATAGATGTCTATAAAAGGATGTAAAGTTTTGTATTAGTAACTCTAAGGAATTAATTTGGTATTTAAGGAGGTTGGTTCCTTCTTTGATTTTTAGGGTTTATACTAAAAATAACTTAATTTTGGTAGAGAACCCTTATCATCAAAAAAAAAAAAAAAACAAGGGTTTTTTTTGGCTGTTAATCATCTCCCAATACATGTTATTAACATTTGTTTTTTATTTTTATGTCACAAATTGTTAAATTACACAGTAAAGAGCTATTTCTTCGGCCTGGATTTCATTTTAAAATAAATATTAAATCATAGAGTTAATGTTTTCATATAATCCCTGTACTCTCTGTTTTATATTTAGAAGGTCTTTTTTTTTTGTCTTAATATAGTAAAAAATAAAAAAGCTAAAACTGTAGGCATTTTCATTACACACATATAATTAGGATTTTTCCCTTCTCAAAAAAACCCAATAACCTTGGTGTTTGAGGTATTTTAGTTTTTTTACATAGATCATTAGTCATTAAAGAATTTACAAGAAAATATGAATGTCTTTTCAATTTGTTATAGCATGGTAAAATAATCTATGTTTTTTTTTTCATTTTTTAAAATATAGTAAAATGACATGTTTACCCTTGAAATCAAAGTAACTAAACCATGCGTCCAGTCGTCTTTTGATCTTTTCACATTGATGTTTTTTTTTTTGTTATTGCCAGTTTCATGGAGGAAGATTTGATCTTTTTATAGAAATTAATTATTAATTAAATGGAGAAAATTGTTGGCACGTGTCGCACCATCATGTGGGAGGCGTCCATGTATTTTAGGCGACTCGTATGGCGACTCTCAATGACAGAAAATGCTCTTTTGTTGTGTCATTGAAAGCGTCATCGTGTTCTTTTCCTATTGATATGACGTGTGTTGGAGGCGGTGAGACGATTTGCTGCTAGTGGACTTTTCTTTTCTTTTCTTTTTCTTATTCTCTCTCTCATCCCTTAAGAATTACAAGTTTGTCCTTTTTGTTTTTAATATTTTAACTTCAATACTTATTCTTTTGATTTCTGATTATTGTTCTTGGTCTTTTTATAAAAATTTTATTTATTTTCAATTTCATCATTCAATCCTAATTTTTCATATATTATTTTCCCAATTTCTTTTGATTTTTTTTTTTAATTTTCTTCATTGGCCATTTTGTAAAAGTTTTATTGGTTTTCAATTATATCATTCAATCTAAATTTATAGTATATTATTTTTCTAATTTGGTTATCATTCTTTTGATTTTTTTTATTCTTTTGTTGAAGTAATTTTCTTTTCAATTTAAACTCTCCAATCAAAACTTTGTAGTTGCCCTCGAATTTTTTTTTCATTCACATTCTTTTAATTGCTATTTTAAAAAAAAATTATATCCTTTTGTATAATTGATTTTTTTTTTCTTGAATACTTCATTTAGCGTTTGATTTGTTAGAGATTGAGCTTTATGGTTTTTTGATGTATAGTGTTTTCGGTCTAATGAACGAGGTCACATGTTTAAAAAGTTAATGGGGGTTGACAAGGAAGAAGATACATTTTATGGGGAGATTACAACTTCTTATGTTGCTATAGATGTGCTTTCTAGGATTATTGCTTTATGGAATCTTGATTCTTATTTAGTTTCTCTTAAAAGGAAATTATAATTTGGCAAGGTTGTGAAGTCTAAGTGCACTTGGGAGGCTGATAAGTGGCATAGGAAAGACAAATCGATGGTTGGCAATGATCATCTGTAGCTTCAAAAGCATTTGCTTTCATCAGATATTAGCTCAACTGTCCAAGGGTATTCTGGCATTACGGTTAACACCATGAAGGTTTGATCTTTGTTTTGCTGGAAATTTCTTACAAAAAAAGATTATATAACCACCACATTCCATTTGCTAGGGTCTTGTGGTTAACTGAGATATTATTAATTTCCCTTACTAGGCCTAGAAGGCTATTTCACCTTTCAATATCATGGACAACCAGGTTTATTTCAGGCTTGTGTGTATTGAACTACTAAATCTGGATTCGATTAAGCCATCTGTTATGCATGGGATACTTAAGGAACCAATCTGGATTCAGTCCAACAATGGTGAAGGTTGAACGGAATCGTGAGAGAGACAATAAGGTTCAGTGTTTAGCTATGGAGGTTATGGGTGGTAGTTAGCAGGAAAGGTGATTTCTTGGTCTTCCTGAATTCCAGGAGTGTCATTCATTTCTCATTTCTTTTCCTGCCTTCTCCTATACAGTTTGTTACACTTATATAACTGAATAACAATTCTAGAACAATTCCCCCAGCACCTATAGGAATGTGGAAGATTTCTTTCTAAACAAAACGATGCGTCTTAAGAAAATAACAAAACAGTGCATCTTAAGAAAATAATGAAATGGTGTGTAAGCTTATAACAATAACTTAATTTGAATTTGAAAGGTAACCTTCTTTTTCTTCTCCCTCTTCAGCTCAGCTGGTAACACCATCACAATATTTTAGATCATATAACTTACTTTGGCTAGCTTGATTGGTCATTTGCGTTGTTTCTATGTATTCTTTCCATCTGTTATCGACCGAATTATTGAAACTCACAACCTTTTCAATAGAGGACCAATGGCTAGATTCAGACCCCAGGATCTTAAGTTATATTTTCAACCCTTTTATAGAAAAACATACAACCCACAACATGCACTTGTTATCATGCCAAGTTATAACATTGATTTTCAATTAATATCTGGTATGCTATGCGCGTTGGTCTTCAAAATTATTTCAGGTGTTTTGTTTATGTGCCTGGAGGATGCCCATCACCTGTGCAGGTTTTTGCACACTTGCACGGGCTAGGATTTGTTTTGGAACTTTGCCTTTTTTTTTACATTTTGCTCTCCTTTGGGCATCTTTGCTGTTATTTCCCCCCCTTTTGTACTCCATTGTCTCCCTT
Organism: Populus trichocarpa; assembly: GCF_000002775.5. Classification (NCBI taxonomy): domain Eukaryota; kingdom Viridiplantae; phylum Streptophyta; class Magnoliopsida; order Malpighiales; family Salicaceae; genus Populus; species Populus trichocarpa. Next base: position 7,817,973 of record NC_037297.2, on the reverse strand, counting down.
TTCTTCTATCATCTTGACTTTCTTTGCCATTTTCTTAATTTTTTTTCCATTTTAATGATGATGTGTTCTGTTGTTTGCTTAGATTGGGTCACTTTGCTTTTGCGCCCAATCCTTTTTGTTTTTTTTTTTTCATTAAGCTAACTGGGCTGTTGTGATTTATAATCTGTTAAAGAGTTGTCAGGATCTAATTCTTGATGCTTTGTTGTCTTCTCATGTTTACTATTGTATTTTTTGGATTTTGTTTTTCTATTGTTTTTCTTTTTTTGATTTTTTTGTGGGGTCAACAATTAGTAACAACATCTGGCATGATAATTGAGAATTATATAATTGTTATTTTTAAAGGTATATTCAACATGTATGATTGATATATAATTTTCTTGATGTGCAATTGTTATATAAACACAAAATTATATCATTTTAAAATAAGACTCATAATGTGTTCTTTTAGGTGAGTGTGATATTCTCCATTTTAATAGACATAATAGCAATTGTGTTGTAAGCCATGGTCCTTAAATTTAATCAATATATGATATACCCAAAATTTTTTTATGGCAAAACACATTAGGGTAATGCCCGTAATAATTAGAGTGTTATAAGAGATTAGTTATAACCTTATTGATTAACAATAATTTATATTTTTATTAAGCTCCTATTTAATCCTTTTGGAGCCGTATAAAAATGATGGTAATGCATAATGAGGGTTTCAGAATCTTTAATAATATTCAAAGACATTTTGAGCTTGAAGTAGAGTACATAAAGATGAGCCACACTACTTTTTTTGTAGCCCAAGCTAGATAACATAAGGCATTTAGGCCTATATAAAAAGGACAACAAAAGAGTTGGTAGATAATTGATGATACTGCAAATTTTGCGCAAAGAGTTGGTAGACAAACCAAGTGTTATCAATTTTAGCTTTGCTATATTTAGGGTTTTATTTTTATTTAGAAGGCACTAAATTAAATATTTATTTAGGTGATGAGTTTTATAGATTTAATTAGTTACCTGATTTTTCTTGTATTAGAATAATAATATTGCTTTAATTAATTTTTTCATCTCTTCTAATATCATGTCTAATTTAATTAAATGGTATCCAAGATTGGGATATATAGGACAAGAAATGTTAACTATACTAACTAAATAACGAATTTAAAACTCACTTGCTAAAATAAGCCTATATGTATGATCCATGTTTAATAGAAAATAGTAATAAAAAGCCTTTTAGTAAGGCTAAGAGGACAAATTACACATTAGAGTTAGTCCGTTTAGATATTGGTGGACCTATAAATGTGAGGCCATACTAGAGCTTTTTTTTTTCCTAACTTTCATAAATAATTACTCATAGTATGATGTTATGTATTTGTTATCTCAGCAATTAAGGCCTTTATGTTATTTCAAATGCTTTGTAACAGATGCTGAGAATCAAAAATAAAAAAAAAAGAGAAATTTAAAAGTTCTTTACTCTAATAAAGGCCAAAATTATTTATTAGAACAATTCAAAGAACCACGTGAGGAAAAAGAAGTACGTAAGCAATTGATAATTCCTTGCACTGTATAACAAAATGATGTTGTATAAAAAAAGAATCACACACTTTTAGATATGGTTAGGTCAATGATGATGCAAACTAACTTATGAATTAATTTCTTGAAGGGATGCACTACTAACTACTACTTATATACTTATCTTATACCCTTAAAATCTATTCCTTCTACTCTTTTTGAACTTTAGAATGATCAAAAGCCTAATTTGGAAGGTTTGCACCCATATAAATCAATATGATAAATTCATAACTCTTTCCATAAATATGTAAAATTAATTCCTAGAATTGTAAACAAATCTTTATTAGATACTCTAAATACTCTAAGATCTATGTTATGTATGGAGAATATTCTAATGGAGGAATAACTAATATAAAACCTTGTAATGTGAATTTCCTAGAAACGATTCTTCAAGTATTGGTGAAGTTAAAAAAAAAAAAATCTTTAATATGATGGGTGATAAGAATTTTTATGAAGGTTCTTCATGATCTTATACTAAAAAAATGTTTCTGAACTTCATAAATAATTGGTATAGATAGTGGGAGTGATTCTTTTTTTATAGGAGTGTATCATTAGAGGTAGATTCTCACAGTCTTAATGTACGTACAAGTACATATAGGACCTTTCCTCATCATCATTTTGAGATTGAAGAGGAGACTTTCATGTATGTATTTTTATATATGAGGATAAACTATCTTCTTTTGAGGAAGCCATAACTCCACCTGTATATGAAAAATGGATGGCATCCATAAGGGAGGAAATGAGTTCAATGACTAAGAATAATATATGGAAGTACTTCATCTTCTACGTGGATAAAAATTTATAAAAAAATAAATGGGTCTTTAAGATTAAGAGAACGGTTGACCAGAGTTAGCTTAAAAATAAAAATGATTATTATTATAGTCTTAAAATCCGATTCGAGGATCGATCCGGGACAATGCTCGAGTCATAAGTAGAGTTCACCATTGACCTCGGTAAACATAAAAATAAAAATGATTATTATCATAGTTTTAAAACTCAACTTGAGGGTAGACTCGGGGTAAGATCCATGTCATATGTTAGGAAGATCAACCTGAGTTAACCTATGTCAATATAAAATAAAAGTGGTTATTATCATAGTTTTAAAAACTTGATTCGGGAGTTAACCCGGGGCAAGGCTTCGATCACGAATCAAGAGGGTCAATGTAAGGATAAAAGTAGTTATTATCATAGTTTAAAAAAATCCAAGGTAAGGTTTAGGTCATGAGTCGGGAGGGTCAACTTGGCTACCTAAAATTTTTAATTTTTTATTCAAAAAATTCAATGGATTTTTGACCCATGTTTTATCCCAAGTTGACTTGAGTTTTTAATTGGACTAGGTGAAGTCAATCATTTCTCTATTTCTTCTTAAACTCGAACAAGTTTAGGCCCTAGATTAACTCGTCAAGTCAGTCTTGGTTTTATAACTAGGATTATTATAATATTATTAATTTTAACACTTGATATAACTAAAGTAAAAAAAATATCAATTGTTTTTTAAATATTTTAGCTTGATAACAATACATATTAAAGGTAAAACAAACTTTTTTATATTTTTTTTATTTACTATAACCAAATAGGATACAAAGACAATCACTTTATCTTGTATATCGCTACCAAATACAAGTCTGTCTCAGTCTTTTTTTTAATCTTGTTTCCATTATGTCTGTCTTTTTTGTCTTGAGATAGTAACCAAACATTACTTAATACATATATTTTAAAGGTTTTGTCTAGTTCCAACAATTACAACTCAATATTGTTTTGGAATCATAGAAGAATAAGAGAATTAACTTTTTAATTTATGTATATCTATAATATCCACAAGGATTTTAGCCCAATTTAATATATCTAACCTATTCGGATTAAAAAAACTTTTAAATAGATTAGATTTATATTTTGTAATATATTAAAAATTAAATTTAAATATGAGTAAAAACCCGACCCATAATGTCTCTTTGAAGAACATCTTTCTCTAGAAATTGCCTCTCCCTCTCCTTTTATGAAGAGCGAAATTTGTGTCGTTTTTCTTCTCTTCTGTGTTGTTAGTGGTCGCTATTATTTCTGCTAATCCAATCCTGCTTTCCATTTATGGTTATTTAGACATTAGATACATATACACATACACTCCCTCTCTCTAAACATTCAATCTCTCTCTATCTGTCCATTTTTCTTGGGATGGTCTTACCTCTATGAATGTAGTCTTTTTGTGCCCATCAATGCTTCTTTACTCTTTTGAAATTTTGTTGCTGCCCAAATAGTTTTTTTTTTTTTTTTTGTCTTTTTCCTGGGCCTGTCTTGATTAAAAAAAACACAACTTGATCTGGTCAAATATTGCACTTTATGGGTGGTTTAGGGAAGATTTGAAGCTCAATTTTATCAACTTTGCATTGAGTAAAACATATATATTCTCATATGATAGATCTTCTAACATAGATCTGTTCTTTATGAAATATATGCCCTTTTGTAGTATTTTTTAATATAAAATGGAAAGGACGGGAGTGAAGATTCTTATCCCTTATCTCTAGTGCTTCGTCAACACCAAAAAGGGTCAATAAAAAAACACCTTTTCCTTGTGTGCGGGTAAGTAGAAAGCTTTGGATTTCCCTTCTATTTGGATTCTTCATTCTGTTTTGGTGGATTGCTTAATCAAGTGCTCCTTGTTTCAAGTCAAATCTAAAGCTTTATTTCGGTATTTAGGCTATAGAATTCCAAAGGGTTTTCTTTTTCTGAGGTTTACTATCCAGGTGAATTTGGTTGATTAATCCAACCATTCCTAAAACAGTTTTTAGGATCTTCACCAATCAGTTCTTACGGATCCTTCTTCTGAAAATAGTGGTTGTGATTGTCTAGCTGGTCTGGAGTGCATATCAAATATCATCAGGGCCCTCAGGATGGGGTCCTGCTTGTCTGCAGAAAGCAGGAGCCCTCGCCCTGGTACGCCTTCCTCTCCTGCCTTTGGCGTCAGGAAGAGGAAGAAATCTAAAAAGCGTCCGGGGTCTCGGAATTCCTCGTTTGATTTTAGGAGGGAAGAACCACTTCATAGGATTCCAGGAAGGTTGTTCTTAAATGGGTCTAGTGATATCGCTTCATTGTTTACCCAGCAAGGCAAGAAGGGAACTAATCAGGATGCTATGATTGTTTGGGAGGTTAGTTCTTTCTTCACATTCTTCTGTTCATTAAAGGATTATTCTCATTGAAATGCTCATAATAATAATAGAAATTTGCAATATATTTTAATCACCTTAATATTTCGCTTCTTACCTCTACAAAATAATTATAGTTTGTTATTTTCTTGAATGCATTGTTGCTATCTCGATGTAGTTGCTTGTGCAGTCAACGCAATGGTAGTTAATTAATTATTCCACTTACAAGTCAGTCTGTCATTCTTTTTTTAAGAAGTAATTACTTGTAGCTTCTCTAGTGTCTTTCTTTCAGTATAGTAGCGAATCATTGAGTTGTTTCATGAAATTTTGCATCAATGATAAAAATAAAAAACAAAAAACTTGACACCCTCTATCTACCTGCATTTACCATGTTGAGCCTGAGTTCAGAAACAAAAGATTCCGCTGATCCCATTCGTTATCGATTCCGCTGAGTTCAGAAACTCTCTATTTGTTTTGATCTATCATACCATCATCCTATTATCCTTATTGGACAAGGGTTTGTTCCTGTAAGGTAGGTAATCAATCAATCAATTGTTTCCTTGTTGTGACTATTTCTTACTTTCATGTGATGTGTCTATATTGAAAATGAAGCATATCCTGCTTCTGGTTGGTCTGGATTAATTGTAGTGAAACACTATCATCAGTTCTGGGAGCATGACAATCTCTGCAGGGTTATGTCTGTACGCACTATGATGGAAACTTTAATGTTTATCTGGTAATTAAAATCATACGATGAGATTGAATAGATCTTCATTCTTGTGTTGTAATGGGCTTATTTTTGGTATAGTTTATAAATTTGTTGTCATTGCCATACATTAAATATTTTTCCTTCTTAACTTGGATAATTGTACAAGCTATCTATATTTTTTGGAGCCTGGCTATTATGCAAACTCTATTTGTTTGTTGTTTCTTCAATGTCATCTAAGTATTTCAGATTAAGAACTGCTAATATTATCTCTGCCATGCAATATTGCTGGTCTCTTCTCTGTATTAGAAGTACAATGTTATTTATTCTCTGTGCTTTAACCTGAAATCAAAGAGAAAACAATAAAGAGAATAATAATTATAAATGAAAATAAATCACACCCTTTGAAAATAAATCTCACTCTTTGAAGCTTTGTACACTTCCAGAATTTTGGCTCTAGGACAGATGCAGTTTTTTGTGGTGTTTTTGATGGCCATGGACCTTACGGTCATATGGTTGCTAAAAGAGTGAGGGATTCTCTCCCCCTGAAACTGACTGCTTATTGGGAAATGAATGCAACCAGTGAAGCTGTTCTCAAGGAGATCAGCCTTAATACCACAGGGAGCATGAACTCTGAAGACACTTCCTTTATATCTGCTGATGAAGAACCTAGAGCCTCTGTTGATCTCGAGGATGCCGAGAAGCACCCGGAAAATTTTCAGACTCTGAAAGAGTCATTTCTGAAGGCGTTCAAAGTCATGGACAGGGAACTGAGGGTGCATGCTAATATTGATTGCTTTTGCAGTGGGACAACAGCAGTTACTTTAGTCAAGCAGGTTTCTACTCATGAAGACCTTAATGACATATAGCATACTTAGGATCTTAAAATTTCGTGGCTTACTTCTTGATTATAATTGTCTGATGTTTGTGTAGGGTCAATATCTTGTCCTAGGAAATGTTGGGGACTCAAGAGCTGTACTTGGTACAAGGGACAAGGATGATTCTCTTGTTGCTGTTCAGTTGACTGTGGATCTCAAACCAAATCTTCCAGGTAGCTCCCATCTTCATTATCTGTCCATAATGAATCTTTTCAATTGTATCTTTTATTTTATTATTATTATTGTGTATGCTGTTGGTGTGCTGTGAGGTCAGGAGTTTTATTAGGCCGGAATGGTTTGTCCCTCACTTACAGTTGATGTTGTTGAAGGAGAGAAGTGGCAAATTCTTATGTCATATATATTGATATAGCTTTCCTTTTTCTATCTCCATTGGTACAAGGAAAATCAAGACATGCAGTAGAGTACAAAATCCTATGCTCTAACATGGATTATAGGCTTGCATATTCTGATACATAGTTCAAATGTTACCAATATTCCTTGATGATCTAGATAGCATTGCTGATTGATTTGTGTGTTTGATCTGTGGTCCATTTCTGAAGCAGAACACTGGCAATTTATGTTTTCAAAATTTGATTGACATTGAATCACATTTTGTTCTATTTAACTAAATATGATCAAGAGAAAAGCTGAGGGAGCATGATGATTGATGACCTAAGATATCCTATGCAAAGAATACTTTTGTTGTAAGAGAAAAATGGTGCCAACAATGGCAGAGATCAAGCATATGTGTGGTATAAATTGCAAGTGAAGGTTGTATAACGGGCAGGACAAGGAAGAACTAAATGATCTTGAATATATACTGTAACTGCATTAGTCCAACCATAATTGATTGGCAGGTAAATTACTAAAAGGACAGACGGCGTAAGGCTTAAAGGATGTCATTTGAGTGGTCAACATGTATCCTAATTTCTAGTCCCCTCTTTTCTTTATAGACAGTTGCAATCTCAAATCTTCCTGCATAAAAACTATCAAATTGTCTCGATAGCAATACATGAATGGTTGTCAACTGGACAAATGTTTGCCAAATAGGGCTGTGTTAGCATGTTTGCCGCTAGTGTCTTCCATTTTTGTTGGCTACTGTTTTGGAACATGTGTTTACTTGCTATATGGGTCTATGGTTTCATTGCCCAAATCCCTAAACCAAGGCGATAGAGAGAGCCCAGGGGCTGTAATCCATGGTTTTCAATATCTGCACAGTCTTGTATCTGAATTTCAACAATAATATGTTTCATTCTGCTAACTACAGAGCATTGTTTTCTGTTATCAGTATGTAAATCTGTGCTCTGTGGCACCACTACTGTGGCTGCATCTGCAATTGAAAACTGTGCTGTAATCAAATCTCGTAGTTTTTACTATCCTTTTTTTTTTTTGGTCTCCTACAGCGGAAGCAGAAAGAATTAGAAAGTGTAAAGGGCGGGTTTTTGCTCTTCAGGATGAACCTGAGGTAGCTAGAGTCTGGCTACCGAATAATGACTCCCCTGGCCTGGCCATGGCACGGGCTTTTGGAGATTTTTGCCTAAAGGATTTTGGTCTCATCTCTGTGCCTGATATATCTTATTGGCACTTAACTGAGAAGGATGAATTTATAGTGTTGGCAACAGATGGGGTAAGAGCCGTTCTTATTCTTAGATCATTCTCCGTTTACTGTATAGTCTATGAAATTAGCCTTCTATCTCTCATCAATGGGATCTTTTGCTGTTTTGATTTGTTTTAGATTTGGGATGTGCTCTCGAATAAAGAGGTGGTGGACATTGTTGCATCAGTGTCGTCACGTTCCTCTGCTGCGAGAGCCTTGGTCGAGTCAGCAGTTCGAGCCTGGAGGTACAAGTATCCAACCTCCAAGATTGATGACTGCGCTGTAGTTTGCCTCTTCCTCGAATCGAATGATTTATCTACTGCTTCCAATATCAAGGCGAATGAACAGCTTGCTTCAGTGGACCAAGCTGACAATGGCAGGCAGAAAGAGGATGATCTCCCCAGTCTAACCTGTCTGGACCACGCAGGAGGAAATGCAGAGGAAGATTCCACAAAACAAGATGAATTGCAATTAGAATGTGGAATAGAGTGGTCTGCTCTCGAAGGAGTCTCTCGTGTTAACACCATGTTGAATCTACCAAGGTTTGTGCCAGGAAAAGAGGGGAAGAAGGCCGCAGGAGAGGCAAAGACTCGGAAATGACAGAAGGAAGAAGGGGTGTATATATATATATTGGATTTATCAATTAATTTCTGTTAATGTTAGGTTTTCTACAGAAGGGGAAAAGATTGTTAGGGCCATTCTCTCAAAGTTTGAATTTCTTTTTTTAATCATATTCAGAAATGGACTCTTCTTCTTGGAGAAGATTCAAGATTTCACCTCTCTTCTTGCGGGTTTCTATTTTATTGGTTTTTTTTTAGCTGTGGGGATAAAGCAAAGCAACGTTATTTTGCTTCCAACCAATTTTGCCTAATCTGAGATGGAAATTGTCTGGAAGACTTATGATCTATAGCCCAATTTTGTACCCTAATTTGTTTTAAGAAAAAAATTACATTTTTTGTGATTTTTTTTTCATTTTTAGAATTTTAGCCATTTCTACGTGTTTTCATGCTTTTTAATATTTTTGTGAGTTTCAAGTTAAAAAATAAATAAATAAAAGATTGGCTGAAGAAGGAAAAAAAAAAAAAAAGCAAAAATGTTGAACTCATTTTTATTTTGTTTAATCTTATCCAAACTTGTATAATTTGGATTTAATTCAAAGGTTAATCCAATGATTTTAAATGATGAAAGAATCTAGCTAAAAAATCAATACATGTGCATTTATATAAAAGAGAGGTGCGCAAACTAGTCCGGATACTCACGTTAAACTAAAAAAAAAAAATTAAAAATAAACCTACATATAATAAATCCATTTACTCTCCTTTTATTTCCTAACATCTCATCTCTCCTCTTGACAATCCATGTTTTCCTCGCTAGTGACAAAGCAACTTGAGTTATAGTGAATCTCTTGTCTCCACACCTACACAATTGCTTAATAAATCAATATATTTGTAATATTTATATTATTTGATCTGGTTAAAATAAAATAATATAAATATTATAAATGATAGTGAGTAAAAAAAACCTATATGAAATAGATATTATGAGTCGGGATTTTAAAAACTTGCTCAACCCAACCTAACCCATATACTTTATACTTCTTTTATTTTTATATTTGATAGTTTATGGATTAAATATTTATTTTTATTTTATTCAGAAATATTTTGGTTCTAAAATTTTTTATTAATAGATTTTCTATTAGATTTCTTTAACGTAACAAAAAAAAAGCTTGTCTCTTTGTAAGAGGGGAGGGCAGTAACTAGAATTTAATAGTAGTGAAGGTATGAAAATTAGACCTAACATTAGGGGTGTCATGACACCTATAGTCCATGTTGTGGGTTTGCCTCTAAATGCAATCCCATGAAAATGATTAATATAAGCCTAATCCGTGAATATTTGTAATATTTATAAAAAAATTAGCCTAACTTGTGAATATTTGTAATATTTATAAAAAAAATTAAATTAGCCTAACCTAATATATCCAACCCGCTTGGATAAAACAAATTCAAATGGGTCAAGTTTACAAGTTGTAAAATATCAGAAGATGGGTTGAATATTATTTTGGATCCAAACCCGACCTAGCTATATCCATAAACACCCCTAGGCGTAATCATCGCTAGTAGCAACAACTTTAGTTAAGAGAAAAAAAAAAGTGATAAAGATACATCTCGATCTTCCTCATCAATTGATGATGATTGACACCACCTTAAGTGATTGTTGAAGAGGTCAAGAGGCATATGTTCAGCCTAAACACACACACCAACAACCATCGACAAGTGCGGTCAAGCGCCTCCACCAAGTCCACTTGTCATTGCCTATAAGCTCTCGTGCCTACTCTAGTTCTCATTTCTAGTATGTTTGTCTCCTTCTAAATTTCATTTATAATTCTTTAGGTAATTTTCATCATGGTTTTTTTTAATTTTATTTAATATTGAAGTGCTGTGGTCATACCATTATGTAATAACCGAAGGGTATAATGTTGTCGAGGAGCTTGTTAGAGTGATGTAAGATTAGTGGTTAATAATTTTGCAAAGAAAGTAGTAGCAAGGTTTTAGAATTTATTTGATTTATTTAGGATGTAAAGGTTTTTTTTTAGTGTGAAATTTATCTTTATTGTGTTGTTGTATCCATGGTTGATGTGTTGATTGTTTGATAATATGTTTTTTGTTGATTTCATTGAAATGATTTCCCAAATCATTACAGATATGATTTTCCTCCATGAGGATTTCTTAAAATTATTTCTTAAATTGTTATCAATTTGATTTTTTCTTGTTGTGAGAAAATTGTTTAAGTGGTTTATGAAATCATTCTCGATTTGATTCTCCACGTTGTGCATTAGTTTTTTTTTTCATGTCATTGCTAAAATGTTTTCTCTTGTTTTCAAGTAGAGTTCTGAACTATTTTTATGATTGTTAATGACCTGGTCATGTTTATTTTTTAGCAGAGTTTTCAAATGATTTTAATTCATTGCTGAAATGTTCTTGCTTGTTTTTCAAGAAGAGTTTTTAACTATTTTTATGATCATTATTGACCTGATCTTGTTCATTTTTGTACAAAGTTATTTGTTATAAAATTGCTTTTTTTTTTCTTTTAAGCAGGGTCTTAAATTGTCGAGTAGAGTTTTCAATTGATTTTTTTAATTCATCGCTAAGTTGTTCTATTTGTTTTCAAGTAGAGTTTTAAATTGTTTTTAAGTCATTCCTGGCTTAGCTCTGTTTATTTCGAATGAAGTTTTCGAATGATTAATAAATTAGTTGTTGAATTGTTTTTGCTTGTTTTAAACAAGTTGGTTGCGAATTTAATTCCTTAAACTATCACCAGTTTGCTTGTTTCAAGTTATCACTAGCTTCTTCTTCTTCTACTTTTTTGATGTATAAGTTCTAGAGATATGAATTTAAATTGATGCAATTTGATTTTATTTCTTCTTTATTTCATTTTCAAAATCAATCCTATTTTATTTTAAGGTGATTTGCAAATTCTTTCTTATATATGTTTTAGACATATCTTTGTTTAATTGCTTCGTGTTTTGTTTTCAAACCATATTGCCTCTTTACCAATTTGATTTGATTCTATGTTCAATATAAATATGACACAGATGGAACCAACACAAGAAAAACAACCACCATAAGAGCATATAATTATGCTGAAAAGGAATTACATAGAAATTCTAATTTAAAATTTTGCTATTGAATATTTTTATTCAATAAGTCTATGTTTGGTGGGCTAACCTCATTCGTATTGATGGAAAATTTAAGTGACTATATAGGAATATTAAAGGTGTGTCTAGACACAATTTTGTGTTTTAATTATGCAAACCCATCTCTAGAAACAAGTAATAATGGTTGATATGATGGAATCTATGGAGATGGTGGATTATCAGGCTCTTCATGCCAAAAAAAATGTAACGCTTCTCCATTGCTTGTATTAACTATTTATCTAGTGTAGTAAGTATGATTTTATGTATGTTTTTCTTTAAAGATAAATTTAATGATTTCTAGAATATTTATTAAATATTGTCTTACTAGGCATGCCAATCTATATGTTGTCAATTGAATTTTACTTAGAATTTAGCTGTAATATGGAAACAACTACTTTAATCAAACAAGAAGTAGGATTCTTGACCTCAAACTCTAAGAAAGGGATGTCTCTTTCAAGAAGCACATCCATGTAAAAAGATTAGGAGTTTAGGGAAATAAATTGTAGGAGTTTAAATATACTAAAAAGAAAAAGTATAAATCAAAACAAGAAAAAGCGTATGGTGCAAAAGATAAATAAATTAAATAGTAGAAATTGAATATGTAGGGTTGACCATTATTTAAAGTAGTATAGGCCTCATTTATATTTTTATAGAGTTTGAATCTTATTTACATAGGAAATTCTAATTTCATATAAATATCAATATCAAATAAAGATGTTTATTAAATCCTAATACAAACAAAACACTTTTCAATTGAAACTTTAATGATTCCTAGGCTAATCTATGAATTTTGATTAATTATTATGTTGAGGACTTCCACTCTAAATAGAATTGTATATTTAGTTTATCCACATGCATTTAATCTCTATCAATCAATTACTTTCTCTTTATTGATAATAAGTTCTAGTCGCTTGGTTGATTGGTCGACTACTTTTTCAACTTTTCTAGTCAATCAATGACTCTTCCAACTTGGTCAATTTTGTTGATTCACGATCGACTCCAGCTTTCTTCCCTTATTTTATCATGAACAATCATTATTCTTTATGTCTGACAAATATATCTTTATTTTCGGTGTAAACAAGCTTCAGCCCGATATTTCTTTAATGCCTTGTTTACATAACCAAGAATAAATGGTCTAAAGCTATGGCTCTACCCTCAACTAAGGCCATTATTATCCTTAAATAGGTCTTAGTAAGCTTTCTGACCTAGAAAAAATCTAACATCTAAAAACCAGTGTAAAAGGAAGGTTATATGATTATGTCGGGTTGGAAAGTTTCATTTTTTATTCACTTTTTAATAGAGTGTATATCTAGGTTGTATACTAAAATGTCTTTGAATTGAGCCATTAGGATTTGTGAGGAGACACAAAGTTCCCTAACCACCTGGGTATAAGCCCCCTATCATGACCAAATTGTAAAGGATAATAGTTTAAATACATTGTTTGATTTCAATCAGAAAAGAAAAAGAGCAAACATCATTTATTTGTTCGACTTGGTGGGAGTTCTAGACGATTGAATGATGTTATAGATCATATGGAATTCCCATTCTTTATCAAAATGTTGATGCATTATATTAAACTAGTTGTTGTAATCAGCAAGAGCAACACCACGTCATATTAAAATTTACTTATTTATGATATTTAGGTCAACATGATCATCTTGAAGTAAAAGTCTTTTTCTCTAATGTCTAGAGAGAAGAGTTTGATCCCTTCAAGAATAATTTTTTTCTTGTTAGGCCCTAAATATTCCTCAATCATACATTTTAAGGCTTTGCTCATGATTACCTAGTTGAACTCAATCATTGAGATTTGGGTCACAAGTGATTATGGGTAACAAGTGATTAGGGAAGATCTTGATTGTGCATAGCTATAAGATGTCATTGTTGATTATTGTAGTTTTTGCATATAAAATTAGGGATTTTTGGAGAGAAGATGAAAAGCTAAATATTAATCATTGTATTGAACTAAATTAATTAGCATGTCAGTTCTTGTAACTCTAAGTAATGCATTTAAGCTTTTCATCTTCTCTCCAAAAATGAAAAGCTAATTAATTTAGAAGCATATTGATTTTGTTATTTTGCTATGTTGCCATGCAAATGATCAGCTATAGATGAACAAATTTACATTGTAATGATCAACAGTAATGCTCTGGCGTAATACTATTTAGTGGGTTCTTATTTTGCTATGTTGCCATGCATCTCTGTCCCTTTACTGATTTAATCTCCTGGCCTTGCAAGCAGACCATATGAAGTTTCAAAAAACACTACTCGATACTAGGATTATCTGGTTCTCATGTTTTGAATTCTCAAAACTTGTCGAATAAGGAATTATTCAGCATATTGGGAATTGTACTCCTCTCTCTTACAAATAGTGGATCCATGATGAGCCCCGTTTTGTTTTGGGAATGAGGAGTATAACTTCTAACATACCTAATATGTCAAATAAATTGAGTATAAAATAAATACAATATATATTAAAGCCAAGCTGCAGGTATCTTGGAACAGAACTGAAGGAACAAAAAACATATATATAGGCACCCAAGGTGGAGGACAACTTTCAATGTGGTTATAAGGCAGTAATCATTGGCAGATTGGCACACTATACAACACAGGTTTGATCTACAGCGATTAATAGAGGAACATAGGCGAGGCAGGTCTTACAAGGTTGTCCTCAAGAACTGTACCACAAAATATAGGACTGCCAGAAATAGCGCAATCTGGTATGCATCTCTTTGGAAGCTGTCATCCCTTTGAAAGAACTGTATATCCAAACAGATTATATGACAACTTAATTAAGAATACTGGACTAGGAGACGACAAATACTATGCATGTTCAAATTTTAACGTACTCGCGGGGAACAGTTTTCCAGAAATTATCAATAACATTTTGTTTGATTATGTGGAATTAGTTTCTAGTAATTGTATTTTCATAATCCGCACAATCCCTAATGCATTCTTTTGTCATCAGATATGAGGAGACTGGACAAGTAATTTTTAAAAGCTGTTTTTTCTCGAAGCTAATAGGAACACTTACCTTTGTTGGATCACCAGAAGGGTCAGGATATATCTCCATGTTCTCTTTTTTGGACGAAGGACGGTTTGTCAAGCTTTTCACAAGATCAGATAAATCCTTTCCATTTTCAATTGTAGCAAATAATCTACGAGAAGTCCAGAAAAAAGCCTGATCAACAACTGAAGAGGCTGACAAATCCCAGAACTCTTCGTGCTCAATCACTTGGCCACTGATCTGGTTTAAAGTGAATTTGGAATGCACTTTAACTATCAAATCTCCCCCCACACCAGCAATAAAAGATTTGGGCTTTCCTGTTATTGTCCACTTGATACTCAGGATACTTGTTGACAGCATTATCATTTCTTGTACAGTCTACGACAGTCAAAGCATGTAGAACTTACATAAATTAAAGGGAAAACAGTACAGAATCATACAATTTTAGAACGTGTAATGGCTAGTCAGAAATGTAAGATGGACATGGGACAGTTGTAAATGGTAAAACGTTATGATTATAAACAAATCAGCAATCTGTTTCCCGATGAAGTTGTTTGTGTTGTCTATTTAATTGTGTTTTTGGAAGAATGCAGATGAAGCCAAGCATGTAAATGTTGCTCTCAGTCTGATATATTTATGCATACTACCATGTTTGAAAAAATGTAGAAAAAGGAGTCTTCGAGCAGTGACTTTAAGAAAATGGTGACCATGTACATGGGATAGTTGTAAATGATAAGGCAGGCCCCGAACAGACGACAGGTGAGCCTGCATGTGTATGCCTGTGCACCTGAACGGACACCTATGCGCTATAGTGAAAACAGAAGAGTCCTGAATGCTATGCCGTATTACTATTGTAAATATAACAGTGTGTGATATAATGAATGAAACGTTCCGAATTTGCAATAGAGAAGCACTCTCACCACAGAAGGGTTATCTAGAGCACCAGTTGCCCAGAGTGGTCTCTTGTATTTCTCACGACCAGTAAAACTTCTGACTGGATCCTGCAATTACTAATAAAATAAAAGTTCCAATTTACTATAAGCAAAAGAATCGCAAGAAATTATGTTTGAGAATGCAATATCCCACCATCCCACATGAAGAAAATGTACATTTCTAGCTATTTATAAACAAGAACATTTGTAGATTTATTATGTGTTGTTCTATTGAAATAAAATGTTATGTATTACAAATAGTTATTGAATGCCAGAATGAGATCACTTACGAGCCAATATGAAAGACATAATTAATAACCCATGTATTCAGTGATTTTCATATGAATTGACTGAATTATTTCTTGTCTTCAGTTAAAATTCTGCTCTGGTTTGGAAGTCATATCTCATTCCCTAATGGCAGACTGCTCTGTAACCAACTGCAATCACAACCATATGACTATAATACTGTGCTTTTCTCTGCGATGGTTGCATTTGCAGCTTGGAGTGTTCCATTTCAAATATAACTCAACTCTCAAGAGCAGTTTTCTTGTGATTTGGGTCTCTTTTGGCAAACGAACCAATTAGGCCTACGTTTAGCATTACTACTTCTGTCAACCTTTGAAATTGCAGTAACTAAGGTTACAGTATTCTTATTTTACATATTATGCATCAAACTAAAAGCAACTTATGGAAATTATTTTTCTTTTTTGGTTATCACTCAAAGTAAAAAATAACTTTAAATTCATAAGCCATGCCAACATTACAATCAAGACTCCACCAAGCTCTGGCAAAACCGTCTTTCTTTTTTCTTGATACAAAAAAGTGAAAGAATACCTTATATCTGACAGAAACTGCGAAGGTTCCAAGGGCACGATTGCCTTCACGTAGTTGGAGGATATCACGTACAAGCTGTCTGGCTGTCGATTCCACCAGTGGGCTACTAATGCACTCGAACTCATTGCAAAGCTGACCAAAGTCCATTCCATTAACTATCCTATCAGCTTCAGAGCTTTCATTGGCAGGCTCAGCTGGAGACGGTTCAGTCCTACTAGAATCATTTGTTACTGCATGTAGACATTATTGAGTTTAATTTGTTGATCAGTAAGAAAATCAATCCTTTTTTCTTCATACATATTTATGCATGTGTTTGTGTGAGCTTTTTCTTGCCAGGAAATTAAAGAGGAAAGAGAATTAAGGCTATGTACCTCTTAGTATAAAGGGGTGGTGAAGAGAGGATGTAAAAGGCCTGCAGGTGAAGATAAAACGATTACTACTTCGGCAGCATTGGCGGTGAAAGCTACCAGGAGTGGCAAGGGAAGTAGTCGAGGAGGCTGCAAGAGCAGAGGAAACAGAAGCATTCATCTCTTTCCATTCTGTTTTCTAGTGCATGTGGTGTTGGTTTGAATTAAATATGGAGCCTGTTCTTTTGTTTTTCTGTGTACGATATAATTTTGTGATTTTATGGATAAGGTTTGTGATCTGAAGATATGCACTGCACTTGGGTTGGCCACTTGTTCTTGAGGTTTCAGGCTCAAAATTTGCCACATATATCCACCAAGTACCATTAATATCTAAGACAAAACAGAACAGTATAAAATAATAAGTCAGACTGTTTGGTGCGGATATGAAACTGAGGGATTATATTAACAATTAATATTAAGATTAACATCAACAAATTAAAATTAACAATTAGCATTAACAGTAGCACTAGCACTAACACAAAAAAAAAAACCAAAAAGACTCGGTGTTTGCCTGAAGATCCAATTCAATACACTATAGGTTGAAACAACATAATGATGAATTTACAGTACTAAAAAAAATCAATAAACTCACTATTGGGGATAATATTGTCTTTTTTTTTTTAAATCCATTAGTCATTATTAAATTGATAAAGAGTAACTCTATCTTTTCAGATTCATAGAGCACAATGATAATTTAATTACCTTTAAAAGCAAAATTTAATTAACTGATGTCTATGGGTTTTTTTTATTTTCAACCTGATTTTTTTTTTGTTATAATCAAGTTGGTTGAAAGGTAATTTGGTATTTTAATAAATATAAAATATAATTTTAAAACCAAAATTATTGTACGTGTCACATATGGGATATGTCGCTCACTCTTTAGGAGGCGCGTGAAACGTCGCCTAGCAGCAAAACATCGGCTTCTACTGTGGCATTGGGAGCACCTCTTCGAGCGCATGTCAACTAAAGACCAAAAATGTTGCTTCAACAACCTATTTTTGCTCTCATTCCTTTTTCCATATCCCCACCTTGGGTTTTACGCATACTATTTCAAAAATTAAATATGTCATGTCAATTTGTATTTGTATCAATTTTGATTCTATTGCTATTTATTCTTCTTTTAATGCTTTTTTGATAACTTGTTTTGTCTTGTTAATTTTGGTCCTCGTTCCTTCTTTCCATTCCCTCAACCAAACAATACGATGGCGTGTAACTTTTATAGATGGCACTATCGATGAAATTAACCCGACGGTAAAGTACATTTATAAATATGTTGACGGAAAACCTTTCTCAGTATATATCGAGGGAATTATGAAGAGTATTACAGTGGGATTCAAAAAAGGCAAATCATATATGATGTGACATTTTTACTGACAGAGTTACTGACAGATTTCGTTAGTAATGCCGTCGGTAATTTTTTTATGACCTTGCGATCGACCCTCCTCTCCCCCTTCTCCATTTCTTCTTCTTCCTTATGTATTTTTTTCTGCAACAAACAACCACCCCTTCCCTCCTAATCTCAACACAATTCAACCTCCCACAACAAATCCGGCCACCACAACACTCAGTTTGTTAGCATCTGTGTTCTGATTCAAATTTTATTGAGGATTCTCCACTTTAAGTAAGCAAATCTACCTTTTTTTTTTTATTTGAACTCAATTTTAAAATGTTATTTTTTTTGCATATTTTTGTAGTATATGTAATTTGTTTGGGTGTTTACTTGTTTTATAGTTTTTTCTCATACAAATTTGTTTTATGGATTTATGATTTGTACATGTTAGGGTTTTATTTTAGATTTGGTAAAATTGTATTTGTTTATAAATTGATGAAACTTATGTCGAATTTTTGATGTAGGTGTTTTGTAATGACATAAATAATGGCTTATTTAACGGGTCCGTTTTATATTTTGTCAATTTTATTGTCGAGTTGAAATTTTTGGTAATTGTGTAGAAATTTGAATTTATATAGATAATTGATAATAAATTAAGAGTACTATTAAAATAGATTGAATAAGTTTGAGATAAATCGATATTTCTTGCAAATTTATTCAGTTACCATAGTTAATTAATACATGTTGTCATCATTATTTTATATAAGTTTGATATAACTAATGGATGATCGTTCATGGAGATATAGAGATTCACCCCAAAAGTTGCATATGATGGACTATTATAATGAGGTTCAGGGTTTTATAATTACACACTATCTAATTCAAGAAATATTAGTGGAGAGGGTATTAGATGTTCATACAAAAGGTGTAAAAATAAAAAGTTTTTCGATCTAGATTTTATAATGAAGCGTCTTCTACAAAAAAGATTTATGAACAAATATCTATATTGGTATGCATATGGAGAACCATATGTTACTTACGATACCATGGTAGAAATGATGATTGTGTCAACTTCTAATTCTAGCAATGTGCTTGGAGTTGTAAATGATAATAGTAATCCTTGTAGGAATATAGTTATGGATGCGATGAGAATGAATCAGGGTCATGGCGGTCAATATTCAATCATAGATGAGGAACCTAATGCAGACGTGACTAAATTTTTTGATCTTTTGAAATATTTTGACGAACCATTATGGGATGGTTGCCCAAATCACAGTTAATTATCGGTCATTGCACATGTGTTCACCATGAAGTCAGATCATGGGTTGAATGAGGCCAGTTATGAAAAAATTATTGAATGGGCAAGAAGCATTTTATCTTAAGAGAACATACTAAAAGAGAACTTTTATGTTGTTAAGTCCATAATGAAATTCCTCGGTCTAAGATACCAAAAAATTGGCATGTGTCCAAAAATTTATATATTGTACTACCTTGAAATTAGTTGAAGGACTTTTATCACACACAGAAAACATAAATACTTCTCAATCACACCTAGACTGCAGAGGTTATTCATGTTATCAAAAATTGTTGAGCATATGACATGTGCAACACCCCCATCCTTCAGAAAGAGGTTAAATATGAAATACTACGATAAATTCACATTATTAAACTAAGTATGCGTAATCTTTATGACTTCTTTTCATGGTCAAACTTATTATTTTTTTGTATTCATACACATCATCATGTTCCTTTATTAATAGTCAATCCGAATGAAATTTTGATAGAGTTTCCTCTATAAATGGGCATATTAAGTTATCAACAATTGCCTTTATTTCACAATTTTTATAACCACATGGATCATTCACCTTAGAACTCATTACATGTCATCTCAACCACAAATCATTCTCAACATCATATATACATTTCACCTTTCAGTAACAACATAATATGCATTCACAAAAATATAACTATAAATAATTGCTAGGAAAGGAACTTGTTAAATCACTTATACATATTGATCTTGATATATATATATATATATATATATATATATATATATATATATATATATATATATATATAATATAAGCACACATAGAAATTTGTTATAGAAAATACATGATTATCATTTTACATAAGGTATTTATTTAAAGACTTCATTGCATAAAACAAACATAGATAGGATAACATCATTACAAAAAAAAAGAGTTATTTTTTTTGTTTAGGTTACAAAATTAATTACATGTACAACAAAAGTTCTGGATGTCTTGGAGTTCATCTATCGCCTAATTACTTGGTCCACCAATATACGAAGGTCCTGCAACTAAGATTAATTAAGCATAATTTCATATTACGAACACAATTGTACTTTTAAATGCAAATGATAATGAGAGTGCTCATTATTCCTATCAAATCTTAGAGAAGCTTTCATGAATAATGGTTACATTTTCACAATAAATACATAGAACATGCATTGCACACATTTGTAAATTTACTAACAAGCGCAATCACAAAAATTTTATGAAGACTTCACCATACTATTTTTATATCAACAACCCATCTCTCCCCTTAGTTACATCTACCAATATAGGGAAGACATTCCAAACATTTAGTTTTTGAAAAATTTGTTAATGATCCCAATATTGGCTTCCGCTCATTTCGAAAGCAACTTCATTACATTAGTTTTCTGAAAAACTTTGAAAAAGTCTCAACATTGGCTTTCGCCCATTATGGATAACAATTTAAATTCAATAGTTTTCAAAAATTTTAGAAACAATCTCAACGTTGGCTTTCGCTCATTGCGAAAGAAACTCAAATTCATTGGTTTCCAAAAAACTTTGAAAACAATTCCAACATTGGCTTTCGCTCATTGTGGAAGCAACTTAAATTCATTGGTTTCTGAATACTTCGGAAACAATCCTAATATTGGCTTTCGCTCATTGCGAAAGCATTTCAATTACATTGACTTCACATCATATTCATAATTCATCCACATTACTTTCATACTTAGCATTCATAATAAATCCAAAATTCAGATTTAACTTCATGAGTTATAGGCTATTCAAATTCTTTGGTTTCTGATAACTTCAGAAACAATGACTTTCACTCATTGCAAAAGCAATTCAATTACATTAAATTCTCATCATATTCATAATTCATCCACATTTCTTTCATACTTAGCATTCATAATAAATTCAAAATTCATTTTTGACTTCATGAGTTATAGGCAATTCAAATTTTTTGGTTTCTAATAGCTTCAGAAATAATCCCAACATTGGCTTTCACTCATTGCAAAAGCAATTCAATTACATTAACTTCACATCATATTTATAATTCATCCACATTACTTTCATGCTTAGCATTCATAATTAATCCAAAATTCAGATTTAACTTTATAAGTTGTAGACGACATTTTACATACCTCCTTCTCAAGTCGAGTGAGCTTCATCGATAGAAGATCATGTTTCTAGTGTTCCCTCTGGACCATAAGAATTTTTTTTATCAGTACATTCTTTAAAAATTTACATACTCGTTCTTTATACAAGAAATACTTCTTTTAACTTCATATCAAAACTCATTATGTTCAACAATACATGACAATGCACTAGGACACTGCTTAGTGTTTCTCTCCCCACTAGAGTTACAGAACTCATTTTTATTTAGAGTTTATTTATTTAGTAAGTTAAGACACAAATACACAACTTAGATGAAGAGGGTTAAACCCAATTCTGTTGTTTACATGTTTAAATTCGTTGAAATACTATGGCATGCGGGTTTGTCCTGTAACACACAACCTGACCCTTCTATAGTGTTTTATCTATATCTAGAGTTATAGAACTCCAAATGCAGTAAGGTTTGTTCCCTGTAAAAGTTAACATCATTGAACAAATTCTTCATGAAAACATTTACCCCAAATGTTCTCAGTTGTAAATCTAAATTTTCAGTTTAAGATCTGATACACATTATGTCCAAATTTTCTAGTTTGACTTGTCTTCGGGTGTTGACCTATATCTAGGGTTCTACAACTCTGATTTAGGTAATTCCAGTGTTGCGATGTCACGGTTTCACAAATTAATTACCCTAGCTTAAAACACAACACACAAGATAATATAGAGCAAGCAAGGGGTTGATCCCACAAGGAAGGTTCAAGTCAAATTTTTATGCTAGATGATATGCAATTTAGGGGGGTTAGACGTTATCTAGGCTAAAGCAAAAGAAAACAGAAAACTATCAAGTGAAATTAAATAAAATCAAAAATTATCAAGAGAATAAACCTTGGTCGCAAGTAAACATCCACCTACAAAAATCAAAACTGATCATAGAAACGAAATATCAATTTATACTATGAATATCTATCTTTTCTTATGTTGTTTAGTTAACAGATCCACTATATAACTAATCTTAACAATCAAACAACCACAGTGTCCGCACGAGTAATTTAATTTAATGGCAGCCTTAAGAACTAGATGAGTTGATTAATCTAGACAACATAATTATCTGTAGTCCATGTTTGATTTGATCAATCGAATGCTCTCCCTAAGATTGCTAATCTGGATCCGCTATACTTATTAATCTCAGTTGCTTCACAAGTTTATATACAACAACTCTGATTTTGATAACAAACTTAGCAATAGATTGTTCATAATAATAACTTAGAGTCCGCCATAGCGATTAAAATAAACAATAATAGAAAATAAGCATGGAGAACAAGCATATTCATTCATCATATAAACTGAAAAGAAAAGGTAGAATAAATCTCACAGTTTTTGAAATCCGAAGGTTCTTGTATCCTTGCAATCAAGAAAAAGAGTTTAGCCTTGCATGTTTTTTGAACAACTAATCCAAAAGAAAGTTTTAATAAATAAAAAATTATGAATCGATAATTTTAACATGAATTTATTAAAAACATGTCTCTTTATAAGAATTATTGTTTTTTTTTAAATAACAACTTATCATAATTTTAAAAACAAGTTTTAATAAATAAAAAATCGATAATTTTAACATGAATTTATTTAAAAAAAATATATGCATATATAATAACAAAATATAAATTTTATTTGCATTGAATATCTACGAGAAGTTTTTTTTTTTTAAAAAAGAATCTACATATGACTAAAATATTTTAAAAAATTAAAATAGAAAAATAGAAAAAAAATTAAAAGAAACAAAACTAAGATAAAAAAATTAAATATTTATCACTAATTTAAAAAATGTAAGTTTGAATACAATTTATCTAGATGACAAAAGCTGAAGGTGAAGGAGGAGACAAATGTGGATCTTTATTAGGACCATGTGGGTGATGAGGTAAACTACATGTAGCATCGAGGTTTGAAAACAATTCCTTGTACAATCGCCTAAGTTTGGTCGTTTTGGACCTAAGTTAGGTCATGTCAACACTAAGTCGGGTCATCTAAGCTTCAACTTGTTCTTGTACAATCACTTGGACTGCTGGAGATTGGGAGCTCAAACTCGATTGCGAGGAACCAACGGTCGATACACTACTCTTCTGTATATCCTCGATCATAGTGTTTAAGATACTGTAAACCCGATTTCTATCGAGTCCATCGGTCGATCCAATCTATAACCACAAATCCAGATCAAGTTCTAGAAGGGTTGCAGGATCGTCCATGTATTTCTTTGATATTTTTACGTCTCATACCATGAATCACACAACCTATATGGTAGAAATAAATTATTGGTTAAGATAACAAAATATAAAATTTGAACATTTAAAAAAATAGAACATTTTGAATTCAATCTTACATAATGGCGTTGTGATTCTCTCACACCCTCCTCGCAACAGCGTTGTCGGACTAATCCCAGTGAAATTCTTCCTTACACGTCAATTTTATAAAATAACTAGTCCATTAAAATTAAAATAATAATTAAAAAATTGTTTATATATATACTGACCTTGAACTTTCCGAACTATGTATCAATCATCATAAGCTTCCATTCAAGATTTTTGAGAACTTGATTTCACTTCAACAATGACACTTTCATCGATGATTTCATCGCCGATGTTATCATGTGAGCAACCTCCACATTTGTAAACCTGAAATTCAATTTGTTCATTGAATTTAATTCTTCAAAAATTATCCATTGTTGTTTATTTTTTATTTGTGGGGGTGTTAAGTGTTGTTTTCTGTAAAAAGAAGAAAAAGAAATGGAGAAGTGAGAGAGAGAGGGGTCGTCTGTCAAATTGTAATTTAAATATTACCAATCGATTCACCGACGAGTATTATCAATGGACATATTTTCCTAGTAATTCAGTCTGTAATAATGAGATGTTATTTTTCTTCTTTATTTACAACTATAATTCTATTAGTATTCACCAATGAAATATTTTCATTGGTGAATACCAATGAAAATAGCGAAGAAATATTACATCAGTAAATATCACTGTAATTGACTGACGAGTTTTTTCCATCAATATTTTTGTTTGTATTTGAGAATTTTTTGATAGTGTGTCTAATCAAAAAATTATTGCAAAATTTCATGCAAATTAACACAAGTTATGATTAACATCATGGCACAATATTCTAACTTCATTATTAAGCTAAAAGTAATTTGATCAATTTCCACAATAACACCCATTTTAAGCTCATAGGTTAAGTTTCAATATGAAGCTTGTTTTTTAGGAGAGAAACTGAGATGTTAAAATTAGTGAACACATGAGCTATGTGACCAGCAGAACAAATAAGCTGAACCTTCATATCCTTCCTAATAACTTTCTCATGAAAAATAATAAAATGAATATCAATCTTTTCATGAAAAACTATGTTGTGACTTAAATAGGTTGCACCTATATTATCACACCAAAGTAATGAAGTACATAAAAGAGAAATATTCAACTTTTAAAGTAAAGAACACATCCATAAAAGCTTAATTGTTCCATTAGTTAGAGCTTTATACTGTAATTATGTAGAAAACAAGCTACAATCTTTTGATTCACTAATTTTCAAGATATTATTAAGTTATTTTAAAAAAAGATGGCATATTTCTATCATCCATATTACTTGAGCAGTCGAAATATGTGTAGGCTTGCAGAACAAAAGGAGAATCAACAAAAAAAAAATAGAGACCATGATCTAAAGTATGTTTTCACATGACACAAAATATGTTTAACCCAATGCTTTTCATGTAACACCCTAACCCAAATATGTTTTGGGCTAGAGTATTATAAGGTCCAAATTTATAAATAATTTTATTTTGGACTACGTAGGAAAAAAGATAGGCTATAGGCTTTTATATATATATATATATATATATGAAATCATGAAGTTTATTTGTCCTAGTTTTACAAACTTCATAATAGTTTAGAAAGAACAAATCATGAGTCACTTGTTCTTTGATAGGTGAAAAGAAAAGGAGTGAAGTGGATTGACCTTAAAAGGTTTAATTTTCATTCTATTTTCTTGATTTCAAGGTAATAATTATGAATCCATTTTATTAGGAAGGTTTTGGATTGATTGAGATTTTCTCTCTCTCTATAAAGTTAAGGAATTAAAATGGTATTTATATGAATGAATATATGCAATAAATATAATTGTTTCTACAATATTGTAAGATGGATTAAGAGTGCTTAATGGTCTAAAAGTATTAGATTAATAATTAGATATAAAAGTGAGATGTTGTTAGTTAAAGTGTTTGATGGAGGTTTCTGTTCAACCCACAACAATGTATTAGAAGATGAATGTTTTAAGCCAAATTTTATGTATATAAAAAGCTTATTATGGATAGTTTCTAACACCATAAACATTGTATTAATCCAATTTTTGTAGAGATTGTTATGGTAAAAATAATAAAGGATGCACATGTTATTTGGCAACAATGTTCAAAAATTATTTTGGGTCTAATTATAAATTATATAAAAGGAATTAGTAAGTGAATCATATATGGATGAAAAAGTAATTGAGACTAGTTTACAACCCAGAAAGGAGAATTGAATTCTGAATTTTCTAGAAGTAATGGCTAGCTTATTAGACAAACTGCAATTGACAGATTATTTTAATTATATGATAGCAGGAGCTTTGATTGACTATATGTTTGTGAATAAGTTGTTTAGGCTCATATTTTGGACTTTGATTTTTTAATCAAAAGAGATAAGTAAATCTTCACACACTCTATTACTTTAAAACAAAATAAATATTTTTTTCTTAATTTTGCATTTTCCCTCTCCTATATGTATTACATTCTTTAAAATAAAATCAAGTAGTTGCTATGTTTAAATTTATCTGCTTATATGTTTTGTTTATAAATGCACGATATAAAATTTTTATAAGAATGTTTCATAAACTACTTTATAAAAGAAAGTGTTTTAGAATGGATTTGCAAATAGTTGCATAATAGCTCTCAGATGATCATGAATGAAGTAATGACCTCTAGTAAGTGGGGTTATCAATATTAGAATCATTTTTAATGGCCCAACAAAGGGTTAAATAATTGGCGATGGCCCTTGCCAACAGGTTACAAAACTTGGTTAGGAATAGTCGACTAATGACCTTGTCACGAGTATAATGTGGTTGAACAATTTGAGCTGAGATTAAGGTCATGTTTATGGAATTGAATGCCAAGTAAAAATATGTATTGATGACTTATTTTATGGCATGTTTTATGAACTCTCAATTGTTAACATCGTTTTGAATTATTTTAAGTTCAAGTTTTATTAATCTTAATTCAATATACATGACCTGGAAACCATGGTTTGACTCGGAACTCTTGGTTTAACCATAAATCAAATCAAAAACCACTGGTTTGACTCGAAAACAAACCAAAACTTAATCCAGAAACCAAAATAAATCAGACTTGAAATAAACACAAAAACTCAAATATTATTTTTCAAAACAAATCAAAACCTAGAAAAAATAAAAAAAACATAAAGAAACACAGATGAACATTCAAATCAAACCCAGTAACACAAATCTCAATCCAGAAAATTTTTCAAGCAATCAAAGAGAGGGTTTTGTTCGCAATCATGCATGGACTAATAATCAAGCATCCATTCACTTCGATTATCAAAGAATCAACATTATTTTGTCAAAATAGATTTCACTTCAAAATTAAAACCCTTAAAAATCCACAAAAAAATGTTATTAATGCATGAAAACCCTAGATTATCGATTAAAAAAAATCATAAAAACATACTAAAACCAAAATCAAATCAAAATCAAATCTAAAACTAGTACTCAAGACAATGTTTTTCAGGTGAACATGAAGAACATTCAAAATAAAAAAACCCATAAATACTTAAGTTGTTGCCAAACCCAGAATCGCCCATTTGGAGTTTTAAACTTCTGTTTTTTTTTTTTTTTTTATCTTAACAAACCATAATCCCATATTCATATATGTTTTAATCAAAACAAACAGTCACAAATAAAAAACCATGAAATACATGCATGAAACTCCTAAAACAAAATTGCAGCCCTATTGACATCCAACCAATGCATTAAATTTACATCTTAAACTGACTCTTTGGGACAAAAACCAAGCTCAAGAACCAAGAACATGAACTAACAATCCAGAAATAAGCACCAAACAACCACTATCACTTTTGAAAAATTACAAAAACCATTATATCTTAACAGAAACAACACCCAAATGTTTCATAAACATCCAGAAAACATAAACAACTCACTTAAAGCAATATCAAGCAATGAAAAACTACATTTTCATGCAATAAACAACATTAAAGCTTCACATCATATGACATCAAAACAAGCCTAAAATGTCATTAAACATTAAGAAAACATGAATGGGTAGGCCACATGGACTCCACCTTTAAGTTTTTTACATGGTTATACCTTCTTCAAGCTTACTGACTATAGGTAGTTGTTTTTCCTTCTCTTTTTCTTCCTTTTTTTTTCTTTTCCTTTTCACTCTCTTTCTTTTCAATGATTGTTAGACATTCTATGTTAGGCTCTTGAACCCTTCACAATAAGGTCTATTAATAGAGTATTTCCTTATATTTTTCTTCTTTTTTTTCTACCCCTTTTCCTTATCTGTTTTTCTGATTTTTCAAGGGATATTTATAGGGTTTTTCTAGGGTTTTTTGGTGGATTCCATCAAAGATTGATCAAGCTTTTCCATTTGATCAAAATGAGAAGGTTCTAGACAAAAGTTAACTATTAGAAGCTCATGTACTAGGCTGGTTTTGCCATGGTGGTTTTGGTCCTTGGTGGTTTTGCTAGACTTGGAGGGCAGAAAGCCATTTTTGGCCTTTTAATTTTGAGAGGGAGGTTTAAAGCCCTTGATAAGAACCCTCTAAGAGGCTTTTAAATGTGAACATATGAAAAAAAATGGTGGTTTTTGAAAAATAAATGTCATAGTCAAGCCTGGGTTGACCACTTTCGAGGCTTTCCTAGAGAAACTTCGATATAAACGTCATCGAAAACCACCTGAAGTTGGTAGAAGAGATGCACATCTTTCTTTTGAATCCAACTTTGTTCAATTTGGAGATCTATAGCTTCACATTCATTCATTCAAAGGTGTCAACTCGATCAACCCATAATTTGAAAATGCAAGGAAAGTTGATCAGGGATAAGATGTTGGAGATTTCTATGGAAGAATTCAGGTATAAACATCCAATTTTATGGGCATGGGTTTGTAAAGAGGGTGTTTTCCAGTTGAATGATGATGGTTACAACCCCTGAGTTGGTCTGGGACGAAACATTCATTCGCCTCAACATGCTCACTCAATCATCTAAAATTGCCAAGAAAAGAGATGAATAGTGGTGAACAACATGTTGTCTTGGTTAAACCCTAGAAATGAAAATTTTTTAATTAGGTATTTGGCTAATTTTTATTAGGCCCTTGCTCTTCCAATTCCTTTTAATTGCACCCGTAATTGTCTACCAACTTTTAATTGCATTCCATTGCACCCCTACCATATTCAATTATTAGCTCCAAAGTCCAGCGCCTTTTACAAATGAGTCCTTGATTTTCAATTTGTTTTATTTCATCATTAATTGACCACTAAAATTTCAATTCCTTTCAATTTGGCCTCTGATTTGACGAATTTCTACCCCTAAAATTGCACGCCACTTACAGGTTGTTCCTTAGTCTTGGGAATCTACAATTAAATCTTTAATTGGCCTTCAAAATTTAATTTTTTCATAATTAAGCCCCTGATTTGACCAATTAAACATTTCAAAGTCTAATTTCAATCCCGAAACTTTAATTTCTTTCAATTAACACCCAAATTGACTTCAAAAATTGATTTTCCTTGCAATCAATTCCTCAAAATAATTAATTAAGCATTTTAAAATTCTCAGTAAGTCATTAACTATCTAAATTTTTATTTTGTTACCCTAAATAAAAATATTTTTACCAATTGGACCTTTTATCAGTCAAATATATTTTATGGTAGTGTGTGAAGCTTTACTTGCTAAGTTGTGGTTAACTTACCCTTTTATTTTCTCTCTCTAGATGTGTAGAGGATTAAAGAAGAGGTGTAGCGAGTTTTGAGCTATGGAGTTTACCTTACTAGTTTAAGTTGTTAGCTGAGCTGAATGATTTATGTTTTATAAATGAGATTTTTTATTTGTTATTAAACATTCATTATTAATAGTTTTGAGAAGTTGTAAAAAAAATTGTATTTTCTCTTTAATATAATTTTTATCATGTTTAAGAACTGGTGTTGTTAAGTGATCATTTATGAAATGCATATATTTAATACCTTTTGATTTAACATTTGTGGTTTTTGAGGAGCAGTGGCTTTAACATATTTGGATTTTTCTTGTATCCATGATTATAAAAATCAACCTGATTTAGTTAATTTAGGTTGAGTTTTACTTTAAATTGATTTTTTTATTAAAATAATATTTGTGTGTCTTTTAATTCAAAATATTCAAAATAACATGGGTTTTGATTAAAAAAAAAAACTCATAAAACCTTTTTTTAAAAAATCATAAATTAAATTGCCCACTTACAACCCAAATCTTGAACCAAATCTACCAGCAAGTTAATCATATAACTATGCTTTCATGTAATTTTGGGCTTTAGCCTTGTTTCTTAATGAAAAAACAAAATATTTGAATTGAATTTTGCTTGTCTTCACATAATATGTCGAAGCCAACCATTTTAATTGGATTTTCCTTGAATTGCTTGAAGCATCTGATTTAGTTCTTATTGATAAAAGCCTTTCAATTTAGTCCAATTATTCATAATTGTTTTGAAGATGTTTATTTTGGATACAAACAATTTCATTTTCAGAGCATTGAAATAAAAAAAGTTATTTAAACATCAAATTATCAAATCAATAGATGTATTAGAATAGAAAACCAAAATCTACATGCAATCAAAACCCTCTATATATAAATGAATCAACCAATATTATACATTAAAGAAAGCTTACTCGATCTTCCTTGAGTCATGGCCAGATATGTTGACAGCTTCGTTCAAAGCAGCTCTGAAACATTGCTCCTCCTCCATCTCCAAAGCTTTCCTCTTTACAAGTTGCGCAAATGCATCTCCAGAGCTTCCACTTTGCTTTCTTACATCAGAAGGATCAACCTCGTAGAATACTGGAATAGCAATCTGCCCTCTAATTTTTCAGCTTTCAAGAATCTTCAATAGCTCATCTAAGCACCATTTGGAAGATGCATAGTTTTGGGAAAAAATGATAACAGAGAGCATGGAGTCTTCAATTGCTTTTACAAGTGATGGAGAAATTTCTTCTCCTCGCCTAAGGTCATTATCTATGAAAGTAAGGATGTTTTTTCCGTTTCTTACATTTGATCATAAAAAAAAAAAAAGGATGTTTTTTCCGTTCCAAAGCTGCATGAAGGTGGCTGGTAAAACCAACACGGGTGCCTTCCCCTCTGAAGAAGAAGAAGAAGCCATGAGATCAAAAAATTGCACAAGGCTGTAGGGTGAAATTCTCTAGATCATATGAGCTGAAAGACAAGAAAGGACTATTAATCGGATATTCTTCACCTGATCTGCTTCTCCAACCATAAATTGCTAGAAATTGAACCACATTTGGGCTTAGCCTTACAGGGAAAGCAATCTAATCATTGAAGAGGGACGAACACAAGTGAATAAAAACAAGAAAAAGTGAACTGATGACAAGAGACATCGTGTGGTTTGAAGTCACTTTGATATTATATATTTATTACCGAACAGGTTTACTGTAACTTGACTGGTGAGTTTGAACAGGCCTCCTCCTCCAGCAAAACGTTTTTCTTGGTTTCAAATGTAAGAAGGTTCGTGGAAATTTCACAAAAGGAATGTCTTCAGCGTTATGGAATCAAAGGCCTTGCAAGTCTTCACTTTACCATCACGTCCTTACTTTAAGTGTACAAAGCTTTGCCGCACGTGTGGGATGATTATTCTTCTGGATTGTATTTTGTACTATAAAAACGATAAATAATTTTTTTTTATTGTTTGTAAATCTTGCTGTATAATATTTTTTTATTGAAATTTTTAATTAATGTAGAAGGTTTGGATAAGAAAATTAATTATGTATAGGAAAGATAATATTATTTTTAATACATCATATCTAAGATAAATTCTATTTTTTTTTATTATTAAGATTTTTTTATGTTTTTTCTAAATATTAGTCTGTCTATCGGTTAAAACAAATTCACTTCAGGAAGGTAGATTATGGCTATATGGATCAAATCTAGTAATTCTAAAACTAATTTTTTTTCTTTTAATATTAAGAATACATTTTATGTATAAGTTTGTAATTCTTGATATTAAAAAAATAAATTGGTTTTTCTTGTATATTTTTTTAAATTTAGGTCAAGGCCACCACGAGTTTAATAAACTAGTTAATAAATCCATGATGCAAGTAAAATATAAAAAGTATTTTTTTTAATGTTTGTAGTATTTTTAAGTAATGTTAAATCATGCAATGTATTTTTGTTCTTTTTTCTCTTTTTTTCCTTCATATTCTTGTATTTTTTTATTAAGAAATGTAAACAATTTTTTTTGAAGAAACTTGGCCATATGCAATTTAATATATATATATATATATATATATATATATATATATATATATATATATATATATATCTGTGTGTGTGTGTGTGTGTGTGTGTGAAAAAAGGATTTTTTATTGTTTTAAAAAAAATAATTTATATAATACATGAAAAGTGTCTTACGTATAAGTTTATAATCTCAAATATTAAAAAAAAAAAAATAGTATAAAAGACCCAAGTTAATCACAAAATAGTACCTTTTCTTAAAACAATATATGAAAAATAATTAAAATTAAACTAGAGGGTGTTTGGCAAAACACAAAACAAAAGTTGTGAAAAAACAATAGAGCGTGTTTGACAAACACACTCTTAGCTAAAAATCATAAGCTTAAAAATTATCTTGAGGACGTGTTTGCCAAACACGCTTTAACAAGCCAAAAACGTTTTTTTTTTTTTTTTATGGATCTTGGCTTTGCCAAACATGACCTTAGGCTTTACAATGATCGATCTAGTCATGTGAACTAGGTTTCCTAGCTTGACCCAAAACCTGAAGGCTCACAACCCAATCAAGTGGATTGGGCTTCATGGCTTGGTCCAAACACATAAACAAAACACAAGGTCAAAACAAAAATTACAAAGATCAAACAAGGATTTTTGGTTAAACATCTCAATAACATGGAAAACATAGCTAAAAACACAAACCAAATCAGATGTAAAGGACCAAACTACATCAAACCAAAGGCACATAGAACATGTAAATTATAGCAGAAAGACGTATTGAATGGGATCAAATATGTCAAATATTTCTTGAACCAATCCAAACTGTTTAAACCTAAACTCAAGTCTTCATAATGGTTAAACGATTAATTGATCCAAAGTAGGCCATAAAATGACTAATTTTGAGTATAGAACAATCATGTATGTGGGTTTGATCAAAGCACACAAACATGCCAAAAACTTTGGTTTGTAAGGAAATCAAAGTGGTAGCTTATGAACACTAACTCGGAAATGTAGAAAAAATCCATAAAAGGCTTTAAACCTAAAACTGACCAAAATTCTATAATAATAACCTAAACTCATTAAATTTAGCTTAAACATACCCTTACTGACTTGCTTGAACTATAGAACAAAACTCAAGAAAATAAACAGAAGAAGCAATGCAACAACTAATTTAGACAAATAAAAAAACTTTAAAAATGTATTTCTAAACACCGTCACATTGATTATAACATTTGTTTTCAATCAACATTATCATGAACATGGCTTGATTAAACACAACATCTAACTAGAAACAACCTATCATCATAATTTTGATAAATCACTTATCAACACATGTAATCAAAACAAAATCCAATGACTAACCTAAACATCAAAACTAACTTGGCTGCCATTTAAACAAACTCTTATTATAACCTTAATTATCCTAAAACATCAAACTATGCATCCAATACCATTTTTAACATACATTTCAAAGCATGAATATTACTTCAAAACATGATTTGATATATTAAAACACATATATTGCATATTAAACTAATGACTAATTATAAATAAAGGATGAACAATATCATTTAAGGATTCAAAAGGCATTAAAGAGGGGTGTGCCCATTAAACTACATCAACTCATGAAATGCAGTAAAAAAATAGCTTTTTTTATATATTATTGCTTATTTTCTTTTTGTTTCCATCTCCCTTTCAACCCTTTGTTCCTTTACTCTTTTTCCTTTTTTTTCTTTCTTGAACTATGTTTTCTTAATTCCCCCATCTTCTCTAGAAATATACCTTTTTTATAGGCTAAAGCAAATTCAAGAATTTACAAAACCACTCACCATTTTCATGCTGGTTTTTCAAGGATAGGTTATTTTTTGAAAGATTATCCCTCCCTCCCTCTCTTTCTTTTATAGCCTTCTGAGTTATGATGTTTAGTTTCCTTTTTTATTTTATGCAATAAACTTTACCAAGAGAGAACAATCTTAAAGTTGGCTCTTTTATAGGTGATCCTCTTCTTCAATCAAGGTTAATTAGGTAGTATACTCTTTTATGCAAAGAATTAATCATGTAGCATGTTATCAAAGGACCAAAAACATGTAGATGAGATATAAATCTATCACTATGAACAAACCACATTCAACTTGGAGGTTTAGAACTCCACATTCATTGCTTGAAAGATTAACCATTAATCAACTTAAATCTGTTAAGGTATGCGAGACTGATTAGGGACAAGATGTTGTCAAGTTCTTCGAGACAAATATTATATAAATATTTGATGAGGATGACCGATCATAAAAAAAAAGAAAGTGTTTCTCAGATATTTGGTGCTAATTAGAGCTCCTGAAGTGGTCGAAAACACCACATTCATTCACTGACAGTGGTCCCTCAATCAACCCTCTAGATTGAAGAAGAAGAAGAAGATGAAGATGAAGAAGAATAATGTCTAAATAATGTATCGCTTTTCTATTCATTAAAACCTAAATGAAAAGTCACCTATATTGAATCCCTAAAAATTAGGGTTTTAGGAATTCATTCTAGTCCCTGAATTTCTAATTTTTGCACACATACCTTCAATTAACCCAAAAACTTTTCATTTCATGCAATCCCATCCCTAACAATATTTATTGGCATCCTCTAATTCATATGCCTTTTATAAATTGATCTTTGGTTTCCAAATTGTGCAATCTGGTCTTCAATTGACCATTGAACTTTTAACTTGTCTTAATTTGACTTCTGATTTAGTCAATTTTAATCCCTAAATATACATGCTTTTGGTATCTTAGTCTTTGGTTTTAAATTTTTTTAGTTAAGCTCTTAGTTGACATTTAAACTTTCTTTTCTTGGCAATTAAACCTTTGAATTGACTAATTAACTTATTAAAATTCAAAATTAGTCCCCAAAACTTCTAGTTCTTACAATTTAAACCCATATTAGGTTTTCAAACATAGTTTTTATTTCAATTAAGTCATTTAATTAAGTCAATTAAACCATTAAGAGTTTAATTAAGTCTTTGAACTTAATTAGTTCTTTCAATTTTGGCTGAATTGAGTGACTTTCAAACTTAATTTTTCTTTTGATTAAGCCCTCGAATAAATCAATTAAGCCCATCAAAAGTTCAATTAAGTCCTCAAACTTAATTGTTTTACAAGTTTGTCCCAATCTTTAATATCTTTTTTACATTTGATCCCAATTTCTCATTGTGTGATTAAGTCCCTCTTTATCCCATTTTTTGCCAACTTTAAATTGCTCACCCATTTATGACCATTATATATATATATATATATATATATATATATATATATATATATATATATATATTTCTTTTTCTAACTTTTGAACTTTTTATGTTTTCAATTTTTTTTTAAAATTTCAAAAAAGTTTACATAAAGAATTTTAGGAGACCCAAAATTAGGTTATGACAATCTTTATGAGTATATTTGTTTTGAATAAGACTTGAGTAATTATACATATATTGTTGACATTGAATAATTCCATCAATTATCATCTTATCCATATTAGTTTGTGTTTGACATTATTGTAACTTTTAAAGTTATGATTTAAAAAAAATAGGTTTTAAAAAATATTTATTTAGTTAAATTATTATGAGATAGATTTTTGTATGCAAAAAAATAAAAAGCAGATTATTTTAGTTTTTTTTATAAAGCTAAGGTTTAGAAAGCAATTATGGGTGTGTTTGGGAACGCGATGTAAACCGCGTTCCAAAAATTTTAGGGTTAAATAGGTGTGCAATTAAACAAATGTGAAAGCTGAAGGACTCCATTGAAGTTTGAAAAACATCCCTTATTTAAACCAAAAGAGCTGACCAGACGACGAGTCGTCTGGTCACTGTTCATTGTCTTCCCTAATTTTACCCGAGAAGGCTGCCCGGGTGGCTAATTTTCAGGTGCATTTAATGCCTTATATGTTCACCAAAATTAACAACACATGAACCAAAATATTCATCTGACATCCCTCTATCCCCGAGTATGGTCCGTTCAGGCATATTATCATCAAAACAACCCCGACGTCGATCTAAAGTAGATAACTCAGGCAGCCTTGAACTGTCAGATTTGACTATTCATGGTGCTTACTTTGAACCAACAGTTGGGATCCTTACCAACCGAATCAAGGGCTGAAATTTTTCCCCTGGAAAGACAAGATTACCCTCTTCCACCCTTATAAATAGGGGTGGATTTCATGGCTTGAGTAGAAAGAAAATCGGGTTTCAAAGTCGGCTAAAAACAAGCTCCTCTACCCCTCATTTCTACAATTTTTTTCTCTCCCTCTCTCTCTTTCCGCCGTTCCAGCCACCAACCAAAGCCACCACCATCTTCTCCACCACCAGCACCACCACATGTAGCTAGCCTAACCACCAGTCGGCCACCCCCATACCTGAAATAGCCACCGTTTGTTCCTTTCTCTCACTTCTGCAGGAGTCTTCCTCTTCTCCCCGTGAATGACTCCGGCCACCGCTCCTCCCAGCAATGCCGCCCAAACCATCAGCTCAACCTCCTGATCATGGTCGAGACTCCTTCGTCAAGTGAGTCCCTCCTTCGTCAACCTCCATTTTCTGCAACCATTTTGGTTGCATGCAGAACGTGAACTACTGTTCACGTTCTGCAAATAATTAACTTTGGGGGTGGGCTGGACCTGTTCCAGCCCGACCTACCCCTTAAAAGAGTTGGTTTTGTTGGGTCGATTTCGGCCCAACCCATATATTTAGTATTATATAATATATATTATATTATGATATTATGTTTATTTAAAAAAAAGGAAAAAAAATTCAAAAATCATTTCAAAAGAATTGCGACTTTCTCAAATATTTTTCCTACCAATTTTGCATAAAATCGGATTATATATTTACACTATAAAATACAAATCCAGTATTAAAATACTCTGCTTTCTCCAAAAAATTTCCAAAAAATTTCAAAACAATTTTTTTAAAAAATGTTAATTATTTTAAATTAATTTCCCCTTTCAGAAAACAAAAAAAAATGTTTTTTTTTCCATGCATACGGCCAAACCCTAAAATTTTCCCAAGCATATCTTCATAAGAACAAAAATTGTATATTTCTCATGTTTTAAAATGCAAAATAGATATCGTAGTCAGTTTATGATCATCCATTAGGGTTTGGCCAAGATATCAAAAACCTTTTTCCAATCTTTTTTCTAGGATTCAGATGTAGACTTTAATATTTGTAGGGTGTAAAATTACACGATAAAGTACAACCTCAAGTATTAAAGATACAAGGTGTAAATAAATGCGATGTTAAAATTTAGACTTTAGAACGGTTAGGATTTAACCCAATAAGGTAGAGACTCTCTCATGAAGAGAGATCTACCTTGAACCATAGACGTGACCAACAAATAGAAACCAGACTTAGAAAAATAATCAAACAACAATGCAGCTTACCTTCGGTAGGGTGCACTGGGGGTGATGTATCTTCCCTTTGCACAACCAGTCCCTTACCCAACTCTCGTAGACCATAGGTTCCTAGTGACCATAATACTAGGTGGCGACTCCTAAACATTAATCATAATTTTATGATTAAATCCAAAAAACATTCCCAACACATCACACCTCATTAGGAGGCACGACAAAAGCCTCTGTCATCGCAGCGTGACCTTGCGACATTTGAGTTGCAAAAAATCACCTTTACCTTTAAACAAGGATATATGATCTCTATAAATAGTGATTTTCTCATCCTTTTATGCATCACTTTTATTTGGCTAACTTCTTGACGATGTGACAAACAAGAATCCACATCCTTCAAAAACATCCCCATCATATCCATCAAAGGAGAAGGATCAACATGAAAGTACTTCAAGTTTTCAATAAGCTTGGATGACTTAAAGATCCACCAACCTCTAAGAGAGAACAATCCACTTAGTAAAGCATGTTTAAATTATTTCTTCAAAAACTCTGATAATCCAACTAAAATGATAGATCTTATAACATCATCAAAAATAAGAGAAGGCATAAGTAGGTTAGACACGAGAGAAAAAATAGGCATTGACTCAAGTTTAGAAGTAGATGCAAGCTTTTGAGACACAACATCATGTGTATGAGGCCTAAAAGTAACCTTTTCTTCGCCGTCATCGTTAGTTTCATTGGCAATATAATTTGAATCCAAAACACCCCATCAATGTTGTTAGGATAACCCTCATAAAGAGTTGAAGGTATGGCAGAAGACTCTATAAGTGTTGCAATCACCTCAAGGATATTATCCAACCTACTTGGAAGATTTGAATCCTGAATATCTGAAACAATTAAAAAAGGTTGAAATTAGTTAAGATAAGTATAAAATATACATAAAAACAAAAAGAGAAAGACCTAAAGTGGAGAAAGTAGCTTAAATGCCAAAACAACTATGGAAAAACCAACCACCTCTTTAGGAGAAAATAGTGGAGAAAGTAGCTTAAAATCCTTATCCTCAATATCATGCTCAGGGTAAGCAGAAATTTGAGGAGGAGTGTTATCAAGGTCTATAATAGGTGTCTTATTAGAAGAATTATCCACCTCTCTAGGACTATAAGGTGGAGGGAGGGGATTTGAACCTTTGTTTTTGCTATTTGTCTTATGTTGAATGGAGGCATAAAGTGAAGAGCTATTTTCCCAAGTTTGTTTTGTAAAGGACTGGTGTTGTAGCTCAGGACGACCATGCTTTTGAAAGGAAGGTGGAGGTAGAACTACGTTGGTGGAAGCCTTTTCCTTCCCTCTCGATATTGGTCTAGTCTTTTTACTTAAATTCAAAGAAAAATTACTATTTTCACTTTGAGAAAGGACTCTTATAGGGATATTGATGAATTGAGGAAACATTTTTTTTATCCCACCAAGCTATATAGCTTGGATCAATGTCTGAGGATATCGAGTTGTTAACTTTTAGGACATGAAATGTTGCACCACTCCCTTGTCTTGTAAGAGAAAGCGAAGCGTGGTACAAAGAGGATGAATCAATATAATATGATGGAAGGACATGAGTACCTAGAAGTCCTTGTCTAAACGCATGATACCAAGCAAAACGATGAGGATTGTACATCTCTAAAATATATTTCCTTCCTTTACGATATGACAGATACATGAGTGAAGGTGATTGTTCATCCTTGTCGTCCTTTAGAAGCAGAAACTCGCATGAAAAGGTCGCCAAAAAATAGCTTCGAGTAAGCATGATTCCCTCACCAACTTCACACCAAATCAGATCCATTTCAATGCCCAAGACGTCCATCACCTATTTAGGTAGTTGGTTTAGTTTCCCTCGCCCCACAACTCTCCTTTGACCCAAAGAAAATTCAGCTCCAACAGTCTAATAATGGCAGGATTGTTGATGTTCTCATCCTATCCAAACATGGGCCAAACCTAACCCACAATCATATTCATTCACGAGATCGTCATCCTAAGAGATAAGGGATGAATTTCATGTAGAAAAATTAGGGCTTAGCCAAAAAAAACATAGAGTCAGAAGACCAAAACAAAATCCAAGAGAACTAGAGAGGGTGATGGAGAGAGGTAGGGAGAACAAAAAAAACACACAGAAGAAAGAGAGAGAAGGATAGGAGGGTCATCGCAGAGGCGCCACTCGATCAACCAGACACACCATTGCCATCAGCTTCGCTTTTTGCAACAGCACACCAGTCAAGTCTTCTTCCATACCATGCGATTATTGCTAGCATGCATGAATAATTCACGCATACTTGCTGACAATGGCTAGCTTGGTCATTAGGTTGGGCAAATAACCAAGCTGGATCGGCTGTATTAAGCTAAGTCTGTATGGCTGGGTTAGATCCAACTTAAAAAAGAAAAATAACTATTAAGATCAGCTTGGGCCTAGATCTTAGATCTAGTCGGCCTATTTTTTTTTACTAAGGTTGTATTTGTTAAGATAAGCTTGGGCCTATGTCTTAGGCCCAACTTACCTCTTTTTTTGGTTGATGGTTTTGGAAAACATATCCTCCTGTCCATTTTTTTTTCTCTTTTTTATTTTAATATCTAACTAAACAACTTTTTTAAGATATTAGAAAATTCCAAAAAATTTGGGGACCCTTTTGATTTTTTTGTGGGTCCCTCACATGTTTTTTGATGACTTTACTTAGTATTGGGTTGTAAACTTATATTGTGAAATGTGAACTGGTATAAAATATATACTTGTCTTCTTTTTTTTTCTCTTTTCTTTTTTTAAAAAAAGAAGGCTCCATCAATGCAAATATACAAAAAAAATATGTTTTGCTTTTAATTCAAAATTTTACTTGTTTATGCATTAGCGTCAGAGTCAGGAACATCCATATTCACTAATGTCAGAATTAGGAATGCATTCTATGTCTACTAATGCCATAATTATAAATCAAATACTAGAATTAGAAATTATTCTAAACCCCAATATTTACCGACGCCAAAATCAGGAATACCATATTTTTTTATGCAATATTTACCAACGTCACGGTTAAAAGTATTTGTAGTTGAATATTCAAATAACACCAAAGTCAGTAATATTATAGGCAGGCCATCGAAAGCAAAAAACAACAAATTCTTAGCAATTTTAAGAAAAAATCAGCAATGCAGTCTACCTCAGGTAAGATGTTTAAGGGGTGATAGTATCTTTTCTTTTGCGTAATTAGTCTCATATCATATAATTTTTGTTGATTAGTTAGGGTTCCTAGTGACCAGATATTTTTCCCTTCTAAGAATAAAATACTAGATATCTGTTTTTTTTACTTAATTTTAAAAGATCACCGTAATATCGGGTGTGACAATATAGTTAAAAATAAGCATCAGTAGAATTTCACTTCTAACGCTACCGTTTCTGTGCTTTTGGACACTTTTAGGCTCTGCAATGAATAAAAATATCCATATAATTAACTCATTAGAAAAGAGTTCAATTGAAATTAGCAAAGAGATAAAATATATGATTTATATATAATTAACTCGGCAAATATCCATCCTTAATCAAACTAGGTAGCTCCCATTAACATTATAATTCAAATGACAAGAAAAATAAATAGTAAGAGTTTTGGAAACGAAATTGTTATATGATTTGATTCCCTCTTATTTCATTTGCTGAATTTCACCGGCAGCAGATTTGAGTATCATCTGGAAAGCTTCCTCTATGCATGACTTCAACTTTTGGACATCTACGAAGCCCTTCTCAGCTCCCACTGTAACCCTTAGATTGTCCATATAGCTTACAATTGTTATGGTAAGACTCTGCACATGTTATATACTGTTTTGTTGAAATTTGATAAGTGATTAATTTCTTGTTGAATGGACAAATTTAATTAACCTACCTGAGGATTGCCAGCAAGGACAAAGAACATGTCTTTGATTGGGTGATTAGCCAAACACATCTTTTCCACTGGGCCAATCATATTTGTTATTAACACGCTTGCGTTCAGCAGTGTTTTATGAATGCATTGGGCTGCTACCTGAGGCACATGGTTGATTACGTAATATCATTTTAGCAAGCATCCTACAAGCATGCCTTCAATCAATAATATTAATGATATTCGTAAAAAAATTCAATTTTGTTGTAGAGACCTTATAGATAAGCTAGCATACCTCATGTCCTTTTAATTTCTTCACGGTCTCAACGAATGCAGCAGTGAGATGGACAGCCCAAGAGCTTCTCTTTCGCTTGATGATTTGCTGAGATTTCCTGACAAATTCTATTGGATTTAACTCAGTGCTGGCCACCAACTCAGGTAATTGGACATGCAAGAAGGCAAAATGGTTGCCCCATGGTGATTCTGCTTTGGGTTTTACCATTTCTTTAATTGACTGGTAACTACGAAACATTCTTGTATTAAGCAGCACTAATGCTGTACAATTTGAATGATTGCTTGACCCTTTGCTCATTTCTTGCATGTATAACCGAGTTCCCAAGAAAATTGCTCCAGTAATAACATCATTTATTGTCTGATATATATCAAGAAAACCAAATTAAGAACTTGATGATGTACGTAGAGAGATAAGAACAAAATAAAAGGAAAGGATTGTCACTACCAGAAAACCGGAGAAAAGCAACGGAATTACCGACGGAAATATTCCGTCGGTAATCATTACCGACGGACATAATTCCGTCTCCAAATCGGTCGGTATATACCGACGGAATATTTCCGTCGGAATATACCGACGGAATTACCGACGGAAATATTCCGTCGGTATATACCGTCGACTTCACCGACGGAATATACATTTCGTCTGGAAATACGCAACGGCATGGTGACGTCAGGGGATTTTACCGACGGAAAGTACCGAGGGATTCAAACTGTGATAGCCGTACAGTGACGTGGCGCTGTCACCGACGGCATCACCGACGGATTACTTCCGTCGGTGATACCGTCGGAAAAAACCATTATATGCACCCATCTGCCGACACTCTCATCCTCTGTTTCTCCTTCTTCTTCTTTCCCATCCCACCTCTCCCCTCCCAAACTCCTCCCAAACTGCAGCCAAACACCCATCCCAAACTCTCCACTATTCTCAACACGAGCACTCACAATATCCGTTTCTTGTAGATTTTATCATTTTTTGTAAGTAAATTTATCCTATTTAATTAGTTTTAATATTTAATTGTGAATTTTATTGTTTTAGTATATGTATTTTGTTAACGTTTGTACTTATTTAATTGTTATTTGTCAAAGAAACTTGTAGTATGAATGTATAATTTTGTAGTTGTTATAGGTTGTTTTAGATTTTGTCAAATTTTATTTGTTTGTAAATTGTTGAAATTTTGTTTGAATTACACCGAATTAAATGTGTCGTTGTGATGAAATAAATAATTAATAGCTTATTTAAGTGTCTTGTTTAATTGTTATCAATTATATTTCGAAGTTGTGAGTAATTCTGTAAATTTATATATGTATAAATTTGTATGTATGAACGTTGATAGTTGATAATTGATAATGAATATTTAACATAAGTGTTGTTTTAGCTTGTTGGATAATGTCGGGGAAAACCAATATTTGTGTTATGTTTTATAGAGGTTCAATAGAAGTCATGGATGATCGTTCATGGATGTATCGGAACTCACCCCAAGGATTGCGGAGGATGGATTATTGTAACGGTGTCCAGGGTTTTATTAATTTCGCAACATCTATTCCGAGGAATTTTACTGATGGCGGTATTAGGTGTCCATGCAGGAAGTGTAAAAATTTAAAGTTTCTGCATCAAGATGTTGTAACGATGCATCTTCTAACCAAAGGGTTCATGGAAGATTACCTGTGTTGGTATGCTCACGGAGAACTATTTGTTCCTGATGAGAGCATGGAAGAACAGGT
This sequence comes from Populus trichocarpa, assembly GCF_000002775.5. Taxonomy (NCBI): domain Eukaryota; kingdom Viridiplantae; phylum Streptophyta; class Magnoliopsida; order Malpighiales; family Salicaceae; genus Populus; species Populus trichocarpa. Next base: position 7,774,707 of record NC_037297.2, on the reverse strand, counting down.
GGTTGGGTCAACTTCTAGTGCTAGTAACATGCATGAAGTTGGAAATGAGAACAGTAATCCTTACAGGAATATGGTTATGGATGCAATGAGAATGAGTGAAGATAATGTCAGGGGATGTCCAATCGTAGAAGAAGAACCTAATGCAGATGCAGCAAGGTTTTTTGATCTGTTGAGAGATTCTGACGAACCATTATGGGATGGCTGCACGAACCACAGTAAATTATCAGCCATAGCACAGGTGTTCACCATCAAGTCAGATCACGGGTTGAGTGAGGCCGGTTATGACAAGATTATTGAATGGGCGAGAAGCATTTTACCTGAAGGGAACAGGCTGAAAGAGAACTTCTATGCTGCCAAGTCCATGATGAAACCCCTCGGTTTAGGATACCAGAAAATTGATATATGCCCTAACTTCTGCATGTTATACTACCTTGAAAATACCGAGATGACCGAGTGCATGACGTGCGGGCATTCCCGTTACAAACCCAGAACTGGTAGAGGGAAGACTCTCGTGGCATATAAAAAACTTAGATACTTCCCAATCACACCTAGACTGCAGAGGTTATTCATGTCACCAAGGACTGCTGAACACATGACATGGCACCAATCACACCATGCGGTTGATGGAGTGATGGTTCATCCTTCTGACGGTGAAGCCTGGAAACACTTTAACAGTATGCATCCTCCCTTTTCAGCTGAATCAAGGAACGTGCGTCTTGGGTTGTGTACAGACGGATTCAATCCATTCGGGTCATTTGCTGCTCCTTATTCTTGTTGGCCGGTCATACTGACGGTTTATAACTTGCCACCGGAGATGTGTATGAGGCCGGAGTTCATGTTTTTATCTATGGTCATACCAGGTCCGAGCAGTCCGGGGCGGAATATAGATGTTTGTCTTCGTCCGTTGATTGATGAGTTGACGCAGTTGTGGTCCTCTGGAGCTTTGACTTATGACATCTCGAGGAAACAAAATTTTGTTATGAGAGCGGCTTTGATGTGGACTATCAATGATTTCCCAGCTTATGGAATGGTTTCTGGTTGGAGCACGCATGGAAAGCTAGCATGTCCATATTGTATGGAGAACAACAAGGCATTCACGCTAACAAACGGGGGTAAAGCTTCTTTTTTTGACTGTCACCGTCGTTTCTTGCCACATAACCACAGGTACAGAAAGAACAGAAAGGATTTCTTTGTTGGCAGGGTTGAAAATGATGTTGCACCCCCGCGTCTTTCCGGTGAAGAATTGTTTGATGTTGTGTCAGAGTACGGTGAAATTGTGTTTGGTCTCCAATCAGGTAAGCAGAAGTTTCCTGGTTTTGGTTTGACCCATAATTGGGTGAAGCGAAGTATATTTTAGGAGCTTCCTTATTGGAAGACCAATCTTCTCCGCCATAACCTTGACGTCATGCACATTGAAAAGAACGTGTTTGAGAACATTTTCAACACCGTCATGGATGTGAAGGGGAAGACAAAGGACAACATCAAGGCTAGATTGGATGTAGCGCTGTTCTGTAACCGTAAAAATATGGAGTTGGTTTGTGATGGGTCATGGGTCGCAAAACCAAGAGCAAGCTTCGTGCTAGAGAAAAACGCACAACTACTAGTCTACAAATGGCTTAAGAGTCTGCGTTTCCCCGATGGACATGCCTCGAACATATCAAGGCTGGTTAATACGGAGGAATGCAGATTATATGGAATGAAGAGTCATGACTGCCATGTGTTTATGCAAACACTCATCCCATTAGTTTATAAATATAATTGTTATTGTTGATTTATTTTAAAAATGTTAGTTTATAAATATAATTGTTATTGTTGATTTATTTTAAAAATGTTAATTTATATATATAGAATTGCATTTAATTATTAGTTTATCTTAATTTAGGATATTATTGTTTGTATTGCTATAATTGTTATTGTTGAATTTATGTTAAAAATGTTAGTTTATAAATATAATTGTTATTGTTGATTTATTTTAAAAATGTTAGTTTATATATATAGAATTGCATTTAATTATTAGTTTATCTTAATTTAGGATAAAATAATTAAATGAATGTTCATAGTTGTAATTCTATATGATGTTATTGAATAAAATGTTGTGTTGATGATGATAAGTTGGGTTGAGATCCAGGATGATTGGATTGGGATGTGAAATAAAATTGGAAGTGTAATTTGATTTTGTCGACAACTTGGGACCCCCCAGTACAGGGGAGACTCTGTCGAATTTTTTTTTTAAATAATTGAAGTTAATTATTCGTATACATGTGTGTAGATGCGTAGAAAGAAATCTACAGCACGTCGTCAGAAGACGGTTGCAGCTAGTTCTTCTAGCAGCGAGGAGGACGTATCCTTAGGTGCTGATCACGGCGAGGAATCTACGCCAACTTGTGATACTGCCTCTTCTAGCGCGGTTTCACAGCGCAGAAGCGGTGTGCCTTCACAGCGGGGTCAATTCACCCGCAAGTACCAGGCACAATGGAAGGATGACCTCTCAATGTAAGTTCGTTTAGGTTTTAGATTTTTTTTTATATACTTATAACATAATTTATGAACAACTAATTAATATTAATTACTACTTTTATTTAATTTCAGGTTTACAAACATTGAGGCTGCAAGGACTATAACATTGGCGTTTAAATCGTCGATGGAGATTCCATTGTTTCAATGGAGCCAGGTTTCCAAACATCCTGAGTGGAAACCTAATATCGATGCATGGTTTAAGCGATTTCAGGTCGGTGTTAATTTTTAATTTCCAGCTTATTTTTAATAAATGATTTTTATAATTTTATATCTTGTACTATTTTTATTTTATATGAATTATTTATATACACAGAACAAATTTGAGTGGGATAGGGCGGACAACAATGTTGTGAGGAGGGTATGGGAGAATCACGCGGCAACTAGGTAACATCAAAAATAATATTTATTTTTGTTTTATAATTTAATGTTTTAAATTCTAATTTGTTACTATGGAAGTAGGTTGCGTGATTTTTGGTATGACACCCAAAAAAAATCAAAAAAACATGTGAGGGATAACGGTCTTGAAGGATGGAATGAGGTGGCGGTTTGGCAGGAATTCAAACCGCCATTCATCTCGGGGGAAATATGGATGGCATATATTGAGCACGTGACCTCAGAGCGGTTCTCACGGCGCTCACAGTCTGGCGCCGACAACCGGAACCGGCAAATTTATGGTTCGGTGACCACGCACACTGGCGGATCCGTCCCATTCAGCGCACATGCAAAGCGAATGGTAAGATTAATTTTATTGAAATATATCGATAATTAATTTGTCGTTCCTTATAATATATTTAACTTTCAACCTATTTTTGCCTTACAGGCTGCGTCTCTTGGACGTGAACCGAGTCCAATGGAGCTGTTTCTAGAGACGCATGTGCGGAGTCAAGACCGCCAAAAAGGGGTGCAGCAGTTCGTGGACAACCGTGCTCAGCACTTCGTGGTATGTTCGTTCATTCATTTTATTTTGTAAGTTATTATTTTCTTGAATTGCATCTTGAATTGCATTTGATGATTTTTTTACCGATGGAATTTTCAGGAGACCTATAATAGCCGGTTAAGGGAGAGATATGGGGACAATCCGTCGACCCATCCAGATTTCGATCCAGATTTGTGGATGGAGGCGGGATCGTCTGGTGGACCCGATAAAAACAGGGTCTACGGGCTCTCCAACACTACGGCTGACAACTTGCGTTTGACTCGTAGTGTCTCAACTGTTGGAAGCTCTCCATCAGTATCGAACACCCAGTCTGAGGAGTTCATTGCGTTGAAACAACAATATCAACAACTCTCGACGAATTATGATGAGCTCCGTCAAATAGTCATGGAGATGAGATCAAAGATGGGTGACGATACTTGTGCAGCTTCTTTTTGGCCGTTTGGTCCCGGGAACAACCAGCCTCCTCCTCCTCCGCCTCCTCCTCCAGCTCCGCCGCTATTCTAGTTTAATTTTGTTTTTTAAACACATTAAATTTGTAATGAATATTATTACTTTTAGATTTTTAATGTTTAATGCATTTTTATTTGTTTATTAATGTTTTTTACAATTAATAAATTATTTTTTTTATATATTTCAAATACATACCGACGGATATACCGACGGATAATATCCGTCGGTATTTAACAGAGAGTTGCCGAACAATTACCATCCATGCCATCTTTACCGACGGCATCACCGACGGATAATATCCGTCGGTATTTAACAGAGAGTTGCCGAACAATTACCATCCATGCCATCTTTACCGACGGCATCACCGACGGATAATATCCGTCGGTGATTAACTTCCGACGGGATTACCGACGGATAATATCCGTCGGTATTACACAGAGAGTTGCAACAAAATTACAAGCCATGCCATACATACCGACGGCGAACCCGTCGGTGATGCCGTCGGTAATTACCCTTAAAATTACCGACGGATTGGCCGTCGGTAATTTTCCCGCGAGGAATTTTTTGTTGGCGCGCGTATCCGTCTGTATTACTGTCGGTGTTTCCGTCGGCGGATGGTTTTTTTATTTGCGACAGAATTAGCGACGGAAATGAGATTTACCGACGACTGGTTCACCGACGGATAGATTCCGTCGGTGAAGCCGTCGGTATTTCTTTCACCGACGGATTTCATGGCTATCACCGACGGAATTAATCCGTCGGTAAAACTGGATAATGTTGTAGTGTGTCTCTTCAATCATTAGCCATCCCTTGTGTTAAAATTATCATGGATAAGCTAAGATTTGGTAAGGAGATAGGATGTAATTTGAACAAAATAAAATTTGGACTTATTCTGCCTAAAAATCCTCATGTAATTTGGTATGGAGATAGGATGATATATGCATGGATAAGCTAAGATTTTCATGTGAAGAAAACAAAAGGCAACTCAATCTAAAATTATGTAATTCAATTGAATGGATGAAATAACATGAATATTTGATACCCTAGCCGTTAAAAAAAAAAGAGATTTAACAATATAATCCTTATGTTTTTATCGATATAATAACTTATTAGTTCATCTGGTTTTTCGAAAACTATAATTTAGCCATTTGACTGTCTGTGGTTGCCGATTCATTAAGAACTCTAATGGTTTCTTAGCCAAAATGTTATTATTTTTGAAGAAAAAACAAGTAAATAGTACTTGAAATTAAGTAAGCTCACCACACCAAGAGTAGCCTTAATTTGTTTAATTTGACCAAGAGAGAATGTCATTGAGGCAAGAGCAATTGGACGAAACTCAATTCCAATATCTCCTGATCGGATTGGAGACAGATCATCTTCAACTAAACTGCTCTTCATAAGGCTTCCCAAAAAATCAGACACGGTGTAGAACAGCAAAGAGAAAATCTTGGGCACAGTCTTAAAGATGGTACCATGATCACCAGATGTGTCTACGCGTGGTTGGACAGAAGGCAATGTCAAGGGAAGAGAAGGGTTATCAGCTCTTTGTAGACATGAAAGAAGAGCCCCCACAAGAGAGTAACCATCTCCAATTGAATGGTGGATCTTGAATATTACAGTGCCAGCTGCATTACTTGTGGGATATTTTATGAAATGAATTTCCCGTAAGGGTTGGCTTTGTGGAAGTTGTGACAACGATAGTTTTGAGAAGTAATCTTCGAAGTACTTGTCATAAAATTGTGGTGACATTTCTGCTGGGAAAATGGGGACATAAACATGGTCTTTGAACTTCACTTCCACCTTCTTCCATCTTTTTTCTCCATTCTCATCAATAACCTGTATCCACACTTTCACTATTTGAATCAAAGATTACTTATCCGAAGAAGAAGAAAAATTAAAAAGCACAGTTTTCTAGTGAGAAACATATATATTTGAGGCATAATGCATTAATTGATCCAAAAAATTTAAAGAGAATAATAAATATCATACTTTTACCTGCCCAATTAGTGGATCAAGGAACTATATATCATTTGACATTTGGCTCGTGTGTTCGTGCTTAGTTTTTCTTTTCTTTTTTGATAAGCTGTTTGTGCTTAGTTGTTTCACATTTTTTTTATAAAAACAAATTTTCTTTTACCATAAAAAATCTTTCAATACTTAAATTCAGAAAAAATATTATATAGTAAAGAAAACTAGAATGAGGCGTTTAAGAAAGCAAATATAAAATAAGATGTCAAGTGTAGACACCGTACTGGATAAGATATATAGTGTACTTGCTATTGATTATTGATGATAGCTATTGATTGAAGAAGTAAGCTTATGACTAGGCTCCCGTGGATCCCGTGCAATTAATCGACTGAGATAGTTAAAGGACCTAACACAGGTGAGGAGATCCCGGCAACATAATGAACAGCTTGGATCTGTAGGCCAACATATAGTACTGCAGCATGACTTTGAACAGGACTGAGATTGTTATTTGTTGAAAAAGATACATACTACTGCAGCTTTTTCCGTAAAAAAGAAAAAAGAAAAAAGTGATAAGACACATGTTCATACACTTGACAGAGTGAGAGTACCATGATGGAAGAGAAACGTGGGTTGATGGGGAGAAAAACATCCATGAGGAAAGGGATAGTTTTTGAGTCATCAATGGGAACTTCAGTCTCCAAAACACCAAGAACGGAGACGTTTAGAACCGAGCTGTTGAAGTACTGTCCAGTAGGACTCACGGGCTCTAAAGCGTCTTCTTCTTTCTCCGAGACCATATCGTTTTCGTTTTGCTTTTCGGTAACGATCGAGAGATGGAGAACCTGAATAACTTTTGCTGTATATTAGGCTTTAGCCCTCGGGGTTCTTTATACTATTGTGGTCTGGCACCAACTTTAATTCCGTTGACAGAGTAAATATTCATATGCAGAGACGATCATCTTTATTACAGCTGTTTGGAAATGCATTACAAATAGAGTATGTACATAACGAAGATGCCAAATAATTGACATAATTTTTTTTTTTTAAATTTAATTTTTTAATATTTTTTAATAGTTTAATATGCTAATATTAAAAATAAAAATAATATTATTTTTATATATTTTTAAATAAAAATAATTTAAAAAATAATGGATGATACATTTACCCACCACTCCAGAAAAAAAAGCAAACGATAATTGTGAAAATGATTAAACAACATTTACAGGTGAGGCCCCGCCCGGGATATTTGCAAACAGAGTGTAATTAAATCTTTTGTTTTTATTTGAGTTGGATTTAAGAAAAATTATAATTACATGTAATTAATTTGGATTAATATGGGCATGCATTAGAATTTGGATCACAAGTTCATAAATATATAAAGTAATATATATATTCTTAAGAGTTATGGTGCGTGACAATTGTGTATTTCGTCTAGCTATTTTTTTCTTATGACGAACTCCATGTGATTTAAAAATCAACTAGCAAATTTTATTTTTTTTGATAACCCGGGGTGTCCGGGCTAGCTTGCGCGCACCACGACTATTCCCCGGGTCTACTAAACATCTTGCAAGCCCAGTAGACAGGTAAGACACCGCGGGGGTGACAGGATGCACATGAAAGGTTGAACTCGGGACGGGGGGCAAGGCAAGCCTCACCTGTTGACCACTGAGCTAGACCCTCAAGTGCTAGCAAATCTATTGTTGATATGCTGTCGGATGGATTAAAAATTATTTTTAAAAAAACAAATTTACAAGCACAGTCATATAAAGTTTTTAGCTTGAAGAAATTTTTTTATTATGAACTAAAAAGTTTATGCAAATAAAAAATTAAATTGAGAAGCCAAGAGATAAATGCAAATAAAAATATTCTTCGAACTTAGAAATAAGAAAGAGTCAAACTTATTTATTTGTAAATGATTTATTTAAGGAAAAAAGATACTGAAACCCATCTATAATTTAGTTATTTTTTCACTTTATCTTCATTGTTTTGGAAATTATGATTTACATCGTCGATCAAAATAATTGTTAAGGTTGTATAACACTTCCTACCCTCACTCATCATACCATTTCATGTTAAGTCAACTTATAATACTTCGTTCCCCAAAATTTTACTCAAGAACCCTAATTTTCAAGTTTCAAAATTGGAGCACAATTCTTAATTGAATTTGAATTGGTTTTCACAATTAGGTTTAGGCTCCTTACCTGGAGGAAAATTTGGATCTCAACTCTAATTTGGTTGAAGATTTTTAGCTCCTCCCCTTGCATATAGTTAACCCTCTCCCTCTCTTTCCCTCACAATTTCTTCACTTGTTTCTTTGTTAATTCCTTTGCCAAAGGATGTTTTCTCTACTTAGTAATCTAGAGTTTGTATAGCCCTAACAATTTTGATGGAAGAAAATATGTAATCTCCTCCTCCATTTCATCTCAATGCAGCCGGCCACATGGAGGAGAGAATTGGGTATTTATAGTCGTATTCTTTCTTAATTATACTTTGGCCTATTTTTCCCTCTTCTTTACAATTTGAGTTGTACCTCTTCTCATTTTTTTAAAATCTCCCTTAGCAATTGAATTTATTTGATTTTCTCCACACATTTTATCCCCACCTTTTATTTTTTTATATAAAAGTTTATTCTCGGGGTTTACAGATGCGGTATTACGTGTCCATATAAGAGATGTAAGAAAAAAATGTTTTTCGTTCTAGATTTTATAAGAATGCATCTTTTATATATAAAAAGGTTTATGAAGGAATACCTATGTTGGTATGCACACGAAGAACCATTTGTTCCTCACAAAACCATGATAGAAAGGATGGTTAGATCAACTTCTAGTGCTAGCAGCGTGTATAGAGTTGTAGATGACAATAATAATCCTTATAAGAATATGGTTATGGATGCGATGATAATGAATCAAGGTCATACCGGTCATTATCCAATCGTAGATGAAGAACTTAATGCAAACGCAACCAAATTTTTTTATTTTTTGAAAGATTCTGACAAACTATTAAATGATGGTTGCACAAATCACAGTACATTATCGGCCGTTGCACAAGTGTTCATCATCAAGTTGGATCATAGGTTGAGTGAAGCCAGTTATGATAGAATTGTTGAATAGGAAAGAAGCATTTTACCTTAAGGGAATAGGCTGAAAGAAAACTTCTATACTATTAAGTCCATGATGAAACCCCTCGATCTAGGATACAAAAAAATTAACATGTGTCCAAACTTCTGCATGTTGTACTACCTTGAAAATATTGAGCCGACCGAGTGTAGAACATGTGGACATTCCTGTTATAAACCCAGAACTGGTAGGGGGGGACTCTATTCGCACATGAAAAATATAGATGCTTTCTAATCACACCTAAACTGTAGAAATTATTCATGTCACCAAAGACTGCTGAACACATGACATGACACCGAACACATAACATGGTGGATGGAGTGATGGTGCACCTTTCTGACGGTGAGGCATGAAAACATTTTAATAGTGCGCATCCTCACTTTTCAGCTGAATCAAGGAATGTGCATCTTGGGTTATGCACAGACAGATTCAATCCATTTGAGTCATTTGGTGCTCCTTATTCTTGTTGGTCGGTTATACTCATTGTTTACAACTTATCATCGGGGATGTGTTTGAAACTAGAGTTCATGTTTTTATCTACGGTCATACTTAGTCCTAAATAGTCCAGGATGAAATATAGATGTTTGTCTTCGATCGTTGATTGATGAGTTGACGCAGTTGTGGTCATTCGAGGTTTTGACTTATGATGTATTGATGAAAAATAATTCTCTTATGAAAGCAGCTTTGATGTTGATTATCAATAATTTTCCAGCTTATGGAATGATTTCTGGTTGGAGCATGAATAGAAAACTGGCATGTCCATACTACATTGAAAATAACAAGGCATTCACGCTAATAAACGATAGTAAAATGTCTTTTTTTTTTATTGTCACCAACGGTTCTTGCCAATGGATTACAACTACATAAAGAACAGAAAGGACTTCTTTATTGGTAGAGTTGAAAAGGATGTTGCATTGTCGTATCTTTTAGGTGAAGAATTGTATGACGTGGTGTCAGAGTACGGTGACATTGTGTTTGGTTTCTAATCTGATAAGCAGAAGTTTCTTGGTTTTAGTCTAACCCACAATTGGGGAAAGTGAAGTATTTCTAGGAGCTTTCTTATTGAAAGATCAATCTCCTCAATTGAGATTTCAACATTTATCTCATATTATTTCGAGTCTCAATTGAAAACAAAAATCAATCACGTTTCAAGGTATGACGATGGTGGTGAAGTGCTTTTGAGTTAGAACTTGTCAATATTCTCCAATCCTGGGTGACCCTCACCAAAAAATGTTATCAGGGGAGGATATTTGTCTGAATAGAATTCAGACAAACACATAATTATATAATATTTAACTGTAATGAACTGAAACCTTTTATCCAGTAAGTATATATACTACTTAAACTTTGTTGTAAATGGACTATTTATCCATTGTAATATCACAAACTCATACATTTTTGAATACCTCATAGACAACATCGTCAATATTTATTATTTAAAAACTCACAGCTGACTGAATCTCAAATCTTTTGATTACAAGATGAATAATTTTTCACGTAGTTCAGAACACATGTAAGTGTTGTTTAATTATCATTATCTATTAGGATACTTAATTTCATTACATATTTTTTGTTAATTGTTCATTGTTGTGCTTTATGTACTAGGTTTATAAATTGGAAGGCTAGTGTTACATTGTCTTTACTAAGTCTAGGTCCTAAAAGAAAGTCGAAGTGCTACAATGAGTATTTTGTTAATGGACACGTGTTTCATACTGAAGAATATGGGCAGGGTACAAAAGACATATAACAATGGAGTTTGTGTTAAGGGATCGACTTCTAATGAGTTTGAAATTGACAATTATAGGAAATTAAAAGAGGTAATTAAATTGCAATATCATAGTGAGCAGAATAAAGTATTTTTATGTTGGTATAACACCATTGACAGAGGAATCAGAGTAGATCCCCATCATGATTTGGTCGAAATTAATTCAAAAGCTAGACCCCGCAATGTCGACAATGTCTTTGTTTTCGCCAAGCAATGTCAGGAAGTTTATTAACAATATAACCCTTCCTTTAGAAAGGATCGTTCAAGAGTTGATTAGTTATCCGTATTGAAAACTAAATCTAGGGGTCGTGTGGAGGTTGTTCAATTTTTTATTTCCAAGAGACATATAACAGCTAGTTGAAGGAGAGATACGAGGATGATCCTTTGACCCACCTGGATTTCGTTTTGAATTTATGATTGGAGGCAGGATCGTCCAATGGACCTGATAGAAATCGGGTGTACGAACTCTCCAACACTATGACCGATAACTTATGGATGGTCCATAGTGTTTCAACCATTAGAAGCTTGCAATCGGTCTCAAGCACTTAGTATCCGGAGTTCCCGGCCTTGTTAGATCAAGGAGTGTAAAAACGTACATCCCATCTAAATGAAAATTATGAATGACTCTATGCGGATTATGAAGAACTCCACTGAATGGTCATGGATATTAAATCATAGATATGTGGTATATGTGCACCCCTTTATTGGCCTTATGGTTCTAAGGACGACTAGCCTCCTCCTCCTTCTCTAACGTCGCCTTTGTTCTAGTTTCATTGTAATAAATATTTGGCTTTTATATTAAGATAATTGATTTTTAAATACTTGAATTTTATACAAATTTAATTCTTTTTCATTATTTTATATTTATGTTCAATAGATTTTAAAAAAATATATTTTTTTAAATTATTACGGACGGGGTTTTTGACAAACTTATTCTATCGGTATATTCTAGAGCATTGAAAAAAAATTACTACAAATACCACTATAATTGTTACATCACCGACATAATTATTCCATCGGTATATTCCAGAGTTGGAAAGGAAATACTGCAAATGCCACTACAACTCACTAACAAAATTACTTTGTCGGTATATTTCAATGGGTATTTGTTTTGGCGTGCATTGTTTGTGTATAAAGAAATGGGTAATTTTTTTTTATTAACGACGGATTTACCGATGGACTATAAATTACCGATGAGGTTTTTTTCGACGACTGGTATCTGTTCATGAATCTATCAGTAAAATAATCACCAACGGTATATTAGTGCAAACATCAACATAATTTTTCATCAGAAAAAACTGTTAAATGTGATAATGGATGAACGACTAAGCTATTGGTATGTGTACTGATTTTTTTAATTCACCTATTTCCTCTATCATGGTGTTTCTTTCGTTCTCTTTCCTTGTTATTTGTGTTTGAAGAAATTTAAGTTCAAGCAAGCATGAAACCACTCTATTAAGCCAAAAACTAATTATTGTTTGTTCTTTTAATTATTGTATGTTCTTTTCCTTGTTGTTTAAGACATCCAACTTTTAGCTCATTAGGGACAAACTCTTTATTTCCTTTTAGGCCCAACTTCCCTATTGCCTTGTAAATATTTTTCTTTATTACATGTCTCCTTTCAAAGTATTACATGTCTCCTTTCAAAGTTTTTATCGTGCAAAATTTTATATATTTAATGGAGTTATGTAATCATTTATAAAATTCAATTATTATAAAAAAAAAAGAGAGATTCTCACAAGTCCTACCCAAGCTTTCATGATTGTCGGTTTTAGACTATAGAAGTTGTTACGATATGATGTATATCATATTTGAATTTTGAATGTAATTCAAAGAAGATAGGCTAACTTTATCCTTGCTGGGATATAAGTGTTAGTTCCTATCTTTTGTTGTACTCTTTGTATTATTTATTTCCCTTTAATGGAAATTCTGAAGTTGTTCATTCATAAACATAAGTTTCTATATGGTATTAGAGTTGCTTCCTTTATCCTGTTAATTCTTTTTTTCCTTTTCTTTTCCTCCTCACATACTGTGATGACTACCCCATCTAGCTCACACATTCTCCCCAACAACAATTAATCCTAAATTCTCACAATCAACACAGTTGCACAAGATCTTCTTAAACTTATATCCTCCAACTATCTCTTATGGAAAATCCAATTTGAAACACTCTTATGATTATGATCTTCTTAGGTATATTCATGGATCCAAACCATGTCCACCCAAAACTCTAACTACAAACAATATTATCACACCAAATGTTGTCTATAACATTTGGGTTCGCCAAGATCAATTAATCCTCAATGCTCTCATCGGTTCGTTATCACCCCCTATTATTTCATTCATTGCTTGAGCAAAGACTTCTCGTGAGGCATGGACTATTCTAGCAAATGCATATGTCAAACCATCTTATAGATGCATCAAACAAACCAAGAACCTTATCAAAAATATCACCAAAGGCACTCTAATTGTCACTGATTTTCTTTACTCTATCAAAGCTTGTGCAGATGAACTGGCCATCCTAGGGGTGCCAATGGATGAAGAAGATCTTACATAAAAAATCTTGGATGGACTAGATGATGAATAAAACGAGCTTGTTCATGTTGTTCAAGCTCGTGACACATTAATAACCTTTGATGAACTGCATGAGAAAATCTTATCCTTTGAAGCCTCTCTCTCAACCAAATCAAAAATACATATTCATATCCTTGTTATTCCTATAAAGAAGACAAATATCATCAACACAAATTGGCGGCAACACAAGACCAACACCAACTAGTGTCCTAATCACTTCTCTTTTATAAGTTACATAGGCTGGCGTCCACATCCAACCAACACTAGCCACTCTCATCATGTCACTATTGACTTAAGCAACCTATCTCTTTATACACCATATAGTGGCTCATATGATGTTATGATTGGTGATGGTACAAGTCTATCCATATCTCGTACTGGTTTTGCTTCTCTTCCCACATCAACCACTATCTTTACCTTGGATGATGGTCTATGCGTCCCAACCACGAAAAAGAACTTAATTTCTATTTCTCAATTTCATGCTACTAATGATGCCTCTATTGAATTATTTTCATCTTCTTTTCATGTGAAGGATATTCACACGGGGGCAATTCTTTTAACGGGCATCATTAAGGATGGAGTGTACGAGTGGCCAACTACACACACAACCTGGATCTTCTTGAATTCTAGCCTTCTTTCTTGTCAAAACTACATCATCAAATTGGTATCACCTCCAGCTTTTCCTATTTTAAAACATGTCATTTATAATTATCAATTAGCCTCCTCTTCACCTTTACCAAAAGGCTTCTCATGTAATGCATGTCTTAGTAATAAAAGTCATAAACTACCTTTCTCAATTTCATCTCTTAACTCAACACAACCACTTCAAATAATTTTTTTCGGTGTATAGACCTCTCTTATTGTGTCACCAGATGGTTTCATATATTATGTTACTTTCATTGATCATTTCACCAAATACATATGGTTTTACCCCCTCTTAAAAGAAAATTTGAAGTTCACAAAGTCTTTATACGTTACTAAGTCATTGTGGAAAATTATTTCTCTCATAAAATTATCACTCTTTATTCTGATAATGGAGGAGAATATATGGCACTTCAAGATTATCTTTCTCTCCATGGCATTTTCCACTTAACCACTCCACCACATACACCTCAACACGATGGCTACTTTGAAAGACGACACCACCATATTGTTGAAACCGGCCTCACCTTACTCTCTCATGCTTCTCTTCCAACCACCTTCTAGCCTCAAGCCTTTGCTACTGTTGTCTACCTAATTAACAGACTACCAACCACTACACTAATTTTTTACTCTCCCTATGAATTAATTTTCCACAAAAAGTCTCAATAACTCTAAACTCCGAGTTTTCAAATGTTTATATTACCCTTGGCTTCACCCCTATGTCTCTCACAAACTTAGTCAATGATCTAAATAGTGTGTGTTTCTTGGGGTACTCATTATCTCAAAGTTTTTATCTCTACCTTGACCCCTCCTCTACATCAAGAATCTATGTTTCTCGCCATGTTCAATTTTGATGAAACAATTTTCCCATACACCTCCCTGCACAACACTCTCTCTCATCCCAGTTCCACTAACTTAAACACTTGGATTCCACCTTTCCTTATTGTTTCTATTCCCACTCATCCTAGCAAATAGACCACGCTCCATCTGCAGTTTGCTCTCAAGAATTGCCTTTGCCTGAAATCACTTCCCAACCAGTTGTTTCATTATCATAGCAAACAGCTCCTAAAAACACTCTATCACTTAATCATTCCCATCAAACCACCGATCAACAAATCACAATCCCACCTCTCACCCAACATAGTATGACTACCCGAGCCAAAAACAACATAACCAAACCAATTTAGAAGCTTAACCTTCACATCCATAAAACAACTTCCCAAACTACTACACCTACATCCATATCACAAGCTCTTAGAGACCATAATTGGAATCAAGTTATGTTTGAAGAGTATGATGCACTTGTTTGTAATGGAACTTAGGAACTAGTTCCCCCTAATGGCATATTTAATCTAGTTAGCTGTAAGTGGATTTACCATATTAAAAGGCATTTTGATGATTCTATTGACAAGTTCAAAGCTCATCTTGTAGCCAAAGACTTTCATCAACGACCAGGTTTGGATTACCATGAAACCTTTAATCCAATTGTTAAGCCTACCATAGTGAGACTTGTTCTTAGTATTGCAGTAAGTAATGGCTAGTCTCTCTACTAGTTAGACATCAACAATGCCTTTCTTCAGGGTAAGCTCTCTGAAGATGTCTTTATGGCTTAACCATCAGGCTTTGTAGACTCTGACCATCCCATCTATGTCTGTAAACTTCATAAAGCCATTTATGGCCTCAAGCAGGCTCCCCAGGTTTTGTATCATGAATTGCATCAATTTTTGCTAGATTCTGGTTTCAATAATTCAAACTCAAATACCTCTCTCTTTGTTCTTCACAACAACCATTATATCTTGTATCTTCTAGTGTATATTGATGACATTATCTTAACCGGTAACAATGATGTTGTTGTTTCACAGTTTGTTGAATGTCTTGCTCAGCAATTCTCTCTAAAAGAGTTTGGTTCACTTTCTTATTTTTTTGGAGTTGAAGTTGTCCCACATCATCTTGGCATCTTACTCTCACAAAGAAGATACATTCAGGATTTACTCAAACGGACCAATATGGAAGATGCAAAACTTGTTATGACTCCCCTACCAATAAACTTTGCAGCAATCTCCTTAACATTGGGCACATATCTATTAGATCCCACTCCATATCATGCAGCAGTTGGTAGCCTATAATACCTTTTTAACTCGACCTGACATATTTTTTGTAGTTAATAAAATGGCCTAATTTATGCACAAGCTAGCCAACGAGCACCGAGTTCTTATTAAATGTATTTTATGCTATTTATGTGGTTTACTAAACAAGGGTTTGCTACTCTATCATGATTCTCCTCTCACTCTTCATGGCTTCTTTGATTTTCTTCATGCCTTTTCAGATGTGGATTGGGTTGGTAATAAAGATGATTATTCTTCAACCAGTGCCTATCTGGTTTACCTAGGGTGCAACCTTGTCTCTTGGAGCTCAAAGAAGCAACCATTGTTGCTCGCTTGTCCACAGAAGCAGAATACCGTCTTTGTTGCTACCACCGATGTTGAACTTTATTGGGTCTACTCTCTCCTTTTAGAACTTGGAATTGGCTTACCAAATTCTATAGTTGTCTATTGTGATAATGTTGGTGCAACACAATTAAGTTTCAATCCTATCTTCTATTCTCGCATGAAACATGTCGTTGTTGATTATCATTGTATAAGAGATCAAGTTCAATCTGATCTACTTCGAGTGGCTCATGTTTCTTCTATCGATCAACTTGCCAATATTCTCATTAAGTCATTGCCTACTTCTCAGTTCTTGTTATTTCAGGACAAGATAGGCATCTCTACTCGCGACGCATCTTGAGGGAACATATAGAAGTTGTTACGATCTGTTGTATATCATATTTGAATTTTGAATGTAATTCAAACAAGATAGGCCAACTTTATCCCCTGCTGAGATACAGAAGTCAGTTCCTATCTTCTGTTGTACTCATTGTATTATTTGTATCCATTTCATTATAATGGAAATTCTGAAGTTGTTTATTCATAAACATAAGTT
The DNA here is from genome assembly GCF_000002775.5 of Populus trichocarpa. Taxonomy (NCBI): domain Eukaryota; kingdom Viridiplantae; phylum Streptophyta; class Magnoliopsida; order Malpighiales; family Salicaceae; genus Populus; species Populus trichocarpa. Next base: position 7,757,756 of record NC_037297.2, on the reverse strand, counting down.
TCTATGCAAACTATTGTCCAGCATGTGAATGCAGACTCACTTGCATTGTATCACAAATCTCAATCAAGTTTTAAAGCCATGGTTAGATCAATCAAGCATCAAGGGGGACTCATGCACAAAATGAAGTAAAACTAGTATATTAGCTCGTGCTTCATAGCGGGTAAATCAAGCTGTCATGATTGTCGGTTTCCAACATGTGAATATGGACTTACTTGTATTGTATCACAAATCTCAATCTAGTTTCAAAGCCATGGTTGGATCAATCAAGCATCGAAGGGTGGCTCACAAAATAAAGCAAAATTGTTTTCAAGGGTGGCTCACAAAAATGAATCAAAGAAAATGAAAATAGAAATCCCCACAAGTCCTGCCTAGCATTCGTGATTTTTAATTATTATAAAATTAATATTATTATAAAAAATGTTAATGTTAAGATTTATTCATACATAAATATTTTGAGCAAGAAGATATCTGATTATTTTAGTGAGTCTTTTATGAGAGAGTAACAATATCTCTAAGAATGGATTATTTTAGTAAGAACTTTGTCACCTCTAATTTATGCAACTTCCTGCTTGTTTTTTGTTTTTTTAAAAAAAATTATGAGCTCTTGGCTAACTAAAATTACTTAATTATTATTTAATTAAGATGATAATAATATTATTTAATTATTTCATACATCAGAACTGACAAGTTACAACCTCTGAAACCAACTTATTTTGTCCGGCCCTTATTCATCATGACATGACATTATTGTAGCAACCTTAATAAACACATTACATAATTTACTTAGGAATATATCTTTTCACTATGTAAAAACATATCTTGATGACAAATATTCGAGGTTGATTTGAACACAAGTGTTCAAAATCAACTATAAGCAGTGGTAATGATTGCTTGATTGCTTTTTTTTTTTTTAACGTGAATGTCCGGGTCAGCTTGTGCGTACCTCGACTAATCTCACGAGCCCTGAAGTTAACGACCATGTAAGTCTCCAATGACTATCATATGAGTAATCACATGACTCAAACCTGAGCTTTTTAATTACTCGTGTAGTTGTAAGTGATGCAGGGTGATGGTTTGTGCTCCCATATTTTGGTAGCCCAACTTTATTAGCTTAAAAAAAGTAGGTGTCGTGAAGGATACATGCCATAAATCTGTGGTCCTTCTCCTTGGTTTTCCATGGTGAGATTAGTTATGAATGATAGTGATATGTCGATAATATGCATTTACTACAAATTATTGCTAAAGTATTTATACCGGTTCTGGCACTCCTTGGTTTTCCATGGAGTCGCGAGGTGGTGTCCAGCTCTTCCATGGAATCCAACTACCGTATTATTATTTATCGGGATGGAGAAAGGAGTGCCAGAACCGGTTCCAAAAGGTCCATAATTAGCCCTATATGTAGTAAATGGCAGCGATGTGATCGTTAATAAAGTGCTGAAATTGCCATATGTCCCACTTATGGATGTGAGGTGTTCAGAAGGCCAGTCAATAAGAACCTGTAAAAAATGCAAGGCAAAATACGTGAACTATTTTAATTAGTAGTGTAGAGGTGCTTACCGGGTCAATAATAGTTTTAAAAAATATATAAAAAAAAATATTTTATATTTTAAAAATTATTTTTTAAGGAGATTTACCAGAACCCAAGTGTCTACACTTGGATTTAACAACTATATTAAAAAAAAATATTAATCATAGATTTATAAGAAAAAAAACATGATTATTGGAGCATGGTTGTTATTGTATTTTGAAAAAAAAAATTCATTTTATGAGGTACGTCCTTGGCTACGCTACACATGTCTACACCAGCGATTACGCCCCACATGTTTTGAACGTGGCACTAAAGTCCACTTGATTTATAGTGGACGCGGGGACAAATTCTTAAATTGGTGAGAATGACCTTTAGCCACTTGATAAAATTAACTACACGCCTAAATTATTGATAAAAGTAACTACACGGTGATACTAATTCTTAATCCGAGTCCAATCATGTTTATATGGTATTTTATATAATATTTATATTTTCATAAATATTATTATAAATATTTAGAATATTTATATTAAATATCTTATAATTATAAGATATTTATCTTAGAAAATTTTATATAAATAAATATCTCTAAAGCATAAAAAAAGAAGCTAGAAGGCTAGAGTCAATCTCTCTAGACAACATAAATCTAATATAAAACTTAAACAAGGTTTAAGGAACATTTAAGTCTAGAGAATACTCTCTCTTGATCATCTATACAAACATTATATTGACTTAAGCATTAGAATGTTTTTTCTTGTAGGTATCACTAGACCCATCAAGTCTTCCGGATCTAGTTTTATTTGCCCATGAAAAGCGCCCACAATATTTCTCATGAGTATTTTTCCAGCCTTATCAATTGACATCGTCTGTCGAAAATGAACAAAAAATCAATTTATTCATGTTTCTTAAAAAAACATTTCTTGGCTGACAATACACCTATGGTTACGCCAATAACACATGATGTCAACAACTAAGCCAATGACATGTGATGCCAACAGCTAAACTAGCGGTTCAACGATTACGCCCTATATGCTATGCCAATGGCTACACCCAAGGAAACACCCACGACGATGCTCACAACTAGTATTCAGACGGCTAGTTAATAAGAACCTGCAAATAATGAAAAATACGTGAACTATTTTAATTAGTAGTTCATGAACCATAAATGCCTTAGGGTCTATGATATAATTTTCTTCCAAATATCAAAGTAAATTTTAATTTAGTTAAAAAAATCAAACAACTTTTTTAAAAAAAACAATTGACAATAGAAACAGCAAAAAAAATTTCTAAGATAATTTTTTTCTTTAGAAATATTTTCTATCGAAAAACTTAACACACCACAAGGGAGAATATATACTTATAGTTTTCCTTTCACCAATGTCATGAGGAACTAGAGATCTCTTCACCAAGCATGAAAAGAATAGGAAATATAGCAAGTGGAGCATTATTCTAGTTCAAGAGGACAGGTCGGGTAAACAAATGGAAACAAGAGCTCGAAGAAGTCTACAATGGAAAGGGGGGCCTATGTTTCCAAAATAGATAACAAAAACATACATGTTATATTTTCATAACACTAACCTGAAAGGAAAGGTATGACGAGAGTCAAAATAGTACCATGTTTTTTAGAACTGCTGAGATGTTATTGTTTTTCGTTTATGATTTCATTGGTAAATAACCGCCCAGATACCAAGACTATTAAATTTTAATTTGACTTTACAAACATAATCATAGACAAAAATATTAAAATTATTAATATTTAATATTCTGTCGGCAATTCCATCGGTAAAAACTAAAATAAAAGACCTGAACAATAACAGATCGGGGCTTCATCTTCTTCTTTCTTCTTCTCTCACACACTCATTTCTCTCTCTTCATCTTCTCTTCTCTCTCTCTTTCTCACCCGAGATCAAGTATTATCTTCTCTTCATCCCAAGGTATGTTGTCTTTCTTCTCTTCATCCTAAGGTATGTTGTCTTTCTTCATTTTTCTTCATAATTTTTTTTTTTTGGGTTTATTAACAATGTCTTTTGTTTTTTTTTGTTTTTTTATTTTTTTTTAATTAAGAGTTGAAATCAAGCACGCTATTAAGCTAAGTATTTTTCATTCCTTTTTCTTCTTCTTTTTTGTGTTTTTTGTTTGGCATTATTTATGTTTTTTGTCATTATTTTTGTTCAATTTTTTGTTCTTAATAATTTTATGAATTAATAAATGACATGAATTTTAGTTATTGAAATAATTTTTGCATTATTTTGATGAATTTTAGCTATTGTTTTCAAATTTATTGTTCAATTGCAATTAAATGTGTAAGAATAATTTTAATTATTATTTTGTATTTATTCCATTTATAATAATTTTTTTTAATTTAGGATTAAAAATATTATCACATAGAAATAATTGTGTTGAATTTTAGTTGTTATTGTAATCATTTTTGCATTATTTTGTTGAATTTTAGTTGTTGTTTCATTCAATTTTGTTGTTCAATTTCAATTGAATGTGTAGGATTAATTTTAATTATTATTTTGAATTTTTTAAAATTTATAATATTTTTTGTAAATTTATGATTAAAAATATTATCACGTAGCAAATAAAAGTTTTCTATGAAATTAAATTATGCTAAATTTTTAGACGAAACAGAGTAAAATCAACTGGTTTTTGGCATATATGTTGTGTGTTTGCAGTTTTAAAAATTTTGGGTAGTCTCTCGTATATGGGAGAAGCTGCCAAAGTTTTTAAAATAATAGGAATCATTTAATTTTTTTATCTGTTAATTTGTGTAGATGTTTAGGGGAAAGTCTATTGCACGTCGCGAAGACATGATCGCTACTAGTTCTTCTAGTAGCGGTGCTAACGATCATGAGTCATTAGGTGCCAACCAAGAACAAACACCTAAGGCACGAGCATTTACTTACGACATGGGCTCGTTGAGTGCTATGTTGCAACGTTGAGGGGGTTCCCTTCACAACAGGATCCATTTACCCGCAAGTACGAGGCCTAATGGAATGACAATCTTTCAATATAAGTTTGTTTTGCTTTCACAATGCCATGTTTAATAATTTTTGAAAATAAATAATATCAATTAATGAATGCAATTTTAGGCTTATTAACATTAAGGTTGCTAAAACAATAACATCGGCCTTTAAATCATCGATGAAAAATCTATTGTTTCAATGGAGCTAGGTTTCCAAACATTTTGAATGGAAATTGTAAATCGATGCATAGTTTTCAAGGGTCAAGGTTAGTATTAACTTAAATATTTTTTTATATTAATTTGGACCATTTATTGAAATTACTTAAATTTTCCTTTTATAAATTATTATTTCAAGGGAAATTTTAATTGGAGAGAGCTGGTGATAATGTTGTAAGGAGAGTTTGGGAAAATCACGCTGCAATTAGATAAAATCAAATTTAAGATAATTTTTTTATTCCAAATATTAAAAATTTTATTTTTCATTTACTAACAGATAATTCATTTGTCATACAGGTTTCGTGACTTTTGGTACGAGACACAAAAAAAATCAAAACATATGCAAAATAAAGAGAGCTTCCAGGTCGGAATGACATGGTGGTTTGGAATGATTTTAGATCGTCGTACATCTCAGAAGTTGTATGGGCGGAATACATTCAACATGTGATGTCCACGGGTTTCATTCAACGATCATAGTCCAGTACGGATAACTAGAACCAGCGTGTTCACGATTATGTTACCACGCACACTAGTGGCTTTATTCTGTTTGTGTTTTTTATAAATATATTTATCTCACAATATTTTTTTATTGCAGCTATGGTTCTTAGACACGAGCCAAGCCTAATGGAGCTTTTTGTTGAAACACATGTACAGAGTGATGACTGCCAGAAAGGAGTGCAACAATTCGTTGATAGCCAAGCTCAACACTTTGTATCATGTTGGTTTTTAATCTTTTTTTCTTAAGTTATTATTTCCTTGAATTTGATGATTTTTTTTTATATATAGGATACATATAACAATAGATTAAAGGAAAGATGTGATAATGATCCTTCGACCCATCCGGATATTGATCCATATTTGTGGTTGGAGGTAAGATTGTCTGATGGGTCTGATAGAAATCGGGTATACGAATTCTCTAACACTACAGCTAAGAACTTATGGATGACTCATAGTGCTTCGATAGTGGAATGCTCACAATCGATTCCAAGCGTTCAAACTCTAGAGTTTATGGCGATGTTAGACCAACGGGTACAGGATTGTTAGACCAACGGGTTTAGGATCGGATGACTCATCTTAATGATAAATATGAACAACTCATTGCTGATTATGAAAACCTCTGTTGATTGGTAATGGAGATGAGATCATAGATGGGTAGTTCATGTACACCCCCTAATTGTCCCCACCGTTCTGACGACAACCAGCCTTCTCCTCCTTCAACGCTACTTTTATTTTAGATTTATTGTATTTGAACGTACAAATGTTTAAATTTGTAATAAATATTTGATTTTTATACTAATTTATTTTAAAATTATAAAATAAATGTATTTTAATTATTTTTCTACTTTTGTTCAATCAATATATATATATATATATATATATATATATATATATATATATATATATATATATTACTGACAAGGTTATTGATGGAACTATATTGTTGGTATATTGTAGAGAGTTTGAAAAGAATTATTGCAAATGTCACTAATAAAATATCGATGGAACTATTCCATTGGTATAATCCAGAGAGTTGAAAAAGAATTACTATAAATGACACTACTACTGTTAACACACCAATAAAATTATATATGGTATTATGTTAGTGATATGTTATATTTATTGATGGATATACCGATGGAATAAAGCGGGTAAATTTTTTTTTTTGTTTGCTTTGTTCATTTGTAAATCCATTGGTATATTTATGACCAACGAACTCATCAACAGTCCATAAATTACTGACATGAGTTTTTCTGATGGACTGTTTTCATCCATAATTCTGCTGGTAACATACGTGTTTGTGTATCAAAGTTGTCAATTTTATTTTGTTCTTGTCAAAATGGCTGGCATATCTCATACCATTTCACAAAGCAAAACAAAGTGAAATAAATCTCATCTCGCTCGGGATCTTGGGTCATTTTGGATTTCTCACCCAAATTCTAGCCAAGATATTTTGAGTTTATTTTATTTGTTTCTATTATACACTAAAATTGACTAAAGAGTTGGGAAGTTTGAACCAGAATGAGCAAGCCAAACTTAATTGTAGACCAAACTTGATAAAGTCTAGATTTGATAAAATTCAAACTTGCATAAATGACAAGTCACCTCAAACACATAATAACATACTAAAGAAGTGGGTTTGAGTAGCTTTGTGCAAATGATAGTAATGTCGGTGATGAAATGAATGTATAAAAAGTCTATATGGTGTAAGATGCTTAAAACAAGTGATGGAATAGAATGAATGTTTTCTCTTACAGTATCTAATATAAAAGAAAGCACAAGAGGTTGCGGGATAGAGATGTCTCCATGCTTGTATATAAAAGGAATAAAATAAGCAATCTTTAGTTTGTTACAAACTTGAACAAAATCGTACTCCCACACCTCAATATATTATATAACTAGGTATGAGAGAAATTGGAGTGTATTTGATCTATGTTTGTTATAATAATATTAATATCATTAACATTGGTATTATTTTAAAAAATTAATTTTATCAATAATATATATGATTTATATTCATGTTGTTTTCTTTTATGTTTGTTCTTTATAGGAATTAGAGCAAAACAATGGATGCTTTAAATTTCACTAGCCTTGATAACATTGACTAATTAAATGAGTGGATTTGTGAAGAACCTAGCCTTCTTGATTAAAAGAATTTAAGTTTAGAAGACTATTGAGACACCTTTATCTACTTTGACTTTAAAAGATGAAAAGATTTATTTTGATGATGAGGGAGAACTTACTGGAAATGACCATTTATTGAAATGTCTAGTTGATGACTTTCCCTACAAGATTAAGATCCTTATTTTTATGTTAATGATGAAGATTATGTTTGATTTATGCTTCTTTTGTATTAAAACCTTTTATTTTCTTAATATTTTGGCATTTTATTTGTGTTGAACTACTTTAAGTTAAAGTTCTTTTTAGTCTTTACTCTTGACTATTTAGGAATTTCTTAAATTTTGAAATTATGTTTAAATGTTTGACATTGTATTTGTATTGTATAATTTGAATTGGAATCATAGATGTTGAATATATATAATACACACACACACACTCACTAGATCATTGGGCTACGTTATGTTGGGGGTCAGATTAAGTTTTTTTTAATGGAAAAAAATAATCCAAACATTGCTAACACTTTTTTCTAGTAGAAAAAAATTAAACTGTGAGAGTTGAATCAATGTTACCTGACTGACTTGATGGGTTTAAAGGCAACCAGGACAACTAGTAAACACATAGTTTACATCCAAAAAAAATCAAGATGATATTTTTTGTAATATTAAGACGACAACAAATTGGATCGACTCAGGTTAACCTGTCAAATTCGATACTCTGATCATGAGAACATGATAACTCTATATAAATCAAATTAAAATAAATTATGAAGTCCAATTCCTAATCAACCCAATGTTGAAGAATGAATTTGAAAAAAAAATTAATTAAGAAAATAACCTGAGTCAACTTGGGTTAACCCATAACTTGGATCATAAGACTAGGATAACCTCATAAAAAGAAAACTAAAAAAACATGATTAACCTTCCAAACTCGCGACCTAGATCAGGAGATTGAGATAATCGCATAGGAAAAAAAAACAAATTATGAAGCTCAATTTTCAATCAACTCATTGTTGAAGGATGAAATTGAGAAAATATTCAATTTAAGAAAAGAACACAATAAAACAACCTGAGTCAACGTGTTAACCCGCAAAACTCGTGACTCGGGTTATAAGACCGAAATAACCTTACAAAAAGCAAACTGAAACAAGTCATGAAATCCAATTCCTAATCAAGTCAATGTCGAAAGATAGAATTGAAAAACAAAACAACTTAAAAAAACAAAAAAAAATGAGTAAATTGAGTTAACCTGCAACGATGCAGATCATGAGACTATGGCAATCAGATAGAAAGCAAACCGTAACAAATCATAAATTATAATATAAAATAAATCAAATGTTGAAGTATGAAATTAAAAAAAATAGAATTAGAAAAACAAATAAAAAAAACATTATTGCAATGAATAGTATTTTGTGAAGTAATGCACAATAGAAATATCATCTTATAACCTTATATATATAAACTCCTTATAAAAAATTAAATGTTTTGGCTTAAAATTGAGCATGATTCAAAGACTCAAAACCGAGGTTAATTAAAACTAGCTCACCATTTTACTCGTATCCAAATAAGTCTAGAACCAATAGGGCTTCAAATAAGTCTAGAACCAATAGGGCTTCAACAAACTTTCAATCGGAAGTATATGTATTTCAATAAATATTTGGATTGTATTGGTAGGGGGAAGTGAAAGGATGGGGTGGAGAAAAAAAGGATTAGTTACTATCCATCTAGTTGTTTAGCTACATGGTGGGGAGGGATGGGAGCTAATTAGCCCAAAATTGAAAGGATTGAAAACAACAAGTGAGATGTGAGGAAGGATCTTTTCAAGGATTTTGGGAATAAAATGAACATCCAATCCTTCACTTCTCATCCATCCTTCCCCCAATCCCTCTAAACAAAACACATTTTAAACTATCCAATTGGTGAAGTTAGGGATCACAATGGATGCATGCTTGTTGATTTTTTTTATATTCGTATCTTATTTATACTATTCATCAGGATAAAAAAATTTAGATATTCATAAATTATTCATCAGATTATATATATATATATACTCAAAACGTGATGTATATTAAATGATAAAATAATAAATATTATAAATATATGTTTTATATCAATACTAAGATATGTATAAATCATAATGTATTAAAAAAATCTAAATATTCTACCAATATATCTATATAATATAAAAATATATTATGGATAATTTATGTAAATTTCAGAATAGATTTGATAATATTCATACCTTAACTATTAAAAATTAAAAATTAAGATAATTATCCAAATAATACTCAATCCTTGAGGTTCAAATTATATTATCATCCCTATTTGGACACAAGTTGAAAATTTTTATGTTCATACTCGATTTATCCATCCGGTTAAAAATTTAGATATCCATTATCTAACTACTATTTATGATTCATTTAAAAAATTGTGTCCATATATATATATATATATTGTATTAAAAAAAATTAAATTTATCCATGGAAAGGGTCAAGCCTAACATTTCAGATTAAATAAATTATCATCCTTGTGATATGATGAATGAAGCTTCTTTAGAGCGGCGAATTTTTAGTCTCTTTACATTGTTAATCAGCAGTCATCGTATGGGATGTTTCATTCAGAAAACATTTTTGATAACAGAAGGGTCAATCTGTAATCTTCATGATGCAGCCACATCCCTTTATATTTCAGAAAAAGAAAGAAAACCCAAAGGGCATTACTAAATATGCATGTCAAAACAAACAATATGCTCAAATTGGTGGCACAAGGAAATGAGGAATAGAGGCAATTGTGATTACCGTTGCATCTCGTAATTGAAAAAAGGAACCGTTTACCAAGCAATGCTACATAGCACGAAATGAACAGAGTCCTTGTGCTATTCATGTCCATTCGTGTCCCTCGGTATTCATGAAATAAAGAGTTCTCCCCTTATTCTTTATTTTTTACCAGTTATAGCAGCCATAAGAAACAGAGACCGCCATTACAACAGCAGCTCTCTTGTTATACTCTAGCATATTGGATTCATCAGCAAGCATTAACAGGCATAGCATAGGAGGCAAGATATATCTCAAAATTTATCTTTACACTTAATTTAGGAGAGAATTAGCAAGTCGCACTGTACTACATAGCTCAGATTCTACAATAGCATACAAAAATGGCATAAATCCAACTTGCCATTTCCTGGACCTGTTGTCGAACAAGCAAAAATCTAGCACTGTAATTTATAATCTGGTAGAATTAAATGGATGAAAGAAATGAAAGAATAAGAATAGGAACTCACAATCAAGCACACCCTTTTTAGGCATCCATCAGATAACACATCTCAAGCTATGACCCATCAATTACTTGCGATGCCTCCGCTTTTGTTCAGCTCTCTGCCTCTTGTCCTCATCCCATTCCCGATCATACATACTAAATGCTGATCAAGGACTTGCAATATACAACAAAGATCTTCAGAGAAATAGTAAAGCATGCCTTGTATATGCGTCATGAGCTAGCATCACAGAAAAACTACAACCCTAATACTGCATGCCTAATGCACTACATGTCCACAAGCCAGTATAACAGAACTATACATATTTCGAGAGTGAGCTAAATGCTAGGTACAGCATATTGCTGAAAATTACCCCTTCACAGATAACAATTTGCAGCAGATAGAACAGGGATGTGGACAATTTCACTGAGTTGTAGATCATTTAATTGAATATACACAATGATGGCATGCATATTGGCCCACAAATTATTTACTACTAAAGAAAGGATTTTAAGGATACGGATCAGTATCACGGCGGCCCATCTTGCCAACTACATCTTTACCATGAATCCTCATGAGAGGTTCCTCCAAGTAACTTGCACGCTGATTCATGGCCCCCTTCCTATCTCCCCTCTCCCTACCATCATATGAATGTGAAATGCCAATACCAAGGGGTGGAGGTGGTGGGGCAACAGGAGAATATTCACCAGCTTCCCCTGTCGGCAGATGATCTCTTTTAAGTTTTCGTCTCTTGGCAGTTGCACTGGAGTCCATTTCCTCCTTCGGAAGGTTGGTTTTCTCCCTCTCCCTCTCTCTTTCCCTCTCTTCCACCTACAAATAGCAACTCAGAGATATAAGCAAAAAAACTTTCTTCTAAACACAGACCAATATGAGAATAACAGCATCCAGTTCTTAAAAAATAAAAATGGGCCATCATCTCTTTTTTTTATATATAGTTTGGATGATATTCGAGCCTCTTTTTTTAAAATATTTCATTTTTATATGGTATTACATCAAAATTGACAGTTGCAGTTCACTACTTACAATGTTAATCATTTCACACTCAGACCCACAAATTCATGGTGTCATGAATGAAGCAGAAGTAGGATTGTATAAATTCCTGGGGGGCGAAACTCTTGCTTGTTTAAGTAGGTTTTTGTTCCAAGTCAAACCAACAAGCACCAAAGTACAAAACATGATCCATGCCAAGAAGAGATCAGGTGCACCTGTAATTTATATGGCGTCTATGCAAACAACATAGAATGTGCTACGCAGTGTTACCTTTTGCAAAAAGTGCCAAATGTCCGGGACATCAGAAATCATTCAGCATACAGACAACTGAAGGCAATCGGCTCCAGTGAGAGCCAAATGCCAAATACTGAGTCCAACATCAGAAACCTTATCTAGACCACAAGAAATATCATACATCAACAAAGCTCCAATGAGAGTAAACTAAAACAAACATGAAGTACAAGTGAAACTGTGACGTGTAAAACAGTTCACTTTTACACATTCATGCTTGCGTCCATATAACCTCAAGCATTAAAGGATAGTCCATTACTCAGTATGCCAAAACATGGGAGGATCAATAGCATCTGACTGCAGCAAATAAATTATGTGGGTGGCAAATAAAATGAAGCTACCATCACAAAGGATGTTAATCACTGCATTTATTATAATTCAATTTAAGCTGAAGGGAGCAAGCAACACTAAGAACTCATGAAAACAAAAGCACAAATGTCAGATATACAAGTATTTCTTGTCCTCTGTTAAATGAAGTTACAATGCCTAGATATGATAAACTGGATTCAACAGTTTCATGTTCAGTGCAATCTGGCATACATGCTACATACATGTGTGTGTGTTACCAGTCCCTCGTTAAGTTTAAAATCAAAATGGATTCAACAAGCAAGCAGCTAATGCATACCTTGATTGACAGCCCCTCTCGCTCTTCTCGCTTTCTCTCACGAACATCATCCTCTTTTCTACGTTTTGCATCATCCTGTGAAACCAAGGAATTTTCTTCTGATCGTCTTCGTTCTTTCTCATCATGCCTAGGAGAAAGCCTCTGAACATGTCTGGTAGTTCCAAACCTTCTGTCAGCATCTTCATCTCTTCTACCAGAAGTAACTGATTGGGGAACCATATGAGGAGGTAAAGGTGGTGGCGGAGGCAAGTTTTGCCCATGAAAACGATCATCAACCTGAGATTTTTCTGCAGAGGTATCATTGTAACGTAATTTGCTTCTGTCATCTTTGGCTTTGTCAGCTAGTCTGTCAAAACTCCTATCAGCGACCCTATCCTGCCCTCTCTCAACCGAAAGCTCTCTTCCATATCTTTCCATTGATTTATCTCTCGATCTGTCAGCTAAACTATCATCTCCACGGGATTTATCAGGACGCTCTGATCTTTCCCTATGGTCCCTGTCATATCTATCATTACCTTTATCTTTTGACCTATCCAAAGGTTTATCTACGCTCCTATATAGATTATGTTCATCATTTCCCACTTTATCAAGATCCGCAGATCGAGTATCGGTGGACCTCTCTCTTTCAGAGAATTTAACTTCACCCTCTAAATCTCTCAATTCGACATCCCCTTTTTGCCTTTTACTTAATCTGTCAGGTTCTTCAGCAGGACTTGCTCTCTTTTGCAATTTATCACTAGACTTTGAAGCAGCAACAGAGTTATCATGCCTAGGAGAATGAACAAGTCGAGAAGGTGGCTTCTGCACATCAGCAACTTCAGTTGCTTCATCTTTTAGCATAGGTTTGTTACCTCCACTATCTGGCTTTGATTCTACACCATAAGAATCAGAAGTTCTTGTAACCATAGTAGAGACTTTTTCAGACACTGAAAGAGCATTACCATTCGATGTGAGCACAGAAGAAACATTAGAAGCACCCCCTTGTCTTCCCTCTGATAAATGAACCTGGATGTCTTTGTCACTTGTGGATGAGGATAGAGTTCGGCCAACACCTTTTCCAGATTTATTGTCATCTTTCACAACATCTTGCTTTGGTGTTTTAGACACTGGCCGCTTTGTGGAAACTTTCAACTGCCAATAAAGAGGAAAACAAATCAACCGAAGGTAGACTATACTAAATCCTTTCAAGGATGTTAAGAAATAATACATATCTTATGGATCCCAAATTTCAAAATCACTACCTCATGTCTATTTCAACCAACAAAACAGAAAAAGGTATCGTTTCTTTTTTCTTTCCCTCAATACAATAATTAAAAAGAACGATTCCCGCTACCACTATTTAATAAGTAGATGAGAAATGATGAATGTTTAAAATTGCCTGCATTGACATTAGATAAAACTGTCCACGTGCACCATCTAGACAATACCTCAGACTCCGCCAAGTTCTTTGCAGCAACTCTGACAGTGCTATCCTCCAATGTTCTATTTGTGGAGTCATCCATCCCCTTCTGATTTTCTGCTGATCTTGATGCACCTATAGGAACAGCAGCCGAGGAAACAGCTGACTGAGCATTTGACCCATTGGTTGATGAACCACCTTTTGATTTCTGATGTCCTAGATCAGATTTCAAATGTGAGATATTTTCTGTTCTATCTGACCTCCCATCAGCATGTTTTGCTCTGGATATCGGATCTCTGTTTGAATTCCCAGGATCTCCATGTTGGCTTCCAGTTACAAGTGCTCTTCCATCAGCAGGTTCACCTTGAGAAACATTAAGGGCAGAACTGTTTTGTGCTGCTGCTACATTTCCAGATAAAGACTTTGATGCAACAGATGGAGGCTTTATGTCAAGATATCCCATGCCAAATTCTTCATCTGTAACCCATGAAGGCTGCAAATGACAATAAATTTTTTAAATACATGTAACAGGAGCAGCTAAATTCACTTGTGAATCCCACCAACCTTTCTAGCAGCCAAAGCTGCAGCAACACCTGTAGCCAAAACCTTGAGATCCTCCCTTTCATCACTTTTGATTCTAGTTACCTGTACAGAATTTGAGGGAAAGAAAACTAAAGTTATGGTACTGAAAAAAGTAACTTGAGATAAATAAAGGTCACCTTTCTTGACATCTCTTACTCGTTTTTCAAGGTTAATACCACTCCTTTTAGTAACTGGAAAAACACCGGAAATTTTTGTCAACAAAATAAGAGCATTTCGAATTTCCATGTACTCAGATGATTCCAGACACTGAATCAATAGCCGAGACATTCTCTGACTCCATTTCCAGTGTACCTATCACCAAAAGAGCAGATGAAATGAGTAAACAATTGGCACTGACAAAATCTCAATTATGGTATAAAAGTAAACACATTATATGGTTTCAACGGGTGATTGCATATATCTCAAATCTCTGTGCCTTAAAAAATTATGAATACACTGACTAAAACACTTGAACTTGGACAAAGGAAAATGAAAATAAAAGAAAAAAATAAACAAGAAATGCAAGAATGTAAGACAAAGCCAGCAAAATGAAAAAAAGTAAGATGCAGCACAGGGTCAGGTAAATAAAAGAGAATGGTCTTCAATGTAATATATCAATGGAGATAATATAATTTCTACGGTGAGCTTTCCAGGAGACTACTTATAGCTTGAACTCGTTCTGCTTTGGATTTGCAACAAGAATCAATAACGTTTACAAGACCTTGTGCACTTAAAACCTTCTAGATTTTTAACTAATACCACAGGTTAGTACTAGTGCATACTCAAAGATGACTTCAGGATTTCCCAAGCATAACTAGTTTCAATATGGGGATCCTTGTATAAACATAAGTCCCCAATTTAACGTGTCCAGTTATGAAGTTAAGAAAAGTAGGACCAATATGCACAGTATAAGAAGCACATAAAAGGCTGAATAACAGTTATCATTTCTTCTCTAATTGGAAAGACACATTATGTAGATGAATAGAATTGAATGTAGAACAATAGATGGATAAAATAAAAATAGAAACAGATAAAGAACCAACACCTTATGCAAAGTCATCCTGATCATGAAGAAACTATTCAGAAAGAGATTTCAATTTATGAAAATGACAACTACTTAGAAAAAAATATACAACTTCAATCTCAAGAACTAACCTTAATGAACTGACCATATGTAACCCGTTGGCTGTTTGGGAATCTATAATACACAGCAAATCCAGGCATATTTCCACACTCACGTTCATATATAGTTTCATCACTCTGGCAGCAAAGAATTGCAATAGAAAAAAGGAGAGCATTAGGTTAAGAGGGCTGGGAAAAGGAAAAACAAATAAATGCTTAATTCAATTAAATACAAGTGCTAAATTCAAACAAACACGCACTTGTGTAAGCACATATATGATTTACTTCAGTGAAAAAATCTCTTTTTTTTTATAACTTCATGAAAAAAAACTCAAAATAATGAAAGGAAAAATAAATCTGAATAACAAAAAGTGACAATGAAAATGTCAATACCTTCCAGTAGTAAGCAATCTTGAGTGTTTCATACAAAAACCTCCCAAGTCTACCTGCTTCATATTCAGTACAGCAGCATATCATAGGTTGTAATGTTTTACATATCAGAACATCGATGTGGTTTACAGTGTTGAAAAATGGTGTGCCAAGTGAATGAAGAGTATGTACAAACATGGCACAATATACAGCATCCGGCATGCTGAAAGTACAACGGGGAAAAATACAGCGCTGAAGGAACTCCATGTTGATTTTCAAAGTATCAGGACAAGAAGTCAGCCATTTGTCCTTCTCACGAGATAGTCGTCTACGAACAGAAGAAACATTTTCTTCATGTTTATGGAGCTCACTAGTCAGACGATCGAGAGATTCTTGAATCCTTTCCTTCTCTTTCTTCCTTTTAGTAATTGCTGAACTAGAATTATCAGAAAGCTCTTCCAGCGCTTTAAGAGCAGCTTGCTGCTTGGCAATTTCAGACTCGTAACGGTTTCTAGGGACATATAGATCATAAAGTGTGAGTCCCCAGAAAGTGGCATAGAGATCAGGTGAGAGGCTATTCCAGGCTTTTGAAGGCAACATGGTTTTCAGAGTCTCAAGAAGATCTGACCACCTGCATAAGATTGATATATGATCACTTCTTTACAATAAAAGCAACTTTCTTTGTAAAATCACTCATTATCGAATAAGAACAAGAATCACATGCCAAGAAATCTACAAAGGCAAAAAAATTAAAAGACAAGATTATTACATTACAGGCTTATGGAGAGAGCCAAGATCCAGAATCACTCTGCCAGAATATTCTCTAGCTTCAGGCTCCAGGTTTGCACTTGTAGTAGTTACTGTTTCATTGCTGTCTAAGGGCCAGAAAACCTCTAAACTACCCTCACACTTGAAGAGTCTCATGACTGGGCGGTATATTAAAAATGCAACCTAAAATGCAGAGAAAAATGACAGATTTAAAGTTATGTTCAAGCATAAGGTTTCATAAAAACTAAATTAAAAATGCACAGCAAACAACTCTTTCAAGGTAATGTAGAAATGATAAAGCAGACATAGTAGGAGAAATTGATCAACAAAATACAGAAAATTTAGGAGCTCAAGCAATACACACAAACACACAGAAGGGGGAGGACAGACCTCAGGATCAAGATGATACAGGTGGACAAGATCATCAAGAGAGGGAATTAACTGAGCATATGCAGAGGGTGGTGTCACAGCACCACAGAGGAATTCCACATATTGAAGAAGAGTTCCATGACACCTATCAAACTGCTCACTGACCATTTTAATGTAAGGAGCATCTGCATTTATGACAACCCTGGAGGAAAAAAATATGAACAGTCAGCAGTCCAACCAGCACCAGGTACATCCCATGACAAATTACTGAGGTATTCAACCAATCTATCAGCATAAAAATATTGGAAGTACAGAATAGATAAGAATTGTTTGTGACCTTAGAGGTGGAAGGAAAAAAAAAAAAACAGTAATCAGAAATTTCAAGGATCCTGGCATCAAGTCAAGGAGTTTAGTATATAGGACATTGGAAAACAAGTGGAAAACAGGAAACGAAATTTCAAATTAAAGATCCTGGACTCAAATCCAAAACTGTTGTGTGGCTCTTCTTTACATTGTCGATGACATAGTTACATCCCATGACAAATTACTGAGGTATTCAACCAATCTATCAGCATAAAAATATTGGAAGTACAGAATGGATAAGAATTGTTTGTGACCTTAGAGGTGGAAGGAAAAAAAAAACAGTAATTAGAAATTTCAAGGATCCGGGCATCAAGTCAAGGAGTTTAGTATATAGGACATTGGAAAACAAGTGGAAAACAGGAAACGAAATTTCAAATTAAAGATCCTGGACTCAAATCCAAAACTGTTGTGTGGCTCTTCTTTACATTGTCGATGACATAGTCTATTTCATGGGGGAAACATGACTGTTATTAAACATGCCTTTACAATAGTTCTCAAATCAGAAAACAACAGCATAGCTGTGAGGACAACCTCACAAAGAACATGTCAAAAGCTAAGACAGACACCCAAAGAGGACTACAAATATAAATAGCAAAATTACTCAAGAATTAAAACAGTCAAAGAGAGAATTAAATTAGAAAAAGGACCAAATTGTATAAACATTGATGACTATATACAAAGAAACAATCAGAGATGTACAACCATTTCAGACGTGCACACAAGAATATTCAGAGACATGTTGCACTTGATGGAAACAAATTTTCATATAAAGAGGCTAAATTCAAAATCATCCATGCTGAAATGAAAGGCAAAATATATTTTTTTTTTTTAATAGATCAAAGAAAGCAAAAGGGTAAATGTCAATGTAGGCAAAATCAAAACACCAAAACATACATAGCAACTTACAGATACTTCCATGCTTCCTTTTCAGAAAAATATCTATTAAATTAAGCAATTATACAAATAAAGTTCTACTCCTTACACAGATCGATGTTGAGCAATAAGTAACAAAAGGGGGATCGCTAGCTTTGGTTCATCCTTAGGAAGCAAGGAGTCTCGAAGCCTGTTAGTAGATTTGAACAACGCCTGCAGAGAGAATAAATTAGAACCTAGCTTGTTAGTCAGCATGACATGTTGAAATTAACTGATCACAGTCAAGACTTCCATCCTTTGTAATAACAATTTCATGTTCAAGTAGCTTGCAGATAAATGCTCAAGTTCAGCAATGGTAGGAAATGTAAACCAAATCATAAGCATGGTACACTATCAACAGGAATATAGAGAGAGAGCACAGGCCCATGAGGGAACCCTAGGATACCTAGCTTAATCTGATAGCATATAGTTGCTCTTTGAGCAAGTTTAGGTGACTGAAGAATCTGTATTTTGAGCAACAACAAATAGAGTCCGCAGGAAAAAGATAAAAAAATCCTACATCATTTCCAAAAAGATCTTGTATTTCCAAAAACTATATGGTAAACCTTAAAATAGTAAGTTTCACATGTTGGGCTGGGCTTGCCGCAACTGGGTTAAATAAATCACCAGGTCACAGGAAATGCTTTTAGCCTCCTTTCCTTTTCTTTTTTTTTCATTTGTCTTACTTAAATGGTCTAGGACTACATGCGGAGAGATAGCTCAATATCAGAGTATTTTGACATCACATAACCTTGGGTGTTGTAATATTAGAATAAAATCCAGTAGCCTCAACCCCAAACTACAGGGATTGACCACAACGATCAACATCATTCACTTTTGTTTGTCAAAAACATAAATGTTCCCAGATGATACAAAAGTAAATAGATGAAGTGTACATCAATCTCAAACTAGAGGCACTCATTACAAGAATCAACTTCACTTCTGCTTGACTAAAATTTAAATATTTCCAGATGATATAAGAGAGTAGATGTACCCTTCATTAAAATAAATCTAAGTGAAAACAAAAAACACATGATTCATGATACCCCCCCCCCCCCCCCTCCTGAATCCAAATTCAGGAAGAAACTAAACCATTAATATACTCAGATATGTGCCTCCATTGAAATAATCAACTACTTGAAACATAACTGGCTAAAATTGCTTGGAACACTTAAAGTGAGCATTGAGACCTTGTTATTCCGTGTTACTCCAAAAGAAGTAGCTTGATACCGAAGTGTCTCACTCCCTGCCATGGCATCCAACTGTTCCTCTGTTAAGTTTTCTGTGTATTGAACATTTGCCATTTGTTGAACAAGCTCCTGACAAAATCACAAGCTCCACTGTTAACAGACAACTCGATTGTCTAGATAGAAGTTACTAGTATATTGACCCATACTCCACCGCGGGTCGGACCAATTTCTTTTTTTAATGTAAAAAAAAATATTAAAAGCATGGAGAATTTTTTAAATGTGTTATTAAACCTGACTACGTAGGTTAATTTTCAAACCTCCTGACTTAGCTCTTTACCTAACTCAAGTTTTTAATTAAACCATATGGGAGCAAGCTCGACTTAAATCAATTGATTTTATAGGTCCAAATGCAACCTTGATGATCGATAAAAACATGACTTAGCTTTAAAAAAAACTTCAAGATGATATTTAAAAAAAAAATATTAAGCCAATGACATATTGGATCAACCTCGGTCCCCTTGTGACCCGAGTCATGGACTTTATTCGGTTTAATAACATTTTTTTATAAACTTTTTTTATTTAATTATATGATAAAAATAGATACTCACAAAATTGAGCATCAACCTAAAAATAGACACTTATTTGAGACAATTCTCCTTATAGAAAGCAAACAAAATCCATAATGCAGTCTATTTCCCAACCAATCTAATATTAAATGATGAAATTGAAAAGAAAAAAAAACAATTAAAAGACCAAAAAAAAAAAAAGCATATCCTATCGGTGGCTAAACTTGTTAAACTTGTGAATCAAGTCAGTCAGGCAAGTACACCAAACCTGTGAACTGGGTTATGGACTCTACCGGGATTATTATTTGTTTTTTTTTTCAAAACTATTTTTTTATTTAACTATATGATAACAAAAATAAACGATTACGAAATCAAACACCAACTCAATACCGAGATTTGTTTTTAGATTGCGATGACTTCATAAAAGGATGAAACTGAATTCCTAATTAACCCGGTATCTAAGGATGAAAAAAAAAAACTAGTTAAAAAAAGTTAAACTTGTCAGACCCACGAATCAAGTCAACCAGCCAAACCTGTAAATAGATCCATGGACTTTATAAAATTTAATAACATTACTTTTCTCTGAAACTATTTTTCTTTTTTAACTATATGAGAAAAAATAGATAATAAAAAAATCAAGTTCAATTAAAAAAAAAAGACACCCCACCAAAATCGTAAACCAAGGCAACCCGAGTTACCCTGGCAAACCCGCAAATTTTATAAAAAGGTAAAAATCAACAAAAACAAGTTTAAAAAAAAATCATAACAAAAATTTAAAAAAAAAAAAAAAGAAAGCAAAACACTGGATTACTAGTCATTCACAGTGCAATGTGTGTGGGTGAACAGTAGTTTTCTCACACCCTTTAATTTTTGTAACTTTAAAAAGTTTAATAAAATGATTTTTCTCAAAAAAAAAATAACTATATGAGAAAAAAATAGACTATAAAAAAAATCAAGTTCAATTAAAAAAAAGACAACCCACCAAACTCGTAAACAAGGGCAACTTGGGTCACCTTGGCAAACCCGTAAACCATGTTAATCTCATATTAAGACAAAATAAAAAAGAATAACATTTGACAAAAACAATTTTGAAAAAATCATAACAAAAAGAAAAACGAAAAGGAAAGGAAAAGGAAAAAAAAAACCATGTGTTCAAGCAGCAAAAAAAAAATATGGGGGGACGCTGTAGCAATCCAGTGTTTGTGAGGAAAGCTAAAGCGCTTTCCCCACATGCTTTAGTTTATGTTAATTTGTGTTACTTTATAAAGTTTAATAACATGATTTTTCTCTAAAACTATTTTTTTTTAGTATATGAGAGAAAAAAAAATAGACTATAAAAAAGCCAAGTTCAATTAAAAAAAGAAAGAAAAAACCACCAAACCCATAAACTAGGGCAACTGGGGCAACCTAAGTTACCTTGACAAACTCGCAAACCAAGCTAACCTCATAAAAAGACAAAATAAAAGGAACAAAATTTGACAAATAATTTTGAAAAAAATCATAAAAAAACAAAAAAAAAGGAAAAGGAAAAAACATCATGTGTTCAAGCAGCAGCAAAAAAAAAAAAAAAAAGGGAGACACTAGCAATCCACAATGTTTTGTGATGAAAGCTACAGTGCTTTCCCCACATGCTTTAGTTTATGTTAATAATTAATAAAGTCCAAAACTTCTAGATCTGAATGATACCTGCAGAAGAACAAGCTCAATCCCCTGGCCCTTTTTCAACTGGTTCACTAAATACTGGAAAAGGCCTCTCAATTCCATAGATGGGTACTTCTTACACCTGGGAATAAACAAAACTCTCTTCATTCAATTTCAAGTCATCAATAAAAAAAAAGTGGTAGTTCTTTACATAAAGTTAGAAGTTCATCAACAATATAATTTATATAACTACAAAGAAAAAATAATTCCATCATCAGTAGATCTCATGAGAGGAAATGATGGGCATTTCATCAAATGACTACGAAAACACCAGAACTTCATAACATATTATGAACAAGTACAGAAATTATGCATCATACAACAAATTAAGCATCTCTTAAACACGTAGCAGTTAATAAATAAGAGACCATATTGGGCAGACACAAGCAGCCACATAAGTGATCTCAACAAGAGAAAACCCAAACTAAAATAATTCCACCAATTAAACTTACTGCATTTTAAGTGAAGAAAAAGAGTGAATAAGGAAACAAGCAAAGGCAATCATCTTATAAATTATGAAAGGCTTTGATGATTTTCATTAAACATAGGTGAGGTTGTGGGCCATATTCAGGTGGAATTGGTCTCTAATTTCTTAATGAAACTATTTTCAAACTTAGTGTGTTACATAGCAGTTCAAATAAATTCAAAAGCTACTAAAAAGGGAAATCAACAGTCAGCACTTCAGAAGGTATCTGTTGAAATTTTAACAAGGAGCCACTCTAGAGCAATCTGAAACACTAAGAGTCAAACTCTTATTTACCCAAACACAGGATAAGAAGAGCACCTGGCAAGAAAATATATTATTCAATGTCATAGCTGGACACACATGCGAGCTCATGCATCTAATGGTGCACACTTCTATACACATACAACAAGCACTACATGCAAACATGGAGGCTGTACAGATGTTCAGACATGACTCAATATCTTTATGTTCATTACTCCTCAATATTTTCTTACATAGTTGCACTTGGTGTTTTGAAGCACGAAGACATGGCTCATTCGGCATACAGGAGTATAATCAACAAAACCATTATCACCCAGGTCACTGTTCTGTCACAACATTCAAACACTAACATGTGATACACACCTAACTGATAAGAGCATTATAGATCAACAGGATTCTTGTAATTGGTTCTCATGACAATCTAGTAAAGACCAAACCCACCATTTAACTTTCATGCTCGAGTAATATTTCATTATAATAGAACAGCATGCTGAGGAAGCCTAGGCAAACAGTAATGAAGAGCAAAACAGCAATGGAACCACCACAGGTTAATTAAGGAAACATCTACTGTGAATAAATGCATCTCCTACACTAAATATGATACAACCTTAGACTAAAAAATAGATTACCAAATCAACATGGCCGAAATCAGATCTCCTATTGATCCACACACATATACATAAGTTTATAGAAAATCGTTATTTATCCTGCAGACCTCATCATTAGTTCTCTGGTTCAAACTCTCTGATTCTGTCACCAAAATCTCAAGGGACTTCACCTCATAATCTTACAGATTAATCTCATAGTTAACCAAATCATATGCCTCCTGCCTCCCCCAGTTCCTCTATCTGCTAAATCTAACCCCCAAACAAGCTTGCCTACTTTCAGACTGTAGTGAAATTTCAGTTCATAAGGTATTGCAACAAAACCAGGCATCAGCCATAGATATGAATGACATCATTAAACCAGTCTTCAGGACAGCAAAAGCATCTTAGGTATATCCATTGATATCACATCCACCTTCCAGCACTTCTTCATTCATCAGCTTTATGACTTATCAAACCCAGAGGCCACACTAGTTACTTCAACCAGACCTAATCCAAACTCATGAAATGCTACTCGGTGAAAGAATTGGGACTTCTGGATTGCATAGGATATATGCAAGAATAAAAAGAAAGAGTGAAGAATGAAGGGAATACACACCTTGGATGAGGGCTTGGCAATTAAAACAGAATTCTAGGGACAGAAATACACTTGATAAGTGTACATTGAACAATGAATTGAGTACATTCTATACATACAAATTTGGAACATGTTGATTTAGATGTCTGTGTCTGGGTATTTTATGTATATGAATGGATAAGAAGGGTCGCATGCAATAGGAAAGAATGATATTGCCCATGAGTACATGAGAATGAAAATTTTCAGTAGCCCTGAATAATTTTGTGCTTATAAGATTATCCATATAAAGGCGGCAATAACATCGAGAAGAAGAGCTTTGTCAATATAATGCTCAAACAGGATAAAGAGACAAACCATCAAAAGTGGGGGGTAAAGGACAATGATGAAATAATGAAGAGAAATACTTAAATCCCTCAAAAAGTTCATTGATTTGGCACAGAAAAAATGATTGAAGAGGATAAGGATCCCAGTCAGTGACCTGAACCAGCAATCATTAGAGAAGCACCAAAAAGCAATTGACAAGTCTGACCATAAACAGATTAACTGTCCTCAGTGTTCAAGAGGTTTCATTTTTTCTCTGCAAACTCCATGCTCCTATGGCTAAGATGTATAAAGGTAGCAATGACACTTCATTAGCATTCACCACATCCTTTCTAGCAGCTCTCAGGAAATAAGAAAATTTTCCATTCGCCAGAGTTGAAACCTAGACTACAAGTCTACCATAAAACAGCCAAAGCAGCATTGCCTTCCCACTCCCATCCCCCTCTCTGAAATCGGTTCAATCCAATATTAAACAATAGCAAGGGGCATATTAGGTATGTGAAACTCCAACTTTATGAAAATGGTCCTTGACAATTATCCAGTGAATACGCAAAGCACAGAATTAGAATAGGCATCAATCTCCAAGTTGCAACTGAACTATTAGCCATGCCAGTAAACCCCAGAGAGTATTCCCCACCAACCTAGTTGGATCATTGTGCAAAGACAACACAAAAGAAATTAAAAGGAGAAAGAAAGAAAGAAAAGAAGAAGAAGAAACACTAAACTACATATCATAATTCCCAGAACTTCACAAAAGAAAAGGGAATCAAGACAATCGTGCAACCTCAAAAATTTCCAGAACAAATATTTCTGAACATGACATGTTCATATGAGACATTCTTTCTCAAGAATTTAAAAGTATTTTGCATGTTGAAGATCCCCAGCAAACTATGCACATGCACTATAATCAACAAAAAGAAAAGAGAATTTTTGTGTACTCCCGTGAACCCCATTCAATGTATTACTGAATAGTCAGGCAACCTTGAGAGCCCTGACAAATTTCCAAGTGTTGCCTCCACAGAATTTGATTTTCCTTTAAAAGGTTCCAGGCTACATATGGGGTTCAGATTAGCTATGCACGCTATCGAAAATCATGAAGAAACTGTGGTACCCTGAAGAGCACAAATATCATCACCTATACAAGCTAATGCAGCCAAAATCAAAATGGAGTGCTCTCTCCCCTTATTCAGAACACATATCTCACAGCAAAACAATACACTTCTGGAGGACTCACATTGGTAGAACGATGTAGTGAACATCAGTTCTGACCAAGTGTACATTTCTTCCACATTCATGTAAAAAATTATTGGAAACACTCATTGAAAGAAGCATCAAAGAGAAAGACAAGTCTGAAAAGAATCTGAAATATCCAGAACAAAACTGCCTTTAAATCTCAGACCATACCTAAACCTAAGCTCTTAAGGAGGACGGTAAATTAAACACCAATTCTCAGTCATTTAAATGTTGGCTAAGGAAAACCTGCCAAATAGTGTAACCATGCAGGAAAATCTTCATACATTCCACGATCAATCACAACTACAACTTAGAGAGTTTCAACATCAAGAACCTTTCAACAATGAATTTTATATCCCCCATCCATTTTTCTTGCTTCAGGGTTCAACATATGCTCAATACCATTTTCCAATAATGTCTTAATTATTAAAACCAATATTCCAAGTTGCATGAGAAAGCCCAGTGGCAAGTTTCACTGAAAAATCCACCTCTGAGTCAGAAATGGCCCTTCTTTGAATAGGTTTTGTTTATTAATCTTATCTGAATATTTATCTTGAAGAGGCAAAGAAGAAATAGAACCGACGAGAAGTTTGAACAATGCAATCACGATAAACCAAGCAACCAACCCCCTTAGCACAAGCCTGGTTTCATGATAAATTTCCACCGTTGATTCATAGAAAAACCACCATCCAACAAAGTCACACTCATGAATCTCAATGATCACTGTAAGGACCTTTCTGACCTCCAATCTCAAGTATGTCAACTTGAAAGGAGGTCAAGGAAATAACATTATTTTCATGTTTGAATAATGTAATCCGGGCTACCTCTCTTCAATTTTCCTTTCTTTTTTTCTAAAGTTCTTTTATCTTCTAACTAACTCTCTTATTCAGATGTCATTTCCAATTCAGACAACATTACATTGTTTCCATCTCTAAATCCCATAGAGCTTTCCAATTAACGCCTATTCACTGCAAAGCATGTTGGAAGTGAGCTAGACTCATAAATTAAAGACTTAGAAAACCAGCAATATCCACAACAGTCTAAGCTCCCATTATCCAGATTTTGCTGAGTCAAATCTTCAACCCAGAAAATGATGTAAAGCATCCCAAGATACACCTAAAATTCTCAGTAGAAAGGTTTAACAGAGTGACTCCAATAAACCTCATGCCAAATATATTAAAGTTGGTGGACAAGCAAATATAAAAATCAAAAATCAAAAAGGGAAGACACCAAACTCATACTTGTGATTGTTCACATCAAATCATAACAAGCAACATTTATAATAGATTAAAAACCACGAACATTGAATCCTCATCTGCTAAGCAGCCATATTTGTTAACATGCTACACTGGTTTTGATACAGATGGGTGGGCCATATACATTCTACAGGTACAAAAATACAATAAAGACGACAACTAGTGTTTTGGTAGAGGATATACGTACAGGTGACCCCAGAATGAAGCCAGTGATTGAAGCCAGTCTGACAAATTAAGGCCATCATCCTTGAGCTTATCACGACCACCTTGTGCTAACCGCTCAATTACAACATATTCCAAGATATCATACTCAAGCTGAAGGGAAAAAGAGATGCATTGAAATGAGCGTCAACAAGCATTACTACATAATAGTATACACAAATTGTCCATAAATTTCACAATTCATGTTGGAAGGCTCAACAGGATTAGGACTGGAATATTTGTTGGTGTGCTTGCTGTTCAGATTAATTTCCAGGAATAATTTTTTTCTGTGTCAAGTTGTAGATGTACAAGTTGGGTAGCAGCCCCTTAGATACCAAATCCAGATACATCCATAGTTGATTTTAGTTTGGGTAGGTCAACAGGATGCCCACATTTGTTAGACATAATCATACCCTCAGTATCATATTTTGTAAGGAATTTAATTAAGGCTAATTATGTAATTTTCATCAAGCACTTTAAGTCCACAATTTTCTATGTGATTGAAGGGGGGAAAAATATCTGCAATCTCTTTCCCTCCTATCTAAAGGTCTGCTCTATCTCTGTCTCATCTGCAGGAAGCAATACTTCATTTTCCCCTTGAAACAGAATATCATTACCATTGTTTTTAAAACAAAAACAATCAACTTCCAAAACCTCTTTTTGTTTGAATATACCATGTACCTCCTTTTCTTTCATCAAAACCTATTTCTTTTTATTTTTTTAATTACTTTGTTGGCATCGTAAATCATGCCATTTTAGTCAATTACAGAATGACCAACCTTAAACTTCCAATTTAGCATTGAAATAGAGGAAGCTACCGGTCAGTTTTAAGAGCACAAATTCAATCAGCTACGTTTATATCCTATCTACTGAAAGAAAGTAAAAAACTTCAATTTCAAATTGCCTTGGAAAATACGCTGATATAGCTTTTAGATGAAACAATGAAATTCCCATCCTGAATTACATGACAAAAGGAAACAAAGGTCTTTAACATGGGCAGTTTTAAAAAAAAAAAAATAGACATAATTTGCAGTGGGAAATTGGGGATAGGAAACCTAGAAACATCAATATTAATTACAGAGGGAGAATGCATTATTTTTTGGAAGATGAAATGATAATCATATTGATAATGGGCCAAAACAACTAAAACCATGAAATTAAACATTGTAGGTGGTACAGTTCCACAAAGACCTTTCTTGTTTGGACAGAATGGTTTCCGATGCAGAACAGTAATTAGCAACTATTTAATTTAATGCTTTGTCAGTGTTGTTTCTATTTACTATCAGCTTGGGCATCATTGAAGATTTTATGATCCATCACAATCCTGCACTCCCATTTGTTAACTATTGTCCAAGCAAATAATGGTCAAACAATAGATGTTAAAATTTCAACACATTTATGCATTTTACACTTGAAAAAAAAAATTGTTAGGAACCATTTCCAAACATGATGCACCCTCAGTACTTGAAAGAGCAATCCAAGCTTTTAATCAAATTATCTTCCAAAGTTTCAGGTACGCACCAAATGATACTCCCATTGTCACATCAAATGATAAGAGTAGAAAACAAGAAATGAAGCTCATTGCACGAATAAGCAAGAAACTTAGACTAGGGTCTAAGACATTAGAAGCTTATAATAGACCCAAAGGACAAAAAAAAAGTATAGAAGGTTTGCATCTATTATCTATTCTCCTCATTTCACCAAAAACCATCTTTCTAACAAATTCAGTAGAAATAACCAATATGCATGGCTGTAAGCTCCTCCATTTCTAGCTTGCAGATCATATCACTACCCCCTTTTATTAGAGTCCGAAACTTCAAAGCACTCAATAGAGCATTGAGTTTCACCTGAATAAATGCTATATAATCAGGCATTCTACCTTCCCAGCCTCTTAAATCTGTAGATATTACCAATAAGGATAACCATAGTAACGTATGTAATATTCTTATTTTTCATTCTCTAATGATTGATGACATAAAAGTGGCATTTACACTTTCCTAAAAAAATCACAATCAGATTGGGAGTAATTACAAAGAGATTATATGGGGGTGTTTGGGAGTATAGTAGCGGTTGCTTTTCAAAGTGTTTTTCGCTCGGAAATGCATCAAAATAATATTTTTTTTATTTTTTAAAAAATTATTTTTGACATCAGCATATCAAAATAATCTAAAAACACCAAAAAAAAATATTAATTTGAAGTAAAGAAAAAAATAAAAAAATTTCATTTTTTTTCTTAAACACTTTTGAAACACAAAAACAAACAGGTCCATAACATCCACTTAAGCATATATCTTATTCAGCTAGAGAGAGATTCAGGAGAAGAGTGCAAGCATTATATCTAAAAAAATAACAATGATAAAGAGATGCATGATAAAAAGATGCATGCAAGCTGATAACTGACAACCAAAAGATTTTCTCAACTTCAAAAGGCTACAAGTACAGTTACATTCATCCCACACAAACTGCAGCTAGGAAGGCAGGCTAAACTAGTGACAAATGATTCCAATGATTTATTGTTCAGATTTACTTAATCGATGACAGGTTTTGAACATTAGATTGGTTATGTCAATAACTAAAACAGATCATATCATTACAGCATAAATTTGATATTTTGCAGCAGAAATTGTATGTAACTGTCAAATTACAGTGTTTATGGAAGTGTAAAAGAAGACAGATCCTTAAGTATAACACAAGAAGCTTTTATGGCTAAGAATGACATTAGATTTCAAATGCTAAAGGAGAAGAAGATCATTAGAAATCAAGAGAAAATTCAAACCTGTGTCAAATACTTGAAAGCATCCACAACAGGAGTGATCATATCCCTGTATGCCTCAATCTGCATGCCAAAGTTCCAGCAAATAACTTTCCCTTAGATTTGATTTACAAAATACATATCAGTGACAACAAATGCATCATTTCCTATAAAACCAGCACCTGATGAACAATAGTTCGAAGGACAGTCATCGGGTTAGCATGCGCTAATTTTGCAACCATCCTACCCAGCTGCTTCAAATTTTCCTTCGCAAGCCTTTTCAATATCCTTCTAGTATCCAACTGCATGATAACAAAGTAGTATAAAACAAACACCAGTAAATATAAATGAATAGGGTATGATTCACTTAAAGCACCAAGCTTGCAACAGTAAATTAAGATATACAAATGGTACCTTGGCTGTTTGCCTTGCAGCCAAAACCAATGGATTCCGCTCATCATCTTTTTCCCATTCACCATATAAACGATATCGCACCTGGGAAAAACAGCGAGTAATTTAGCCATATTATCTTTCAGACCTAAAAAATATAAAAAAAGGGCAAAAGACAGTAATAATGTCAGGCCAACCTCATATGGAAGGAGACTCATTACTTCCCAGATCTCCTGCCCAGCTGCTGGATTTGCAGGTACCAACTGTAAAGAAGGAAGTAAACATGCTCCCAGGGCTTCCTCAACCATTGACCTACCTTCCCTTAGGTGCAAACGAAGAACTCGATTTCTAGGAATAAGAGATTCACCATTTAGAGCTCCATCACCACTATCTACAAGCTCAAGTGCAGACATATAGTAACCTCTTAACACTCTACAAACCTATCCATAAGAAACAAGCAGGAAAATTAAAATAAAATAAAACTATACAATGTGGAAGAAAAAAATTCACCAAATATTAAAAATTAAACCACGCACCTTCTGCAGCAATAACGTATCACGGTAAAGATAAGGTCCAACTGTTACAAGCATCTGAAAAAATTCTTTGGGAAGATCAATTAAAGAGACATGGCCTGAAGAACTTGTCACATCCATGGCATCAATACCAGCAACTGCTGGAGACCCACAATTTTGAACATGTGGTTGACGAATAATATTATATGCTGATGAGATCGTCTTTTCAATGAGCCTGAATATATATCACATCAAAAACAAACAATGAAAGTTCATAAATTTTCCATGGCAATGGGTGCAGAAATAATGAGAACACAGAAAGAGAATTCTTAGATTAGATTCTAAAAATTTACATACTGATCTTAGTGGCACATTCACATGGACTTTAGGTATAAACATGGTCAATAAAAATAAATTCAAAAATTCAAAACATTGACTTTACCTAAACAAGCCACCACATATTTGAGTATGTGCAACAGGATTTAGAGGAGAGAGACGTTTGAAAAGTATATGGGCATGATACCTGACAAAGAAGAAGCCACATGAGCATGATACCTTGGGGAAAAACTATGCAGTACAATGAAACTATGGGTCTCCCAGCACATTTCAGTGGCAAGTACAAAAAAAAAAAAAAAAAAAAACTAGAATCCATATGTTTGAGCTGGCAAATTTTTTTATTCAAGCCTTCTTTTTTAATGGGGTTTGAAGCAAGTTATTGCAATGGGAGAAGAGCTTGTGACATTCTACTAATAGTAAAACTAGATTGATACAGTTTACAAAAAAAAAAAAAAAAAGACTCCCAAAACCACTCATACAGCTCCTTTTTTAATATTTTTTGGACAAAAAACATAACAAACACCAAACGATAATTTCATCCCATACCCCTAGAGTCCAAAATAAAAATGAGTGACTAACATAACTCCCAGTAGATACAGCATTTAAGCAATGGGCCAATGAGCTAGTAGCTCAACTGCCACTAGTGTCCCTCATCCCCCACTAGGTCTCAGAGTTCAAACCTTTCCTTTGTAACAAATAAAAACATATAAACAATGGATGAAAATATATTATTCCTGTTTTCTTCCTTCTTTTCATCCACTTCTAAACTTAATTATATATATGAAAAGTCCTAGATCGTTAAACAATGAATAAAAAGAAGGGATCAAAACAAGGATGAAAAACAATTATTTTCAATACTAAAGCAAACAAAACCGAAGCACACTAATTGGCATTTGCTTTTACAATTAAGTTTTAAATAACAAAGTAGGTTAAAGTAAACTGTAGCAAAAATGTCTAACATAGTATATTCAAGAATATCTATATGAACCTCACAAATATTTAAAAATTGGGTCCAAAAATTATTCAATCAATAAGAATCATGGTGCAGAAAGGAGAGAACAAAACAAAAAAAAAATAGTCAACATTACAATCCTGCAGAACATATTAAATCAACAGTTTAGTACAGTCTAAAATGAGAACAAGCGCTCAAGAGAAAAGGCAGCGAAAAATATTCTAGGTAAACACAATACAAAGACTAAATTAGTAAAATGGAGGCCAAGAAACATCGTAAGTAGAGAATAACCATTCCTCCACAAGCCGACAGATAATTCCATAAAATATTAACAGAACAGAATGTATACGAAAATATGATAGACATTCGGAGACTCATCTCATCACCATATGACATGATTCAATTAAAAGAGAGCGAGTAACAGGAGCAACTCTGGAAATCACTCAAAGAGAAAAACAAAGGTAAATGAACATGAAAAAGTTCCTCAGCAATGTCGTGTCATTTTTGTGGATGACTTGAAGTGGTTGCCAACTGATAAAGAGGAAAATGGTAGCCAGATAAAAGACAGCAAGGGAACGATGGAGGACATTGATGGGCATGTAGGAAGAAAAGAAACCAGGTGGACCAGATCTAGTGACTTGGACCTTTCAAGCTTTACTTATCTCTTTGTTGAAAGCTTTCATGACAATTGCTTTGTAGGGATAGGTGACAGTCCTGAGATCTTAGTGCATCATCAGATTTGAAGTTCAAATGTAATCTTACAACATCACTGAAGAACTTTGGGGTTCATGCACCTTGTTTTTTCTCATTGAGCTATAATTTCTAGAATTCCTCGTTAGATATCCAATTCGGTTCAATGCAAGCAATTCAAAGCAATAACTTTTCACGAGTGGGGGATTAACTGAGCAATTCAGGATATTTATGGTCTTTGTTTTGCTGAAAACATCTTCCTGGATCTTGGAAAAAGAGCTATTTTACATTGTTTGACTATATTAAGAAAAACAATTTCTTGAAAAATAAATTATTTTTCTTTGGTAGTTGTGAGGTACGATAGCAACACGGTGCTGGTGCTGGTGCTGGTGCTGGTGCGGGCATAGGTGCTAAAGAAGTGGGTTGCAGCAGTTGTTATGTTTGTAAAAAGGTGGCGGTAGTGCTGGCAGGGGCAGGCCTGTAGTTGTTGTTGTGAGGTGGTGGTGGTGGTGGTGGTGGTGGTGGAATAGGTTAGGTGATGTGTTAGACATATTCAGAATTGGTAGTCCCATGGAAAATATTTTGTTCTCCTTCATGAGGTTGACTCAGAAAATATTTTCCTAACAAGCAGAATCTCAAGATTAAACCTACCAGTCATCCACAGAAAGGAAACCAGTCAGCAAGCCCAAAGTTTGATTTTTTTCAAGATCAGAGAATTGTTCAGCTACTGCCTCAGTTTCCATGTCTAAGGCAGCAAAAAGATCTACTGTCACATCTCCTTGCTTCTCATCATCCATGAGGTCCTTTCCAGTAGCAGCCAGATTTATTTTTCCAATTTTGTAGGCCTGCAAAATTTGCATAGAAAATAAAATCAAGCATGATAAAAAGATTAAAATTAAGCATTCTCTGAATATAACAAAGCACATAAACACTTCAAACAACCAGAAAAAGCAACATCTAAAGTCTCCACTACAAACCACTGACAAACACCATTACATTGAAAATGATGGGAAAATATATTACAAAAGGTAAAAAAGAAAATGAATGTAGAAAGATATAGAGGAATACTATTATAAGCAGCAATGCTAAAATTAGCAATATACCGCATCCAATCGTTTGGAAGAAAACGTGTTATAATGCTCAAAAGCCTCATCATCCTTAGGGAGTAAATGTGCACATCTGCAATGATGTGCAAATTAAATTAGTACATATGATAAAAAGAAAAATCATATAACCAATAGGTACAACAACGCAAAATGAAAAATAAGCAAATTACAAAATATCAAAAAAAATGAAAAATACTGCTAAAATGCAAAATAAAGACATGAACTAAGGCATAGCACAGCATAAACTTCGGACTATTATATAAAGAAGAAACAGGTAGCATGTATGTAACACAACAATATTTTCTCACAGCAAAAATCTGAAGTGCGTTGCCAAAGTGAGTAGCTGAAATCAGCTGCTTGATCAATCCCAGTAAGGTTTTCTTCTTTTTTTTCTGGCAGATTAGGAATGAATAATTAAGTAAATGTTTTAACACAGGTAAAGGAATGTGATACTGCACAGGTTGGTTTATCAATTAGGATAAGCTAAAATAGTTACTATTTGACATTTTGGATCTTGTTTTGCCAGGTACAATTCAGACCTTAAGCAACCTCACTCGACTGTCACTATTCCCTCCTATGAACAGCCTGGAAAATCTAAAGAATGAAGGAATCCCAAGAGAACATATGTTGATTCAAATTACAGAATCCTTTATTAGGAGTAGAAATTCTTGAGTAAACTTGACACAGCAGCTTTCTTTAGAATCTATTTTATTATATTTCTGATATTAGGGTTACTTAATTAATCTAGGGTCATGTGATTAGCATGCGACTTTTTAAAGAATTTTCTTAGAGGCAGTGGTTTTAGTTGGAGACTAAGACTAGCAATCCTTTTCCTACAAGGATCTAGGGCGGTAACTAATATAAATAGGCTGCTAGGGTTATTTTATAGTTTTTATTTTTTTTATCGAAATATTTTATTACAAACCCTAAACTCAATTAGCTTGTTCCAACTTCAATTTTATCTTAATTTTAGCCACTATTCTGCAGTAATTTCTGTTTTCTACTGTTTTTCCCTTTCCCACATAAGTTCAAATCTACAAGCAATATCTGATGAAAGGTTGGCTAAACAATTAGGATGAAAATGCCTTGTTGGTGTATTGTAAGATTATAAAGACCCTTGTCTTGTATCTTATAGAGTTTTGAAGGATGCATGATTAGGTCGGAATGAGTAATTGACAATAAAATACCCCTCAAAATAAAAGAGCACACATTTCCTGCTGTTTATCCACTAAAGGAACACCACTAAAAGACCCTGAGGCATTACACTAAAAGGAACACTATCCTATCCCACAACAAACATGATTGCACATGACGAACTTCATACTGAAGGTGAATTGAAGTCGGCTGGTAACCATGGAAACATTTAAAATAAAATTAAGAGTGATTAAAACAGCATCAACAAAAAATCTCACTCTTTATTACTATCTGCAAATTAATTATAATCTTAACACTTGATGAATTGTTACAGTAAACAGATGCATTATTTTCAAATTATCAATTCTCGTCTTGGCAACTAGCAAAGTACATTGATGGAATTTACACAATCAGTTAAAGAACTTCTAACTAGTAGCTCTTGAAATTTCCAAACTATTTAGTATTAAGGAGATCAATGATCACAGAACCATAAGAAATCACTGTGCTATAGAATAAAGCTTGGGCAAGCCACTTACATACTATCAAGATCAATGAACTCTTCCTTCACTAGTAAGGCTGTAAGCTTAAAGAGCCCAAATGGTACAGGGCTATTTAATTCCATTCGCTGATAATACTGAAACTTAAAACCAAGAATTTGTGATGCATGCGACTGAAGAAAACAAAATCAGTAGTATTAGCAACCCAAACACATGTTAATTGAGCATAATTTAAAGTCCAAACTTCTATGTCAACCATAATAACAATATTTTATACCTTAGGAAATATGGGAATCAGTTCCAAAAAGACATTGCTATCAGGCTGAAGTTCAAAACACTCTAAAACCTGAAGATCAACAAATAATTGCAAGCCGACAATTAACCTCTGATTATCCCATTCTGCATCAATACAACAAAATGAACTGCATGAAAGTAACCAACAGGAACAGCTTACAATGTCGAAAACACGATTTGGGTCCAGATCAAAATGACCGATCAATGACTGCAGAAGTTGCATTAATGAGAAAATGTAACAAAAATAAGGGGTCAAAGCTGAATAATAAGTAATAAAATGTAAGCTCAAGTCAAAACCTTAATGATGCCTATTGTCGCTGCTGATGTATTTTCAGCTGTATCTTCAGAACCTCGACAGAGAAGAGTAACCTGTAGATCCACTTAAACACTAAATATCATAATGAAAACCTACTGCATCTGCTAGACCAATGATACAGTATAGAAACAAGACAGTTTACTCATTTGTTTGTAATTTAGATGTCATTATTATTAATAAAAGATAATATTTTATTAGAATTTTTATTCTTATAGTTTAGGTGACTAGGGTTTCTTGGTGTCTGTTATAACACCATATCCTTTGTAGAAAAAGAAAAGGGCAGCACATATTGTTGATTCAGAATTGAAAATCATTTCCTCAGTCTATTAGAAGCATCTCGTACAAGGTTTTCTTTGAAACACTCCAGCCCTCTTCTACATGGTTTTCTTTCTTCTTGATCAATGTTTCCCTTTCCTGTAGGAAATTCTGCTTCTTCTATCTTTGCTATTACATTGTTAACATCAAACCAATAAAGTTATCTGACCATACCATACCTAAATAAATTGCGTAAGAGTGACTTCAAGTAAGAACTGCTCACTAAAAGCTAAGGGAACATAACTAACATATCATGTGTTTTATAATGGAAGACAGAAAGACAAACTTCAACAAATCAAAAGATAAGCCATTCCAGCTTATATCCATCATTAGTTGATCAAAAAAAAGCTAATCTTTTATTTTGGCCCTGACCCACAACACTTCAATTTTCAGCTAGTTTGCACCTTCCACACTTCCACTTGATATAAAAATCCAATTCTTTCATTACTAGGTAAAGCATTAGAACTAGGCATCAAATCATGCAAAGCTGAACAAAAAAGAAAGAATACATTGTAATAATTTCCATTTCCTTTATCACATAAAGAAAAATGTGGTGGGGGGTTGACGCCCCAACTTGATACAGTTTACACATAATGATTCGTTTAATAATAAATATGCAAGTTTTGGTTAGCAGTGTATCCCAAATAAAAAGCTAAACTCCAAGTAAAACAATATATTCATATAGTTCAAGAAAATGCTCCAACCATTTATTAGATAAGAGAGGGGCCGAGAAAATAATTTCCCCCAAAAACAAACAAAAATAGCAAGTACATAAAAAGTGCACAGGAGAGCCCCCTAACGAAACATAAATAAACTCTAATGCACAATCTAGACGGTCCAAATTGACAAGTTACGTGGCATTGTCACTCCAGTTCCAGGATGGCATACTGGATTAAATTAAAGAAACCATCATCATCAAATAATGTAAGCAAAAATGAAATTCTTTATGATACGGTCTACCACTAGTGAAAAAATGATTTGTTTTCATGCAAGGAAATTGTTTGGTTGTAAGAAACATATAGCAAGTTTTGTTGATGAATTAATGCACTGGTGGTAAAAATACAATTAAACAAGTACCTAAGAGCATAAAATTTTCAGAGCCACATGTGACTGCAAAGAAAACCTATTGGGAAGAAGCAATAATATACTTCCCAACATAAGAATACTAACAGAAATTTAAGGAAGCAATCCTCTTCTTGAAAGCCTTTGATATTTTATATGATGAGAGAAGAATCAAATGAAAAATATCATGTACTGATATAACTAATTACAACAAAATGTTTCATCCACTGTCATACATATGTAAAAGGGTGATCAACATATTAACTTCAAAATTTTACAAAGAGCAAAGAAAGAACCAAATATTTAGCATACCAGTTTGGCATAGCCCTCACTCTCTTCACGGAGAAGGTTAAATTTTGTTTGCTGATAAAGAAGACGAGTATTTACCCTGACCTGAAAGCAATAGAAAAAATATCAATTGCAAACACGATGAAGTATCTAATGAAAATGTAATTTAAATTGCAGCAAGTGAATATCACGGTCAAAGAAAAAATAAAGTTGTTGGTTGATCTAGCTATATCAGTTGAACAAGCAGAATCACAATGTTTTCCTCAAATTTCATTTGATCAAGTGCAAGATCAATTAATCATCTAAACACTGACATTATTTCTTGTTCTATCATAGGTGCAATACTACAACAAAATCCAGAGGATGTACAGGAGAATTAAAATTATTGAAAATACAAGGATAGATATACCCAAATTTAATTATAGTAATAGCTCCAAATTCAAAACTATAGTTTGTGCTTTTTAACATTTTAATCTATTTTACCTCTTTGCCCTTCAAGTCTTGAGCCTTTATCTTTATCATTTCAGCTTCCCATAAAAATTCCTCCTGCAAATATAGAAATCATCTATTTTAAACCTCTTTGTTACAAGGTCTAAAATTGAGAGACCAAATAAGCTTATGAGATAATGAACAGAAAAAACATTTTAAACGAACAGAAAATCCACCTCACAACGCTCTTGGAAAAACCTCAATGGGACCAACGCAGATTCAACTAGCCATTTTGCCTGAAAAGAAGGAAACGACTTTATATTGAAGAGTGACTGCAAAGTAACACACAAATTGAGAAAAAGCATGGAGAGCCAAATATAGACCAATGAAGAGGACATAAGGCATCCGACACATAAATAAATAATTCAGAACTAAGGCATAGTGCAAGTATATGTTCATGAATAAATGCCACATGGACACTTAACAATCAGAAGAGACTAGACAAACAAAGTATTAGACTCACAAGTTAAACTAAATGGAAAAGGCACCACCCTCCAAGCCCCAAGGCAAAATTCTACTTAATGAAAAAGGACAATCTGAGCAACACTTGTGTCTCAATAAAGATTCTCATGTCTCAATAAATATTCTCATATATATTCCATCTAAAACAAAACATGAAGCACAGGCAAGAACATGTAGTCAAATACACATCATAGCAAGCCATACTAATAGTACATAGCAGTTAATGCTTTGGAGTAAGAGAGGAAGATAAGCAAGCATCACTAGCATACCCATGGGAAACATTTAGTAGTATAAGTTCACAAATGTACTAAAACTAAATTTTGAGGGTTCCCAAACAAGAAATATTGATTTTGAGCTGATAAAGCGAACACAAAATTTAAGAGCACATCCTGCATTAATCGCAATGAAATTCACAAGGATAACACAAAAAAAAAATGGAAACATGAAAATAAATAACAGCTGCAGCATAGAGCAGTTATTTCCACTCAACAAAAACAAACAGAAACATGACCATCAAACACACAAACAAAGCCTTTACTTAAAAGTTATCAATACTAACCAGCTTTATGAGACGAGATCGGTACTCTCCAGACATTGTAAGCTGCAAAATCAGTCAGCCGCATGAGTTTACAATAAAACTAGTTGATTACCACAGATAATAACACATCAAAAAATTAGATTCCTAATGCCACAGTGATAATTAAGCAATACAATATAGCATATCAAATAATAATGATGACCGTCATTATTTTGCAAACACAATAATACAATGCCAGCAATCTTGCACTTATTGAATTATAAATTCTTCTTCCCTTACAAATTTTATCTCCTGTTCCTATTTTTGCTCATCTATTCTTCAGGATTTCAATATAAAAACCCCCCAAAGTTTCTTTTTTCCATCATCCACATAAAAATGCATTATCTAACATCTGATATAAAAAAAATTAAAAAAAAAATAGAAATCTGGACATAGGTTAATTCAAGCAGTAATTTTTTTATTTTACTCTTACTTAACAAATAATTCAAATTCATAATAACTCTGATATATTCAATAATTAAAGCAGAGGAACCAAGAAAACTAACATCTTGAGCCATTTGAGTAATGATATCAGCGAAATTCGAACCCAACCCTACAGCAGACATTTTATCAACAAACTCCACAGAATCCAAAGCAGCTTTGCACTTCTGAAACGGCAATTCTCCTCGAACCTAAGAGAATCAATCAAGACAAATAAAATTATTCTTCAAGGATAAATAATCATGATGATGATGATGATGATGAGTGAAATTGGAAAGCAAGTTCGTAATAGTAGTACCAAGGTCCAGGATAGCTCGTAGAGAAATCGAAGAATAGGTACAGGGTGAGGGAGACGGAAGCTACGGTTTCCGCTCTTTAATTCGAGGAGAAATTCTTCAGTTACGTGTAAACACTCCATGGGAGGGAGAGTTGTTGACATTTATTTAGGTTTTAAACAGTGGTGATTTTTGTTAGGGTTTGGAGAATTCAATTAGATCATGACATAGCTTTGGGGAGAAAGAGAGTTCAGAGACATGGTAAACCCTAACTGAGACCGTGAAATGATGATAGAATAGAAGGTGCTTCTCTTTCAGTCTTCGCGTCTTCGCGTCTGATCTGTGTTTGGAAAAACGGTGCGTTTAAACCGTTTCTTTTAAATTGCTTTTCTTCAAAAATTAAAAAAAAAAAAATTTGATGTATTAATATCAAAAATAAAAAAAAAAATTATTTTAATTTTCATAAAAAATATTTTTAAAAAGCAATTTGAATTATAATACTAAATACATTATCATGGTTTAAAAAATAGAATAAAAAATATATTTTTTATTAAAATTATTATGAGATGAGTTTTTGCATGCAAAATAAATAAAAAATAGATCTTCATTAATGAAAAACAAACGTTATTTTAGTTTCTACAAGATTAATATTTGAAACAAAATTATATGTAGAGTCTATTGCTAAAAGCAGAAGTTATTTAGCTAACCAAAAGTTTTTTCTTCATGATTGGACAAAAAACAGAAATTGTCACAATACAAAATATCTCTAAATCTTGGATGTTTAGGAATAATGTTTTAACTAGATAAGTGGCTTATATCAGACTACATAAAACTTCTTGGTAGATGATGAATCAATCTTAAAATCTCTTTATCTGACTTATTGTTTAGCTCAAGTTTTAAATTAAATTATGTGAAAGTTGTTCTAACATGACCCAGTCAACTTGGTAGTTCCAAAAGCAATTTGGATGATCGAAAAAAAACTTGGTTTTGTTTTTAAAAAAATTCAAGATGATGTATTTTTTAAAATATTAATACAACAACACATTGGATCAAATCGAGCTTCGCGACTTAACCCACCATATTCATGATTTGAGTTATGGATTCCACCAAGCTTAATATTTTTTAAAAATTATTTTTATTTAATTATATAACAACAAAAAATCGCTCATAAAATCGAAACACGACTTCATGCTAGGATGTTTGGTTAAGATTGCAACAACTTCTTAGGAAGCAAGCTAAAACAATGAAACTAATTCTCAATCAACTCAAGTTAACTTGCCAAAACCACAACCCGAGTCATGGACCCGACTACATTTAATAAACTTTTTAATTATTTTTTATTTAATTATATAATAAAAATGCTTGTAAAATCAAGCATCAACTCAATATTAGAATGTTTATTTAGAACCACGATAACCTCATATAAAACAAATTAAAACAAATCATATATCCTAATTCTCAGACAACCTAAGTTAACCCACCCTTTATTTTAAAAAAAAAAACAGATGACACGTCATCTACTATTAAGGATTTTAACAACTATTTGTGGCTAGAAAGTCAAACAGCTGACAACAAGGGGGTAAATAACCTATTTTTTTAGTTGAAAACACCAATGAAACACTTTAGAGACCTCAAAAAACTCATTTTTAATATTAAATTAGCATTTAATTAATTAAAAATGAAAAATTAACCCAAGTTCAAAAACATTATGAGGTCAGATCTATTTTTCTTTGTAAGATAATGTGGAAAAGATCTAAATAGAACTCTGCATGTCAAATGAAACTCATTGACACAAAAAACAACAAATTACATCGCTAAACAGTGGTCGTTTGTCAACTCTCTCTTTCATTGTAATCTAGCAACTCTCTCTCCTTCCTTAATCTCATAGACTAAATTGCGAGCAAAATAATGTTTTTAACCAAACTGTTTAATTTACAAACTAAAAGGATTAAAAAGAAATTTGACAAAATCCTAAAGGCAAAAGGTGATGACACAATATTTTTTTTTTTAAAAGGCATAATATTTCTTTGTTTCAATTTTGGTACTCTCATTTTCAATTTTTCTCAAACAATTAAACTCAACTCTTTTTCATAAAATTAAGCATCAACTCAATGATGGAATATTTT
Source organism: Populus trichocarpa (assembly GCF_000002775.5). Lineage (NCBI taxonomy): Eukaryota > Viridiplantae > Streptophyta > Magnoliopsida > Malpighiales > Salicaceae > Populus > Populus trichocarpa. The sequence goes on along the minus strand of NC_037297.2, from coordinate 7,715,974 downwards.
ATTTGAGATTGAGACAATTTGATGAGAAATATATCAAAATAAACTATGAATCATGAATTCCAATCAACAAAACATTGAGAGAATCAAATTGAAAACAAAAAAATTTAATGACTAAAGGCCAAAAAAAGGACCATAATTGACACCATATTTTTCTTAAAAACAAAAGGTTTGCCATTGTTTATTTGTTTTAATTTCAGTCCCTCCTTTTCAATTTCTTTCAACCAATAAATTCAATTTCTTTTTTGTTAAATCGAGTACCAACCGGATATAAAGATGTTTTCTAAGACTGTGATAACCATAGAAAAGACAAATTAAAACAAATTATCAATCTCAAGTCCCAATAAACACAATATGGAAAGACGAGATTAAAAGAGAATTTTGAATGAAGTGAAGCGAAAAAAGGACAAAAAAATTAAAACATTTTACCTTATAAATCACAATAAAAATAGTGATGGCTTTTAAATTTTTTTTTAATGATGTTGGATTTTTTCCCTTAACCGAAAGATTTCTCATCATGGTTCTCATACCTAATCTAATGACTGACATAAAAAAGATTTGAGTCATTGCAACATCGAGTCAACCCATAAATCATCAAATAAAAAGTATTTTTATTCAAAAAAAATCTTATTTTTCATAAAAAAAAATTTATTGTGTTGACAGAAATAGGTTTAATCGGGTCAACTGGGTTTCACCTAGTCAATGTCTTTTATAATTCAATCTGAAACTAGATCCAAGCCAATCTTCGAGTCTTAGGTTTTTTGATCAATTCACCAACGGTTATGTTTAACAATTTTGATTCTCATACTAAAAGAAATGTTATTGCCTTTTGTTATGGTTTTAGCTATTACTTTTGTTGTAGTCAAGACTTTAAGGATTGTATAATTAAAATGAATAGATTAGACTTCAATCAAAACTAATAAAATATTGTTGCAACACAAAAATCAACATACTTGTATCATTTTCTAGCATTATCTTTCTTACAAGTAATAAAAAAGAAGCATATATGCACTATTCTTTACGAGCTTAAGTTTTTATTATTTATTATTTTAAAATGAACTAGTTTATTATGAATGTGCTACGTTAGAAGCAAGATTTACAATTAATTTTTAATGTAAAAAAGAAATGTCAGTATTATGGATGTGTTTTCTAATATCATAAAAAATGTTACTTGAGAAATGAAATAATGATGCATGCATTTAATATAATATTTTTTAAAAAAAATGAAAAATCATAAAAAGAGTTGTGAAAGCCAATAAAGACTAAAGTTGAAAGTTGACATCGTTAGTAAGATGTACTTATGAATATTTTGTAAGTGTGGGCTACAAAGAATCCACTAATTAACTTAAAAACCAAAACGTGTAGGGTGAACATTGTGCAACCAATACTATTCATCTCCTTCCAAAACATTGTGGATGTCACTGTTAATTTTTTGACAATTTTTTTAGTACTCAAAGTTTTATTTTTGGTGATTTGATCCTAATTTAAGGCCAATTGTTTTTTATTTCTTAGTTAATGGTGGAATTGGAAGAATATGGACTAAAATGAAAAGGATGTCAAACATGGATGGCGTGCCAGAAATTTCAGAAAATATACACTTTGGTCATTAAACTTTAAAAATAGTGTAAATTATATGATTTCGGCTACCCAATTGTTTTCAAATTCAATTTTGGTACAAAAGTTTATTTTTGTTATTTTTTAGTCCCTAGTTGACAAAGGAAAGAGATGTTGCCGGATTCCAACCTTAGAGAGAGAAAAATATCGTTGACACCGATTTAGGACACTAAAACAATCGATTTTTATGTTGAATGGTTCTATTTGATGAGAGGACTTCATATTAGGTGTTTTTTTTTACCTTGAAAGTTTGTGAAAAACATATCTAAGCTTGGTTTGATTTTTGATTTCAGGTTGATTTTGGCTTTTGAGACGGTTTTTTGAGGCAATTGATAAGTTTATCGCGATTCCTAAAGGGTTTTGGGTAAAAAATGGGTTGAAATACAAGTTTTGAGGTCAAACAAACTTAAGCCTCGATTTTATTGTAACCACAGTGGTCATGATCTGGGCAAATCAGACGACATGTCATCTAATTTTTTTTTCAAAAAAATTGAGGGCAGGCGACATGTCTCCTGTCCCAATTGCAACTAGAAAAATATAAGGACCTAGTCGCATGGGCTTGCTAGGTGAGGCCCACGTGTGGGCCTTGACGAAATGAGCCAGACGGGCTGCCCTGACTTGTCAGTTCCAGCAATGCTTGACCGTTGCTTTTTCTTTTTTTCTCCTTTTTTTTTAAATTAATGTGTTTTTTCTATATTGTTTATTTTTCTATTTTTTTTATATTTAGATTAATACCTCTTATCTCTTTCACTTTGTTTAGAGAGTCTCTTTTAAATGATTTTTTTTTATTATGCATTTAGTATTAAAGAGATTTTCTTATTCATCTATATTTTTTTTATCTTTTGTGTAGATGAACTTTATTTTTCAAAATAAGAAAATTATTTTTAGATAATATTTATAATATATACAACCTTACATAATGTTTTTTCTCCCTTTTATTTTATTCAATCAATTTAATTTGTGTCTCTAATTCTATTATCGTTTGCTTGAATGAAAAAAATTATTTTAATATACAAATTTACCAAACACAATTAGGCAAATGTCCCGGTTTGTGAGAATAAATATTTTAATCTATATTTGTTTCTTAATTTTTCCATTTTTATTTTTAGTGATCGTTTATGGATTTTTTTTTTCATTTATTAAAACACATAGTACTCGATTTATTTGATTACATGTATGCATAAGTTTTTTTATTTTCACTTAAAAAACTTTTAACTACAAAAATGTGTTGAAAAAACCTGTGTATATAATTTTTTTATTTGAAAAAAAATATCTGATTAGCGGCGAAGCCCGGGTCAAGTATCTAGTTAACACTAAAATATGTGTAATAAACAATGGAATGAAGTAAAGATCATTTTCCAATAAAACTTTTATCTATTTCTGCGACAATTAAAATAAATATTCAAAAGAGTTCGAAGGATTAAAATTCTATAGAAAAAAAATATTTATCTAGTCAAAAACCTCATTTACTTTCATGTATTTTTATTTTGGCAAAACATGATTTTTTATTAACAACATGATATTTAGATCCTAAAACCCAAAGTCCAAACCTATTTTAACAAAAACACCCTAAAAACATTATAAGAATCATAATAACCTTAAAACAATATTTAATCAATTTGAAATCCAAAAAACAAATAAAAAGACTTTACAAACCCGTAAAGGACAAAGCCATCTTCACTGAACTTTCCGAAGACAAACCCATCAACACTAAGATCAACTTTTTTAAGGCTAAAATGTAGAGGATCAAAATCTATCTCTCTTCTCCCTCAACATTAAGCGACAAAATGTGAGAGCAATGAAGTTTTAAGATCAAAACATAAAATTCTAAAATTATAGGGACTAAAATGTAAAAAACAAATCAGGATGCAATTAAGCTTTCACTAAGTGTCAAAGACTAAATTCATTTTTTCTCAGTAGTCAGGGAAACAACATGGAAGAATACAATCTTATAACCAAAACATAAATTACATGGATCTCTTGATCACGTGATCAAGCAACCCCCAACGGAGTAGATAATAACCCGGAAAGCTAAAAATTAGGCTTGATAGAATCCTGATCAAGAGGTAATCATGTACATCAGAACCAAAGGTATATAGAACCCTGACCAAGTGGTGACCCTATACCTAAGAACAAAATGTATTGGAAAAAGACTTAGATTGAGAGATCACCTTGTATCTAAGAACCATAAGTATGCGAATAACATCATGAAGTCTATTAATCTTCAATAAGTCAGATATTTATTCCCTTAAAGAAAAATTATTTTCTACAAACAAACAAAAGAAAAACTCACGTTTATTCTTCAACTTGCTGCTGAAATTTGTAGCTAAAAAAAACATATTATAGTCTCCTCTAACTAACCCTAATGAGCTTAAACTAGTAATCAACTAACATAAGTTCAATAATAAAATAAACCCCTAAATAATATCTAATGGGTCAGAATAAACACAAATTAAAGCAATTATTCAACATTAAATAAATAAATAAAATAGGATAATATAAACAAAGTCTTCATGTTAAAATTCCTCCATATAGCCCGAATCTCCAATTTCTGCACATTCTTAGCAGATTTCAGTTTTGACTTCAAACATGTTGTTCTCTCTTATCTGGATAAATTACTTGGCCTACCATATATGGTTGGAAAACTTGAGATTTCTTGTTTCTAGACCAATTTGAATCATAGCAAACCTTCACTTGTAGCTCTAAATATGTTCCAAACAACACACAAAGATCTAATATGGATAAATTGACAAGATTCATCTAGTGACTTCGACCCTCTGAGTAATATGTACTTAAACTTCATTTGACCTGCAAAATCTACCAAAATATAGTTTCATATGTCTAGTATTTTCCTATAAAATTTTGAGCTTGATCCAGTGTATGGTTTGAAAAATATGCTCGATCTCGCAAAACTGGTTAGCAAGCATTTTAAGGCCAAATTCAAACTTGACTTGGTTCATATCATGCTTGTATTTTTTAAAAAAAATTTACCTTAAATATGTATAATTGAAAACATATTCTAAGATCAACAAATCAGTATGAAGTCGAAGAATAACATCATCATCAAAACAAAAAAGAACCATGTTAGCAAAGAAGGTCCCCTTGATATATAAGCTCTTATTTTCAGTCATATTTTCCTTCTTCAATTTCAGTTGCTCCTTACATATTTTCTCAGGTGTCAAAGATATAAGAGTTATAGGTTTTCCATTCATCTCAAAGGAATATTTATTTGTCACTCCATCATGCATAACTCTCATATTATACTGTCATGGTCAACCAAGCTGCAAATAACTAGCTTGTATGGGGTAAATCCTTGATCATAAATAATTGTGGTCGTTCGCAACAATGACCTGGAACAAACTTTTCATCACAATAATAGCATAACTCCTTCTTTTTTACATTCTCGCGTCTCTTGATTGGTAATTTGGCGGAAGGTTGTTGGTTGAGTATTGGTACTTTGGTTTATGCATTGGGTTAATGAAGGTCTAGCACACCAGCTATTGGGTTGGATAAGGCCTTTGCTGTCGCAAAAGCTGGTTAGGAATAGAGTTGCTAGTTTGGTCTCCTTTACAGTTGGTTGTGTTCCTCGATTAGTCGAGCCACTCCTATTGTATTTGCCAAGGTTTTAGGTTGTTTAATTTTTACGTTTATGTGAATGTCATGTCAGAGTCTTGCAATAAAACAACCACTTAGGAACTTTTCGAGCAAGCCGTCAACTCGGTGGGAAAGCCTTTCAAAAGCTTCTTTATAAGGTGCATAATTGTGGTTTATTTAAGATGAGTCAGAGCTTCTTAAAGGTCCTCATAGTCGGTTGGACCAAATCAGAGTTTTACATCCTTGGTGAACTCATCCCATATGAGTGGTCTATGGAATTTCGCCAACCATTTGTGACATTACAGGGCGATGCCTTCTAAATGGAAGGAGGCCAGCTGAATTTGTTATTCTGATGCAATATTTTTGAATTCAAATATTGTTTTGCCTTGTAAATCCATTTAGTTGAGTCTTCTCTGTTAAACTTTGGGAAGGAAAACTTGAGGTGTCGATGAGAGTGGTCATTTATAGTGTTAGAACGAGAAGTATGTTGGTGTGAGGATTCATCACGTGCAAATGGGTTGGTTTTAGGAGGGCTATTGTTTTGGCTATGAGAGGCTTGAAGAGCTTGAAGCTTAGTTAACACCACTTGTAAGGCTATATTCACCGGATCGAAACTGATCTCGTGTCGTGCCAAGATTTCATTGACATTGTTATGGAATTCTGCATTCATTTTGCCATGAGTGTCCATGGTCGTTACTTGGCTCTGATACCAATGATATGAAGAATTTAGAATAAGAAAGAAATATGAGAATGAATGGGTTGTTTAAGAAATATTTGTTTGCCTTTGTTGAACTCCTTCAGACTATATATAGCTATACAACTAGTAGGGAACTAACAACAATGCTAAAGAATAAAAAATGCTGAAAAACAGGACAACGAATAGCATCCACGTAACATACTTAACAAACAATGCCTAAACAAACAAATTAGACCAAGTCTTCCATCTTGCCACTACACTTCGTGATTTGGTGCCATGGTTTAGTGTATGTGAAGTGGAACATATCATCCTGGCTCCTAAAAAAGAACAAACTTTACCTTTTAGAATTGATTACTTAGGAAAGCTAAAGCTTTAAGCAAATCATAATGATAAGATCAACAATTGTTAGTCCAAGAAAGTGGCAAGTTTGGCTTAGTTTCTTTTGGAATTTAATTTTTTAATGCGTTTTGTATTTTCACCAGTTTGGGAGAGTATGAAGGTCAGGATTTTAATAAAGGCTTGAAAGAAAAGAGGTTGTGTAATGGTGTTAAAAAAAAAAAGGAAAAATGTTCTCTTTAGTGGTGGAAACTATATAATCTTACCTCGGCTCCTACAGACTTTTTTTTCGTTGCAGCTCCCTCTTAGCACCTAGAAATATTCTTGGTTAGAATTGAGACTGATGCTTATAGCTAGAGTAGGGTTATTGCACACAGATGGAGCAGGGCTATTAGTTATGGTCGTTTCTGTAATAACACATTTCTGGGTTATTCCTCAAATTCATCTTCTTTCTGTCAAAATAAAAAATAAAATAAAATAAAATAAAAAAAGAACTAACATTTTTGCAAAAGCTACAATTTTAGACAAAATTGAGAGCTTAATTATACCTCATTTTACCAAAAAATAGAGCAATAATGCAAATTCAAGGTGAAGTTACATAATTATTAGACGAATTTGCATAAAAATTAAATCTAAGGACATAATTAAATTTTTAATTGGCTAATTTGATTCAATCATGGGTCAAATTAAATTTTTATTATGTTTAAGAATTAATTTGAGTCCAATTGAAGGATTTAATTAGATGCAAGGACTTAATTGTACTTTAAATGGGTCAAATTAATTTTTTTAGGGGTTTAATTGGTGAAACATTAAGTTTGAAATGCTAATTTGGGCTTAATTGAGAGGCTTAGAATTTTAGGAGATCAAATTTCATTTTTACAAAATCAATTGATTAAAATCAGGGGTACTGTTGCTCCCCAATTTCTGACCCATATTTTGATAAATTTTCAAAAATAAAAAATAAAAATAAAAATAATAATAACAATAAGGGTTTACATGTGGCGATAACATAGAGCATCATAGCCAATATTAAGGAAGCAATATGTCAATGAGATAATTACTAAATCATATATAATTACTGCAATATAAAATATCATAGATATATGATTTGATTCGTGCTGGTTATGGAAAATAATCACTACAATATAAAATACCATATATATAGGATTTGTTGGTGCTGGTTATAGAAGACAATTTCTGCAATAATTATTGCAATATTTCCTTAAATAGCACGTGTAGTGATTTTCTATATAAGTGAACCTTCAATCATATGCACTAGGGGGGAAGAAAATTCACAGGGGAGCAATTTTAAGACAAAAAATTAGGGCAACCACAAAACCCTAAACCCATCTCTTTTAAGCCAGCAGGCTGCCCACCCTCATTTGAAAAAAAGGAGCCGCCACCCAAGGAAGCCCTCTTCCTTCTCCTCTTAACCGACCAGAGCTCCCCTGCACTCTCTTTTCCCTGCCGCCAGCCAAACAGACCAAGAGCTAACCTCCAAACCACAGCAGTCACACACTTTCCTCTCCATCTCCCCGATTACAACTCCCTTTCACTGCCTTCACACCCGTCCTCATCTTTCTCTTCTAGACGCCCCCTCCCTTTGAAAAGAAAAAAAAAACAGAGTCACCCCCTACTTTTGATTTTTACTCTTCAACGACAGCTCCACAGGATGAACAGAGGCACATTAGAGTTGAAAGGCAGGAGGTGGCTATCCTGGAAGAGTGAAGAAAAAGAATCAGAAGGCTGCTGCTTAGTGGATGTTTGATGGTCTTAATCTACATGTGGTTCTTGGCATGATCATAGCCGTAATTGAGATGGTTTGGCATGGTAACGCCTCATCTAAGCCAGGAGGATAAATTAAGCATACAATGGGAAAATGAGACGTGAGCAGCAACCAGTCGTCTCCCATTTCGCCTCCAACCGCTGCCTCGCAGGTAAGTCTTTCTTTCCTTGTTTTTGCCAGATTAATTACTCTGCCACTGTAGCATGCATATGCATGCAACTGTGGCAGAACCGGTTAGTGGTTTGGGCCAGTAACCGGGTTGGGTTCGAAGGGCTATCCTTGATTATTTTTTTCCTGGATTGTTCAGTTTTCTTGCAAACTTCGAGAATATATGCGTATGGTTTGTTGTCTTTAATTGCGATTAACTGTGATGCTTGTGTTTTTTGACAAAAAAATATAAAAAATGTTTTTGTGTGTTGTATAAGGCCAATACCCTAACATATTTTGAATTTTCTCTTAAAAAAACAAATATTTGAAGTTTCAAAAATGTGTTTTCGCATGGATTTCTTAAACACAACAAAAATTATTTTCTTACATTTCTGGATTTTACAACATGTTTGTAAAACTCTAAAGGGTATTGGCTAATATTCCAAAAAATATAAAATCTTATTTTTTGGGGGAATTCATCTATTATTCACCTTTAATGTTTGGATAAAGAAATCCCAAAGGGATTAATATCCAAAATATTATTGGGAATAACTTGTTATTATTCACTGTTAATATTTGGATAAAGAAACCCTAAGTGGTAAATATCCAAAATAATTTTCTATGAATGATAAGTCATCACCCATCCTTGAAAGAAGCCTTAATTATAATCAAGGACATTTCAATTTTTTTTACTTCACGGTTTACGAGCCGTGAGAGTATGAAACACCAAGGCAAAAATACGCTTTTAAAGCGCTATAAATTTCCTTAGATTTCTAAATTTTTGTCACTCTTCCTTGCGATTTACGAGTCACAAACTCTTGAAATACCAAGGGAAAAATGAGCTTTTAAAGCACATGGAATCTCCTTGGATTTCTATCTTAATAATTTTAGTTTGAATCAAACTTAGGAAAATTGATGGGATTAGAAAACACCAATATCATAGCAATTATAAGGCAAACCAAACACCAAGCAGCTTACCTTAGGTAGGGCGTACTAGGGGTGCTAAAACCTTCTCTTTACCCAACCAGTCCCTCGTCTTAGAATCTCTGAAAGACCAGTTAGGGTTTCTAGTGACCAAAATACCAGGTGGCAACTTACACAACAAAAAAAACGACCTCGAAATCAATCGAGAGTTGCCGCTCCGCCGCAAGGGTGCAACAGGTACAATTGCAAGAAAATCAATGCTTTGGGGTCAATTAAGGGCTAAATTGTAAAAATTCATAGCCAAGGATTGATTAGTACTTAAAAGTGCATTCTTATTAAGGCTTTATATCATCGTATTGCACTAAAGTATCGTTAAATTCCCTAACTAAAGCATGTTTTATAATAACAAGTATGATAATATAATATATCTTTAATTTATGGTAAATGCTTATTTTAAATGCAGGTATATCTCACAATTCAAAGGATTGATTGATGTGATTAACAATTGAAAGTGAAGAGACAAAAAGAGGACTAGGCTAAGAGAAGAGATGCTGGTTCAATTCCAAACTAGAACACCATTCGGTTATTTGATCATAACTGGAGTTGTAGAACTCGGATTTAGGTCCACTTTATATGGATGGAAAGATAAGACATAGACCTAAAACTTTTATGAAGGGTCCAAGACTCAATTCTGCCGTTTTCAAGTTCAAATCTTAGCAACAACGGAGAAGTCGGAACCTGTCCTGCAGCTCAAACACTGTTCGGTTTTCAGCTCATATCTTGAGTTCTAGAAGTCCAAATGAGCTCTGGTTTTTTTTTGTTGGAAAGCTGAGACAATTGCCCACAGCTTTCATGAAACAAAGGGCTCAAATTCTGATGTTAGCAATGACGTTTTGGCCAGCCAACAATATCAAAAATCAGCCAACAATATCAAGAACCAGCAGCCAACAATATCAAAAATCTGCCAACAATATCAAGAACCAGCAGCCAACAATGTCAAAAACCAGCCACCAAATCAATGGTAGCCTACCAATCAATAGTTCTGAATCTTAGCCTATAAAAGGAGGCATTTGCCATGTATTTAGTCATATTATTTTTCAGATCAAAATCATGTTCTTGTTTTCTCTCTTTATATTTTTGTAATGTTCAAGTTTTCTTTCATGTTATATTAATCTCTTGTTTATGCTTTTTCATTTCCTTTCATATACTTAGTTAACTTATATCATAATCATGTTCTTATCTTGTTTATTTATGTTTTTCTTCTTCATTATGTTTAGCTAAGTTAATTATGTCAAGGTGAAAAGGTTTTACTAATGGTGTTAGAATAGGTATAATATAAACTCAACATGGACTTTAATGTTTATATCCAAGATAAATTGTTATTAGCATGTCTTATCTTTTTATCTTACTAATTCTTAATACCTTGCTTGTTAAATGGTTAATCTAGATTTATGTTGTATAACACTTGGTACATCGAATGCTTGATCCTTCATAGTTTTCGACCGACATCGTTGTTATGATAGGAACTTGATTTGTTGTTAACATAAGCTAGCAACATGAATGCCTGATGATATTTATAAGTATGGTGTTACTTAGACAAGATAATTAATATGATCATGTTAATACTTTATAATAAGCCATTAATGATAAATCATCCGATTAGAACCTCCTTTGTGTGTGGTTTCTAGTTGAGTAATAAAAAGAGTTTATATTATATTTATTTGAAATACCATTAGTGAATCCTCTAACCTTGACATTTGTTTTTATCATTGTTTAATCCTTACATTAATCTTTCATCTCAAAGTTCTCATTAAATTCTTCCTCTTCTTCTTTTTATTAATATTATTACTATTATTACTATTACTATTATTATTATTATTACTATTATTATTGTTATATGTTATGTACGTTAAGTATGCTCTGTGTTTGATCAAGGATCCTGACATTGTTGGTCTTGCCTTGTTCATTCGCATCAGAAATCTGTTTATATTATATAATATATCTCTTTGATCTTTTCATAAAATCAGTATATAGGCTGGAAACCTGTGACCCGATCTTTTAGATCATTCTCAGGTATAACAACGCCACGTACTGAGTATTATTATTATTATTATTATTACTATTATTATTATTATTGTTGTTGTTATTATTATTGTTGTTGTTGTTGTTGCATTGTTATTTATAATTTATACAATTAACCTCTCTGTGGTTCGACCCCGGTCTTGCCGGGTTATTTATTATTTCGACACTCCTGCACTTGGGAGAAGACATCAATCTTTTGGTCGTGTCAAGGATCATTTTGCAAAAGACACTAAACTCTAGGGACCCAATCGGCTGAAATCAGGGGTGAAATTGAAAAAAATTGAAAAAAATTGAAAGTTTAATGGTCAATTAGGGGTTAAATTGAAGAAATCTGAGACCAATGACCAAAATAAAAAAGGCGCTGAAATCCAGGGCTTAAATTGAACTTTATCAAGGGTACAATTGCATAAAATTAAAGTTTGAAGCCAACTAGGAGTGTAACTAAGAATAAATCACAAATCAAAGGGCTAAAGTGAAATTTATCAAACTGGCATCGTTTTAGACTTGATTGTTCGTCTTCTTCTCCAGAAAAGCTGCTCGAGTGACCAACTTCCCAAGGCATTTAACGCTTCTTTTCTTTACCTAATTGGATAAAACTTACAGAAAAATAATCACATGACATCTGACTACACCCTAGTGTGGTTAGTTCTAACAGACTGACACCACAAAGACGGTGACACTGCTCTAAAGTGGCCAACTCGACAAGCCCCTCTTTTACAACAAACCTGGCAGCCTATGATGCCTACTTTCAACCGACAATTGGGATCCTTCCTGGTCGAACCAAGGGCCAAGATTTGACACTAGTGGAGACCAAATGTCTCTTTTCCACCCCTATAAATAGATGTGGATTTCATAGCCTTTGAGGAGAATTTTGGTTCTAAGATAAAAAAAAACTAGATTGTTCCCTGTTTTTTTTTTCTCTCTACCATTATCATTCTCTCTCGCTCTCCCTCCATGCCCTCAGCCATGACGACCTCGACGCTAGTCCCTCAACCAACAACTTCGCCAAGAGCCACCCACTTGACCTCCAACCAGCCACCTCATGTTGGAAGCAGTCACTGCATGTTCCCCTCTCCACTGTAGTTTTTTATTTCCTCCCCCCACAGCCGACACCGGCCACCATTTCCTCCACCGAAGCCTCCTAAGCCACCGACCGAACATCCTTACCGATGTCATGGCCCTCAAGGCAGGTAACCTTCTCCCATTTTCTTCCCCTTCTTCTTCCTCCCCCCTATATGGTCGATGGTTGCATGCAGAACGAGAATTCGTACTGCATGCAGGGGGAAATAATTAACCCCCCCGAGGCTGGGCTGGGCTGGGCTGGACTTGTTGCAGCCCAGCCCAACGAAAACAAAGAAAAGAAGACACCAAACCCGTTGGGCTACTAGTCAGCCCAATTTGGCTAGGTTCAGCTCAGTTGACTAGGTCAGGTCCAACCATTATATTTAATAATAATATAATATAATATTATTATAAAAAAATGAAAAAAATTCCAAAAAAAATTCAAAAGTCTTTTAAAAAAATTTGTAATTTTCTTGCATGTTTTTTCTACCAATTTTATATAATATTGGTTTATATTTTTACATTGTAAGATAGAGATCTAGTATTAAAATATTTGGTTTTCTCCGAAACATTTCTTAAAAAAATTAAAAATTAAAAAAAAATCTCAAAACTTTTAAATTAATTTCTCATTTTCAAAAATAAAAAAATATTTTGTTTTCATGCATACAGCCAGATCCTAAAAAGTTTTTCAAGCATATTTTCAAAAGCAAAAGCAAAAAAATTGCATCTTTCTCATGTCTTAAAAAAGCAAAAAGAAATGGATATTGTAATCAGTTTATGATTATCCATTAGGATTTGGCCAAAATATCAAAAACCATTTACCAATAATTTTGTTCATTTTTATATTAGGGTTCAGATGTAGACTTTAATATTTGAGGGTGTAAAATTACACAATAAAGTACACCCTCAGGTACTAAAGATACAAAGTGAAAATAAATGCGAAACTAAAATTTAGACTTTAAAACGGTTAGGACTTCACCCAATAAGGTAGAGACTTTCTCACTAAAGGAGAATTGCCTTAGATCTTAGAGAAAGATCAACAGATAGGAACTTGACTTAGAAAAACAATCAAACAACAATGCAACTTACCTTACATAGGGTGCATCGGGGGTGATGCATTTTCCCTTGTACAACCAATTCCTTACTCAGACTCTCGCAGACCATAGGTTTTCTAGTAACCATAATACTAGGTAGTGACTCCTAAACCTTTATCATAATTTTATAATTAAACTCAAACTCTTTCCTTTCCCAACAGGACACACCTCATCAGGAGGCGTCATCATATATAAAAACGTGTCAGTCCCGGCGTTGCCCCCCCGCGATAGTTTCGATGGAAAAAAATAGAGAAGTAAGACTGCCAAGACTTGGAACTTTTGCCACTAAAAAAATTGTACTGATTTGTTATAAAGATGAACTAAACTACTCCAAACTACTTCTCTTGACTTGGATTTGGTTTTTTGTTACTTTCGATTGGAACAAGGAAGATAAGGCTACTTAGTTGCTATGAGGCTATCAGCATGGAGAAGACTACTAATATTCTTGACCATACACAGATTATGTCACTGTTTTTAGCTGAAACAAGATTGTTTCTATAAAGAAAAGGTAGTTTGTGTTGGTGTGGTGTTAGGTTCAGCTCTCTATTTTTTTCTTCCCCTCGAGCCCCCCTCCTTTTAAACTAACTGGGTTGTTATTTATAGGAGAGTAAGAGATGGGTATCAGCTTTTTTCTTGGTTTACGTCCTCGTCTTCCCAACCGCTTAATCAATCCTGACCTTTCATAACAAACCAAAAAAACCTTGTACTCTCAAACCAGATTGTCAAATGTTGATTGAGTTAGTGGTTTTGGACCAGCATTGCAACGACTGTTGGGGTGACCACTCGACAAGAACCATGCTGGAGGCATAATACAATGTCAGGTCAACCAGATGAGCATACCTTTTATCTTACCTAAGATGTGAGAGGTGCATTAAATGGCTTTGTAAAATGGTCTCTTTCTAGCTCATTCATGGGGAAAATAAAGAAGAAAATGAACAATGGTGCCAAACAACACCATTTGTTCCTTTTAATTCATTCTTTTCTTTGTTTTCAATGTAATCCCTAATCTTTTGATTTTGTTAAATTCGGCATGATTTCTTTCAATTAATTCCTTGATTACGTCAATTTTGACCCTCAATTTTTGATGTTTTTTATAATATGGTCCTTGGTCTTGGATATTTTTCATTTCATCATTAATTTCCCCTTCAAACTTTTGATTCCTTTCAATTAAGCCCATGATTGCACCAATTAGGCTATCCAGAGTTTCAATTAGGTCCCTGATCTTTTATTTATTGTAAATTGACCCGAATTAGGCCTTCAAACTCAATGTTTCTTTAATTGAATACTTGATTGAGTCAACAAAACCCATTAGAAGTTTAATTAAGCCTTTGAACTTAATTAATTCTTTCAATTTTGGTCATATTAACTTTCAAACTTAATTTTTTCTTCAATTAAGTCCTTAATTAAGTTAGGTAAACTCATTAAAAGTTTAATGAAATCCTTAAATTTAATTAATTCTTTAAATTTTGATCAAGTTTGGATTTCAACCTCAATTTTCTTTCTACCAGGTCTTTTTTTTCTTTAGCCCATCTTGTCAAAATATCTCTAATCTGAGTATTTTTTTGGCATTTTGATATGTTGCACCTCAAATGCTTACCTTCTTGTGTCTTGAAATTTTTTTTTGGATTTTAAATTTCTGATTTTTTTTCTGGATTTTTGAATAAGAAGGAAAATATATATTTCTTATAAAATAATTTTTGGGAACCCAAAATTAGGTTATGACACTACCTAAGGTAAGTTGCATTGCTACTTAACTTTTATTCTTGATGGGTTTGTCATGCCTAATATATTAGTGGTCTATCTACATGTGTAAGAATAGATGTATTGCAAAACCCTTAGTATAAGGTGGATGGTTGGGCTTTAGCCTATCCATTCTAAAGTCCTGGTCATTTTTTTCATTCCCAGTTGCTATCAATATCATAACCGGTGAAGGTTTATTCACTCTAATAATAATTAGTAACACATCTAAAGTCAGTTACTCTTAATCGAGACCTATAACTATTGATGGTCTTTTCAAGTAACTGGGATGAGCCTACATAGAGCTCAATTGGCCCAACCCTAAACCTAGATAGGTTATCGATAAACATTTATTTATGCAACCACGATCAATGGACAACGACTGAGGAATGTTCATTTATCCTATAGCACTAGATTCACTTGTATTTGGTTGAATGAGATTTTATACAACAGTCCTAAACATCCAAATAGCTATTATATATTCATCTGTTTAAAAAAGAAATTTAGTGATATTGAATGTCCCTTTGGACTAAAAGTTTGACAATGACCTTTATGGGTTTATTTATTCTTGGGTGTGTTGTTATATTAACAATCATATTTATTATTCAATTTTAAATTTATTTATTCTTGGGTGTGTTATTATATTAAAAATCATATTTACTATTCAATTTTAGAGTGTTGCCCCCAACCAATACTTACACATACCAACTAGTAAAGACTCATATATGTATAACCATTGTTAGTGAACAATTTCTTGTTACACCTAATCGACACATAATAGTAACAACCTTTAAGGGTTTATTTATATTAGGAATCGTTAATGAGCATTTGACTTATGTATCTCAAAAGAAGATCTTGATTTTTAAAAATCAAATATAGAATGAAGGTGCTACTCTCAATCAACATCCAAAGTAATGACTTGTTATAAGATCATTTACCTTGAATATTGAAGGTGAATAACATATCAAAATTGAAAAATTCTATTAGAGATTAAGTAAACACAATTTAGGAAAGGCAGTATTTTTTAAAACATTGAAATGTTGGCATTTTCTAAGCAAGGCCTTTTAATATGGGCCGAAACCCTTGATGGATTTTGTAACCAAAGTACAAAACCCATATGATATAAACATACATGCATGAATGGAGAAAAAACTTTCGTATGTTATTTGAACTAAATGGCAATGTGAATGTGCTTCTCTTACAAAAAGAAAATAACACTATATCATTTGAGATGACAATGAAATGGCAATGAACACATAAAATAACAATATGCAACTTGAGGGATTCGACTGAAATGCATAAAGATAAAAAAAAAAAAAACAGATTTGAAAACATATTGAATACATTTCCAATGCATATTTATCTGTTAAACACATCATGTTAGAAAACTAATCAAATAAGAAATTCAAGTTTTCACACACAAACATAATCAATCAAGTGTACACACACAAACACAATCAATCCAAAAATCTTCATCACAACACACATAAAAATAAACAATAAACCAAAATAATTATTTAAAAGATGTTGTGGGTTCAAAATGGACCTCCCAAGTTAGCTAGAGTTAGGCTGAGTGGCTAGAATAGTGCTGGAAATATTGGCAACGACGACTAGAATTACATCATGTCATTCAAATTAATAACGGAGAGAGGTGGTGTGTTGACCACCCTGCAGACTGCATCACCTCCTATGCTTTCTATTGGTGGTAGTGGTGTTGATCATCGATGTTCAGCGATAAAGATTTGGTCATTCAAATTTCAACCTTTTTTATCCCTCTACTATAATTGTTTCTGGATAGTTTTGGTTGCAACGTGTCTTTGGGTTTAATAGTAGAGATGGGAGGCACATCGACAACCTTACAGGTTGCACCACCACTTAGTGCTGACGGTGTAGGTAAGTAACGGATGAAAAGAGATCAGATGATTTGAAGTTCTGGTGTTCTACTGTCTTTTTATATCCTTCACTGTTGTTTTGTTTTTATTTTTTCTCTCTCAGTTTCTCATTTATTTATGGCCGCCATAGGTTGTCCTGTTGTTAGGGATGCCATAAAAAAGCTCGTGGTCGACAGTGAAAGGTATAGGTGGTTAGCTGGAGTTGGTGGGGAAGAGAAATAAGAGAGATATAAGTTTGGTTTTTGCGAGAGAGAAGATGAAGAATTTCCTTTCCTTTTCTTCTCTCTAATTTGTTTTTATAGAGGCCAGGGGTTTTTTAGCTAGGAATTTTCTTCTTTTCATGATTAGAGTTCTCCTTTTTCCCCCTCCTCTCATAATATTCACCCTTCTAATTATAGTCTAACTTTTTTGTAATTTTCTATTCAATTACTTGACCCCCAAGTAACTCAATTTCACTTTGGTCTTTTATTTCTGTTGTTTTGCACTTTAACCTTTTGTCCATTTTGTTTTTTATTTTGATTTTTGATTTTTTTATTTTTTTTATATTTTGATTTTTCAAAAATAATGTTAACATCAATTCGATAAGAAATCAAGAATTATGAAATGTATGCATTAATGGATGAAATACATCGAAAGCATATTTTTGGATATTTTTTTCTTTTCAAGTTTTTTTTGTAGAGGTTTAAAATTATAAAATAGGCACAAAGGCATCGGAAAAATATTTTTTTGAATTTTGATTTTTTGAAAAAGACATCAAAAAGAAAAACATAGTTGAAAATTATAAAATAGATGTACGAATGGTTAAAATATATCGAAAACACAGTTTTTTGAATTTTTTTATTTTTTGGATTTTTTAAAAATGTTTTGAAAAGATGAGTCAAATTTAGGTTATAACACAATTAAAAAAAGGCATGATCATACCATAGAAAATAGAAAAACTCATGTATAAACTAAACAAACATATAACCATTGATTTAAAAGAATAGTTCATAAGGATAACATGCATTAAACTAAAAAGATTCATATAAAACATGAATATATACAACTAGATATAAGTTAAAACTTTAATATAACAATAAAACTAGTTTTCACAAGGAATTAAACAAAACAAAAACTCAAATAGATAAACCTCAATATTGTTGACCATAAAATATTATGATTTATTAAACTAGTGAGCAAGGATTGTTTAGTTTATCGTTATGAAGGCATGCTAAACAAAAGCTGTCCAATAAAATACTAGAGTTCATACATCTTTAAAAATTTAAGCATGCAATAAAATAATTAATGACAAACATGCTTTAAACACAAATATTATAAAAGGATTTTAGCATGAAAACTAAGCATATATCCAAACTTACAATTGATATCAAATCAAAAACCTACCCTGCATACTAATCAAACAATATATCTTTGTTTAGATTAAAACAAGAAAGAATACTTACTTGTTAAGGGACTTTAAAATGATGAAGTTTTTATTGTTATCAAAGATGAATTCTTTGTTCTTAAGGATTTATTGCTTCCCACTTGGTACAACTAGGATGTTTGCAATAAGTCTTCCAAGATTCCAACACCACCATCTTATTTAGATGCGTTACGAAATAAGGTCTATGAACCAAAGACTAGAGTATCTCTCAACAAAATGAACCCAAACTCTAGATTTTAGAGGAAAGTCAAAGCTTAAAACTTGAGGAGAAAACACTAAAATTGAGACGAGGAAGAGTGTGTAAAATCTGAAAAAAAAAAAAAAACATTGTTAAAAAATCTTCCTTCACCTCTCTTTTTTATAGTGGATTTTAGAAGATAAAAAAATAAAGAATCAGTTCTAGTAATAACCACAACTAATTCATGACATATCAACTTTGATAACTCACCATAAAACAACAATTAAATCTGAACATTTTGATAATAAATTTGATGTTTTTTAGCTGAAAAATTATTTAGGTTTACAGAAAATGTTTATAGAAGAAATTAATCAACTTATTTATTTATTGATTGGACTTAACAAAACATGGGCTAGACTGGATAAGACATTGGGCTGGAAGAATAATTCTTGATGCAACAAACCTAAACTTAAATTTTAGTTGGCAAAAAATAATTTTTTATAACCCAAAAAATTATTTTACAATAAACTCAAACTCATGCCTAGGCCTAAAGTCGAGTCGGGTTGGCCGCGTGTCCGTGTGTGTTCCAAGGCCAAATATATTTAACATAACCCACATGTGGGTTTAAGCCCAAACCCTATTTTTCTTAGGACCACTTCCCTCTAAAAACTTGGGTGCTCTTTGAACCCGACTTTAACTTCTTAACTTTCTAATATATAAACACGAAGAAAATTTTGTTTCTTTTCTACGTGGAATAGAGTTATTTTAAAGGGTTTTTATAAACACCAAAAACATGTCAACCAAGTTCTCTTTGAAATTATTTTTTCATTCACCTATAATTTGTTTAATCATGTTAATATTTCATGTCAAAGAGCTTATGTTAGAAATTAAATTCCAACAAGGTTTTAACCTTAAAAAATGAGTGAATCCTATTTTTAATTTGGCCTAAAAAAATACCCATTAATTCTGTTCTGGAGCAAATTTTTCAACAAAAAAAAAAAAGAGAGTGAAAAAAAAATGAAGCCAAGAAGATAATAATAGTGTCACCAATAATTATGGAGATTCAACAAAATGAAGTTTTTTGGGGCTGTCAAGAGGACCTATAAAAAAAATAAGGGGGAACAAAACAAAACAAAAAAAGATTGAAACAAAAAAAGACAGGATATACACCGAGATATGTTTGATTTGGAAGAGGTAGTTTGGTCTAGTGAAACTAGAACACTATTTGGTTTTTGAGTTATAAATAGAGCTAAACACCTCGGTTTTAAGATGTTATTTGTCTTGTTGGAAAGTTAAGATATTGGTCTAAAACTTTTATTAAAATTCTAAAATCCATTTCTATCATTTTGAAGTTCAAACCATAACATAAGTAGAGAAGTTTGAATCTATCCAGAGTTCACTGCAACCTAGATCTTGTTTTAGTTTTTAACCTACATTTGAAGTTATAGAATTCTAAATAAATCAAGCTAAAATGATTTGAAAATTGAGAATGATATTTAAAAATTTTATGAAAGGCCAAACTCCAAATTATATCGTTTTGAGGCTCTAAATTCAAAAATAACAACATTTCTTTTGTAGTAGTAGCAACAACATTCATCAAGCGATAAACTCATGCCTTTATTGGAATAAATGTTATGATTTATGCCTAATCTTTTATTTTAGTCATTTTAAGTTGTTTTTGTTTCATTTTATGCCTGACTTTTGATATATATATATATATATATATATATATATATATATATATATATATATATATATATATATAGATACACACCACAATGAATAATATGAGTCTTTGTGAAACATAATATATTATTTTTCCTTTGTATTTGTGTTAAGGTTTTTCTCTTTTATATTTTTTGTTTAAATTTTTTAAATAGTTAGGTTAATGGGTCTTTTAATTTTAAAAATCCATATAGATCTAACACAGTTTTAGTGATGTTTTGATTAAAGACTCGAACCTAACACATGCTAAAAAAATACATCAACAAACAATCATCAAATTTTTATTAACATGATCCTCACATGTTATTTTTTACAATAAAACATGTTTAAAAAAACATAAGTTTTAATAAAGTTTTCATCAAATCAATAATGTTTGGTTAAACTTGGTTTTAATAACTAGTCAATAAGTTTCTTAGTTTTAAAAACTAATATAAACCTAGCAAAATGTTTTTTTAATAAAAACAAAAAACATAGATATAAAAAAAAAAGAAAAAAGAAAAAAAATGATTGAATTGCAAGACTCTCGTTCATTGACTTATTAGAAACCTTGGAAAAAATATGGTAAAAACAATGTCTATCTTTATAACTAACCTCTGATTCAAAAACCTGAAATACTAGAACTAGTGTATATTTTAGGATTTTAAATTTTTAAAAAACAAAATGGTGATTCAATTTCTATATTTCCCTTTAATTTGAGAGAGATTTCATGCAAAAGACTAAGAACACAACAACATCCAAATTTCAAACCAACTTGCGCCTCTAAGGTGTGAAGTGGTTTCAACATATGCCTTCATCCAAACAAAAAAACAACTCGGAAGAGGATGATTCTAAGGCGATTATACGTTAGAAGAAGGGGATGATACCCCTCTTAAACGATAGTACACAGTACGAAGAGGGAAGAATCCCAGAATTTTCAACAGAAACAAGAATGGACAGAGAAATAGTTTCACAAAACAAAATCCCAATCAACATTTAATTATCAACACAGTTAAAATAAAACCAATCACTCGGAGAGAGTAAGCTCATTGTTCATAACAAATCATTACGCTTTGCAGACAATTCCTCATTCACATAACCAGACATCATCTTTGGCCAACAAATGTCAGAATAAAGAGCAAGCTTGGAAAGAAACCACTACTAGTAAATTAGAACATTCAGTTCTACAATTCAGTTACAAAGTTCAAGCCCCAAAACAACCAAACCACTGGTACTAAACCCTCTTACCTACGGCTTCAACCAATTGCACCTTTTTTTTTCAAGAAATGTTTTTAAGAAAGAAGTTACCACTCATACTTGTCTACCAGCAGCCTCAGCAATAAAGGGCAAATAAGGAGTCTTACCCAAAACAGAACTTGCCAACCCATAAACAAAACAGAAGCAACTAAACAGAAACAGAGCATTATGACCCCAAACCATCAACTTAAACCCTAACCCGGCCCGGCCCGGACTGAGGATCCGGGTCAAAAGCAAAGGCACCACCAATAGAACATCTAACGTCACAGCTTGCATAGCATTGAACCTCACGTACTGGCTAAAACTTGGGTTTCTCACCACACCCAAGTAGAGAGCAAAAAAAGCCACAAAACTTGCATATGGGATTGATCTGTAGAGGCTTAAGAGAGGGATTAGAGGGTCAACTAGGAGAGCAAGAGATGGGTATGTAGTGAAAAGAAACCGTCCGTACTGGAGAGAGTTAAAGAAAGGGAGGGTGTAAGAAACGGCCGAGACTAACCGATCTGTGGCGGGCGTGGGATTGTATGACATGCGGGTGACGGTGGATTTTTGTGACAGACGGGTTTTAGGGGGGAATTTGAGAAAGGGAGTTAAGGGAGGGTTGAAGGAAGAAAAGGGGTGGGATTTTGATAGGGTTTTTGGTGTGGGAATGAGAGATAGGCGCAGGAGAGAGATGGAAGCCATTTTCAGAGAGGGAGGGGAGGGTGTGTGCTGCTTGAGGTGAAGAAGGCGCGATAAAAATACAACGGAGGAGAGTGTACAATAAAAAAGGGAATTATATATGAATCAGGGTGTAACCTTTCTTGGTATTGTTAACACGTCACTCGGGCTCCAATGTTCCAAATTTTACTATTTAAATTTATTTTCAATCTCAAATATCTAAATCAAATGAGAAAAAGCATACATTAAATAGTTTTCATTAAATAACACACACCATTTTTCCATTTGTATTTTATTTCAACAGTTTAGAATGAAACATTAGACGTCTTTCTTGTTGGTAGAAAAAGCATTGCGGATCAAATATAAGTCCTCAGCAAAGCATCTTTCACATTTGGAAACACCCCTCCAATACGTGATGATAAGCAGAAAAAACGCACAACGCTGTCTGACATCGTTAAAAAGGTCATCATCTAGAGAAGATATATAGGGTTGAACCAGTAAACAAGAGTAGTTTCACGCTCGGCTTCAAGAGCTTGCTCCTGTTGTTTTCTTAATTGTATATATCCATACTACAGGCGACAAGGAAGGAAAACGAGTCTTCGGCAGCACAGCACGAAGAGAGTCAATAATCTAAACAACCAAAGTGGCCTTGGACATCACTGACTAATACTGTGAACCCCGAATGATGAACCATTTCGTTGGACATAAACTACGCAGAGGACAATAACAGAGTTCGGACACAAGGCCACATCCTTAACGGTGGTACAAGTAAAGGGTAGAATCTAAAATGAGCGACAGGGCAAAATTTTTTTTTAAAGAACGTGCCTTTTACCCGCTTGCAAATAGCTAAATTTGTAACTACCGTTTTTTCAAAACATTTCAGTAGACATTATAATGTGCAAGCAAAAGAGTTGGCACTTTACCCACTACTAAAATGAAATTTAAGCTGAACAATGACAAATTGAATGTAGTTGTAGATTTCAATAAGATTAACTTCTGTTCATCGAGGTGCCAACAAAATCTACCAGTAACCACATTTCTTGCTTCAACCTTTCAGAAAAAGTAAAGAAACAATCATCTTGGATTTTGAACCCCTATATAGAAAGAGGGAAAACAAAGAGGTGATGAACCCAAAAGCACCTATATTTGTGTAGTAATCTTGGGATTTTTCAAAACCAAGAGAGAGCACATGCTCAGAAGATCCAAAATGTCAGGCAAATTTGAAAAACAAAATCGAATTCAGCTGCATCTTACAGCCACTGGACGGACACTTTTTACTAACATTTATCTAGAATGTACGTGTCCTGATTTTCACTCTGGTGGGGAAAACAAAAACTACGTTAGTAAGCAAATATAGAAAGTAAACAAACAGGTACCAGCTTCATGCTGGGCAACCCAATCCAACTTTCCCAAACCCAAAAATAAAGCTTCTGTGAATTTGTTGTCGTGGAAAAAGAATTACAATTTGTCAAAGCAGCATCCTCAACACCACCGGTAGCATAAAGCCATTAGAGCTGAATCTAAACTATATCAAGGGTAAGGAAATTTCTGTAGATAAAACCCTAGCTATGGCTGAGCCACGCATGACACTTGTGTGAGTGGGTGGGGAGGCGAAGATAATAATATGAGAAGAATGAAAAGGGCGCGCAGCTCTGAAATTCATGTTGCACAGGCATGACTATAAACATAAAGAACTTAGAAAACAGTTCAACTCCGGTGTCCAAGATATTAGCAGAAAACTGTCAAACTCCACTGAAAGTATCAGAAAGACAGAAACTCGTACTTGA
Organism: Populus trichocarpa; assembly: GCF_000002775.5. Classification (NCBI taxonomy): domain Eukaryota; kingdom Viridiplantae; phylum Streptophyta; class Magnoliopsida; order Malpighiales; family Salicaceae; genus Populus; species Populus trichocarpa. The sequence continues at coordinate 7,692,006 of NC_037297.2, read as the reverse complement.
GATTCAAAACCACAAGTTTACTGACCTAGGCAACAAACACAAATTTCCATACCCAACTGCTCAGCAACAAGATCCTAATATCGGTCATAGCGCCTGAAAAAGTGAGAATTAGGAAGCCATCAGTAACATGCTCGCAGTATAAACAGTTAGAACAAAAGAACCAAAAACAATCAAATAATCCACATTGCAGTGACCAAATATGCTAACATGTTAACTGAATAGTCTAGGGGAAGCATTATGTCTGGGGTGCTATGGCAAATGTAACAGCAATCAAATTCTTAACAGTTGAAATCTAATTTTGTAAACACAGGACTGTCTGAGTGGATTGGTTTGTATGCGAAGGAAACAGCTTTAGTGATGACAGATATAAGAGCCTAAAGCCTAGTAACTTGAATTAGTAACAGTTGAAATCTATTTTTGTAAAATAAAATTTTGCAGCGGGAAGTCCAGAGCATTGACATTTCTCTACTCCCCTCCCAGAAAATGCTCTGTTAATTGGAGAGGCGAAGAGAAGAAAGAATAGGAGTAAGGAATAAAGAGGCCCAGGGAGAAAAGGAAATGAGGAATTGATTGGATCTCACTTGCAAAGTAGGTTTTCAAGTTCAAATGATTACAGGGATTTATTCCCCCCTCAAGCAATATGGGAGGTACCATCTTAATAATTGCTCCCTTTAGAAATATACTAATTGAAATCATGTGGAAATCTTCCGGTCATCATATGCTAGGAATCATTTCTATTTCCAAAGTGGAGCGTGTGGATGCATAACAAAAACTTCTCACAAAAATAATAACTACTTGAACTCTAAAATGATTTTTGTTGGATTTAAAAGAACAAACACATTTATCCAACTCTAATAAAAAATAAAATCAGTTAAAAGAGATAAGCAGTCATGATTAAAAAACAAATGAAACAAGAAATAGACAGTCAGATACAGGGGTGAATAACTACCTATGGCGATCATAATCCCTTGTATGTTCCCTAGATCGAGAACGTGATCTGCGAAGACTTCTTGAATCATAACTGTGGGAGCGCTCAGGTTCACGATCATATCCACGATCCCGGTCATTATACCTGTCATGATCTCTGCTCCTTCGATCATAATCCCTCCCCCGGTCACGGCTATCTCCCCGATCTTGATCCCTGCTTGATTCTCTGTCACGGTCTCTACTCCGTTCTTTTGATCTACAAGATAGAATTATCAGTAATTTGAAGGTCAAGGAAGGAAAGACAGAAGAAAATTGCAATAAGAAACTTGATCTATCAAATAATAGCTTAAATGAGAATACCTTCTATCATCGTACCGGTCACCCTTGCGGTGCTTGTTTTCCTAGAAAATTAATTGTGAAGAATTGAAAATCATTCTTTAATAAAATGAAATATCACTTCACTTGATATACAGATGATTAAGCCCAAATGAAAACTGCCACTGGTTTAATGAGTGGAACAGCTATATCCAACTGCAAATGTTTGAACAGTTGAGCATTGTTTGACATAAATTTAGCACTCCAAAACAAACAAGCAGTCCAACACCATCCAAAGGCCCAAACAGGAAAACTTGTTAATGATAGGGAATATGTAGACTGAAATACATGCACAAATGCAACAAGTACAGGGGTAACACACATTAATGAAAATCTTCAATAAAATAAACAGCAAGTGAAGGTTATTTTACTTTTTCCTACCTCTTTCCCCCTTTTTCTCTCAATTTTTCAGGAAGTTGCAACTACAACAGCCAGATCACAACAATACCATACACCATCACCGTTAACCCAAGTTCAAGAATACAGCTTTGACAAAATAGACTCAAATAATATTTCTCAAACTAAATTGCGGAAAAAGAAGAAGAAAGAAATCTGGTTTAGTAAATCATCTTCTATTCTGCTTTCTTTGACAAACCAAATCAGAACTTTTTGTAATACTTTGATCAAGATCCACATATTCTCTTCCAAAAAAGGTCAGCAAAAATCAGATGTTTTGCAATCATGAAACAAAATTTTTTAACTTTTGACAAGATAAATACTAGGATACATCCAACATCTAATGATCTTTTAGCATACATAATGCCAATCTACAAATACAGATTAGACACAATGTATTTGCATATTTGACACCAATACACCAGGTGTCTTTTGCAAAGAGTTACTGCCTTTCCAAGTTCAGCAGCCATACCAGGTTAGGAAAGGAAAAGGAAAGAAAAATAAACAGTAACAGGTTATTCTTCTTTGAGGTCAGAAAAACTCAGATCAAATATGAACTGAGAATCTCTACAGTATAATGTGAAATATTATACCAGCACCTGAGCCAACATATTCACAATACCGACTTAAAGACATCCCAAAGATGAGGTAAAACAACAATGATTATCCCACATAGCACAGCACGCCAATTCTAGCCATTGCTTTTAATGCGTAAACTGCAGCAGAATTTTGAACATATGAGTTTCATGACCATAAGCAATTGAGATGGTTTTGGTATGTTCAACACACAGATTTCCAGTTTTTGCACAATTAACCTGAAAAAACAAGCTGTGAAAGAAAATGCATCTATTGACAAATAGTCCAAGCAAGCAATTTTTTTCATTTTCCATACCTGAAGCTCTGTGAGTTTCTCACGAATTTGCATATAGCCTAAATGAAGCTTCCCTCCAAAATGATCTGCAAGTCGTCGGTCACTGAAAAGAGCAGAAAGACATTTTCAAAAGGATGTCAACAATGAAAGGGAAGTGCACGCATAATAAGTTGCCCCATGATATTCTAACAATATCATGATCTACAAATATATAAAACAGAAAATGACGCACATTCTTTAGCTGCAAAAGTTATCCTCGTAAAACTGGGCCCAAAAGCCTGCTGGTAACAAGGAGGTATATAGTTGGGTCAAAAGCTGAACCACTTGAAACCCAAATACTATTTGTTTCCCTCATGAAAAGAAAAAAAAGGGAAAGGATTGCACTTGTTTGGAGAGAGAATATAAAAATTATACCTATCATACACACTCAGAAAAGCTCCACAAATGTCACAAACACGTAGCTTCTGATCAGTCTGAGACAAAAAATAATAGGAGTCAGATTTGGTGAATTAGTGGATAGCATAGAGAACCCAAATTATTAAGCATGGACCAACCTTAACAACCAACTTCTCCGACGTTGCCACTACAAAATAATTTTTTTCCTTTTTTTTGCTCTTTTTTTTTTTTTTTTTTGAGGGGGGGCAGGGGGAGCAGGCTGCATGCTTAAGTAAAGCACATTTCAACTGAATAATTGTAAAATTTCTATTCAAAGGATTAAAGACATTGACTACTTACAAAGATCCCATTGGAACATGCATGTTCCCGACTGGAATTGATGGTTATGTAAGTATGTTCACATTACATAAAAAAACTTTTGAGAAGAGTACACAAGCCTAAGCAGTCAGGTTGTTATTTGATGCATCAGGTCTCAAAATGCATAGCTCTAGCTTTTCTTTTAATGCTATGATAGTAAAAAATGGCATGATTCATTTGTAGACTGGTGACCTTTGTCATTTTCATTTTCAATTTTTTCCCTTTGGAATTGAAAAATAACAAAAAGAGGGAGAGGTCAGATAAATTAAAACAAGTAGAAATACTCACAATGCGCACATCGGCAGCAGAATACTTGGAGGAATCCACAGTAGGCTCCTGCCTGGCAGGAAGCTGAAAAGAAGAGAATAGAAGTATTAAGTGGTAGAAATAAACCATAGAACTAAAATAAATCAAGATATATAGAAAGGAGTAAAGCACCAGGGTCAACATTAACATAAGCCAAAATTTAAAAATTAAGAACCTTTTTAAGTGCTTCGGCCTCTTCCAATGCTTTTTGAGCCTCATCTACCATCCCTTGCTCACCTGAAGAATGTATAAGATTTTGAGAACTGCACAAGACATACTGGAAATAAAAGGGTAAAATGCAGGGTAAAATATAAAATATTTTAGTCACCCAAATCTCTAAACTGCACACAGGAGAACGTGCATGCAACACAAAACATAAATCCTAAAGCCCACTAGATTTTCAAGCATAGTGTCTCATACAACCAAATGAGGCTCAAAAGAGCATTATGCTAACATTCTCCATTCAATTATACATCTCCAAAAATATGAAACTTAACAAAGCCCAACTCAACCAAACCCAGTAGCACATTAATGAAATTGATCGATGTATTCTTTTCCAATGCATTGTTCTCTTTATCTGTTGACAAGCACAAACATGGTTTGGCATCATATTGACAATTGGTGTCAAGGAACCTAGTAAGAGTGCTATATTTTCCAACAAGTTATAAATGCATGAGGATGTTAAATAAATAAAATGAGAAGAGCTAGTCACTGAATACTATTTCTTCTTGGATCTTTCTATATTTAGACCTTTTGTTCTTTAGTAAAGTAAGGGAGATAACATGGAGAAATAACTATTATAGCTTTGAAAAACACAACCACAATGGGAAACAAGCATTGAACATAAGTATATTGCGTTAATTTGAAACATATAATGGAACCTCAAAGACAAACAAGTACAAGCAACTAGCGTCTTACCAAGATCCTCCGCTTTCTTCAGCTTCTCATTTATCATCTCCTGGGTGCGAGGATCAGGAGTAGGTAGCGGCATGGGTGCTGATGGTGGGGGATTTGGCATAGGTTGAGGTAAAGAAGCCCTGTCTTTATTGAAGGCCTCCAAAAGTTGCGCAGACTGACACAAGATTGCCACATGCATAGAAGTCATAATGAGATTCAAGATTGCAGAAATATTTTTTCTTTTGGGAAAAAATCATACAAGCCTATGCTGAAGATAACAGTGGCCTCAACAAACTAAGGAGATACTCTATACCTGCTTCTCTGCTCTTTCACTTCTGAGTTTTTCCACTTCTTCCAAAGCTTGAATCTTAAAATCTGTTGTGCCTTCAAGATCTGCAGATTTATAGCAAGATTTTATGTCAGTACAAAACCAACACAAGCCAATTCACACCCAAATACACTTAATTTTTCAAGAAATAACAAAGGTAAAATCCATGCGCACACTATCCACATTAGTTTGTATACATGCTACAACAAAGACAGCTTACATTCTAAATCAAACAAAAAGGTAACAGTTAGGACAACTGTATAACACTCAACAAGCTATCCCAATAACTTTGACAAACTTAAAACTATTTCATACTCCTTCAATATGTACAACAACAATGTTCTAAATAATTGCTAATTGGTAGACTTTTCATCAACATTGGGGACATGAATAAACACTCCAATATTCTCATGATATCTAGTAAAAATAATCCACTAAAGATAAATACTCAGAAGCGATTATCGTCTACAAAGGACTATACTTCATTCTAGCAAGTTAATTCAGCACATAAACTAGCTCACAACAGGAACCTTCAAGATAATTAGCATTCCGATGTAAACCCAAAGTGCCAAGTTTTCCTGGAAAATGTTACTGCATTCTAACATTAACAGAAGGACAAGAATCGAACATATTTCATAGAATCATTAACAAAGGATTCTTAAAATACAAGAATTTAAAGAACTAGCTCTCATAAATCTCACCATATTTGTCAGCTTCTTTCAGCTTCTCCTTAATCTGCTTCGACAGCTCAATAACCTCAGGAGTCTGCAATTTTAAAAACCAAATTATTTAAAAAACAAAATAACATAAAAGGGAAATAAATAAAAAGAGTGGTAATGCTGCTGCCCATCACCTGGGTAACCTCAGTGACTGAAATAGCAATAGCTGCCTTGGCGTCCTCATCTTCAAGACGCTTAAGTGCTCTACCGATTTTCTTATCGCACTCGACAATAAGCTTATCAATAACATTCTCTAACTCCACATCATAACTATCAACACCTTTCGCCCTCGCTTCTTCATAACTAGTGTGATAAGAACTTCCACTTATATAAATTCAACATTTGTAAATAACTAAATAAAATACAAATAAATGTGAAGCATACTCTTTTCTCAGCTGCAGGGAATGGACTTTCGGGCATGGTCCCATATCCATTTTCTAAAATCCAAAAACAAAAAAACGCAGACATTATGTTACGGTTTTTAGAAATTGATAAAGAAATATTAGATATGGATTAAATAGATGTAAATAATAATAAAAACAATACCGTTAGTTGGAAGAGCTCGTGAGGGCAAAGGCCAACCAAGTACAAGCGACAAACATCACGATCGTAGTACTTGCGATTGACCTCTCTTACGTCGCCGTTCCGATTCGCTCCCATGAGCACATCCAGCTGCTTCCTCATCGCATCCATCTTCTATTTCTCCAATCTCGACTGAGAGAGACAGACACTGCTGCTGCTTGCTTTCTTGCTTTCTCTCTGTCTCTGTATGCTTGTTTTGTTGAGATCGAGTGAGAGACGAGTCTCTCTAGCACCAGGGTTTGATTGAGAGATTTTTTTCTTCTTCTTAAATTACAGTAATTGGGTTTTTGGTAGATAGATTTCTCGAAAATATATACGAGGTTTTTGTTATTAAATTAATTATTATTATTATGAAATTAAAAGAATTAGTATTCTCGAGAGTTTCAGAGTAGCTGACAAAGACACGTTACACCCCCCCCCCCCCCCCCCTTTTTTCTGTTTGGAAAATATTTTTGTAAAATTTTAAAAATTAAATTTAAATTAAATTTTTTATATATTTTAGATTATTATTATAATATACTAAGATTAAAAATAAATTTTCAAAATAATATTTCAATACATTTTCAAGTAAAAAATACTTTGAAAAACAACCGTTACTATAATATCAAACATGCTCATAATTCATAAGGCTTGTGTTACACCACGAGTCGGATTAAATTTTTTTAACATAAAAAACAAGCATATGATAATAGTATTTTTAAAAGAGCAAGAAAAATTAAGAACTCAAGTCATTGATTCGAATTGGTTAATTTAATAATATGATTATAAGAAAGTCAATAACAACAAAAAATCGTCAATATTATAAAAATACATCTTTTAAATATTCTTAAAATATCTTAATGATTTTATTTGATAACAAAGCAAAAATTAAATGAAAACGGGATAACCTCATAGAAAAAATTAAAATAGGATGAAATTGAAAAACAATTCTAATTTTATAAATTATATCAACTAAAACAAATAGTAATTAAAAAAACATGGACGAAATTTGAAGGAAAAACAAATTAAAGGTTGCTTTGAAAAATTGCAGGGGTAAACATGGAAATCACGAGGGAGAGAGAGAATATTGGGCAAAAAAGGTTGTCGGCGTTAATCTGGTGGTCCATTGACCACACGTGCTATCTTGGATAGAGAGGCCACAAGATTATTTGAATGCCCTGGAAGCAACTATTTAGTCGTCAGGCTCCCCACGCACTATTTAAATGACGCAGCCTTAACCACGCATTGACACATACAGTGCACATGTAAATCAATTTTTTTTTTAATAATATCTATATTTATTTAATTACTAACACACTCCTAAATCAACTTGTTTATTGCCAAAACAAACCATGAAGAAAAGACGCGAAAGCCCTTAGATACTAGTTCAAAATATTTTACCATTCTTTAAGAATCCAAAATACAAAAAACCCCTAAAGCTAGGTTTAATTTTTTTTTTCTTTTAAGGGTTATTAAGTTATTTTACTATGCTGATAAACTGTGGAAAGACATTTCTCCATTCAATTTGAAAATCATTTTTAAGCTATAAAAAAATACAGTTCCAGTCTTTATAGAATGCTTAATGGTTTTTCTTTGAAAGACAAAATGATTATTTCATTGTTCCAATCCAAAGTGACTTTAGTATGGTATACATTGAAAAATTTAGCATTTATAGGTTTTTGTTAATGAATTTTAATATAGAGTTCTTATTTTGTTTTTGTCATCCAACTTTGTTTTTTCAATTGAATCCTTATGTCTTTTTTTTTTGTGTTTTGTAAGTTCATAGTTTTTCTTTTATAAAATATTTATTACAACTAAAGTTTTTGATCAGTTCAAAACTTGATTTGAGACTAATTAAATGAGATATAATTTGAATTTATAGCATAATGATGTTTAGAAGAAAAGGGACCAAAATGAGAACCAAAAAATAAAAACAATGGGCTTATCTCAAATTTACACATAAAAGTATGTTTTAGTCTATATATTATCTCTTGACTCAATTTCTAGTCCCTTTAGTTTTAGGATTTTAAGTTTTTGTCCAAAATTTTATTTTATTCACGGTTCAATTCCTAATTTTGAGAAAAGAGAGAAAAGTTGAGGGAAAATGAGGGAGAAAAGAGAAAGTGGTTAGTTGACAACTTTCCAACAAAAAAAGAGTCAATCTTGGTGTCAATAAGTTATATTTAATGAAAAAAGTGCCATTAAAATGTTTTTTTTTTCCATCATCTTGCCAAAAAAAAAAAGATCGAAGCTCAAGAATTTGTTTTCTTCATTCGGGTTATTTTTGTGTTTTTTGATAGATTAAATGGTGGCTTATGGTAAGAAAAGGGTTGATCAAGATTTTTTTATGATGTTTCCTTGATGTTTCCAAATAAGATAAAAAAGGTTGAAAATGGATTTTTTTGGGGGCAAATAAGATGGCATCTGATTTTTTAGCTATTTTAGATGCCTAAAATTTTTAATGCAAGTGACGAGTTGCTTGCTTTGCTTTATTTTTAAGGGCGGACACGCGTTGTCCATCTTGTTAAAAAAATAGAGAAGAAAGCCAGGTGTCCATTCTTGACTTGCAGGCCTATGCACATTCAACCTTCTTTTAATGGGTCAATTATGCTAGCTCGTCGAGGCCTAAGCTCATTTTAAACAACCCTTTATTATTATTTTCTTAAATTCTAATGAAAATTAATTATAAAAAATAGTTGAAATTATATTTAGGATGTTATTCCATAAGATAACACTCAATTTTACCTTTTGTCAGATAGGGTTATCATAGTTTTTTTATACTATTAGCAAGCTGTTTTTTTTTACCACCTTTCATTATTTTTTTTCTTAAAGTTTAGTCCAAATTCATTATAATCATATAAAATAAATTATGTTTTTCTTGAGGCTATTGACAATAGCAGTATAAAATTTCTTAAATCACTGGAAGGTATTGATAGGATATAAATTAAACAATAACTACTGTAAGTTTAATAAAAAAATTTAGTTATTGAATTTTAAAGTAAAACTTACCATGTTATTCTTAATTGTAGGTAAATATTATTTAGTTGATGCTAGATACCTCAATGAGCATGGGTATTTAGATCTATATAAAGGGGAGATGTATCACTTACAAGATTTCAGGTGTCGTGGACAACCAAGAGGTCAGAAAAAAATGTTTAATCGTGCATGCTTTCACTACATAATGTAATAGAATGTTCTTTTGGAGTATGAAAATAGAGGTGAAGAATTTTACAAAACATGCTTGTTTATCCATACAAAACACAAGTTTATATTATAGTTGCATCAATGACACTACATAACTATATTAGAAGGAGATTGCAAGATGACGTGGCTTTTGCAAAATATGATCGTAATTCCAATTTTGTTCCCGATGATTTTTTACCAGATATTGTTGCTCACTCAGATAGTCAAGGATCGCAAAGGCTTTCATGTATAAATTTTGTACGTAATGGAATTGCAAATAGTTTGATATGATAATAAAAAGAAAACCTTCTAAAGAGATTATTCATTTAATTATATAATAATATTTAAATTGAGAATCTCCAATATTAATATGTCCTTTTAAGTAATTTCATTTTCAAATCTCAATATAAGAAGCATATTAACCAAACACATAAAACTGTTTTTTTGTTCAACTCCAATTTAAACCATAGTTTTAACTAAACACTTAATTTATAAAATGACATCAACTAAAAGTGATTTTTATAACATTAATTTTTTCAAATCATAATTATAAAAGCTACGACAATACCAAACACACCATGGTAGTTGACAAGGATGAATTGGTTGAAGACTTGATCACATGCTGCTAATTATTATTTAGCGTATCAAATCATTTAATTTTCATGTGAATTTTTTTCTTGCTTCACACAATAATCAAAGCAAAAATCTAGTTTCAAGAGTTTATGAGAAGTGGATAAGGGTTTTTTACAACTCAAAGGACTTAAAGAACTCTTCTCTCTATAGCCCAAATCCTAACCTTTGATCATCCAGCTTTCCTTGCCAGCTGTCACTTTACTTGCTTTCAACCAATGATAAGGGCTGTTGTAATGGTATGCTTCATTCATGATGGTTCGTAAAGGTTTTTATGTGTTTTTTTATGTTAGTGAGGTTAGCGAGTTTATAACTAAGTGATAAAAATAGAGATCATATTTTTGACATGCAAGGAGGAACAGAGAGAGAGGGCTCTTTTTTTTCATGAAAGAGGAAATAAAAAGGTAGTGTTTGTTTGTATGGCTGTACTTTTGAATTTTTTTTAAAAAAATTAAATTATTTTTTTGATGCTTTTGAATCGTTTTGATGTACTGATATAAAAATAAAAATATTATTTTAAAGTATTTTCAAGTAAAAAATACTTTAAAAAATAACATTTATTACATTTCTAAATACACTCTAAAACGAGAGAGAGAGAACGAGAGAGAGAGAGGCAGTAAGAAGAGAAAAAAAGAAAAATGATGTTTTCCCTTTTATTCCCTATGACATCATTTTTCTTCGTTTTCTTTTTCTTTTCTTTTTTATTTAGTCCTTCCTTTTGTCAGCTCCTCCTATCTTGATCTTTGGTCTTTGTTATTTTTTTTATTATTTCAGTCCATTTTCTTTCTTGATTCATTTTTTTAGCCCTCATAGATTCCATGGGTTTTGGAACTTAAATCCACTTTGGGAAATTGCATTTTTTTTTAGTTTTTATATATATTTTTAGGGAAAATTTAGAATAACAAGGGTAAAAAAAAAGGTGACGACATCACTCAATCTAGAAATAAAATGAATTAATAATAATAATAAAAAGGTTAGCTATAAACAATTAATAATGCCCCGTCAATGATGACAATTTTTCTTTTTTTGCATTACACTCAAGAAATAATTTGATATGATCTAATATAAAAAAATGAAATTGAATTATATAAGATATCAACATATAAAAATTAAATACTCAAATAATAAATAAATACAATAATTAAGTCGTGCAACAAACAATCAAGATACTACAATTACATGGAGAATTCTTTTTTTTTTTTGTTTCGTTGATTTTGGATGAAAGCGAAATTATCATTGATAAACAAAGCTGGCAAGCAAATAGTTCAAAAGGAGAATAATAGAAGTGCCAAGAATCAGAAGCAAGGTAATAAGTCCTCCTGCCTATTTAAACCTTGTTTGAATATAATATCTGCCGTGGAATTTCCTTCTCTATGTATATGGTGAAAAGAAATAGGACCTAGCTTACTGAGTAAGAGATATATGACATAGGAATGGCTTGACTTCAAGAGCTTTTTTAAGAGCAAGAACCTCCACTTCATTTGACTCTATTATAACTGTGTTAGTCAAGAAAATGTTGATAAATTGATCATTATCTCTAAGCACCCCTCTAATCCAAGACATATTTTTTTTTAGAATAGCTTCTATATCATATATTGTTAAATTATAATTGTAAACACTTGAGAATTTGAATAAACTTTTGGCATTAGTGAGGTATTGTCACCAAGGGAAAAATCTTGAAAAAAAAAAATCTTCAAGTGGTGCATTGGTGTGGATTCATCAAGGGCATTGTATTTTTCACTTGGATTAATAATAGAGTACAATACTCAAGTATGGTTAGTACTTGAGATATGGATGTAGACTTGTTGAACCACTTTAAAACCGAGTTTGCAATCTCTCTTCCCTTATCTCTTTACTTTAAGCACTTTAATTATATTGTTGGTTATTGTGTTATATGTGATTAATGTGTTTATTTGCATTATTTGATATAATTGGTGGAACACCTAATTTACTCTCCTTTAGATGTTATTGTTGCCTTAATCCTAGAACAACAATTGGTATCAGAGCTTAGTTCTCACATATATATAAGTTTGGTTAGACTTGACTAGAATGACAACCACTAGCTATAATGTTCAAAATGAAGGAGCATCTAACTCTAGGCCACCCTTCTTTTATGGAAATGAGTATGTCTATTGGAAAGATAAGATGATTATATATCTACAATTTATTGATTATGATTTATGGTTATCTATTGAAAATAGACCTTACAAGCCTACTAAGATTGAAAATGATATAATAATTCCTAAACCTAGAAGTGAGTTTAATATAATATTATCTTATAAAAGTACTAGGGATATATGACACGTTTAAAAGTAACTCATGAAGATACTAATCAAGTTAAAGAATTCAAAATTGATATGCTTGTACATCAATATGAATTATTCAAAATACTTCAAATGAATCCATAACTAGTATATTTACTAGAATGACAATTATCAATAATAGTTTGGATAATCTTGGTAAGACTTATACTAATGCCGATATTGTGAACAAAATTCTTAGGTCCTTACCAAAGTCTTGGAAATCAAAGGTGACAACAATATAAAAAGCTAAGGATCTCACTAAACTTTTATTAGAAGAGCTTATTAATTCACGAATGACTCATGAAATCACCATGGAAAAGTAAGAACTAGAAGAGAAGCCAAAGAAAAATTTGGCATTCAAAACCGTACACCATGTTGGTTACTGTATTATATGTGCTTAGTGTGTTTATTTACATTATTTAACATAATTAGTGGAACACATAATTCATCCCCTATGTGTTTTTGTTGTCCTAATCCTAGAACAACAATAGGCCTTTTCGAGATTATATTGATTAAAATGGGCTCAAAAGCACACCACTCATACTCAATGAGCCTATGTGAGATCTTACTGATCCAACCCAAATTCATTTACCAAACAGAGCAACGATATCCCAAAATAATAATACATGAACACATGATTATAGAAAACTTAAATTTAGATAACAAATGGATTGTTGTTATTGTTTTTAGAATATATATCTTTTTTATATATATAAAAAGACATCTTAAAAACATTTTTTTAAACACTATAACATGGTGTATTAAATAATTTCATTATCAACTAATCAACACTGTCGCACCCTCGCGGCGGAGCGCGGCGTCGTGGCGACCCTCGATTGATTTCGGGGTTTTTTTTTGTTTTGTGTAAAGGAGTCCCCACCTAGTATTTTCGTCACTAGGAATCCTAACTGGTCTTTTAAAGATTCTAAGGCAAGGGACTGGTTGCGTAAAGGGAAGGTATTAGCACCCCTAGTACGCCCTATCTAAGGTAAGCTGCTTGGTGTTTGGTTTGCTTTGTAATTGCTATGGTGTTTGAGTTTTCTAATCCCATCAGTTTTCCTAGGTTTGATTCAAACTAAATTTATTAAGATAGAAATCTAAGGAGATTCCATGTGCTTTAAAAGCTTATTTTTCCATTAGTATTTCAAGAGTTTGCAACTCGTAAATCTCAAGGAGAAGGGACAAAAATTTAGAAATCTAGGGCGCTTTAAAAGCCTATTTTTGCCTTAGTGTTTTATACTCTCACGGCTCGTAAACCGTGGAGTAAAAAATTGAATGTCCTCGATTATAATCAAGGCTTCTTTCAAGGATGTGTGAGGACTTATTATTCCTAGAAAATTATTTTGGATATTTACTACTTAGGGTTTCTTTATCTAAATTTAACAGTGAATAATAACAAATTATTCCCAATAATATTTTGGATATTCATCCCTTTGGGATTTCTTTATCCAAATATTAACGGTGAATAATAGATGAATTCCCCCCAAAATAAGATTTTTTTTATTTTTTTGGAATATTGGCCAATACCCTTTGGAGTTTTACAAACATGTTGTAAAATCCAGAAATGCAAGAAAATAATTTTTGTTGTATTTAAGAAATCCATGCGAAAACACATTTTCAAAACTTCATATGGAGAGTTGTTAAATTCTGACTTCTCACTTTATTTCATAATGAATTGTGGAATATATACAACATCTACATATCTATATTAGGACAGCTATTAACTACACATAAATAGGTATTATTGCTAGGTTCTGATTTATAGGAAAGGATATCTGACTTTCTGTTTTTACTCCCAACAAATCAGCTTCAAATCTGCCTTAATTACTTCAGAATCTTCAACACTCCCCCTCAAGCTGGATGGAAGAGATCTTTCATTCCCAGCTTGTCCAAGGTGTTTTTGAACACAGGATTCTGAACACCTTTAGTAAGTATATCAGCAAGTTGTTCCCCGGTAGGCACATAAGGACTGCATATCAATCCACTCTCTAACTTTTCTTTGATGAAATGTCTGTCTACCTCCACATGTTTAGTTCTATCATGTTGTACTGGATTGTGTGCTATTGCAATGGCAGACTTATTGTCACAGTACAACTTCATTGGTTCATCCCACTTGATTCTTAAATCTTCTAGGATAATCTTCATCCATAGTAACTCACAAATTCCAAGGGCCATTGATCTGAATTCTGCTTCTGCACTTGATCTTGACACAACACTTTGTTTTTTGCTTCTCCATGTCACAAGATTTCCTCCCAGTAGAGTACAATATCCTGATGTTGATCTTCTATCTGTTAATGCACCAGCATAGTCTGCATCTGTATAGCATTCAAGGTTCAAATTCCCATGATTTTTATACAAAATTCCTTTTCCAGGAGTAGACTTCAAGTATCTGAGAAGTCTGTACACTGCCTGGAGATGTGAATCTTTCGGGTTGTGCATAAATTGACTCACCACACTCACGACATAAGCAATGTCTGGACGAGTGTGAGCTAAGTAGATCAACTTACCAACTAACCTTTGGTATTGACCCTTGTCAGTTGTAGCCCCTTCCTCATCATTCTCAAGTCTGTGCTTTAGATCAATAGGTGTTTCACATGGTCTACAGTCAACCATTCCTGTTTCCTTTAGAAGGTCAAGAATATACTTCTGTTGAGAGATAAAAATCCCCTTTTCTGAATGTGCCACTTCTATGCCAAGAAAGTATTTCAACTTCCCCAATTCCTTGATTTCAAATTCTGTTGAAAGTCTCTTTCTCAACTTATCTCTTTCCACAAAGTCATCACCTGTTATTATAATGTCATCAACATAAACAATCAGAATAGTAACTCCCCCTGAAATGGAGTGTTTGATGAACAAAGTATGATCTCCTTGGCTTTGCCGATATCCCATAAAAACCATGGCTTTGGTGAACCTTTCAAACCAGGCTCTAGGAGACTGTTTTAAGCCATAGAGTGCCTTCTTTAGTCTGCAGACCTGGTTGGGAAGAAGGGAGTGACTGAATCCTGGTGGTGGATCCATATAAACTTCTTCTTCCAACTCTCCATGTAAGAAGGCATTCTTAACATCATATTGCTGCATACACCATCCAAGATTAGCAGATAAAGAAAACAGAATTCGAATGGTGTTCATCTTAGCAACTGGAGCAAATGTCTCTTGATAGTCTATCCCAAATGTTTGTGTAAATCCTTTTGCAACTAGCCTGGCTTTATACCTTTCTAGGCTGCCATCAGCTTTATATTTCAGGGCATAAACCCACTTACACCCTACTGTTTTCTTCTCTTTTGGTAACTCAACTATTTCCCATGTTTGATTCCTCTCTAGTGCATTCATCTCTTCTCTCATGGCAGTTTTCCAATTCTCATTTCCTAGAGCCTCATATAAGTTTTTTGGGATAGGTATGGTGTTTATTTTTGAGAGAAAGGCTTTGTGTGATGGTGAGAACTTTTGAAATGACATAAAATTAGCTATAGGATATAAGGGATTCTTAGTGCATTCTCTTCTTCCTTTTCTAATAGCAATTGGCTGATCAAGGTCAGGAATAGGTAGAGATGAATGAGAAAGTTCATTACCTTGCTCTGGTTCGGATTCTTGGGCTTGCAAGAGAGTCAAATCAGGTTGTATCCTTCTTCTATATACCTGAAGAGGTCTGTCAGCAGTAGTTTCTCCCTGCAGAGTAATATTTGGAGACTCACATGATGGTGAAATGGGAGATGATTGCTGCCTAGATGGGATTTGGAATGAAAAAATGTCAAAGTCATTGTTAGTCTTATCTTCTGTGTTGTTTTCCTCCCCCTGAAGAGAAGATTTGTTGAAGAAAGACTGATTTTCATTAAAACTTACATCCTTTGACACAAGAAATCTCTTTGAAGATGGATGATAACATTTGTAACCTTTTTGTGTGATAGAATATCCTATGAAAACACACTTAAGAGCTCTAGCATCAAGTTTGTCTCGTTTATGTTTATGAATGTGAACATAGGTGACACACCCAAAGATCCTTGGGGGAATTTTAGAATAAAAATTATTCTTTGGAAAGAATTCTGACAAATAGTTTAAAGGACTTTTGAAACCAATAACTCTTGAAGGTATTCGATTTATCAAATACGTAGAGGTTAAAACTGCTTCTCCCTAATAATTTTTTGGAACTTGATGCTGGAAAAGTAGAGCTCGAGTAGTCTCAAGGAGATGTCTATTTTTTCTTTCTGCCAACCCATTTTGTTGGGGAGTATTAACACAAGATGATTGATGAATAATCCCTTCTTTTTCAAAGTATGATGATAAAATCTGATTAAAGTAGTCCCTAGCATTATCAGTTCTAAAACCCTTAATGCTAACCCCAAATTGATTCCTTATCATATTTGTAAAGTTTGGAAGGATATGACTCACATCAGATTTTCTTTTAAGAAGGTAAACCCAAGTCATTCGGGTGCAATCATCAATAAATGTTACAAAACCTTTTGCTCCTGAAATATTAGGAATGTTATATGGACCCCATATATCCGAGTAAATTATAGTAAATGGAGACACAGATCTTGAATCATTTATAGGAAAAGGCACTCTATGGTGCTTTGCAAATTCACAGATTTCACAATGAAATTGTTCAACATCAAGATTTTTAAATAAAGATGGAAACATGTTCCTAAGAGTCTTAAATGATAGATGTCCTAAACGACGATGATGATTCCAAACATCAGTTTTATTAGAATTAACTGAAATGAATGATAGAGAAGGGGAGTTACTACTGCTGCCTTGCACTCCAAGCATGTATAGCCCATCTTTGACTCTAGCTTGCCCAATCGTCCTCCCCGTAGCTAGGTCCTGAAATATGCAGTGATCAAGGAAGAAAGTTACACTACAATTTATGTCTTTAATTAGTTTTCGGATAGATAACAGATTTGCAGTAAGATTAGGAACATGTAATACTCTTTGAAGAGTAAATACAGGATTAAGAGGGATTGTTCCCTGGCCTGCAATTGTGGTTAGAGATCCATCAGCCACTGTGATTTTCTTACTGCTAGGACAGGGTTGATATGATGTGAAGGCACCTGCAGAATAAGTCATATGGTCTGTTGCACCTGATTCAATGACCCATATGCTGGAATGGTTCTTGTTTGAGGCACTAAAGACATGAGAAATTGGAATTTTACCATTTTGAGCAAGAGAGCATGATCCAGATGGTTTCTCCATTGTGTTGAGTAAGGTTCTTAAGCGTTCAATCTCCTCTTTGTTGAATTCTCTCACCTCTAGGGTGCTGGACTCATGTGCTGCCTCTCCTGAATTTGTTAAGTGTGCATGTCCTCTTGAATGGTTCCATTTTTGTCCTCCATTACGCCCCATCCTTGGTGGTTTTCCATGGAGTTTCCAGCAGGTCTCCTTTGTATGACCTGTTTTCTTGCAATAGTTACAAAACTGATCATCCTTAAAGAATTTTCTCCCTTCAGTCTTCACCACTTCTGCACCATTCATGGCATCATTTTGGTTTCTGCTAGCATCACTTAAGTGTCTGCTATTAGTTATCATCATAGCAGAACCTTCAGTATTTGGGACCTCAAGCATCACAGTTCTCCTTCCTTCTTCAGCCCCTATTACTGAAAATACCTCATTGAGTGAGGGCAGGGATTCCTTTCCAAGTATTTGGATTCGCATTTGATCAAATTCTATGTTGAGTCCTGCAAGAAATTCAAAGATCCTTTCTCTTTCTACATAATTCTTTAAAATCACAGCATCCTCACTACACTGCATCTTAAAATCCTGATAATAGTCCAATTCCAACCAGAAACTTTTCATAATATTGTAATATTCAATAACCATCATATTACCTTGTTTGGTCATTGAAAGCTTCATCTTAATCTCATAGATTAATGCAGCATCCTTCACTTTAGAGTAGGTCTGTCTCACTGCATCCCATATGTCTTTTGCTGTAACCAGAAACATATAAGGCCCACAAACTTCTGGCATAATAGAGTTCCACAGTTATGACATAATCATGGAGTCTTCTTCATCCCAAAGTGTAAACTTTGGGTCTTCTGGACTAGGAGGATTGTCCATCAAATGATTAATCTTTCCCTTTCCTTTGAGAAAGGTTTTTACTATCTGTGACCACTTTAGATAGTTTCTTCCATTCAGTCTATAGGATGACTGTAAACTCTGGAATTCCCCTGATATTTGGGTTTCTTTTGTAGTGTTTTCAGACATGTTTTTTTTTTTTCCAGATCTGGACAGGTTTGCTAGAGCAAGTGACTAGAATTGTCAGGACAGATGGGAATGGGAGAGGAGGAATCCCAGATTTAGACTCTGATATAGAGAGAGATAGGCTAAAAAAAAAAATATAGGTTCGGTTTAGGCTCTGATACCATATGGAGAGTTGTTAAATTCTGACTTCTCATTTTATTTCATAATGAATTGTGGAATATATACAGCATCTACATATCTATATTAGGACAGCTATTAACTACACATAAATAGGTATTATTGCTAGGTTCTGATTTATAGGAAAGGATATCTGACTTTCTGTTTTTACTCCCAATAAATCAGCTTCAAATCTGCCTTAATTACTTCAGAATCTTCAACACTTCAAATATTTGTTTTTTTTTTAAAAAACATTCAAAACATGTTAGGGTATTGACCGTATTCAGCACACAAGAAAACATTTTTTATATTTTTGTCGAAACGCAAACATCACAATTAGACGTAAACATCAAAATGGAAAGTAGCAAGCCATCATACATATTATAAGAATTACAAGAAGCTTGAAACAATTCGTAACAAAAACCGTTCAAAGCCAAATCAACTTAAAATTTTGTAACTGGAAAGGAATAAACCCGTATACATGAGGGAGCCACAGTTCTAAAACTGAAATTTTGAAATCAAACCCCTATGTTCGTGCCTCACAACCCTATTATTTCCTCACCTTAAAAACAAACTGCCTTATTCGTTTCACAATGCCAACAGAGAGAAACAAAACAGAAACTGGGAAAGCATGCTTTATTACACACAAAAAGACAAAGTCATGGCCGGCTAACCTTTCCTCCAGCAGGCGTAAAAAGAGAAAAGAACGTGAGGGTCCCTAAAGTTCTCGCAGCTGGAGCACTAGGGAAGAAACACCTGCAGATCCTGTTTTGCAGGAAATGAAATAAAAGACCAAGAAACAGCTCACGCGTGCCTCTTGACGGACGAAAACAATGACGCTGAAGCTGTGATGTGCTGGTGGAGTATGTTCTCTTGCTTTTTCTTGTTTTTCCTGCGGCTTGCCTCTCTTTTTCTCCTTCTTTTTTTCTCTTCTCCTCCTTTTTTCTGCCCCCTTTCCGCTAGGTCAGTAGAGGGTTTATATAGCATAATCACAACTCTTTATTAGGAAAGATTCAATGCACTAATTCTAGGATGCAAATCCCTGCTGATTTGCAGTACAAAAACACAAAAAAGGAAAACTGAAATATCCTGATTCCTATTCTGATTTCAGCAATTAGTTTCCATTGATCAAAGGGTGGTGGTACAACTCCTTTCTTTCCTTCCATAACTGGGACCATGAGGCACCAGCTGTTTCCTTTGAAATGAGGCAATAAAAACGTGGTCCGTAACTCTCCAATCCAGCAAGAGAAACATGGAAACCAGCAAGAAATTTGCAAAGAAAAAGGAAAGAAATTAGATGGGTATGGGTGCATGTTGCAAAGTCTTATTTTTCTTATTCGGTGTGGTAGAAATCCCATCATTTATGATGATCCAGCCCCCTCTCCAGCTTCCAATATCTTTCTTCAATTAAATCCCTTATTTTAGCACTTTTCAATTCAGTCCTTGATCCAAAAAAAATCCTTCGAATCAGGCCCGCGAACTTGGGCAAAAATCCTTCTCGCGGCAGGAATCCCTGCTTTCACATTAGATATTCAAACGGGAATATCTTGAGCTTCTGATATTGAAATCAAGCGATTCAAAAGCCCAAATTCATCTACGTGTCCTGGACTACAACTTTGATGAAGGATTCAAAGTGAGATAAATTCGTTTTGAATAACAAAATTGCAACCAAACTCGGCTGGAAACCTTCTCGCGGCAGGATTCTATGTTTTCACGCTAGATTTCAAACAGGAATATCTTGAGCTTCTGATATTGAAATCTAACCATTCAAAAGCCCAAATTCATCTACGTGTCCCGGAATACAACTTTGATGAAGGATTCAAGGTGAGATAAAATCATTTTAGATAACAGAATCTGGCAGGGATTTGGTTGGTCAAAAAGGTTTTCTTGATCTGACAATGCCGAGCATCCAAATCTGACTGAGAGTCTGCCCTAAGAATAATATAACCTTAGGACCCAATAAAGGTGTAGGTTAATTCTTCAACATGTCATGAGTGATAGAACATAGCTAGGATGGTCAGATATCGTACGAAACCAAGTCAGAATCAGAGCCTAAGTTCGAACAAAAAATTGCGACAGCAGCAGAATCAGTTTTTTTAGTGCAAATTTTGAGGGATTTATCCAACCTCAAAAACAAGATAACGAAGGACCAAATTTAGCATTATGAAGACCCTTAGTCAGTCTAAGAAACCTGATGATTTTGGCAGCAAAGAGGGAGGATAAAAAGAGTAGAAAACAACTCAAACAGGGTTCGAAAAAAATATTTATTTCTCCTCCGCTTTTGTCAATTTTCCAGCAAACATGAGCTACACTCCTACACTCAGTTTAAAATGAGTATACACCGTCTCCAGCACGTGGGGTCCAAAATTGAGTAATAATAGATGTCTCCTCTTTACAATGCTTACGAAGCAAAACTTGTTAAGTGCTTTGCGTAGGAAGTGTTGTAAAGATAAATTGTCTGATCATGCTAAAAACTTAGTGTTTTTCCTAAACAATGGTCTCCCTATCATGTGACCTGCCTATCTTAAGATTTCTAGAAAAACTCCATGTTTTTTTTCTTTTTCTAGAAATGGTCCAATTATCGAGTGACCTGCGCATCCTAAAATTCTTAGAAAACTCCACGCTTTACTAAGAAATGGTCTCAATATCGGGTGACCGGCCCACCTTAAAATTCATCTTAAAATTCTTAGAAAACTCCACGCTTTTCTAAGAAATGGTCTCAATATCGGGTGACCGACCCATCTTAAGATTCTTAGAAAACTTCATGTTTTTCAAAGAAACGGTTTCAATATCAGATTATCGGGTGACCTGCGCATCCTAAAATTCTTAGAAAACTCCACTCTTTTCTAAGAAATGGTCTCAATATCGGGTGACCTACCCATCTTAAGATTCTTAGAAAACTCCATGCTTTTCTAAGGAATGGTCTCAATATCGGGTGATCGACCAATCTTAAAATTCTTAGAAAACTTCACGCTTTTCAAAGAAACGATTTCAATATCAGGTAACCGGCCCTTCTTAAAATTCTTAGAGAACTCCATGCTTTTCTAAGAAAATATCTCAAAATCGGGTGACCTGCCCATTTTAAAATTCTTAGAAAACTCCACGCTTTTCTAAGAAACAGTCTCAATATCGGGTGACCGGCCCCTCTTAAGATTCTTAGAAAACTCCATGCTTTTTTAAGAAACGGTCTCAATATCAGGTGACCGGCCCCTCTTAAGATTCTTAGAAAACTCCATGCTTTTTTAAGAAACGGTCTCAATATCAGGTGACCGGCCCCTCTTAAAATTCTTAGAAAACTCCATGCTTTTCTAAGAAATGGTCTCAATATCAGGTGACCGGCCCATCTTAATATTATTAGAAAACTCCACGCTTTTCTAAGGAATGGTCTCAATATCGGGTGACCTGTCCATCTTAAGATTCTTAGAAAACTCTACGCTTTTCTAAAAAACGGTTTTAATATCAGGTGACCGGCCCATCTTAAAATTCTTAGAAAACTCCACGCTTTTCTAAAAAACGATCTCAATATCAAGTGACCGGCCCATCCTAAAATTCTTAGAAAACTCCACGTTTTTCTAAGAAATGGTCTCAATATCGGGTGACCTGTTCATCTTAAACTTCAAAAGAAAACATCTTACCTCGAGGAAATGAAGCAGTGCTGGTTCACAATTCCTATCCCTTTCTGTAGTTCCGTTGACTTGAGATTATGTACCTCAGCGGTTTTCCCAAAAACTTGAAACTATTTTGGCTTTCGTCACACCTTCTCCTACTAGGTTAGTGTTATGACAATATAGCATGCATGTTTTTTTGTTACCTATTTTGGAAACATAGGTCACCATTTCTATTATAGACTTATTGAGCTCCTATTTCTATTTGTTTGTCCGACTCGTCCTCTTGAAACGGAATATGCTCCACGCGCTATACTTCCTATTCTCTTGGTGAAAAGATCTTTGGTTCCTTATAGGGCTTTTTCTTGCTCCATTGTATTGTCTTTTATTATTATTTTAAAAGGAAAACTCAAAAGATTTGGTTTTGTTCATGAAAACTGAAACTTTCAATGCAATCAGCAATTCTCATAAAAGATGTTTTTTTAAAAAGTTTTATGATGATACCCCTTTGAGCTTTGGTTCATTATGGACCCCTATGTGCACTTTCCCCCTCAGTGTGGTGTGCAATACCTGTCAATTTTAAAATTGGTTTGGTTACCTCCAATTGATGGAGTCATTTCCTTAGTCATGCGCAAGAAAAGAGTTTGTTTAAGTAAAAGATTTCAAATGCTATGAGATCATGCGCTTTATGAAGAAAAGGTTCTTTACAGAGAGAATTCATGGCCGAACTTTATTTTATTGATTGGGAAGCACAATATTTCTTTATAGAGTCAGAATTCACAGGTCTAACTAGATCTTCTCCATCCATTCTAGATAACTGTTGTTACCTATTTTTGGGTTCCCACACAAAAATGAGAAAATACAAAAAAAAATATAATAATAATAATCGGAAGAAATCCAAAAAATAATAGGAGTGAGAAAAGGATGATGGAATACCGAAAAATGGCCAAAAATTGGTTGAGGAGGTTCAAAAATGCAAAATGTTGAAATTTGATAGTACGTCGTTGATTGATGAGAATCCTGTTGACAATGAAAATTCAATTTTGAAAAAACTATATTCAAAATCAGATGTTTATGGACTTAATTAAATTTTATCTAAGGTTTAATTAAATTTATGGAGGGTTTGATTGCAAGAAAAATTGATTTAGACTTTTATTGGAAGAAATTAAAGTTCCAGGGTCAAATTACAATTTTTAAGGATTGATTTAGTCAAATCAGGGGCTTAATTGCATAATTATTGAAATTTGATGGCCAATTAGGGACTTAATTGAAACAATCTGAAACCAAGGACTAAACCGGAAAAGGCGTTAAAATTAAGGAATCCAATTACAATTCATCCGGGGGGCTTGATTACAAAATTGTCAAAACAGCCAAGGACTGAATCGAAAATATTCATTTGAATTGTGAAACGGCGCCGTTTCCTTAGACACTATTCATCACCATCTTCAAAGCAGCCGTTTCAGCAGACAGGAACCGCAAGAAGAAAATGCCGCAGATTGCTTGATTACTTCAGTTATGGGACCGTTACCGAACGTCTTTAATATAAAAGAAAAAATGCATGCAGTTTTGGCTATAAAAGCATAGAAAAAGAACGAGACAGGGAGAGGGAAAAAGGAGATAGGAGAGGAGACAGTGAGGAGAAAGAAAAGGAGGAGGAGGAACGGGACAACAAAGAAAAAAACAGTGGAAACAACAAGAGGAGAGGAAGCAGTGAGGAGAAAGAAAAGGAGGAGGAGGAACGGGACAACAAAGAATAAAATAGAGGAAACAACAGGAGGAGAGGAAGCAGTGTTGGCGGAACAGCCCTTCCACGCTGTCATCTTCGTCTGCAACGGCGAAGCCGCCACTATGAACCAACGAGAGCAGCAGCACCACCACGAAGCCAGTGCAGAGAGGGGAGAACATTGAAGAAGGGAGAAAAAGACGACATAGAGAGGGAAAGAAAAAGAATAAGGCAGAAACACAGCAAAAAAAAAAGAACGAGACAGTGAGGAGAACGAGAGAGGAGAAAAAGAATGACAGAGAAAAGTAAGAAAACAGAGGGGGAAGAGGGCAGAAAGAAAAACGAGAAAAAAACACAGGGGGAACAGGGAGAATAAAAAAAGAAACAAAGAGTAGCACTGCCAGCCAATGCACGAGCATCAGCTGCACCAAAGAGAAAAAAACAGAGAGGAGGGAACGACTGGAGAGAAAGATTACAGAGGACGAACATAAGGAATAGAAACACAGAAACGAGACCCACAAAAACAAAACACATAAATAAAAAAAACACAAGGGGACGAAGGGAAAGACGGAGAGGAGGAGAACACAGGGGCTTCGTCATTTCAAAAACCAGAGACGAAGAAGAAGAAAAAGAGTGCAGACAAGAATTTGTACTAAAAGGGAGAATCAGAAACGAAAACACCAGCAGAGGGAAAGAAAGAAACGTCGCTCGATCAGAGCACTAATCACCCTCATCTTCGTCTTCATCTTCAGGCAGCAGCTCCAGGTACGCTCTTCTTCCATTTCACTCGCTTTGCAAATTCAGCTGTTTACAAGGGCAAAATAATTACCCGTCACTGTGCAAAGCGTGCGTGAGTAATTCACGCATGCATGCACAGTGACCAGGCGGGGTCACTGGTTTGAATCAGTGACCGGGTTGGGCTGCTGGGTCTAACCCATCCCATACGGGCTGCGTTAGACCCAGCCCAAAATAAAAAAAAAAACAGGAAAGTTTCTTCAAAAAAAATTATTTCAATTTTTTTTTTAATTTTCCCATATATATATATATATTATCAATTTTCCACAATATTGGTTTGTATTTTTATACTGTAAAGATACAAATCCGGTATTAAAATACTCAATTTTCGTTAAGACATTAAAAAAATAAAAATAAAAATAATGTTTTGTTTTCGTGCATACGGCCAAGTCTCTCAAAAATAAAATAAAAATTGTATCTTCATACATCAAAGAAAAAATTCAAAAATATTTAGCATGCATTTTGGCTTTAATAACCAGTTTATTAAAGTCACGAGAACTAGGCCAATATTTCAAAAATTCCAAAAAAATTATTTTGTTTTCTTTTAGTATCTGGGGTACGACCTTATACGTAAACGTATTCCGGATATTAAATTCTTTTGTTGACGTTAGAACGGTTAGGTTTTACTCGATAAGATAAGGATCTCTTTACTGAAGAGAACTTTTCTTCAACCGTAGACGGACCAATAACTAGAAAATACAACAAGACCTTAGATTTTATCAGACAATAAAACAATGCAACTTACCTTAGGTAGGGCGTATTTGGAGTGCTAATACATTCCCTTTACGCAACCAGTCCCTGTACCCGATCTCTGAGACCAGTTAGGGTTCTTAGTGACCAAAACACTAGGTGGTGACTCCCATTCCAATTTTCCATGAATTTTAAGGGTGAATGTTTTCGCCGCGACGCCGCACACGTGCGACAATAACAATAAAGCTCCTCCCGAGAATGCTTTCTTTACCACGTAAGGGCCCTTATTGTTTGGTGCCCATTTACTCTGATCTTCTCCTGGTAAAGGCAATATTTTCTAAAATATAAGATCTCCTTCATGGAATCCTCGAGGTCGAACCTTCTTATTATATGATTTGGTCATCCTTCTTTGGTATAGTTGATAATGACAGATTGCAACTATCCTCTTTTCACTGATCAGATTCATATCTAACTTTTACACATTCCATCTCTTCTAACTTAGAGTCTACCAATACTCTTAATGAGGGGATTTCCACTTCTAAAGACATCACCTCCTCTATTCCATATACCAAAGTGTACGGGGTGGCTCCTGTTAAAGTTCGGACTGCGGTGCGGTATGCATGAAGAGCAAATGGCAACATCTTATGCCAATCCTTATAGGTGATTAACATCTTCTAAATAATCTTCTTAACATTCTTGTTAGCAGCTTCTACCGCACCATTCATTTTGGCCTATATGGCGAGGAATTGGAATGCTTGATCTTTTATTTAGCGCAGAGTTCTATTATCATCTTGCTATTGAAGTTCTGGGCATCGACAGATCAAATATCTTTTCATAAATTTCTTCACCACTTTTTGCCTCCACGTCATCCAAGCATCTCAACAAAGTTCCGTTAGATGATTTCTTATACAAAGTTTCCCCATCAAGATAGAAATCCATTGCCAACCTCCTCAAAGTCTTCTTGTCGATTTTGGATGTCCTCATGGGATATGTCTGGTTTTAGATGAATTTCTCGATATCATAGTACCAAGGGTTTCCATCTATTTCTCTTTCAACTAAGCAACAATGAGTTGGGTTATTTCTGATATCAATGCGTACCGATTGTACCTTGTGCTCAAAGTCTATTCTAGCCATAAAAGCTAGTGTGACCAAAGCGTCAGCAAAATGGTTTCCTTTCTTTTTTAGATGGTGAACTTTATTTCCTCAAATTCTCTAGCCAATTTAGACAAGTATTCTTGGTAAGGTCTCAACTTCTTGTCCTTGGTTTGCCATTTTCCTTTCACTTGGCAAATAATCAAAATCGAGTCTCCATACATATATATCATTCTAATATTCAACTCCAATGCCACCTCTAAAACGAGAATGCAAGCTTTATACTCCTATGTTGTTATTGCACTCAAATTGCAACTTAACTAAAACCGAATACTGCTTTTTATTAGGAGAGATTATCATTGCGCCAGCTCTGTTACCACATACGTTTACAACACCATCAAAGTATATAGTCCACCAATCTAATTTCCATTCCTCAACTGAAGGCACATCTTCATTAGGAAAGTCAAATTTTAATGGCCCATAATCTTCCATAGCATGGTTAGCTAGGTGATCGACAATAACACTCCCTTTCACAGCTTTCCTTGTTATATATACTATGTCATACGTCAGTAAAACTTGTCATCTTGCAATTTGGCTTGACAGATAAGGCTTTCCACAGATGTACCTTAATGGGTCTAATTTTGAAATCAACCATGTAGTATGATACAACATATATTGACGCAATATCTTCACAACCCATGCTAGTGCACAACATAGTTTCTCAATCATAGTATACCTAGACTTGCATTCCTTGAACTTCTTGGTTAGGTAATAAATGACCTTTCATTCCTTTTGGTTTCATCGTGTTGGCCAAGCACACATCCCATTGTTGTTTCAGTTACTGTTAAGTACAAGATCAACGACCTTTCTGGTACAGGAGGAAGAAACAGGGGTGGATTTAGTAGGTATTGAAAGTTTCTCCACACTCTTTATTCCAAATTCCAAGATTTTTCTTCCTTAACAATCGAAGATTGGGTCACAAGTCGTGGTTAATTGGGATATGAATCGGGCAATGTAATTCAATCTTCCTAAGAACCTTATTACATCCTTCTTAGTTTTGGGAGGTGGCATAGATTGAATAGCCTTTACTTTGTTGGGATCCATTTATATCCTTTTGTCACTCACCACAAATCCTAACAACTGCTCAGATTTCACCCCGAATGAACACTTTGCATGGTTAAGCCTCAACTTATACTTCCTTAGTCTTTCAAATAATTCCTTCAATTTTTGGACATGACTATCTTCCTCTTCAGATTTAGCAGTCATATCATCCATGTATACCTCAATCTCTTTGTGCATCATGTCATGAAATAAAGTCATCATGGCCCTTTGGTAGGTGGCCTCCACATTCTTCAACCCAAATGGCATGACCTCGTAACAAAGGATTCCCCATGGTGTTACAAATGTTGTCTTCTTCTTATCCTCTTGCGCCATTTTCATATAATTGTAGCCCGAAAATCCATCCATAAAGGAATATGTGGATCGACCAATACATCCATGTGTGGTAGAGAAAAATTATCTTTAGAGCTAGCCTAGTTTTAGTCCTTAAAGTCCAAACCCTGATTTTATCTTCCTTTTTGGGCACGACAACTATGTTGGACACCCATTGTGGATACTTGACTACTTTTAGAAAATCAGCGTTCCACTGCTTTTCAATTTTTGCCTTTACTTTGATTAAGACATTCAGATTGGTCCTTCTCAACCTTTGCTTAACCGATTTGCATCCTTCTACTAGTGGTACCCTATACAAACCAGGCATATTCTTGTAGGACCAGTCAAAAACATCTACATAATCTCGGAGTAGTGTAATCAAACCTTCTCTTTCTTTAGGGGTGATCAAAGTCCCTATCTTCAACTCTCTCTTGATTTCTTCATTGCCCACATCTATGGTTTCAAGTTCCTCTTTAGCGGGTTTCCAAGCTTGTTCATGTTGTTCTTATTAATTTTTTTATGAATCCCCTAATGTCATTTTTCTCCCATTCTTCCTCTTCTACAACTAATATGTATTCTTTAAAGTTCGGCCATTCATTCTCAGTGTAAAGTGTAGATGTTGTTATGGGAGGATCCACTTTGAAAACAGAAAGTGATGTGTAAAAACACCAAGATGAACTTTTGAAAATGCATGATCTCATTAAAGGGAAAATGTTGTCTCAAAATATTTGCTCGAGCAAACCGATTAGGTGCGCAACATCATTCCAAATTCCTTCAAGCTTTTTTTGGTACTGAGTTTCTAGGTGTGACCTTTCTTCATTTTCATCATTTTCCTTAGTCAAGTGTTGTGAATTCTAGAAGAGGGACCTATGTTTCTAGGTCTGCAGATGCCTGCATAAATGTATAAGAAAATACATGATATAATGTATGATTGTGATAAGAATGTATTTGTATATTGGGTATGGATGCAGCCTTCTTGTGAACAAATAATAGCCATTACCTTATAAACATAGATTCTCTTGTCACATTGCTTTGCTAGGAGTACTGCCTTTCGAGTCGTTTGCTTGAATCATATTCACCAAGAGACAGATTTTGCATAAGAAGATGGGTCAACGCCCTTTTCATTAAGGCTTCATAAGTTTATTACATTTAGAAATAAAAAGGAAATACAAAATTTATTAATCCATTTCCTCCACAAACTCTCTAGCCAAAGGTAAAAAGGCAAAGTCGCGGTTCTCAATCTTCCCTAGAAAGGCATTGATTTCAGCTAGGCTTCGGCGATAGCGAATGATGTCCCCTCCCATATTTCGCGCATTGATTCTAATAATCCAAGCATGTGCAGCAGCTTCGTCCATTTGCTCATCTGTCTTGGTCATCTTTTCTATGAGTAACATATTGGTTCTGTTCAAAGCAGCGTTGTTGGCATCGATTTGATCCTTGTGTTTTTCCATTGCTGCTAGCTTCTCGTCTAAATTCACCGTTTCACGTTCCTTGTCAAGTTTTATCCTCATAACTTTTATCTCATTCTTCTTAACCGCTAACTCTGCTTCAACACCCTCAAAACTTTTCCTTTTACTTTTTTATTTTGCAATCCCCGTTGAACGACTTTCCAACTCCATATATTTCTTGTTCAAATCCTCATACTTCTCAATCCTATCCATCAGTTCAAACTGAACTTGTGCAAATTTTTCTTGGTAATATTCTGCGCTTCCTTGGCAATCGTTAAAGTCAATCTCCAATGCTTCAAGTTTAGAGCAACTTTGCATCCAATCCAAACTCATCCCTCCTAGCTCCTTCTCATTTTCTTCCCTAGCAATCTTCTCCTCACCTAGCTTTAACTCAAGCTTTGTTATTCTCGCATCTCTAGATTGTATTTACTCATCTAGAAATGCTCTCCTTTTATCCCCTTCCAGCATCATTTCTTCCAACATTGCCTTGTATTTTCTGCTTTTGCTCAACTCTATCCGAAGTTTTTTCCACTTGTCTTCTCAACTCATCTTTATTATTGACCCTTTTCCTCTTAATAGGCTCTTTTACAGTTTGGGGAGATTTGACTCCTACACAAGGCATGGCTGAAACTGCTAAGTCTCTCCATCTTGCATATCCTTTACTTGCACTTGGATCCTTTAAACCTTCTATCTCAACCAAAACCAAATGCTTCCAATCTTGTTTGATGATCTCCAGAACTTCTTGTGCAATGAGATCTTTGAAAAACCAAAGAATTGAGCAATTCTTATAGTCCTTGGAACAAAATGCATGCCCCCAAGTTGCCTTACCACAAGGGCAGGAGCATAACTCACATAACCTGTAATCCCTACCAATGGCACCCAACGTCTTTGTCCACAAGTCATCAGAACTTTCACTGTCGTTACCCATGGGGCTCTCCACTTGAAATCACTATTAGGCCAACCTTCTAATTTGTCAACTCAACCTTGGTTGTCTAGATTTCCCAATTCTTCTTCTTCTACTAACTTCAAGGGTCTTTGGGTGAACCACCAAAAATTATTGAAGACAGACTTTTTTTGTTTCGATATGGCTAACCATCCAGATATACAACAACTACGTGCAGCATCTCATTACTCCTTTTTCGGTCCACCTACTATGGTTAAGTGTCAAGATGGTTTCAGCTAAAATAGCAGCCACTGGATTGATTTGTGTATTCTCATACTCTATATAAGCAGCAGCGGTCTCCAAACTCACTACACCCGTTTGGTTTGGGAACAACACAAGGCCAAATATGTCCAAGGCAATCAATCTCTCTTTTTTTGATCCCGACTTCTTTTCCAGTTCAATTTCTAGCATCCTCCATTTCAGATCGGTAGCATTCTTTTCCAAAAACTTTTCCAAGTTGGAGATTCTGAGCAGTTTTGACAATTCGGGGATGATCTTGTCAGATCTCAAAGGAAAATAAATCCTATACAGATTGTTTGGAAACTCAGTCAACATTCCATATTCCACCATAGTGGGACATAGGTTTATGTTTCCAAAAAAAAAAAACACTGGTAGTCTGGATCCCAAAAATGAACTAAGGCTCGCACAGCTGGGCTTAAAACTTCTACCCTTGCAATTTCCACCAAACGTCTGTATTTCCTAAAAAATGCATCCTTATCCACATTATGAAAGTGAGTCGCTAACTTGTTCACCTCATTCATAATGCAATTCAGGTTCTTGATTGATGACAGCTTCTTAGCATCGCTTCTAAGGCAACCTCCTTCAGTCAATTGTGACAGTTCAGAATTTTTCCCATATTCTATGATGGAAAATTTAGCAATGATGGCCATTTCGTTCACAAGTCCTGCAATTCGAGATGCCTTGGGGTTAGACTTGTTTTGATGCAAAAGATATTATGGAGCATACACCCTAAGGATATGTTCTAGTTCCTTTACATGAGACATATGGTAGGTTTACTATTTGGTCTCTAAAAAGGGTCTCTTGTTGTCCCAATGATCACCCTTGTAAAGGCAATATGGTGGTTCAACAAATAGTGTGACGACACGTGTACCAATTATTATTAGTCTAAACACTCAGCAAAGAGTTGAGATTTACACAAACTTAAACCTTGACTCAAGTCATAAGACAAGCTGCTAGTTCCCCACTTAACTTAAAATTTAAGGACTCCCAAATTGAAGCCAAATAAGGACCTCCAAAACCAGCTAGCTGCCATGGACTAGTCGAGAGTGGTGTTTTTTTTCATAGCTATGATGGTAATATGGCTAAAGGCAGTTACAGGTCACAGAAAATATGAAGGAATTTTGTTGATTTGCCAGATGAGATTTCCAATGTCGAAAATTCTAGCTTCAATGAAAATGAATGGTAGCATAACAAATTCTTGTAGGTCTACAAACGCACGTCTCTGTTTCAGTGTAAGACAGAGGTTTTTTATTTCAACAGCGAAAAACTCAATTTGCTCAAATGTTGATAATAAATCTTCAATTTTTCCCATTCCGCAATCAAATTTACAAGGAAAACTGTACTCGCAATATTGTTCAACAGGAAGATCAAAAACACAGGCAATTTTGTTCCTCCTTCCTTTTCCTTTTCCTTTTCCTCTTCATCTTCTTCTAGGTTTTTTTTTTTTTAGATGCAGAGCCTATGCTGTACCTCAAGCAATAAATTCATGCTATTTTTTTTAAAAGTAATCATTTTTAATTCAGTCCGGTTTTTTTTATAAAAACAATTAAACAAAATTTTTGTAAAATATAAAAAACCAAACCGAAACCGGTACCAACTGACCGATCTTGGTTCTGTTCAGTTCAGTTCGATTTTGATTCGGTTTAGTTTCGGTTTTGATTCGGTTATTTTATATTAAAAATAAAAAAACTATATTGTTTTTTTGGACTTTCCGAAGAGCTTGGTTTTGGTTCGGTTTGGTTTTTTTCGGTTTAATTTTTTTTATTTGGTTCAATTTATTTTTAACTAAATCAGTTTGGTTGGATTGAGGTTTTTCAATTTCAAGCTTATGAAACCGAAACCAAACCAAACCGAATATTTTTTTAAATATTCTAATTGGTTTAATCAGTTTTTTTTCATGATTTAATTTTTTTAATTATTTATTTTTTAATTTTCTCGATTTAATCAGTTTTTTGGTTTTTTTCTTACCCCTATTTCCTTTTTAATTTACTAGTTGTTATTTATAGGGTAATAATGAGCGTACTGCTGCGATGGGTTAAACCTGATTAACAATTCTAAAATTCAATTAGTTTTATCATTCGTAATTATTTGATGGATTTAACAAGTATAAAATAAATCACTCCATATCACAGCTTAAGTAATGTCTAGAAATGATTTATTGGGGGGTTAATTGAATTCAACCTAGATCGTAGATAAGGTCCATAAAAAAAAAAAATGATTATTATTTACACAAGAAAAATTAATCGGACCTTTATTTGAGATGGAGTTTGTCGAAGAAAGATATGGAGTTTGTCATCAACCGAATGTTGGAGTTTGAGAAAAGTCAATCGGACCTTAATCGGACCTTAAATGAGCTGGCAATTAATCGGACCTTAAAAAATTTACAAGTTCGATTGACTTTTCTCGAACTCCAACATTC
This sequence comes from Populus trichocarpa, assembly GCF_000002775.5. Lineage (NCBI taxonomy): Eukaryota > Viridiplantae > Streptophyta > Magnoliopsida > Malpighiales > Salicaceae > Populus > Populus trichocarpa. The sequence continues at coordinate 7,659,023 of NC_037297.2, read as the reverse complement.
GTTTGATGACTTCATCTTGAGGTCCGAATCCGATTATCAACAAACTCCATCTCTTTCTTTTCTGCTGGTATAAATAAGCTGGTAATATCAGCATCACAAGCATACTTTTTCGACTATTTTTTTCGTTTCTTTTAAATTATTTCCTAGTCTTCTCAAGCTTTATAGCTTACAGCACAGGAAAACCATGGAGAATGGTGCTCGAGTTATCAAGGGTTTTATTCTTTCAGTTCCAGAATCTGTGTCCCGACTCTGGCATAGAGCAGGACAACTAGAATCACAGCAGCTACCACCTCCCACCATGAACGAAGAAGAAGAGCTGGTCAAAATGTTCCATGCTAAGCAGGAAATGGAATGGCAAAAGACGCTTATAAGCATCTGCTTCACATCAGGACTTGAAATAGCCCTTCATTTTCACCATATTACTCATTCCAAACCCGATTCCTTGCATTTACTCTCTATTCTTGTTGCAATTCTCTTTTCTTGCCTCTTTGTTTCACATTTTATCAACCCCACCAAGTTTCCGAGGACATCCAAAGTGTTGGGTAAAGTTGCAGTTTTCCTGGCAGCCACCGTGTTTTTCATCACCATTCATTGCTTGTTATTGCAATCTGCAATTTCTGCTACTAGACACGAGCTTTACATGGCATACATGTTTTTTTTTTCTGTCAGTGTTTGTATTTGTTCTTCGTTACATTCCATTTGCATGTTGGAAGGTGTTGAAATTCAGTGTAATCACGGTGTTATATATAATCACGTGGTAGCTGCCGTGATTCTAGTAAAACCTAAACCTCAATGTTTCGCACCCGCATCCACACCAGCAAACAAGCCTTTGGAGCTTGGTCTTGCAATAGCAATAAGAAGGCGTTGGAAAATGTTGAGCTACCGTCCTCGTAGATGTTGGATTCTAGGTTTTACCAATGTGCCATAAAACACGAAACGGAGCTTCGGTGAACAACCAAACCCCTTCAATCGCTTATAAGAAAGGATAACAGAAACCTTTTCAATAAACTATTTAACACTTCCTGTGACAGTTTCACAGCTTTAATGGCGCATCAATTATTTCACGAGGATAAAATACCGAACCATGATTTCGATTCCATTTCAGCACTTGCATCAATATGGCCTAATTACTGACTTCTTCTGTCCAAATCCACGCTGACTACCACTTGTACCAACCATCTTTATGGTTAATTGCCCCAAAAACCTAGTTCCATATTTTCCCAATCACAGGGAGCATTTCATTAGTAATTTCCAAGCACCTAGATGGGAAATGACCTCTAATTTTTTTTTTTTTATTAAAGATATCAGATAGACGTGAACAACTTGTGTCAACCAGTAGTTTGGTTCATTAGAACATTACAAGTCCCTTCAACTGGATGAGCAAGCATTCAAGTCACAAATACTGAAACAATCCTCTTCAACCATAATTCAGGATGGATGAATCGACAGACATATCAAACATGTTTTCAAAGGAAAAATAGGTACCAAAATACGAGATTTTACTCATGCAGCTAATCCTTGTAGAAAAAGAAGGAAGTAAAGACAGCAGGTTCGCACTTCCCCTACTTTGCTTGAGGGTGAGAAGATATGAAGTCAATGGCAAGACTGACGGTACTGATCTTGTCTGCTTCATTATCTGGGATCTCAAACTTAAACTCTTCTTCAAGGGCCATCACAATCTCAACAGTGTCTAAACTATCTAACCCAAGATCATTCTGGAAATGGGCATCAGGTGTAACCTGAAAAGGCAAAAAATAAATATCAACCGAAATCAGATATGCATAGAGGACAGTATAATGAATCTATGCAATCTTTCCCTTTTTTTAGATGAGATAAGACAAGCATTGAAAGCAAGTATCTAATGAGAACTTACAAGTGCCTACAGAGTACAGATTCATCAGAAAGAAATGTTGAAATACACCAAATACTATATGCTAAGAAAAGCATTACATTTTTCATTCAAATTCTCAAGGCTGTATTCCACCATAGGGAAATGAGGTAAAATAATTGCTAAAAATGAATGAAACCTCTTCAGCAAACTAAACAAATTTCCACGCCAGGAACTCATCTATCCTGGCAACAAACTCACTGACCTAACAAACCAGTGGAAATGGGGTGAAATAGCTGGGGATAGGAAATCCAAACAACGAGCCCATGTTTGAGCAGAAACATATCTGCATAAAGTCTCCATAACAACTCAAATTCCTAAATTAGACATGCAACCTCCAAGCACTACTACAAACCAATTCAACACATTCTAGGGCATCAAACATACTATAAAGATTCATCACATCCATCCAACAAACAAAGTTCCAGTTGTAATGAATGAACATGAGATATTGCTATGCTATCAAAACCTTTAACATAGCAAAATTTTCACTAGCAATGATGTAGAAAACAATGCAATCTAAATCTCAGAACAGAGATCATTTGGTGTAAGAATTCAATGTATAAGCTGGAAACCATTGATAAATCAGGAATTTTCAGGGGACCAACACTTCGATTCTGATACAATCATTAGGACTGAGAATGAGTGATTATGACCAACTGCACTACGAATCATATTACAGAGTCCTACAAGCGATTTGATGTAAAAAAGTGGAAAAGAGAGCAAGGATGAATCCACATCATGGTGCAAAAATCAAACGGAAAGATTGGAAACAGTGGCAAGTAATGATCTAACTCTGTACTCTGTTTTGGGCTAATAACCTTCATGCCATTATATTTTTCCGATAAACTTTCTCCTTGAGAGTAGACTGATTCAAAAACACTGTAACATGACTTTTTATCACATAATTTTGAAGATTGAAGATCAGAAGACCCTACTACCTCAATGTTCAAAAACCAGGCCACAATGTCTATCCAACGTACTTTGTTAAACATGCATTTAATCTAGAGTGCCAAAAATTCAATCGAAGGCAGCATTGATTGCCCTGATCAACTCAATGATTACACATGAAAAATAGAATGAACATTTATAGAATACAAATTTATATCTTTGTCTTCAACTTAGCAAGATGTACTAATCATCAAACACCATTTTAATTAAGCCTACAAGTCCTCCATACAGATTTTACTCTCCAAAGTAAATCCAACTATATTTACTTTCACTTCACATTGCGAACTTTGAGATAAACCATATAATCAAAACTTTCCAAAGCCCGGTGAGAAACACTACTAGAATTCAAAATGCCAGCAGTAGAGCAATGACTTAGAAGTCATAAAAAATGAGCATAACAAATTCAGCTTCTCAGAAGTCACAACACAAATAAATCAAACTTCCATTTTGTTTGTTTCCTAAAAGAAATTGGATTAACAACATGAACAGTCACAAAATTACACCCACTTCTTCTTCTTCTTCTTCTTCTTCATTTCATTCAAGTTGCAATAATGATTAAAATTTACCCAAAAAAGCTAAAACCCTACACCCAGAAGAACAAAAATGAAGGTTTCAATTTATTTGACCAACAAATCATTAATTTGTAGGTTTATTTTAATCAACGGTATAACAGATTTAAATACCCAGAAAAGAAAAGTAGTCAGCATTAAATCTGATTTTGTACAAAAAAGAAAAGAAGAAGCTTATTAATTACCTTGGAAGGATCGACTTTCTGGAAGTTCTTGACAACATTGACAACTCGATCGGAGACCTCGGATTTGTCAAGAAAGGTGCCTCTAACTTCCTCGGAGAAACGGCGGCAGATGGTATTGAAGGAGAGACCGAAGAGGCCGTTGTTGTTAGGGTTTCTAGTAGTAGGTGAGGCCTTTACACTCACTCTCAGGTACTTCAGCAAAGCTCCTCCTCTCGCCGCCATTTTTACTTGCTTCTTCCTCTGTCTCTTCTTTTCACAACAAACTTCTTCACTTCTTTCTCACTCACACATACGCTTTGCCACTTCTAATAAGACTGCGAAATATTTCCATCCACGGGGGTGTAAAAAAAATAAAAAAATAAAAAATTTTGAATTAAAAGAAAAAACTGATTAAATGAATTTTAAAAATCATATATATATATATATATAGACTTGGTTTGATTTGGTTTCAAAAAAATAAAATCATTAAACTAAACCGGATCTTATAAAAAAAACCTAATATCTTTTGTTTAAAAAAAATATAAATTTTAAATCCTTACCAATTAACTTAACCCTAAAATAATTCCTCTCATTTCACCAAATAGCCACTAACTACAATCACAATCACAATCAGAGAAACCAAAGCATCTCTCTCGTTCTTATTCTTCCATCTCTCTCGACTACAAGCAACTTCTCTCCATCTCATTTCATAGTAGCCAAACCAAACCTACCTCCCTATCTTCCTATGACTTCTTTTTCTCGTTTTTCCATCTTTCTAGATTATAAGCAACTTCTCTTCATCTCACTTCATAATAGCTAAACCAAACTCATCTCCCCATCTCTTTCTGACTTCTCTTTCTCGTTCTCATTGTTCCATCTCTCGCGACTCTAAGCAACTTCTCCCCATCTTTCTTCATGGTAGCCAAACCAAACCCACCTCCTCATCTCCCTTGACTTCTCTTAAGGTTAATCTTCAATTTTATATATTAGTATCTCCTAACTTGGACTGTATTTACTAATTAGTAGCTAGGGTTTAACTAATTACTAATTGTAATCTTTTTCACCTCTATATCACTAGTAGCCGTGAGCAAGGTTGTCCAAAACACATTTTTAACACGACACGAAAAATGCAATATAAACTCAGATTGTAAAATCGTAAAATCACAAGAAATTTTTTTTCCATATATAATTCAAGCACCTTAAAATACATGGTTCAAATAAAAAAAATACATAGTTGCAAGCCAAATGATGTTTGAAACGGAAAATGCCTCCTTTGATAATTTTTTGACAATTCTTGCACTTAACTTTTCTTAAATTCTTATCAATATCTATATCATGTTGCCATCCCACATCAAGCCTATTACCAGAGGAATTTTTTCCAGATGCCATGTGTTCAGTAATTTAAGAATCAATTTAAATAAGCCCTGTAATCAATTCAAACATGATTTTTAGAACCAAATTGTAATTAATACAAACACAGCTTAGGCAAAGCTATCCAAGACCACAAGAAAATTGAGAAAATGCAATCTCTTTCCAACATCCCAAGCATCGACTAAAAATAAGACAGAAACACCATCAACTGCAAAAAGGGAGTCGGGGCTAAAAATCCCTTTCCAGCAAGAAAAATTCAACATAAGCAATTAAGCATTACCCTTATGGAGAACATGCTTTCCAAAGAAATATGCATAGTAACATAGAGATGATACTAGCTCGCTTCCAACAACAAATATAATTAATCTTAGCTATGATCAATCAATTTTTTTTAGTTTTTTTTTAAAAAAAAAACATATCAATAAGGGAAAAGACTTGCAAAGAAGTAGAATTATTGGAACGAACTCAACAACACCTTCGCACACCAGCATTCATTACAACACCAATCATATGTGTAATTAATAATACAAGGTAGGCAGAAATTCACCAGGGTTCATTTAAGATGCTATAGCAGAAATACAGGTTAAGCAACCCCTACTAAGAAGAAAAAATAACAAAAATATAGATATGGAACACCACAGAGCATGTCCCAGCATGCAAAAGTGTGTGAGAACTGTCCAAAGCAAACTTCAAAATCATCATACTAATCATTCCATCAAGCAAAACATTATAATGGGAAAAATTGTTATTCAAAATCATGGGCAATCAGGATTGAAAAAATCAGCATCTATACAGGGGAATATCACATTTTCACTTTTAGACTCAATAGACATTATAAATAGAACAACTTAAAGTGAAGAGGAAGCCGTTGATGATGGAAAAAAAGGAGAGCATTATTGATGAAGACTGAAGAGGAAGCCGTTGATGACGACTGAAAAGGAGAGCGTTGTTGATGAAGAGTGAAGACTGAAGAGGATGCTGTTGATGATGGAAAAAAATAACGTTGTTGATGAAAACTGAAGAGAAAGTCTTTAACGATGGGAAAAAAAGAAGATTCTTGTCGTTGTTGATGAAGAGGAAACCGTCGATCTCATGGTGGCTGGTTAATGGCTGAGACTGAGAGAAAGAGATTAAGGTAAATATTGTATGTGTGTGTGGCTAATGCTGATGTGGACTATGGAGGGCTGGAGCCTGGAGAAAACATATACCGCAGTATATGTTTTTTTTGTTGAAATCGTAAAAACGATTCTAAACTCGCATTTTTATTCGATTTCACCGGATTTTAATCCAATTTTATCAATTTTTGAGTTTTTAAAGCGATTTTAGATGTTAACATATATTGACTCGTAAATTATATGATTTTACGAGTCAATTCGCGATTATAACAACTTTGGTCGTGATTATTGATTATGATGCATACCTTTTTAATTTATTCTACTTGCTTCAGTTCTAGGAAATGAATCCTTGTCTTTGAATGATTAGCTATAGGAATAGCAATTATTATTTTTTAAATAAGATTGATTAGTTTACTTTCATCATGCACATAATTGTTTTTAAAGCATTGTTAGAGTAGTGTGTGTGTGTGTGTGTGTGTTTGAAATACTAACAAACAAAATATCAGAAAATTTCTTTAATTTCTCTATAATTTCTCTCTTTTTGCATGACTAATGCAATTTCTAAACCCAAATAAAAGCTAATCTATTGTTTTTTAAAATATGTTATATTGTTAGAAAGAGCTGAAGATGTTCGATTAAGCTGTGTTGGTTCAGGTTGGCCGAGGTTTAAATGGAGGTTTTAGGCTAGAGTGGCTGGTTAGGGTTTGATGGTTTGGTGATGTGTTCGCTAATATTAGAGTGGCTAGTCGAAATTTGTTGGTTCGATAAGTATTTATAGCTAGTTCAAGGCTGGGTTGTTGCTCGATTGGTTGTGTTTGTTTGATTGTGAAGGATGTTTGAAAAATATTTGAATTGATTTGCTAGTTCATGGTCTCTATTTTTATAGGTTGGCGCAGAAGCTGGTCCTCATAATTGGTGATGTGTTTGTTAGTCAATTCTCCTTGGGAATTGGAATTGAAATCGGAATCAGAATCAGAATTTTGGACTTGAACAAGATATGGAAAGATGCTTGTTTTTACAAGTTAGAGAGGGTATGTATTTAGCTTAGAAAGAGTACTCAGTAGGTGGAAGATATAAGAACCAAGTAATAGTCCCAGATACTTTATTACAATAAGTTGAGGAGCATTTAAGAAATGAAGAACGACCAACAGATTGGGTTTGAACAAAAGTCAAATAGGATAAATGTGGGTGTCTGGAGATAGTGTGCAATATATATATGTATAGTAAAACAAGTGCAATGAGAGCCATTTATACTTATTCTCAAAATCTTTGCTATTCTTAGAAGCATTTGGAGAGAATTCAAGAAACTATATTTTTTTGTATTTTATTTTTTGTTTTACCTATGTGTTTTGAAAAACTATATTTTATATCCTAAACTTTAATTGCTTTATAACACTTTACATCCCCTAAAAAAAGAAGTCGACAAATTTTTTTGAATTATTTATAGGTTTGTCATTATATTTCATTTAATGACTGAAAAACATTACAATAATAAGATTACAACTTTAGCATCAAATAAAAAAAAAAATTAACCATCATTTTCTCCTCTCTTTTCTCTTATTGCCCAGAGATTTAATATGATTTCTTATTAAACCCATTTCAGATTAAGCTTTTCCCTCGTAATCACTGTTGTAACCCATTTTTGGGTCCCCACAAATAAAAAAATATATAATAATAATAATAATAAAAAAAAAAAAAGAATTTGAACAGTGTCGTTTTGACACTGTTCCTCTACCCGCCGCGCTCCATGCCGTTGGAGCCGAACCTCGACAGTAGCACCCAATGGCCGACCAGCCGCCGCGAGACCCGCTCCCATGCGCAACAGCAAAAGCCACACCCACTTGCTCTATAAATAGCACCCAACACAGCAGAGAGAGAGGGGGGAAAAACTTTTTGAAACGGAGAGAGGAAGAAGTTTAAAACGAGGAGAGTTTTGTTGAACGGGAGGGGGCTGGAAAACTAAAAGGGGAGGCGTGTTTTTGGAACGAGAAAGAGAGAGAGCACCCAAAAACAGTCCCCCTCCTGGCCATTCCCCTCTCTCGACCATTTCTTCCCTGCACCCGAAACAGCCTTCTCTGTCAACGGAGCCCCAGACCGACCTCATTTTCTCCTCCATCCCAGCAGCAGAAACAACACCAGGAGGAGGAGCAGCCGCAGTCATGCCCTGCCACCAGCACCTCCACGAAGACGTTGCAGAGAAGGAAGAACATTGTTGACAGCAGAAAACACCATCAGCAACAGAAGGAGAAGACAAAACAGGGGCGAACAGAGGAGAAAGAGAGGAGAGAAACTGGAGTAAAACGGACCAGAAGGAGAGAAGACTTTGGGACAAGGGAGATGAAACAAAGACAGTGACAGAGAGTAGAATAAAAGCAGACGTGAAAAGGAAAAAAAAACCAGAGGTGGGCACCTCTGCACAGGGAAGAAGAAGAAAGAACAGCTGCTGTCATCGGGCTCCCCAGCCACCGACCACCCTCCCGGCCATCCTCCGGTCAGCAACCACCAGCAGCACCGCCTTCAGAGCCACCACAGGTCAGCCCTCTGACCCTTATCTCTGTTTACTGTTCATCGTCTTGCATGCAGAACGTGCACTGTGCACGTTCTGCAAGCCAGAAAATAATTACCCCGGTTACTGTGTGCACAGTAACCGGCTAATTAATTAACAGGTACTGTTCACCTGCACAGTAACCCGATTACTGTACCGTGAACAGTACCAGCCATGTTGGTTTTGGGCTGGGCTGAGTCCAGCCCTGTAGAAAGTAGGCCCAATTCATTTTGGGCTGATTTCGGCCCAGTTTCCTTTTGGGCCGGGTCTGGCCCGTTCGAACAAAAATTCTTCAAAAATTATTCCAAAAAATATGTGATTTTCTATAATTTTATTACTGTATTCTGATCAATATCGGTTTGTATTTTTATACTGTAAAGATACAAATCCGGTATTAAAATACCTGGTTTTTGTCAAGTTTTTAGAAAAAATGTTTTGTTTTCATGCATACGGCCTAGTCTCTCCAATATATATATATAAATATTATAACATCATATTTTCACACAACAAAGGAAATTTCAAAAACAATATATGTATTAACATGCATTTCGGCTTTAATAACCAGTTTATTAAAGCCATGAGAACTAGGCCAATATTTCAAAAATTCTAAAAAAATCTTTTTGTCTTCTTTTAGTATCTGGGATTATGAATTTATACGTAAAACATATTCCTGATGTTAAAAATATAGTTTTTATATAGATGTTAGAACGGTTAGGTTTTACCCGATAAGATAAGGACCTCCTTATTGAGGAGGACTTTTCTTGAACCATAGACGGACCAACAACTAGGAAACACAACGAGACCTTGAATTTTATCAGACAAATGAACAATGCAGCTTACCTTAGGTATGGCGTATTTGGGGTGCTAATACCTTCCCTTTACGCAACCAGTCCCCGTACCCAATCTCTGAGACCAGTTAGGGTTCCTAGTGACCAAAATACTAGGTGGCGACTCCCATTCCATCTTCCACCAATAAAAGACTAGATTTTCTTATCCCTCATATTGGCCAAATAAAGATAGATAAATAGGGACACACATCACATTTAGATTGAAGTGGAATCTTCGCCGCGACGTGCGGGTGACGTGCGACAGAATGGCGACTCCGCTGGGGACCTTGTGGACTAAGCTTTGTTTTTGTCTGATTTGTTTTTGTTTTCGTGTGTTTATTGTTAAATATAGAACTGTCTCATGCGTATATGCTTTAAATATTTTTACACATTGTTCATGCATTATATAGAACTGTCTCATGCATCACATGCTTTGATTTTGAGAAGCACACACAAGCTTTAAGCTAGGAGGGGGATTAGCGATCTGCCCTATGACTATTGGTCAGGGTTCAGATGCGTGAAACACTCAACTCATATCTGAGTGCCTGCTTGGTAATGGTGGGTATACGTACTTTAACCGTTCCTTGCAACGCCCCCATACTGTCTTTACGAAGAACGTCACTGGGCAGATATGAGACCCTTTTAAAGACCAGATAGAAAACCTACCCATTCTCACCTAATAAATAGAACTTGTCCTTAGGATATCTATCTTACGTTCATTTGCATCATGATTAATAATTCATCAATCCAGGTTTTTAAGCCGAAATCTTGCCTAAAGGATTACGAAAGTCATGAATCGACTTTTAGATATACATTTGCACGAGCATCATATTTTCATCACGCATTTGTTTTTAATTCATCATATGCACAACAGATCGTGAAACATAGGTCCCACATCCAAAGTTCACAACACCCGGTCTAGATCGAGAATGGAGAACGAAGAAAGAGCTCACTTAGAGTCACATTATCAGACCGAGTTGGAGTCCGTAAAAAATGAAGTTTCTCGACTAACCGACTTACTCGAGCAGCTTTTAAGAGCTAAGAATGGGGAGGGAACATCAGCACAACAGCCTGAAGGAGCGCCAGCAGCTCACATCCCTCAAGCATCTCAAAACCAGGGGGCAAACTCGGCCAATGAACAACATTTTGTGCCTGTCGCCCCTATCCAGCCAACTCATGCTCCAGTCACTGTGGACTTAACAGCGGAGGGAATCCCGGATAATAGGTCTCCCGGTTTGATGGACCAAGACAAGCTGTCTGCTTTGGAAGAAAGATTACGGGCAATTGAGGGTAATGATTGGTTTGACCCTATGCGAGCAGCCGAAGTATGTTTAGTACCAAACATCGTGGTGCCAAAAGATTTTAGGATACCAGAGTTCATTAAGTATACTGGTTTGGAATGCCCAAACACTCACCTTCGATCCTACTGCAACAAAATGGCAGAAGTAATCCATGATGATAAATTGCTAATCTATTTCTTTCAAGATAGCCTAGCAGGATCCGCTTTGAGCTGGTACATGAGGTTAGACAGTGTCAGGATCAGGAGCTGGAGAGACTTGGTGGAGGCTTTCCTTAAACAGTACAAGTTTAACATGGAAATCGCTCCTGATCGAACAAGTCTAATGTCAATGGAGAAAAGGAGCCAAGAGTCGGTAAGGGCCTATGCGCAAAGGTGGAGAGATGAGGCAATGCATGTCCAACCCCCTTTGATAGAAACGGAGATGGTGACCTTGTTTGCCAATACCTTTAAAGCACCATATTATGAGCACCTAATGGGTAGCTCATCTCAGCATTTCTACGATGCGGTACGCATAACTGAAAGAATAGAGCAAGGAATTAAAGCTGGACGTATAGTTGAGCCATTGGAGGCGAAGGGTTTTATTGGAAGAAAAATGGAAGGTCACATTTACGACTTTGAAGGTGGGTCCAAGGGCAATATAGTGGATTCACTCAACCCACAAATACCTACCTCTCATGTTGCCCACATAAACTTTAACAAACCATTTTCCTCTAATCGAGCAAATAACCAGTCAAACAACCAAAACAACTACCAAAGACCAAATACAAGGTACATCTCAGAACAACTACCGCCATTACCCATGCCTTTGAAGGAAATGTATGCCAAACTACTAAGCATTGGACAAATAGCTCCTATCCCTACATTACCACTACAACCACCATTCCCCATCTGGTATAAGCCCGAGTTGACTTGCGAGTACCATGCTGGTATTCCCGGACATTGTCTTGAAACGTGCTACGCTTTCAAGAACATGTTGTTGAAGCTCATCAAGATAGGATGGGTGTCGTTCGAAGACACACCCAATATCAATTCAAATCCATTGCCTGGTCGTGACAAAAGTAATAGGGGATAAAGGGTTGGAAAACCTTGGTCAAGAATCGTCAATAATGAAGAAGGCGAGATCGAAGGAGAAGACAAGGAAACGCAAGTGGGGAAGGAAGATGAAGCATTGCCTCGGTTGACTTTCCAGAACGGGTTGACCCAAGAACTTCTCGTAGTTTTCAAAATGTAAAACAACTTTATTTGCCTTAGCATGCTTTTGTCATTGCTTTTGGTTTGCTTTTATTTTCTCTAGTTGACAATCAAGGCTCATGATGTCAGCTAGATTTTGTGTTTGTCTTTGAGCCTATCTTTTCTTTAAATAAATGACAAGATCATGCACTTTTTAAACAAGGTAGAGTGATTACAAGGAATGTATCATAAAACGGTTAAAGATGAAATTTAAGAAAACAAACCAAAGGTAACCCTGAAGTACCACCCTGCCTTTGGATAGCATAATGAGTTGATCAATCACCTGTAAGTTTCTTTCAAGATAAAACAGAGTTTATCAATCCTAACAATGTGCATTTTGAAATGAGAAAATTTCATTATCCCTTCACTCTCTAAAGAGTATATCGTTGGTGGTCCCATTTGAGCCGAAATGATTTTCTTCTTTATAAAAACATGGAATAGGATCACACCCCACACTGGGGGCAATAAAAGATATTTCATGAAAAGTTTTATGTGATTTTAAAATTGGTTGGAAGCCCATAGATTTGAAAACCAAGCTAAAGCATTTGACAAAAGCATGACAAAGAGGCAAATACAAGTCATACATTTTGAGAAAAGGACTACTTGAAGAAAGTCAAAGACTTCTTCTCCAAGAATATGATAGGCAACACGAGAGATGAATTCAACATACGACTTCAAAAGTAAAGTTCATGTTAAGAGGGAGTCTCATGAACTAGAAGAAGAGGATGGGGCCTATGTTTCAAAACCAGGTACGAATGCATGCATTGCATCTAATCATAAATCATTGCATGTATGTTTTTTTTGGATCGTTACAGAAGGAGATTTTAGCGCATTCCAACAAGATTATGGACGAAGAAAGAATCATTGAGTTGATTCTAGAACAACAAGAAGAGAAGATAATGGTTTTCAAACCATGCCAGCAGGAAGAACGACATCGATAGCATTCGGTAAAAAGGAATCGCCAAATGGGATTCCAAGTTGTTGAGATCGCCAGAAGGGATCTCGTATTTCGATGGAGGTCGCCAGAAGGGACCTTAAATTTCAGCTTTTGTATAAAAGGAATCGCCAGATGGGATTCCAAGTTGTTTGGATAAAGGAGATCGCCAGAAGGGATCTTGTATTTCGATGAAGGTCGCCAGAAGGAACTTCATGTTTTAGCTTTGGTAAAAGGAATTGCCCGATGGGATTCCAAGTTATTTGAGATCACCAGAAAGGATCTCGTACTTCGACATTCATCAAGGAAGGTCGCTAGAAGGGACCTCGTATTGAAACTATTTCTTAGAAAAGCATGGAGTTTACTAAGAATTCTTCCCCTTGGGTAGGTCACCCATACAATGAGACCATCATTTTTCTTGGGTTCGTCACCCATACAATGAGACCATCATTTTTCTTGGGTTCGTCACCCATACAATGAGACCATCATTTTTCTTGGGTTAGTCACCCATACAATGAGACCATTTTTCTTGGGTTCGTCACCCATACAATGAGACCATCATTTTTCTTGGGTTCGTCACCCATACAATGAGACCATCATTTTTCCTGGGTAGGTCACCCATACAATGAGACCATTCTTCATCTTTTTTTACCTGGGTAGGTCACCCATAATAATGAGGTCATTCTTCCCCCTGGGTAGGTCACCCATAATAATGAGACCACTCTTTTCTTTTCCCATTCGGGCAGGTCACCCGTCATAATGAGACCACATACGTGTTTTTGTATTTAGGTTCTGGTTAAAGGGGATCGCCAGATGGGATCTCAGGTTAGCCCAACCACACACAGAATAATGGTTCTGGTTAAAGGGGATCGCCGGAAGGGATCTCAGGTTAGCCCAACCGTAACATCGATATTAGCTAAGGGAAATCGTCAGATGGGATTTCAGTTTGGCCCAACTACAAATTGGATTTTTAGTTAAAAGAGATCGCCAGAATGGATCTCGGATGGAATGCCAGGTTAATCTAATCCAAGTTAGAGGTCAGGGGATCGCCGGATTGGGATCTCAAGAGGACTAAGTTTTGATCATTTTTTTCGGGTTGAAGGCGAGCTGCTGTAAAGACAGTTCCAGATAGATCAAGCTTCGACAATATCAGTTTTGGAAGTTCAGTTTTGTTTATCTTTATAAAACTTACAACGCAAAACCCGTGCTGCTCCGTAAGCATTATAAAGAGGGGGCATCTGTTGTAACCCATTTTTGGGTCCCCACAAATAAAAAAATATATAATAATAATAATAATAAAAAAAAAAAAGAATTTGAACAGTGTCGTTTTGACACTGTTCCTCTACCCGCCGCGCTCCATGCCGTTGGAGCCGAACCTCGACAGTAGCACCCAATGGCCGACCAGCCGCCGCGAGACCCGCTCCCATGCGCAACAGCAAAAGCCACACCCACTTGCTCTATAAATAGCACCCAACACAGCAGAGAGAGAGGGGGGAAAAACTTTTTGAAACGGAGAGAGGAAGAAGTTTAAAACGAGGAGAGTTTTGTTGAACGGGAGGGGGCTGGAAAACTAAAAGGGGAGGCGTGTTTTTGGAACGAGAAAGAGAGAGAGCACCCAAAAACAGTCCCCCTCCTGGCCATTCCCCTCTCTCGACCATTTCTTCCCTGCACCCGAAACAGCCTTCTCTGTCAACGGAGCCCCAGACCGACCTCATTTTCTCCTCCATCCCAGCAGCAGAAACAACACCAGGAGGAGGAGCAGCCGCAGTCATGCCCTGCCACCAGCACCTCCACGAAGACGTTGCAGAGAAGGAAGAACATTGTTGACAGCAGAAAACACCATCAGCAACAGAAGGAGAAGACAAAACAGGGGCGAACAGAGGAGAAAGAGAGGAGAGAAACTGGAGTAAAACGGACCAGAAGGAGAGAAGACTTTGGGACAAGGGAGATGAAACAAAGACAGTGACAGAGAGTAGAATAAAAGCAGACGTGAAAAGGAAAAAAAACCAGAGGTGGGCACCTCTGCACAGGGAAGAAGAAGAAAGAACAGCTGCTGTCATCGGGCTCCCCAGCCACCGACCACCCTCCCGGCCATCCTCCGGTCAGCAACCACCAGCAGCACCGCCTTCAGAGCCACCACAGGTCAGCCCTCTGACCCTTATCTCTGTTTACTGTTCATCGTCTTGCATGCAGAACGTGCACTGTGCACGTTCTGCAAGCCAGAAAATAATTAACCGGTTACTGTGTGCACAGTAACCGGCTAATTAATTAACAGGTACTGTTCACCTGCACAGTAACCCGATTACTGTACCGTGAACAGTACCAGCCATGTTGGTTTTGGGCTGGGCTGAGTCCAGCCCTGTAGAAAGTAGGCCCAATTCATTTTGGGCTGATTTCGGCCCAGTTTCCTTTTGGGCCGGGTCTGGCCCGTTCGAACAAAAATTCTTCAAAAATTATTCCAAAAAATATGTGATTTTCTGTAATTTTATTACTGTATTCTGATCAATATCGGTTTGTATTTTTATACTGTAAAGATACAAATCCGGTATTAAAATACCTGGTTTTTGTCAAGTTTTTAGAAAAAATGTTTTGTTTTCATGCATACGGCCTAGTCTCTCCAATATATATATATAAATATTATAACATCATATTTTCACACAACAAAGGAAATTTCAAAAACAATATATGTATTAACATGCATTTCGGCTTTAATAACCAGTTTATTAAAGCCATGAGAACTAGGCCAATATTTCAAAAATTCTAAAAAAATCTTTTTGTCTTCTTTTAGTATCTGGGATTATGAATTTATACGTAAAACATATTCCTGATGTTAAAAATATAGTTTTTATATAGATGTTAGAACGGTTAGGTTTTACCCGATAAGATAAGGACCTCCTTATTGAGGAGGACTTTTCTTGAACCATAGACGGACCAACAACTAGGAAACACAACGAGACCTTGAATTTTATCAGACAAATGAACAATGCAGCTTACCTTAGGTATGGCGTATTTGGGGTGCTAATACCTTCCCTTTACGCAACCAGTCCCCGTACCCAATCTCTGAGACCAGTTAGGGTTCCTAGTGACCAAAATACTAGGTGGCGACTCCCATTCCATTTTCTACCAACAAAAGACAATATTTTCTTGTCTCCCCATATTTGCCAGATAGATACCATACACACTTCCTAGATTTAAAGTGGAATATTCGCCGCAACGTCGCGCACCCGCGACAATCACCAAATTCAATCCAACTTTCAACTTCTCTTTCTCTGGATCATCCCTAGGATACAAGGTAAAAGCATATCAACGCTTGAAATCAATTATAGAGAAATTCCTGCGTGGTTGGTTGAAAAATGAATTATCCTTCATACCCTTGATCTAGTTGGTTCAGGTTTAACTCTTCCATCAAACCATGGAAGACTGGTTTAATCCATTCATTAAGGTTGAAATCCTTCAAAGAGAACCCTTGATTTACCCACACTCTCACTATAATTCCTCTACCCGTGATACTCTTTTCGAGTTCAAACCCATCACTAAATTCTGGCTCTTTAGATCTCATAACCCATAAGAAATTTACGTTAAACTCTTTTAACCCAATAGTTATTTCTTTGAGCTATTGTGGTGAGAAGAATTCCCATTTATTTAAAGGAACAAAAGGTAAAAAAAAAAAAGAATATGAAAATTTGCATCCTATTTTGATCTATTTCTTCCAAACCGGTAAAGTTTAAGTCTTTAATGGTTAAAAGAAAAGAACTAAAGCTTAAAAATTAAACAAAAATAAAATAAAATGTATCTTCTAAGCTTTGTATATGGATTCAATTTACTTGCTTACAATATGCCAAAATCCATTTTGTTTTCTTTTGAAAAAAAATCTCGTCTATCAAAATCATGATAATTTCAACATAAACAACATATTTAATAAAAAACAATAAAAGGAAAAGGGAAGTGATGGATCAACATTTATTGTTTTTGTTTGGATATACCTTTCAAAAGAATGCCTAGAGATAGGGTAATAACCCATCATCTCTAGGCTCAGCCAAGCATTGTGCCCTATATATACGGGTCTGGCGAGCTGTCATACTCACCATCTCCATGCTCAGCCAGGCGCTGAGCCCAGGGATACTTGGGTCTAGAAAACTGTTAAACCTTTCATCTCTAGGTTCAGTCACGCGCTAAGCCTATATATATGTTATTTTTTAACTCCAAAGAATCTTATGCTCCCTGTTTGGACTATTAGTCAGAGATATTTTATCTTGACATGTTAGAGATATTTTATATGAAAAGTTAGAAATATTTTCCTTATACTTTAACCATTTCACTTCAATAAAAAAAAAAGGGGCATTAGGGACTATAAAAGGTGGGAAATCCTCTAAAAAGAGGTTTAGTTTTTCTCCACTACAAATAACATATATTTTTAGGGCTTTCTTTTAAATTATATTGTTTTTTCTCTTATATGATACTCATTTAATTATCAGAGAGCCCCTAAAAACATAAAAGGAGACCTTTTGCAAGTATCAAACATGATCCACCAGCCATCTCTCATGGGAAAGATGGATTAGATTGTCATAACCAGAAGTTTAACCAAATATCCTAAATATCATCTTGGCCCATAAGCCCATAGAATAAATTCGGACTTCATTAGTGGTGTCATTTATAAGAAATTGATCAAAAAGCCATCAATTACTCTTTCAAGAGCCAAACTATTATCATCTCTAATTACCATTAAAGTTAGGTCCTCAAGGTTTTGGAAAGCTTTCAATAGGTACCAGTAAAATGTTGGTTCAAGCCATACAACCTCAGGACTTATTGCAAATTGAGGACTTCATCTAAGTTTCTGAACCTAGAAAGGTAGATTATCCTTGAGTATGAGGGTTGCCTTCTTGTTCATCAGTCATACTTTCACAATAGTCCAAAGAATTATATTGATTTGGGAAGGTTCCCTTTAGCGATGACCTAAAAAAGCCTTTATTGAAGAAACACCATTTGCTCGTTTTTAGGGCCAAAACTATAATGTTATTCTAGTTAATTATACCTCAAGGGGAGACATCAATGTATTATGGTCAATGACTAAGAATATAAATTTCTTATATGTGAATTAAAATTTTCAAAGTAACGATGCTTTCTACTTTTATAGGTTTTTCCCAATACACAAGCCCCTCAACCTTCCAATGATGGGATGAGTTCACTCTTATTAGTACGATAGAACATTTACTTTGGAAGGAATGAGCGTCTCCCTAGTGATACGACACAATTTATATTAGAAGGGATTGACATGGTCTCTTTAATGTAATCGCACATCTCTTAAAGGATGGGATGGATACTGCCTCATCAACGGGGATTAATATGTTCCTCTTATAGCACAAACCCTTTAACCATTAAAGGATGAGATAGACTCACTCTCTTTAGTGTGATAACACATTTACTTTTAAAGGAATGAACATCTTTTTAGTGCAACAACTTAGTTTATATTGGAAGGGATTAACATGGTCTCCCTAATGTAATCGCACATCTCTCCAAGGATAGGATGGACACTACCTCAGCAACGGGGATGGTTGTTATCTTCAAGACACAAGCCCCTCAACTTTCAAAAAGATAAGATGAATTCATTATCCCTGATGCGATAGCACAATTACTTTGGAAAGAATGAACGTCTCCCAAGTGCTACAACATAGTTTACCTTAAAAAGGATTGACATGGTCTCCCTAGTATAATCGCATATCTCTTCAAGGATAGGATGGACACTGCATCATCAATGGGGATGGATACGTTGTCTTTAGGACACAAGCCCTTCAACCTTTTAAGAATAGGATGGATTCATTATCCCTAGTGTGATAACATAATTACTTTGGAAGGAATGAACATCTCCCTAGTACTAGGACACAATTTATATTGGAAGGGATTGACATGGTCTTCCTAGTGTGATCACACATCTCTCTAAAGATAGGAAGAACATTGCCTCAACAACGGGGATGGATACGTTGTCCTCAGGACACAAGCCCCTCAACTTTTCAAGGACGGGATGAATTCACTATCCCTAGTGCGATAACATAATTACTTTAAAAGGAATGAATATTTCCCTAGTGCTACGACATAGTTTACCTTGAAAGGGATTGATGTGGTTTCCTAGTGTGATTGCACATCTCTCTAATGATAGGATAAACATTGCCTCAACAATAAGGATACGTTGTCCTCAGGATACAAGCCCCTTAACCTTCTAAGGATGAGATGGATTCATTATCTCTAATGCGATAACATAATTACTTTGGAAGGAATGAACATCTCCCTAGTGCTGCGACACAATTTATCTTGGAAATAGACTAATAATATGCTTTGTTGAGAATAAGTTTAAACAGGTTTATATGAAAATCATTAACAAGCATAAAATAATTAAATGAAGAAATCAATCAACAAGTCAAAGATGCAAAGTAAGTGAAGACTTAGTTCTTAAAGATTTATTTTAGTGAAAATTATGTTAATCTTTATATTTTACATGATAGCATAAATTAAAATAAATTCACACATTACATACATTATATGATTGATATGCATTTTAGTTGGTTCAAGATTCATCAAGTTTAAAAATGCTAAAACTAGATTTTCAGTTGAACCGGTCGACCGCTTAGCATACGAAGTGAACCGGTCGACCGCTTGTTTATTAGGGATAAACACATAGGAATTTGCAAGAATCAATCAATCGCTTAGCCATACCAAGTGAACCGGTCAACTGCTTGTTCATTAAGGATGAACACATGGGAATTTGCAGGAATCGATCGATCGATTGGCTTGACCAATCTAAATCGGTCAACCGTTTCATCTGTCAAATGAATAATAACGGCTATAAAATGGCTAGTTTTTGCTAGGAAAAAAAAACACACACACACACATATAGCTTATCTAATTATAGAATTAAATACATAAATTCAATATATATCATATACAAGCTATTGTAAGAGGAAATACAACTTCAAATCATCAATCCTAAATCATACTAATATTTGTGCATTAAAACCTTTATAATCTTGCATAAGAGTTTAAATTATCACATTCACTATATTTAAACACTTTCATACATTCTAAGTACTATTGAGTGAGCTATAAAGATATAAGCTTCATTTGTATTATCTACTCTTTGAGAGCGTGTTGCTACATTTTAAATAAATTGTAATCCTTCAAGAGTTTAAGTGAAAAACTCTTGGTCATTGGTGAGGTACAACACCATGGTGAAAAACTTGAAGTGAGTATTTCTTCAAGTAGTGAAAAAGGGCTTGGTAAGGATTCATTAAAGACATTGTAATCTTTGGCTTGGATTAGTAAAGAATATAATACTCAAGACTGATTCGGTGTTTGAGGTATGGATGTAGGTTTGTTGAACCACGTTAAAAATCGAGTTTGTAATTTCTATCCCTATACTTTTTACTTTAACCACTTTAATTATATTGTTAGTTAATTATGTTAATTGTATTTAATTAAGTTAATTGTAATAATTATTATTATTAGTGAAACACCTAATTTAACCCCTCTTGGGTGTTATTATTGCCTTAATTCTAGAACAATAATTGGTATTAAAGCTTAGTTCTTATTTATATAAAGTTGCTTATACTTTGAGTAAATGGCAACCACTAGTTTTAATGTTCAAAATGAAGGATCATCAGCCTCTAGGCCACCTTTTTTTTATGGTAATGACTATACCTATTGGAAAGCTATGATGATTATATATCTTTAATCTATTTATTATGATTTATGACTATCTATTGAAAAAGGACCTCACAAGTCTACTAAGATTGAAAATGATATAACGGTTCCTAAACATAGAAGTGAGTATACGGATGGTGATAATAACTTGTTATATATTAATGCTAAAGCTATGAATACTTTGTATTATGCATTGAGTAGAATATAATTCAATAGGATCACATCATGCAACAATACTAGAGATATATGATATGTATTAGAGATAACACATGAAGGAACAAATCAGACAAATTAATAAAAAAAATTAACATGTTAGTGCATCAATATGAGTTATTTAAAATACTTCCAAATGAATCCATAATTAGTATGTTTACTAGAATAACAACTATCACTACTAATTTGGATGCTCTTTGTAGGACTTGTAATAATGCTGATATCATGAGAAAAATTCTTAGGTCTTTGCCGAAGACTTAGGAAGTAAAGGTGACAGAAATCCGAGAAGCTAAGGACCTCACCAAACTTTCATTGAAAGAACTAATCAGATCATTATGACTCGTGAAATCATTGCAAAAGCACGAACTACAAGAGAAGTCAAAGAATAATTTGGCATTCAAAACTGTACATCATATTGATAGTGATGATGATGAAGAAGAAGTGGAGAAGGATATTGCACTTATTACAAGACAATTTCAAAAAAAATTAAGAAATAAATAAGGGAAGAAAAAGTTCTTAAACTTCAAGAAGGATGGAAATAAGAAAGAATCTAGCAAGGAAGCACTTAGATGCTACAAGTGCAACAAGACATGACACATAAAGGTTGATTGTCCTCTCCTTTAAGATAAAAGAAAAACCATCATCATAAACAAACAATGAAAGCAATATGAAGTGATGACTCAGAGTCTAGCTCAAGTGATGATAAAGAGCATGCTGCAAACATGTGTTTCACGACAACTGAAAGCGAGATAATAAGGTAATCTCTTTGGATGATGAATTCGATCTCTCTTATAATGAATTGCATGATGCATTTGAGACATTGTATAATGAATACAAGAAGTTAAGTTCCAATTATAGCTGATTGAAAAAGAACCATGTATGTTTTCTTTTTTAAAAAAGATACTTAAAAAAAAACATGCATTTTAGTTAATAACTGTGATAAGATGAACCAACTTGAACAGGAAAACAAGGCTTTAAAGAAAAAGGTTGATAAGTTAAACATTACACTAGCTAAATTCACTCTAGGTTATAAGATCTTAGAAACCATACCTAATAGTCAAATATGTGTTTTCAACAAAAGAGGTTTAGGCTATCAACCTAAGAAGAATAAAAAATATTTAAAATATTTTTTTGTTAAAGCCAAACAATCTTATAACCCAAACCAAACATGTAATTATTGTAGAAATATTGGTCACTTGATTTATACATCTCCTATAAAGAAGGAAAAAGTTAGTAATATAATTTGGGTTCTAAAAGAAACCACCACTAACCACAAAGGACTCAAGAAAGGTACCAAAAACCTCATCTTGATTTTATATGTGTAGGAATCAAGGGAATATAGGGAGTGATTCTTAGATAGTGCTTGCTCAAAACATATGATCAAAGATGATTCATTATTCTCAAGCATTACCATGATCAATAGTGGAAAAGTCACATTTGAAGACAACTCAAAAGAAAAGATCATTGGAGTTGGCAATATTAGAGGTAAGTCATTTCCTTAAATAGAAAAATATTTCTTGTAAATAGTCGAAAACATAATTTGCTAAGTATTTGTAAATTGTGTGATAAAGGCTACAAGATTATGTGTGACCATACATGTTACTTAATCCTTGAAAATAATAAAGTTATATTTATTGGTAATAGAAAAGGAAATGTTTATAAGATTAAGATTGATGCATGCATGAGGATATAAAGTTGTTTTATTACTAGCATTAATAATAGTTTTCTTTGGCATAGAAGACTAGGTTATATAAGTATGGACATTCTTTCTAAACTTGTCAGAAATGAACTAGTTAAAGTATCCCCATCATATTGCATTCAAAAAGGAAAAGTTATGTGATGCTTTCTAAATGGGTAAACAAGTAGAAACATCGTTTACGACCAAAAATTACATTTCTACCGAACTACCTTTAGAATTGCTACACATAGATCTACTTGGATCAATTAGAGCTAGAAGCATAAGTGGTAATAGATATATGTTTGTGATTGTGGATGATTTTACAAGATATACATAGGTTTTGTTTTTAAAATTAAAAGATGAAACTATTTATAAATTTGTAAAGTTTCAAAGGAAGTTGAAAATAGATAGGGTTTTTCAATCATAAACATAAGGAATGATCATAGTGGTGAATTTATAAGTGATTTATTTGAAATGCTTTATGAAGAGAAATGATACCACCATAACTTTTCAACTTCTAGAACTCCCCAACAAAATAGGGTTGTGGAAAGGAAAAATTGGTCTCTTCAAGAAATAACAAGAACAATGTTAAATGAATATGATACCCCTAAATGTTTTTTAGCGGAAGTCGTGAACACATGTTGTTATATTTTAAATCGTGTTACCTTAAGACTAGAGTTGAAAAGGACTCCTTTTGAGCTTTGAAGAGATAAGAAACCTAACATTTAATATTTTAAAGTTTTTTATTCTTAACACCAGGGATAATTTGGATAAGTTTGATTCAAAGTCTGATGTTGGTATTTTTCTTGGTTGTTCCTCCTCTAGCAAGTCTCATAAAGTATACAATAATAGAACACTTTGTCTTGAGGAATCTATGTATGTTACTTTTGAAGAAACTCAAAAATGATAAATTTTTAAGATTCTAGATGACATTAATAAAAGTGTTCAACATTTGAGTCAAAATGATAAGACTCTCATGGAGGCTAACAATGAAGAAATATATACAAAGGGCACCCAAGCACAAGCAATCAACAAGACATGGTAAGTAACTCATGTATGCCACCAAATGAGCTAAGGTATATAAACTCTCATCCTTCCAAGTTAATTATTGGTAATCCTTTTAAAGGTATTAAGCCTAGAACATCTTTTAGAAACATTAGTGAGCATTCTGTTTTTGTTTCTCATATAGAACCCAGATCCTTTCCAAAAGCTGAAAATGATGCAAATTAGATTTTAGCCATGTAAGATGAGCTAAATCAATTTGAAAGGAATGGTGTGTGGGAATTAGTCCCTAAACCTAGCAATCAATCCATTATAGGAACAAAATGGTGTTTTAGGAACAAAGTTAATGAGCACGAGATCATAGTTAGAAACAAAGTTATACTAGTTGCCAAATGTTATAATCAATAATAATGTATTGAATATGAAGAAACTTTTGCACTCGTGGCTAGACTAGAATTAATAAGAACGTTTTTAGCTTTTATATGTCATGCTAATTTTACACCTTTTCAAATGGATGTTAAAAGTGTATTTTTAAATGGTTTCATCATGGAAGAGATGTATTTTGAGCAACCTTAAGATTTTGAAAACTTTCATTTACCCAATTATGTTTTCAAACTTCAAAACGTTTTATATGGTTTAATACAAGCACCTAGGGCTTGGTATGAGATATTAAAGACTTTTCTCATTGATAGTGATTTCATAATTGGAAAAATTAACGCCATCATCTTCACAAATACAAAAGGTAAAGATATCTTACTTCTACAAATATATGTTGATGATATTATATTCAGTGCTACTAACTAATCTCTTTGTAAAGAATTTGCGTGCAAAATGTATGCAAGACGAATTCAAAATGAGCATGATGAGAGAATTGAACTTTTTCATTGGGTTGCAAATTAAGCAAACTAGAGATGACATCTTCATCAACCCAAGCAAGTACATCAAGGATCTACTAAAGAGATTTGTGTGGATGTTTGGTGTTATTCGATTTTGAGTTGATAAACGATAATTTGTTTTGAATTGATATCGTGGTTAAAATAGTCTTGATAAAAGCATTTTATTTATGTTTTGCCAAACATCATCTTCGTCTAATTCTAAATAAAAAAAATTTATTGTTGGAAGATCATTTTGCAATTGATTTTGAATTTCCTATTTTTTTCTACCCTCACATATTTCTAAAAAATTCTCAAAATTATTTTGGATATTCACCAATTTTAATTAAAAGTATTTTTTCACCACAATATACAAGTTGTAAAAAACACTTTCGCTTTCCAAGATGGGTGAACCTTATCAGGGCACCTACATAAATTCTTCATATAGAAATTTATTTGGATATACGAGCCCATAATAAATTTAAAATGTCAGATTTATTCATAAGCATAAATCTTTGTTCTTAACTATAGACGGACAACCAGTTAGAAATTCATCAACTTCTTTAAACCACATCCAGACTACACAATGCAGCTTATCTCAGGTAAGGTGTGTTAGGGGTGCTAATATCTTCCCTAAAACACTATAAACTATTCTACCAATGTATTTGATGGATGGAAAGTCAGGGTCCAATGTATTTGGACCCTGAAAACTAAAATTTCCAATTATTTCCACTCTAAAACATTATAAACTATTCTACCAAGCTTAAAAACTCCAATCATTAACAACCTAAAAACACCATTCAAATATGTTTAAAAACTCAAAATCAAACCTAAAAAGACTATACAAGCCCAAATCTACTTTTTTACATCATCATTAGTGGTTGAAACCATCTCTAGTGACTTTGTTGGTTAAAGCTGAATCCATAAACACCAAAATAAAAGTAATTGGTGGTTAAAACCGGTCAACCAAGAGCTTTCTCTCTCCTCAATGTTTTCGACAACTTTCTCTTACACCTCTCAACTAAAATATGACATAAATAAAGTTTAATATCAAACTAGACTAGGAACCCACACTACACCACAGGGTGATTGTGTTTTGAAAGAAGTAAGAAGAACTCAATACTCGGGTCATTAACTTGAGTATATCCAATAAGATCGGTTAATTTAATAATCTGATTTAAATTGAAGGCAACAACAGAAAATGAATTGTAAAAAAACACTTGTCAGTAATAAATAAAAAGATGAGCCATTAATATCATACACGTAAGAAGAAGAAAGAAAAGATTGTTGAAGACCCATCGCCATTTGACTGTGAACATCGCCCACAACCAAAAGAGCTTGCCGAGTTGTTTTAAACTCAACTGCAAAAGGATGCAGGATGATATCAAAAAAAGTTGCATGGTTAGCTAGAGCAATATCCGGTAAAAGCAAATTGAACAAAACATAATGAAGTGAATATTCGTCTATATTCAACCAATCAATTCTATTTAATTAAAGAAAAGAATATTTTGAGAAAATATATCTAAAAAGGAAAAACATAAAATGACCCCATATAACACAACTAAAACAAAAAACAAATGATGTAAAAAGCATATAAAAAAAAAACAATGAGCTTAATCTTCAATAAAATAAAAATCAAAAGATAAAATCTAAAAAAAACATTAGCTTAAAATAATGATAAAAAAAAAAAAGCAACCCTTAATAAACGTCCTTAAGCTGGGCTAATTTTTCAAATTGGAATCCATGAAATTCCAAAATGGATTTAACCAAGAAGCTCAAATCCAAATCAACTCAAACTAAAAAATTTAGCAAAGCAAAGAAAAACAATCAAAAGAATAAGAATAAAATCTGATAGGAAAAAAATGATTGCAGGTGAAATTGCCAAAAACATTACACTATAATAATTATCTTAGATGACATACATAGCAATTAAAAGAACGAGGACTAAATAAGATAAATTTAAAAAATCAAATAAGGATGAAATTGAAACAAATTTTATTTTTCATAAGTTATTTCAAATAAAATAAATATTAACCAAAAATCAAGGACTAAATAAAAAACAAAGAGGAGTAAAAAAAATCAAATGAGGATGAAATTGAAGTAAATTTTAATTTTCATAAGTTATTTGAAATAAAACAAATATCAACCAAAAGATCAGAGACAAAATAAAAAAAAAAAACAGAGAAGCTAAGGGGATGGTTTGAAAAATTGTAGGGCATGGCGCAAGAATCGAGGGGGAGAGAGGAAAAAAAGGAAAAACAAATGCCCGCCGAAGCCAAAATCGGAGCTTTGTTTTCTACATGTGCCACCTCAACATGGTGAAGGCATCGAGACAAATCTAATGATGCCTCAGAATGGCATTCTTAGTTGTTGGAATCAATCGCACGCGTTGTTGAAAGATGACAAAGTGGTTGATGCATTGATGCATGCCGAGCACGTGCCAGCTTTTTTTTAAAATCCCTTTAATTTATTAAAATACAAAACTAACCCTCACTTTACCCAATAACAACAAAAAAACAATAGTACGATGACAAAAATATCCTCAGATTTAAGGCATAAAAAACTAAACCCAAAGGGAATGAGGTATTTTTACTATGCAAATACAAAGGATAAGACGCAAACACCTCTCCTAACCAGCCAAAATTCTTTTGTTTGTAAGGCTAGATTGGTAACTTTACTATGCACTCTATAAGTAAAAATATAAATCTATCCCTAAATGACACCAAACAATTCATTTATGATAATTTTCGGAGCGATTTTAAAGGAAAATACTTATCTTGCCCTTGGTCAATTTAAAATGTCAAAATATCTCTCATTGAAAAGACAATCGTACCCTCATCCTCTAAGCAAAAGGTTTTTTTTTCATGGGTAAAAAAGATATGGGGAATTACTTGTTCCCATCCACAATGCACTGTGTCTTAGGGAACAGTGAATTCCCTATCTCTTTTAGTTTTATTTATAATGTAATTAACTAAAAAAAATAAGGACAAAAGATGACCAAAATAAAACTTGAGGGATCAAATGGAACTTTTGCACACCTCTTGTGGAAAAGGCCTCTATTTCTTCATTTATATTAATTTTGGTCCTCTATATCTCAATTTATTTTTTAAATAAAAGTTAAACTCAATTTTGTAAATTCAGTCTTTAATTTAATGTAATAACATTTTAACGACAAATCAATTAAGCTAGAGAAAATATATAAAAATTAATTTAAGCGTATAAAACAATGAATATATATATATATATATAGAGCGCTATATATATATAGCTCTCATACTAGATTTATGTTCACTATCTACCATTCAAAGTAATGCCAATCCAAAATAAAGTCATTGAAACAACTAAAAAGTATTCCAAAATAAAGTAATTGAAACAACTAAAGAGTTGAATCTCTCTCTCTCTCTCTCTCTCTCTCTCTCTCTCTCTCTCTCTATATATATATATATATATATATCTGTGTGTGTGTGTGTGTGTGTGTGTGTGTATTAAAGGGTGAAATTGAAGAAAAAAACCTAAACAAAAAAAATATCATTATAATAAATAGTGTTTTGTGAGTGTGGTTACAATGATTTAACCTCATGTTTTAGCATTTTTTGAATATAAAATAACTAGTTGTTCTATTATGTTTCCATGGGTGTAACATTGATTTTTCTTTGGTGATTTCAAAGAAAAATCAATGTTCCACCAATAGAAACATAATAGAACAACTAGGTTTTTTATGTTAACAAAACGATAAAACATGGGGTTAAATCATTGTAACCACACTCACAAAATACTATTTATTATAATAGTATTTTGTTTTTTTTTTAGTTTTTTCTTTAATTTCACCCTTCGATAACTCAATATTTTTTTTATTATTTTTAATTTTAATCTTTCAATATTAGGTTGTTTGAGAAATTACGCTTCATAATATTTTTAGATTTTGTTTCTCTATTAGGTTATATACTGGCCTCATGGATTTAGTATTTTTTTCTGACTTCAACCTTCAATTTTAGATATGTTGGAAGTGAGGCTTTATAATTTTTTATTTGCATTCTATGAATTTATCATTATCTCATTACCCAGGTCATAGGTTTAACAGGTTGACTTGAGTCATTTTTTTTTCGCTTTTTCTAATTGATTTTTTTTTTATTTCATCCTTCAACATTGAGTTGGTTGAAAATTAGGCCTCATAATGTTTTTTTATTTGCTTTCTATAAGGTCATCCTCATCTCATGACCCGGGTTGACTTAGTTTGTTTATTTTTTTATTGATTTTTTTTTTAATTTCACCCTCCAATAACTCAATCTTCTTTTTTAAAAAAAAAATAATTTCTTTTTCAATTTTATACTTCAATATTAGTTTATTTGGGAATTAAGTTTCATATTTTTTTTCAATTTGCTTTTTATGTATTTATCTCAATCTCATGGATTTAGTTTTTTGTTTTCTTGATTACAACCTTCAACATTGGATTTATTGGAAATTGAGCTTCATAATTTTTTTTATTTTCTTTATATGAAGTTATCTCGTTTTCATAACTCAGGTTATGGGTTTAATAGATTAGCTTGAGTTGACTTGGGTTGTTTTATCTTTGATCCTTTTTTTAATTGATTTTTTTTTATTTCATCCTTCAATAATGAATTGATTAGGAATTGATGATTTTATTATTGAGTTATATGTGTTACCTTATTCTTAAAAAGAGGAACCTTACTATCTAATAACTTGGTGATTTCATACTTATTCCATATCCACCAATAAATTTAATTGCAACTGTAAAACTACCTAAATTAACAACATTAAATAGAATTGTTGCTACATGCATCTTTGATAATGATTTGCATTGACTTGGATCCATTACGTATTTAAAGGGTTTAGGATTACAAAATGTATCAAAAAAATTGAGCAAAAAACAGTAAACTTGAACTCCGACTTAACCTAAACCATAACCATAAACAATAACCTTAAAATTCAAAACTCAAACCCCAAACACTAACCCGAAATCCAAACCCTAAATTCTCAATCACTAACCCTAAACGCTAACCCCAAATCTCAAACCTCAAACATTAAACACTAACACTAAATCCAAGCCCTTAATCTCTAATCCCTAAACAATAACATTAAATCCTAATTCTAAACCTTAAACCTCAAACACTAACCCCAAATATTAATCCAAACCCTAAACCCCTAATCCCTAATGTTAAACACTATCCCTAAATGTAAATCTCAACCTCAAATATTATCCCTAAATCCAAACTCCAAACTTGTAAGATATATAGTCAGGCTAGTGAGTAGTGTTAATGTTTAGAGTTTGGTTTCTTATCTAGTTAGGCTAGTAAAAATTGAAGGTTATGAGTAGTTAGATGAAGATTTATCATTGCTAGATAGAGATCTGTCACAAATAATTTATGTGGGTGGCCTAGTATATGTTTTTTATGGACTAGTGGGACAAGACTAAATTCAAGAAAAGATCTGGTTGTGCTAGACTATCATAGTGGAAATGAGATTTAATTGTTGAATTGGGCTCAAATTGTTTTATGTGATCTCTAAGACCCAATTCTATAGGAAGTTATCTTTAACTAGCCAAGCTCAGGAAGACCCTCAAATTAGGACCCAAATATTTTGTTTGAGCTAGTTTCGTTATGTTTCCTTGATTTTTGCAGATTTTATGTAATTTTCATATTTTATGTCTTTTTCTTTTTATTTTAGGATTATGAAATTTTTACTATGTTAACATCATATAAACTATTTAAAAGGGATGTAAACCTCCTAAAGATGTAGAATATATCAGACTTTGTTCCCAGAAATAAAACTATGAATTATAGTTCTTTGTGTTCTAATCCTATTTCGATCATTACTCTGTCTTTTTGTCCTTATTGTTATCCATGATATGCTTTTTGTCTGCATCGCTTTTAGGATTTAGGGTTAATGTTTAGGGTTGTGGTTTGAGGTTAGGGTATTATTTAGGGTTTGCATTTGGAGTTAGTTTGGGTTTAAAGTTTACTTATTTGTCAAAGTCGCAATTCCAACCCATAACTTTTAAAAGTCATGATTTCCATTTGTGACTTCATTCAAAGTCATGATTCTCATTTGTACCTTTATTAAAATTATGCTATTTTTTAAATATATTTTTTTCTATGTTATTTTTACGGAACTTTTGGTCAAACAATGCGAATTTTAAAAAATAATCCTTGATAATACTTCATTTTGTTGTTTACCATAAAATTTGCATGTCATATTAATTTAATATTCGAATTTTCCAAATAACCATACTTCCAAATAACCACAAGATCAAATAACATTTAAAAAAAAAAAGCACTTATATGATTTGCATTTTTTTTTAATCAAAATAGCAAGGTTTCAACTTCACGAGGAAAAAATCCTTTTAAGAATTTTACCATACTCTAATGAATTCTTTAGTATAAACAAAACAAATATATTTTATTTATATTTTCTTTAAAAATAAAAAAGTCTCAACTTCTCAAGGATAAAACCTTTTTTGAGGATTTTACTATACTCGGGTCAGTTCTTTTATAAAAGCATAACAATATTTTTTTTATTTAATTTTTTAAAAAAAAACATCAAAATCTTAACTTCTCAATGACAAAACCATTTTTATGATTTTACCGTCCTTGAGTTGACTTTTCGGTTAAAAAAACAAAACTTTTATTTACTCATATTTTTTTAAGAAAACAAAATCATATTTTTTTTAAACAACCAATCTCAAATGTTTGACAATAGAACCCTTTTAAGGATTTTACCATACTCGATTTAATAACAGTAAATCATCATTACACATGGTGGAAAAAAAATAGAAAATCACACCTTTCTAGAAATATTAACACACAAATCTCATAATAAACACATCCATAAAATATGCATTCACGTAACAAAAGTCAACAAACATATTACGAATCATCCAAAACAAATAAATTAGCAAGTTAGGGTTTGAAATCGACTTTAAGGAATGTTGTTACACACACTGACAATATAGGGAGGTGCATGAGTTAGTAGATCAAGGGCTCCTCCTCTTTTTCTTCCTACACAAGTTGTGTAGTTTGCCACCACCTTCAAATAGAGATCGAGGAAAGAGAAATCTCAATTCTTCTCCTTCTTCTTCCACACTTTACCAGTTTGATGGTTGGGCAATTTCTTAGGTGATTTGATATAGTCTTATGATGGTTTTTTTTGGTTGTGTGGCTACTCTATAAGGATGGCTCTATCGACTGGACTTCGGCCTTATAAGATTAGCAAAGAGATAGTGAGAGGGAGGAGAAGATGATGAAGCTAGCATTGCTGCTTGAGTGATTTTGATGGTTGCCATGATTGAAAGGAAAGATTGGAAGGACAAGAAAGGGAAGGGTGGCTAGGATTTGGCTTGTGAGAGAGGGAAAATAAGATGAATAAAGTTTTCTCTTTGTTTTGTTCAGTGCTTCTTTCTCTTTTGTTTCTCTTTCTTTTTACTTACTCTTTTTTTTTATAAAAGAAATATTTCTCTCTTTCTTTTGCTTTTTGTATCCTCTCCATTTATATTGTCTAGACTTCTTTCAAAACAAGAAAAATTTAAACTATAATAATATTAGATCTTTACATTATCTCTCTACAATTTTGCTTAATTTTTCTATTTATTTATCTCTTCCTATTTTGCATGATCTTCTATTGTATTTTAGTATCTAGTCATCTTGGTCCCTCTTTTTCCCTTGTCTGTCATTTCACATCCTAATTTATTCTTTTTATTTTATTTTTTCTATCCTTTTTTAAATTTTTAATTTTTATTATAATAACTTGTATGAAATAAAACAAAAGTGTCAAAAATCAAAATAATCGTAAATTGACTAAATCACATCAAAAAGACATTTTATAATTTTTTATATTTTTATAAAATACTTTGAAAAAATAGGTTATGAAACTCTTTGAAAATTGCATCTTATAATTTTGGTTCTCTAGCAATTATACGAGATAAATGGTTAATTATGTTTTTTTTTCTAGGCGAGTTCCATAACAAATAGTTGATGATAAAGAATGGGTGAGGTTTTGTTTATTGTGTGATAATTATTTAATTCATTTTAGATATTTGATTTTTTTCACATAATTGTTTTTATGCCTGGATGAATTTTGATACCAAAAAAAATTAAATTATGTTTGGACCTAGAGTAATATCTTTTTCATCATTTTTACTATTGTAATCATAAGAAGTTTTGAGTATAATATCATTTTTCATTATGTGAAATTCTTATTTGTTACCATTGAACGGATTTATAATGAGAGACCCAAAGCTCATCATATTTAAGTGTCCTCGAATCCTTTGATTCTTCAATGGTTGTCACTTTAGGATCTCAAGGAACAAGTAAATACTTTAATATCTTGTACATCATCTTATATTTCTTGATGATTGTTTCAAGATTAGGAAAACCATTCATATAGTCACAAACTTTATGCTCAACTTCTTAATGCTTTTATTAGGATCCTTTTTAGTTGTCTCAAATTCATACATCAAAGTGTTGATTTTGAATTTCTTTGCTTGAGTTATTGATTCATGAAAATAAATCAATGTTCTTTGTATGTCATGAGCCATAGTGAAAATGAAGTCACTATTAAATTTATTATCATACAAAACGAAAAGCAAAGTATTAAAACTTTTAGTGCTAATAACAACTTTTTTTCTTTTAAAGGGTGCTAAGGTTTTTTATGGGATTTTCCCTGGTAAAACTTTCTATAGTTTCTATTGAAATCTTGAAATCATTCTAAACAATATCCCACATCTCAAGGTTCTATGAAAGCAAATAGACTCTTATTCTATAACTCTAATAAATATAATAAGAGCCATGAAACCAAGGTGACCTAGGTGCCTTAGTTGTTGTTTTTTTAAGCCTTTATGTCTTATTCAAGAGCCTAAAGCTTTGATACCAAATATAGAATCAAGAGCTAGTTCTAGGAAGGGTGAATAGACCTTGATAAAAAGATTGAAAACTTATAAAGAAATAAAAAGTTGATGTCAAAAGCTTAAAGGCAAAGAAGATAAATAAATATAAATATAAATGAACTATATAAGTGAAAAGGTACAGAAGAAAGTAAAAAAACACAATGATATATTCTAGTTCGGCAATGCATATATACGGTCTTTTTTTAGATTTTTCAATTTACTAAGTGTTCCCACTTGTGTGGGTGAGGAATAAGCCTTTTACAATATTTGATCTACCTTTTAATCCGAGTATTAATTTAATGTCACTCTAACTCAATGTTACTTAAAAAAATACTCAAATGATTATGCTTATCTAAAAAATACATCAATCAAACTAAACATAATAACACAATATGAACTCTCAAAAACGATATTTTTTTTTTGGCCAACTTCATTTGAAAAATCTTAATGCAATTCTCTCTCAATTAAGATTTGCAATTTATCTTTCTTTATGCTTTAAATTTTTGTTAATTGATTTTGAGAATTTAGTGCTTTCTTTACAATTTTATTTATCACTCTTGTTATTAATCTTCTCAACATAATTGCATCCTTTTTTTCTTAGTCTATTGCTTTCACTCTAAAAAACCTCTTGGTATGTTGAGATTTTCTTGTAGAATTCAAAATGCTTGGTTGATATTTTTGGCTATGATTAAAGTGAAATCCATGCCATGCTTAATTGCAAGTAGCATAGTTTTACAATCATAGCATAATTATCCTAAATGCTCGTTGAACATGGGAATAAGGTATCATAGCATAATATCCTCCACAAGATATTCGTGGGGTTTGTTTCCCAGGAATATGTTGTGTGTGACCTTATACTATAAACAAAATCTAGATGGAGTAATTGGTTTTTTTCTAAGTTATTTCAATTTGAAGGAGCATTTTGGACATTCCAAAAAAAATTTAAATATTCATCTTACTTTTAGTCCTTATAGTTAGTTTCCTTTCACGTTTGGGTCCCTCACTGTAGAAAGAAGAGAGAATTGAGAGAGAATCCATGGGAAATCCTTGTTTTGACAATTATTATCAAAGTTGTCAATTCCGTTCCGTTTTACCCGGAATGGCCAAAACATTTCATACCAATTCAAAAAACAGAACAAAACGGAACAATTTTTATCTCATTTTAAATCTCGGTCCGTTCCGGATTTTTCGGCTAAATTCCGGCCGGAACGTTACGGTTTCATTCCACATGTTCCGTTCCGCTCTTGAAAAGCCATTGAATCAAATTGAATCTTGTTCAATTTAATTAATTAAATCATCCAAGTATAAAAAGCTATTTTTCATTACTATTTTCAATAACATGATATTAATAATAATATTGAAAATTATTATTACTATTTTCATTAATAATGATATTATTTTTTTAAAATTAGATTTATCACTTATATATATGGTTTATATTCATGTTGTTTTTTTCATATTTATACTTTGTAGGAATTTGAGCAAAATAAGGGATGCTTTAGATTCCATTAACTTTGATAACATTGACCTAATTTTATATTTAAAATATTTATGTTAAAATATTTTACTTTCATAGTATTTTGATATTTTGTTTAAGTTGAATTACTTTAAGTTAAAAATCTATTTAATCTTGACTATTTAGAAATATTTTAAATTTTGAAATTATATTTGTTTGGCATTGTGTTTGTATTGCATAATTTATAATTAATTTATCTTGATTTTAAATTATGTTTGTTGAATTTATATATATATATATATATATATATATATATATATATAAACAGTAAAACCTCGAAACGGCATGCCGAAATACTCCAAAACTGAAACATTTCATTCCAATTGAAAAAATAAAATACCTACCGAAACGGAATTGACAACCTTGGTTATTATGGCTGAAAAGGGTGTCATTAGATTCTTAATGATATGATAAGTTCATTATTGTCCATAAAAGACTTCTTAGTGACTGAAAAATTATCCGAAAATAAATTCTGAAGATTTGTTGGATTTTTAGTGATTTTAGAGTGGATTAAGATGGATTTTGAAGCCTCCCGTAGGTTGGCTCATTTACCGGTGACCGAGGAAGAAAGAGCATTTCCCAGCCAAGGTGCGCGAACTCAATTTTTTTTATTTCTTTTCTTTTTAGTTCTCTCAGTTCCCTACAAAATTAATTTTTAATTTTTTCATAAAAAATTTAATTTTAAATAAAAAAAATTCAAACTTTAAAATAACACAATTTCAACCACATATTGAAATGCTACCGTTACATGCCATTTTAACACAGCACAAAAAAAATTACTACATCCGAGCAAGCTAGTACATGAGAACTATCACTATTTATGTATTTTAAATTGAATTTAGAAACGTGATTGAAATTATATTTTTTAAAAATTATATTTTTTAAAAATTTAATTTTTTATTTATAATTAATTTTTTAATATTTTTTATCATTTTAATATGTTGATGTTAAAAATAATTTTTAAACAATAAAAATATATATTATTTTAATATATTTAAAAAATATATATTTTAAAAAACAACTACAACAACAGTTAACTTTTCAAATACCTTCTTAACATCAATTAAATCACATCCACTCATTTTAAAAGGTGAATCTCACACATGTCCTTCCATAATCTTTGGAATCATGTGCCGACCTTCTCTCGGGTCCCAAACTAGCATCTTTATAATTGCATTGCATAATTTCTAACACAATTTAATAAAAATTTTAAAAAAAAATAACACATTTTAAAAAAACATTTAAAAAATAACACAGTTTAAATATATAATTTTTAAAAATAATAATTGTTTAAAAAATCATGTATAAATCAAATTAATTAACGGATATAAAAATTAATTTAAAATTTTATAAGTATTTCAAAATATAATTAAATTTATATTATTAAAAAAATTTTAACGGTATCAAATATATCAAAAATATATTCTTAATATATCTCTATTAATTTATTTATTTTTTTCATCATTTTCTCTCTCTTAGCTATCTTATTTTTTAGCGCAATTGAACTTTCATAAAATTTAAAAATTTAAAAATTTTGAATTTACTTTTAATAAATTTAATCATTTTAAAAAGGAAAGAAACATCACTACACAAGTGCCACAATTACTATTCTCAATTACGGTTTTGTACATAATTGATATTGAAAAACATTATTATATTCAAATTATGCTATTTTCCAAATATTTTTAAAACCTATGTTATTTTTCGAAATCAATCCATCATCTAGTAGAGACCAAACTTACAAACCCGAACAGAACTGGTAGTAATTAGCAAGTTTTAAACAAGAAACTGAAACTGAACTATTACAGTAGCCAAGGTAGCTATATAGGGGCCTGATATTGATGGCCACAAAATGACAATGACAAAAGCACACAATCTTGTTCTTGTCACGTCCTGGTCACCATATCTAATAGCTAGGCCGCATAGCTAGATTTTGTTACTAATACGTCTACCCACTGCCCTTTGCTCCACCACTGCCCTTGAACCATCTCTGGCTGGGCTGAAACTTACTGGTAAATACTCATCAGAGTCGCATTCAAAAGTTGACTTCTCAAAATGCCTCACTAGCTGCTCCTTTCCCTGAGATCACATTTTCAAATCAAACCCCATATTGTTTAGATAAGAGAAATAATCAAGGGAGTCTTATGAGTGCTGTCTCTCAAGAAAAATACTCTCATGGTTACCGTACCTGAAGCCTAGCACAGGCTATCTCACGTATCTTGCTGGACTGGAATACATCCCATGCTTGATGGTTGGTGGAAAGGT
Source organism: Populus trichocarpa (assembly GCF_000002775.5). Lineage (NCBI taxonomy): Eukaryota > Viridiplantae > Streptophyta > Magnoliopsida > Malpighiales > Salicaceae > Populus > Populus trichocarpa. The sequence continues at coordinate 7,621,992 of NC_037297.2, read as the reverse complement.
AAAACTTCCACGCAGCTCTTGCATCTGTGAAGTTAACAAAAGCATAGCCTTTGTTGGCCTCTCTTCTGCATCCCACCACAAGTCCAGCATCAATTGAAAGTGATGGATGTTGTTTTAGTTTGTGTAGAGCCAATAAAGTTTGGCTATTGTGAATAAATAAGTATAAGAACTCTCAATTAAACCCAGCAATAAATGTTTCTGATGGGCAAAAGCAATTGGAAATTCAAGATCAAAAACATAAATGAAACGTACTCGAAGTCAATAGGCAGATACAGGAAATCGAAAGCTGACACAATTGCCTCCTTGGCAGAGTCAGAATTTTGATGCTTCTTTGCCTTTTCATTCTCCATCATGCAATGTCTGTCAAGGAATTCCATTAACATTTCACGGCTGCGAGAAAACAAGTGGAACTGTTAGGAGCGATTTTGTAGAGAAATAATATGAGAAACTAGAAAAAACAATTCAGAAAAATAAAGGGAGGCAACTTTTGGACTAATTTGGAACCGGATTAGTACTGATACGATACTGCATGCTTGATAAAAAACTAACAGAGTGTAGCTAATGAAGAAACCCCACTACACACAGATTCAAGGAGAGACAGAAAGTGAACCAATTACGTGTATCTATTGGGAATGTTCCTGATCATAACTGTGGTATCTTGGCCATCGGGCAGCACAGGGAACACAGAATGCTTCTGCCTAGAATTGGCACCACCACAAGATCTCACATTCCTTCCGGTGGAAGAATATTGCCTCTCGCGATTTCTACTACTTCCACTAGACTTGGCTCTCAAATATTCCTTCTTGGCATGTTTTTTTTCGTGCCCTCTATACCTCCCTTCTCTCCCATTAAAAGAACCAACATATCTGTTACACTCTCCTCTCTTTTTACTTCCTGTGCTAACCCTTGCAGTCACCAACTGTTGCATGTCCTTTTTGGGCTCATCTTGGGCTTGCATTTCCTCAGAGACTGCCATGATAGGGCTTGGCTTGGTCAGTACTGTAGAGACCAAGAGGTTATGGTTGTGAGCATACGTAACGCAGTACTGTGCATTGCTAGGATATTGATAATCGGTGTCAGTATAGTAAGGATAAGGATGAGAAGATGGCCCTGATGTAGAGTAGCAGTGGTAGTAGTAATAAGAAGATGGGTTTTGATTTATTGCAGGAAGAAACGAGAAATTTGGGAGATCTTGGTCAGTATAGTTAACAACATTATGCGAAGGTGCAACCATGTCGTTTTCAAGGTAACTATGAGGAAAGAACTCAGGTGCTTCTGGATTCAGGCTGGTACTGTTTCCATCAGTAGGAAACATGGAAGCAATTGATTACAGAGAGTGAAGACCGGTTTTTTAGTGCAACCTTTGAAGAATGGCGGGTGGCGAACACGCAAGGGAGCTGCAAGGTCGTGTTCAAGAGTTACTTGTTCGGGAGTGGCGACCAGAGAGGTTGAAGTCGAAGAAAATCTCATGATTGCAATAGAAGGGAGCATTTAATGCACAGATATGATTACAGAATAAACAATTATATATATATGCGCCGAATGTTTGTGGCAGCAGCTTTATTTTGTACGTTTTTGTCAGAATTTTGATGTTTGATCTGCTACGAAAGCCTGGACGCTAGATTTCTCACCGATCATTACTTTATCCAAGGTCTAACAAGCAGTTTCATCAACAACGATTACAGCTGTGGTTAACCCGTTTGTCATCGTGGTTAAGAGGGCGCTTGCGAGTTTAGTTACGGCTGTGGCTGTGATTTAAAAGGTTTTTTTAAATATATATATATATATATATATATATATATATATATATATATTGTAATAATATTTTTTATTTTTAAAAATTTATTTTTGATATTATTATATTAAAATAATATAAAAAACACAAAAAAAAAATTATTTAAACAACAGCAATGTTTTGGTTCTTCTTTTTCTTTTTAAGCTGAAGGAGATTTAGGTCTTGTTTGTTTGCTCGAAAGTAAATTTTTTTTAGAGTGAATTCCGGAAAAATGATTTATTTTATGATATTTGGTAGTGTAATGAAAAATAAATTGGAAAATATTTTCCAGTATTTGGTTATGTCATGAAAAATGAGCTGAAAAATAACTTATTAATATTTTATTTTTCTCAAATTTATTAAAATAATAAGAAACAAATCTTACAAATTAAAAAGTTGAATGAGAATGAAATTAAAAAAATATATAATTTCATAAATTATCTCAAATAAAATAAATAATAATCAAAATAATAGAGATCAAATTTAAAAAATAAAAAAAAATGAAAGATGAAGAAATTAAAATAATAATAATTAATATTTCATAAATTATTTCAAATAAAATAAGTAACAATCAAAAGAATGAGAACCAAGTTTGATACATAAAAAATTTCAATAAAAAAATTATAAGGAAAAAGCAAATAACAATTATAAAAATGAGGACCAAAGTTAATATAAAAATTAAATTTTAAGAGATGAAATTGAAAAATAAATATTCAAAACAAAATATATATAGCAATCAAAAGTTTGAGGAACAAATTTGATATAATCAGCAAATAAAATGACATTTTTAAATTTTTCACAATTTCCGAAAAGTGTTTTCCATCCAAATTTTTCAGGAAAACACTTTCCTGTAAACCAAGTCAAATTTTTCTTTGACCGAAAAGTGTTTTCCATTGACCAACTTTTCTAATAGCAAACAAACACCAGAAAAATTTAAAAAATAATTTTTTAAAAAATAAATTCTGAAAAATAAAAATTACCTTAAAGAAATCTAGTAAAATACGGAACCCACCTCGTTCACATAAATGAAATCAGAGGTAAGTGCATTTCCGCGTGATGAGTCTTCTAGCGCCTAGCTTTGGAAATGGTGGGCTTGGTGGGAGAACTGGGACAAACATCTAAAACGCCATTCTAAGAAATATTTCAGACAACTATGAAGTTGTAACAATATAAAATTATGGTGAGGTCATGGTATGAAATGGAGAAAATAATTATGATTATATATATATATATATATATATATATATATATATATATATATATATTGAAGAATCAGAGTTGCTGAACCGAGAAAACCAGAGTGGCGTTACTCCTGCTTTGGGAGCGTGAAGACAACTGGTATTATTTCACTTCAATGGAAACGAGAAAGTAGCATGCATACATGTGCATACATGTACTTCTGTGCGTTTTAAATCCATTGAAAGAGTAGAAAATGCTTTTAGGTTCATTACAATGTGATTCAATTAAGAAATAAAAGAAGATCAATCACAAAATATTGATTGAAATGCTTGCCGCAGGCAAAACAGAAACAACATGATGCATGGAGGCATATTCAATGGGAAGGCATAGTTCTTGTCCCATATCCTCTGCTAAAATCAGGTGAATAAGAACTTTTACGGTATCTATCCAACTATGTGGAGCAAATTGGCTCCATCAATGTTACAATAACCATAAAGTCAACTGATTTCTCCCAATTCATTGCCTCATTTACAAAAAGAAGAAACAAAAAAGAATAAGCGACGTCCACCTCTCTTTTACAAAACAATGTATAGAATGAACAAATTGCTTCAGTCCAGATAAAAGAGAGTAACAATTTTCCGGAGATTTTTGGCCTCCTGACAAGTTTCCATGAGCAACCTGCTATCATGGAAGGCAAAGCAAATAACTTGTTGTACATGGGAAATAATGTCCATATTACACAGCCTGCAATTTCACCATTAAAAACCATCAGATAAATTCCGTTTATTATAGAAGATGCAGTCATTTTCCAACTTCAGCATTAAGCAACTTTGCAACCACTCTATAGAACTTCCCACCAATGCAGAACTCAACTGAGCAATTAATGAACTTGCAAACTAAAACTAACAGCCAAGCTCATTCACTAGACTAAACATTTTAAACACTGCATGTCAAGCTTGCATTTCAGTTGAGCTCCTGTACCAGTTGAATCTACTTTGCTTTGCACGTGTAAGATCAAACAACTTGGCAAAATTTACAGACAATAAAAGTCAGACCAATTTATTGGAATGCAACTGCCAAATGGCTTGAGAAGGCAGTCCATCCTTCAATTTCAATATTTGTGTTGTATTATTTTGCATAAGTGGATCCAGAAAATCAGCATACTTTGGTTAATCTTGTGGAGGCTTTATCAATCATCAAATCAAAATTAGTTCCATACGATACTGGTTCAAAATCCAAACCCCTTGTAAATTTGTTTGCTTGACATGGTTATGCCATTACAGTTCTCAGTAAAAAGGTCTCAATTCTAAAGCAGTAAATTTTGACTTAAAAGCAGGGAACTGCATAATTTTCAACCACAGAACTTTCAGTTCTATTTGCGACACAAACCTTCATTTTCCATTCTTGGGGATCATGCTGTTAAATAAAACCATATACAAACATAGAAATAACATGCATGAAAAGCAAAGCAAGGCAAATACTTTCTCACAGCTAATCTGTCAAATATTGCATGTCTACACGTGCAGAGAGAATTTTCAGCATTTAATGCTGAGCAACTTTGCATTTTATTTACGGTCAAAGCTTTCATCATTCAATACTTTTCACAGGCAACATGTTTATTAATCAAATCATTTAAAAGAGCAGAGAAACATTTCATTATCATTTCACCTTCGACAAATATGATATCAGCCAGGATTCTTTATTTTGCTATCCTTGCTGGTTGGCATAATTTTTAAGGGAAAAAAAATCATTAACTGGGACAGATTCATAGGTAATTATTACATTACTGTAAGAGTACCCTCTCAAAAGAAAATGATGTAAAAAATAAAATACTGGAAGAGTAACTGAAAGAATAACATGTTAGCACAAACCTGCTGGCTTCAATCAGTGGTAGATGGTCATTGTGAGGCTTCTCTATCACATTCTGCACCTGCAAATAAAAAAAAAAACATAACCAGTTACCAAAACACCAACAGTTGCCATCAGTGATGGATATTATTATTTTTTCCTATTAACTCAATTTGGTGGATTCCTTTGAAGTTCTGCTTTTTTTTTTAAATAAATAAATAAACAGGGATTCATTTTCAGTACATCAACAAAATAAACATACTCATAGGCCCCAGTTATTTTCATAAAAAGTCATGGTTCGTTAAATTGCAGACTCTTCTGCAACTAGCATCCAAATGGATGTACAGTCCCATTCACAGTATGTGAAGAACTTTATAGTAGAGCAACAAATTAAAAGTTTAATAAGCCAACAATAAGGATCTCTCTCCCTAAAGTAAAGTTGGTTTGCAAATATGACATAGTATTATCTTTGATGCCTAAAGTTTCCAAAGTGAATTGGCCAAAATTATAAACAAATTTCACACTTAGGCTAATTGCTGTGTGTAAAATAGGAATCTTCTTTTGGTAGCCATATCTCCAAAAAGTGCCAGTACCTTAAGAACTTTGACTTTCAGTCAGATGATTACAAACCAAACAATTCATAGCAAAAGATTTAGAATTGAATGATTGGGATCAAGGGAATATTTTGAACATCTAACTTCAACCCTAATCTATCCACAAAATGTACTTAGAAACTTTCAAAGAGAGGTGGGCTGAAATTTTACCGTCTAATTTACTGTAAGCAATGACAATCTCTCAAAAAGTCACCTAATAGGTGAACAAATTAAATAGACTACAAGTTCAATGATGTCTGAAAGCATATCAAATTTTTGAGGTTACATTTCAGATGCTTTTTAACATGAATTCAATAACATAATTATGTGTATGGGTTTGGCTGCACAATGTTTCGAGATTTAAAACTTAACTATCATTAAAATACCCCTGCATGCACCCAGAGGCTGAATAATGTCAGAACAGAGGGAATATTACATGAATGAATATCAAAACTAATTTCTTACTTTTGCCAATAGCTCCTGGCTCTCAGGCGGTTGTTTTTTCAAACTTTGAGGCAAGATTACTGTAAGTAGTTCAGGTTTTTCTGCTCTTAAAGCACCCCTTATAACAGCTGCATTAGTCCCAGATGCACCTGATGTATAAATATGGTTTTTCTGCAGGAAAAGAAATCATGTTGCATTTCAGGAAGATGAGAATCTCAGAAGAATTTACTTACATGGTCCACGGTGAGGCCGGTATCAAGTAAATTTCTAGAATGCTTAATGAGTATTCCAAGGAGACAAATAGAAATAAAATAAATGAGATTTATGTCATAGCATCTTACTGTTATAACCAAAGCATAACTGAGAATCTCAATAAGTTCTTGATGCATGAAGCCCATGTTCCGGGTTCCAAAAAACCCAATAGATCTTGGTCCTTGTTGTTGGATGGCCAATAACTCCTGCAAACAATTGTATATGCATATAAAACTTAACCTTTCAAACAGATATCCGAGGCCCTAAGGTTTAGCACAATAGAAAAAAATGCTGGGGTGCTTGCAAAACTTGCAACCAATACAAAGAGAGATGAACTTTTACTCTCTAAAATTTGTCCCCAAGAATCACATTAAAAAATAAAATAAAACTATCTGTATAAAATGCCTAATATCAGACAGCAGATGATCACTTAATCATTGTTATGTCCATCATGGAAAATTTATTATGCAGGTCCTCTTGGTTGTTAGTGGTCCCAACCTTTAACTTGCAAGGGCTTTTAAAAAGTTGAGTACTATAACACATGATATCCCAAATTAGGCATCAGTAAACAATTTCTCAATTGTCAAACCCAGTATGTCAGTGGTGGAGAAATGATATTACTGTTGAAGATGATGACAAGGTTGATTTTAACAATTAACTGCCAAAAATAAATTATGTTGACTGAAGAACAAGTTTGTAATGGAAAGATTACACACCTGTAGATAGTCTACATCAGGAACAGGTTTAAATTCTGACAACACAACTGTCCCTGATCCTTCCACAATAGTTTGGGCTTGTGTTGGAATTTGGCTGCCAGTATCTTCATTTGAACCAAACATGCACTCAATGTTCTCCTCTTCAGCTTTCCAACTATCCATTTCCTGATCATTCCTCTTATGTCCACAAAGCCACTATTTCCATTACATAAAAACAGATTCCCTGGTAGTAAATCATTAGTGAAAACCAACTGCACACAGAGAGTGGTGATGAGACAAGCTCAAGCTCACATGAGCTTTGAGGCATGTTTCGTTAGAGTAGTCTGCTTGATCACGTGGCAAGCTCACGTGGCCTACTAGAAACAAATATTATCATCTCTTTCTTTTTTTTCCCTCAAAATGAATATATTTTAAGACCTAGCAAGCTTACATAAAGCTTGAGTCTGTTTGATCACCCCCATAAAATCATACCACACTCAAAAGAAACATAAATTCACATAATATCAACTCAACTCAGTAAAAAGCAGCATATTTTACAAATCATAAATCTGAAAAAAGAGAAGGTTTTTGAGAGTGATATATAGAAAATCGGGGGAGTTGCCTTGCATGCAGAAAATTAAAGCCACGTACTTGACTGGCGTCGCAGATCAGTGTGTATGCGAGTTTAATAATGAATGATAATTGGTTTTAGTAGGCCCAAAATTTTTTCCTTTGATAAATGGAAATTTATTAAAATGAAAGAAAACAAGTATAGGGTTATTTCACAAGCTACCTAAAAATGGTATGCTAAAAATACAAGACAGTCTACAAAATCTGGTAAAACATGGGGTAAAGATCAGCAGAAAGAGATTTTATTCTCACAAATAGAAATAAAGCCTCCAGTCAATTAAAAAATTATCCCATTTTTCTCCATCCCAATAGCCCACAGTAAACATACAGGTTCAATTATCCACACCATGCATCTTTTCTTACCATCAAATTCTAGGTTGATGGTGCTCAATAACCTGAATCACTTGTTTCTCACATGCCATGCCCACAACCCCAAGAAGCATTTATATGAATAATTTTTAGGCTGATATTTCAAAAAAACTTCCTTGCCCTTTTCAATCAAACAAGGATGGTTCAGATTTGATGCATTTGAGGAAAATCAAATTTTAAAGCAAATTAAGCAAGCTTCCTTCTATAACAAGTCCTTTTATTCATAGGCCCCGTGCATATCCAGCAAACATAGAATATAAATTGTAATCTCTATTTCAACCAGATGAATCCAATTAATTCCCAAAGGAGGAGTGATAAAAGTGATATTTTTATGCAGCTTTCATGTCAACCCCGGAGTAATCTCTATTTCAACCAGATGAATCCAATTAATTCCCAAAGGAGGAGTGATAAAAGTGATATTTTTATGCAGCTTTCATGTCAACCCCGGAATCACAGATATTAATTAAGGATTCTTGCTCGTTTTTCTTTTCTCTTCAAAAAGCCACTCTTCACTCTTCACTCTATCCTTTGATATCTAACTTTTCTGATAGACAGCATGGAGAACAAAATAATTGCTTCCACTCTTCTCCTTTTACCTTGATAGATTTAATTTTCGAACAGATGAAACACATTTACAAGAGCTTATAAATACTTTATAAACCCTAGTTGTCAAGCAAGTAGTGAAAATTAACATGTTTATATCATGGTCTAAAAGAAGAATATTTGTTCTTCATTTATCCCTGTGCCCCACACACCTTGTCAGTTGAGTGTTTACAGTTTCTTTCCAAGAACCTAAAACTGACACACAAGATTTAGAAGTATGATCAGATAAGCACTGTATTTGATGCAAAGACCAATGCAACATGCAATGTCCTATAAACTTTCAAGAACAGGCATTTACGTTAACATACAACATCAAATCAAACATATTTTTCATAGGCATTCCAAAATTTGATCTGCAAACCATATACAAAGAAAAAATACTTTTTGGTTACCCAATTATTAGCCAGTGATCTTCCCCAAACACTTACAGGGAATATTACCGTTTACTACTTGTGATTACATTCAAAGCTATCAACTTTCCTGTTTTCTTATAGAAGCAGACTGAATGGAACTTTTTCCTATACAGAATCATACAGACCTACGCTAATAAATAAATAGATAAAATTAGCAGCTATAATAGCACCCAAAAAAAGGGGGGGCAATACAGCGGAAAAAAGCTAGTAAATTTAGTTAATCACGGATTTTAAATGTCAATCAGAACAAATTTTGAATGCAATTGAAGTTTATGTAACAGGAAACAATCATCAGAAAACATATTAGGAACGGAACACCATTATAGACCTTCACCTTCAAAAATCTTTCATTCAAATATCTAATACTTTCATCTCAAAACCTATAGCCAAACAACACGTCCTCTTCCAAAGTTTTGAGAGAGTAAAAGCTAAAAGAAACAAACAAGACCCGCCTCTCAAACCCCAACACACACAAATGAGCACCATTTTTGTAGACACACAGCACAGCATAAAACCCAATTCATCAAAGCTCAAAGAGTCATAAATTTTGCATCTTAAAAAACCACTGCATATAAAACCAAAAATAAAAAAAAAAATAGGAACATTACAAACAGAGAGAGAGAGAGAGGAGGGTACCGTTGGTTTAGAGAAAGAGAGGCTGTTTCTTCTTGCAAGACATGATTGGTTCAAATTAGGGATTGTTGTTGTTCTTAGGGATTTGGAGGGAAAACCTGTAACAGTAGAAGTGGTTAACAAAAGCCTCATAGCAGGAGGTAAGGCCGTACACATCTCTCTTCTCTCTTTTTTCCTTTTCTCTTCGCCAATCTCTCAAAGGTGATTTTATTTGAAGGCCGCCTTTCTTTTCTTCTTTGCTTTTTCTATCCTTGTTTTGTTATCTTGGACTAGAAAAACAGAGAGAGAGAGCGAGAGAGAGAGAGAGGATACTCTCTGTGAGAGAAGATGGAATTGAAAAAATTTGCAAGGAGATTTTGGAGAAAAAAGGTCACTTTCTATTCCGCCTTTGTTCTTTTTCCCTTTTAAGAGATTATTATTAAAAATATATTTATTAATAAAGTTAGTAGCTTTGACTTGCACTGGAATCTAATCAAGGGTTTGCGTTGCAGCCGGGACACTAGCTTGGATGGACGGACAACATAGTCCTTAGATAAGCATAAGTTCAAATAGAGTGGTAGATACTTTTCATTCTTTAAATTCATTTTACACGTGACATTGATTATCTATATTATTTTTTGAATTTATTTATAAATTATTTATTATTAATAGATATTTATTTAATTAACGTCAAACTTTAAATCAAAAATCTCTTGATGATTTTTTTTTCTTTTTTTTATTTATATTTCTTGCTCTTTTTTCATTTTTTTTCCACAAAACAAAACTTGAAAATAATACTATGCTCCACTCATTTTAATCCCTACTCTAAAAAAATTTGTTGACTTACTACTTATCTCATATTCGGTTAAAAGCATTATATTTGACCTACGTCAGTCTCTAAAATTAGAAAACATGTTGCCTAACCATTAAAATTCAAATTTAATTAAAACATAATGCTAACTTGATAAAAATTCATTAACTTATTATTTGTATTCATTTAAAAAAATATTTACATGAACATGCAGACGTAAAAAGGTGAAAACACATTTTTACAAAATGAAACTAATGTTAATACGAAGCCAATAAAAATAAATAACCATGCATGAATAGTGAAAATGTACATTATTTTGCATTTTGAATAGTAAATTTCTACAACCTACATGAAAGAAAAGAAATTAAAGAAAGAAAAAGGATTGAGCTTACCTTAGGCTAGTTCCATAGGAGAAAGAAGCTATTACGGTTACTACTAGTGCCAGATAAGGCGGCGTGCAAGCAATGAAAGGGTTTTGTGGTGGTTTTTCTTGGGTTTGTTCGGTTTATTACAAGTGGAGTATTCTCGAGTGTTTTCAAAAAGTTTGAGGGAGGATAAGATGATTAGAAATGATTGAGCTATTATGAGTTGTGTTTTTTGTTGTTTATGTTAGTATATATTTCTGTAGTTAATCGATTAATTACATGTGACTCTAACTTTGTTCATTTAAAATTATATTTGTTATTAATAAAGGTTTTTTATTTTTAATATTCATTTATGTTTGATTAAGTGCACTATTTAACAACATGTCATGTTCCTATAAAAATAAATATTTACACGCACATTTAAAATCATATTTGTTCATTAAAAGTCTGGGGATTTTCAAATCAACAAAATTATTTCATCTTGGTAGAAGTTGGTATTTGAAATATTGTGATAGAGGCATTGAATAATTAATTTGATTATTTTAGAGTTTTTGAAATTGAAAAGAGATGATATTTTTAGATGGGTTCTTTCAAGAAGAAGAAAGAGAGATATGTCATTTGTTCACTAAAATTTTACCTCATTTAGTTTTTTTAAGATGCTTTTGTTGGGAAAATCATTCTCAAATGGGATTTGTTGGGATTAGGTTGTGGATTCCGACAAGATATTTTTTAAAACAATTTATAGCAATTTTATAATTTTAACACTGCAAGGTCTGTTTAGTTATTAATTGAAATATAATGGCGATCTTGTGAATAAATAGATTTTTTTTTGTTAACTTTTTTTACCCTATGTAAAGTGTTATGAACTTATAAAATTAAAGATGTAACTATATTTTTTTAGAGAATGGAGGTAGAGTGAAAAAAATTATTTATATTTGAGTCAACTTATTAGGAACCTAGATAATTAATCAAGTGTGACTTAATTGTAAATAAGTTTTAGAAATTGAGGACTTGAATATAATATGTAAGGGATTACAATTCTAAACCTAGAAAAATCAAATAGAGACTCGATTGAATAGATTTCTAAAAAATATCATGAAATAATATATGTGATATTATTTAGGGGTGAAATTAATATTTTATCATTTATGGGTTATTGAGTGTTCCTATAAATACAATATTATACCTCATATTATTTGTGTAGAGAAAAACTATGTAAATTACAAAATATACGATAGAGAAATACTTAAAAACATAAAAGAGAGAACTAACATTCAAAGGTTTGATCATTATCTCCTAAAAAGATTTTAAGAGATTTTTCACTAGTGGTTCATGTGAATTATTGTTAAAAGTCAGACACTTGGATGACTTGTTGTTTACAAAAACCTAACCCTAAAGAAGTTGATCAAATCTCAAAAAGAATATATAATCTTTAGGTAATCTTCACTTAAACCCTAGATGACCTTAGATTGTATAACGAGATTCTTAGGACTACCAATTTGATTTTTAAAATATCATCTCCCCTATGTTTATAAGTTGTGGGAAACTCAATAGTGATATTAGAGCCATCGTTAGACTACTAGAGTTGTTTATTGTATGTTTTGATTGTTATTGACATTAATTATGAACTAATTTTATGTGCAAAAATTATTTTTTTCAAAAGTAATTTTTCTCTCATAATTATTTAAAAAGATTATTGCTATCGTTCTAGTCATATTTGTTCTTAATACACTTTAAAAAAAGCCAAAAAAAGGTATTTTTACACCTTTTATTTTGCTGCATATTGTACTAAGAATACAACCCCAAACCATATGTCATTCTACCACAAAACTTCAATCCTTACACCCTTTTATATGCTGCAAAAACATGTCAAAAGGTACACCATTGCAACCTATACAAATGTTATACCTTCCCCATAAAAAAAAAGCCTTTTGTAAACCTTATTTCTTGCTACAAATTTCATACAACCGGCTACCAAAAACAAACTTTCCATCCCATATTTCAATTTCTAAAACAAGCTAAGAACACCTTCATTTCATCTTAAAACCAGCTATGTCATCACCATAAAATACACCTTAAGCTAGCATCCATACTACCATAAAAGGTACAACCCTAGTGCTATTTTTATTGTTGTAAAATACTACCAAAAGACACCCTCAACTTGCTTTCATTCTGCTATAAAACAACCATAAAAGAATATCCTTTTCATGCCTTAGTTCTTGCTACAAAATGTTATATAAGGATAGTAAAGATGAAAGAGCTAGACGATCAAGATTTTTATGGAAAAAATAAGGATCAAGATTAAGTGTTGAAGGAGAGATTTTATAACCTTATTTAAGGATTATAGAAGGGCAATAGTGTTAGAAAGAGGGGTGAAACAAAAAAACACCAGAAAAGATAAGTTGAAACAAAAAAAGAGGGATTACACTAAAAGATAATTGATTTGGATGAGGCAGTCTGGTCTAGTCAAACTATAACATTGTTTGGTTTTTAGGTTTTTACTAAAGCTAAATATCTATATTCAACGCTTTCTTTGGCTTGCTAAAAAGCTAATAATTAAGAGTTTAGAACCAAGTTATATTTTTTTGAAGTTAAAAACATGGAATATTGATGTCTGAATCTGTACAAAATCTTATTATAGCCTAGACGTTGTTTTGATTTTCAGCCTACATCTAAAGTTATCGAAGTTAGATTAAAACAAACTTAGATGAGTTGAAATGATGAGAACGAGATCAGAAACATTTATAGAAGGCCCAATTACAAATTATATCATTTTTAGGTTATAAATCAAGAAATAATAACATCTTTTTTCACAACAATAATAACAACTTCATCAAGGTATAAACTCATGTCCTCTTTGGAATGAATATCTTTGTTCATGTCTAATCTTGCTTTTTAGAATATGTTTATATAGTATTATGCTTTATTTTTTTTTCATGATTTCTTTCCTCTTAACAACTCGAATGACAAAGTTTAGTTTACTGTTTATGTGTTAGATTTGTTTTCTCTTGGTTGAACAATGAGTTATGCTTGAATTTTTCAATACAATTTGTATTTTTAAAAGTTTCTTTATATGGACCTAACATGTGATTTTTAAACTTAAAATGAGCACAAAAATGCATTGATAAGTTTTCATCAAGTTTTGTTTAAGTTTTTTGAATGGTTAAGTAGATAAGTGTCCTAGTTTAAGGAACCTAACCTAACATAATGATTTTGACCTTAAAATGAGTTTAAAAATACATTTATGAGTTTTTATTAAATGTTCATCAAATTAGAAATGTTTTGGTTAAACATAGTTTTAATGGCTAGGTTGATGAGTCTCCTAGTTTTAGAGACCAATACAGGCCTAATATGATGTTTTTTTTAAACTAAAAACTAAACAAATTAAAAATAAAATAATGTCGAGTTATGAGACTCATGATTTAAGGCTCGATAATAACTTGATGAACATCCACTAATAATAAACGACTCATAAGTAAGCTCAAAAAATAACTTGAACAATAAATGGCATGCATAAAATAAATTTAAAGAAAACACGTAACTAAGGAAACCTTTCATTTGAAAGAAAGCGACAAGGGTGATTTTTATCTTCTTTCAGGCATAACTAGCCTGTTACTCGAATCTCTAAAACTATTGCATATTTTAAGATTCTTAGTCTCTTTAAAAAACTAAATGATGACTCAATTTTCTATATTTTCTTTTAATTTCAAAGGTTCCATATTCAAGTCAGGTGTGACATTAACCACAGATGAGATGAATAATATATATTTTCTTCTTACTTAAGTTTTATGATATATAACATGATAGGTTAGGACATATGAATTATAATTACATGTAAAAGTTAATTAATCTTGAATTATCACCAAAAATTCATTTCAAAAAATTCACAAAAACTTCATTTCAAACACTTGAAACAAGTAAACCTCTAAAATTAATTCACTCAAACATTGATGTTTAAAATTTATGCAAACAGAAGGTGGAAAAACTATTATATAACTTTTAAGATGATTACACAAAGTATTGTTATATCTATTTGCTTAAAAGCAAGGATGAAACTTTTGAAATATTTAAACATTACAAGAATGATGTTAAAAATCAACATAATAAGAATATAAAAGTACTAAGAAATGATAGAGGTGAAGGGCTCCAAACACTTTTTTAGTGAATTTTATCCTTAAAATGGTATTATTCACTAAATTACTACTCTTTATTCACCTCAATTAAATGATGTTGCTAAACGTAAAAACCAGACTCTAAAACAAATAAGGAATGTTATATTAATAAGTTTGAAAGCACCTTAGAACTTATGGGGGAATGCAATTCTGACTGTCAATTATATACTTAATATAGTAACCTATAAAAGATAGAAAAGACATCATATGAATTTGAAAAGGTAGAAGATCTTCTTATAAATACCTCAAAGTATGAGGGTGTCTTGTAAAAGTGGCAGTATCAGATCCCAAAAAGATCAAGATGTGACATTAAACTATGTATTGTGTTTTATTTGATATGCTTACAATAGTAATACATACTAGTTTCTTATACACAGGTCAAGTATTGAGGATATTTACCTAATATTATAATAAAATCAAGGAATATTACATTCTTTGAAGAAATATTCATATTCAAAAAAGCACAAGAAATTAATTCATATAAGAGAATGATTAAAGTTAACTCAAATATCATCATCAATTAGAAGATGATGAAGTTGAACTAAGGAGTAAATGACAAAACTAACCATAATGTTTGGTCCAAATTTTTTAACCTACTTATTACAAAATGAACCTCGTAGCTACTTGGTGACAAGGTCCTACCCAGAAGCTTACTATTGAAAGGAAGTAGTCAATTATAAAATTGAATCAATTATACACAATCATATCTAAGAACTAGTTGATCTTTCACTCAAAATTAAACCATTAGGTCATAAGTGGATCTTTAAAAGAAAGATGAAAGCTAAAGGAACTATTGACAAATATAAAGCAAGACTTATTATTAAATGATTCAAACAACAAGAAGGTGTGGACTATTTTGACACATATTTATATATGTTAATAATAACTTCCATGTAAATATTAATAGCCATTATCGCAATTAACAAGTTAAAAATATATCAAATAGATGTAAAAACAACTTTTTTGGATGGTGACTTTGATGAAGAAGTTTACATGGACCAACCCGATAGATTTGTTATTAAAAGACAAAAAATAAAGTCTATAAGCTAAAGTCATTGTATAATTTAAAACAAGCACCTAAACAATTGAATAAAACATTTGACAAAGTTATATTATCAAATAAATTTAAAATTAATGAAATTGATAAATGTGTTTGTGTAAAAAAACACAAATAAATGTTATGTCGTTGTATGTTTTTATGTGAATGGTATGCTAATTTTTTTATAGCAATAATTAAATTATCAAGTATACTAAGAAAATGTTAACTAATATGTTTGACATGAAATAGTTGGGTGTTGCAGATGTCATACTAGAAATAAAAATTACTATGACATCTTATGGATTAGTTTTGTTTCAATCTTATTTTGTTGAGAAAATTCTCTATAAATATTTTAAATATGATAATAGCACTATCAAACACCAATGGACATAAGTTTTTATCTATCTAAAAATAAAAGAAATAAAAAATTGAAATATTATTGAATAATTAGAAGCTTGATGTATATTATAAACTACACAAACTAGATATTGCATACTTAGCTAGTAAATTGAGTAGATGTACTAGTAATCTAAGTATGATAATTGGAAAACATTAAATAAAATATTTAAATATTTGAGGTACACCTTAAACTATGAGCTATATTAAACTAGATACTTGGTAGTACTAATAGGGTATTCTGATGCGAAATGGATATCTAACACTAAGAATTCAAAATCAACTAATGAATAAAGTCTTCACACTTGCTGGAGCAGCTATGTCATGATAATCCTATAAACAAATGTGTATCATAAAACCTATAATGGAATAAAATTTTGTTACTCTTGATAAAGCTATGGAGGAAGCCAAAAAGGTTCTGAATTTCTTAGAGGATCATGTTGGCCAAAACTAGTATAAGCAGTTTATATCCATCATGACAATTAGTCAGCAATGGAAAGGGCGTAAAGTAGCATGCATAATTGTAAGTCTACACATGGACATCATGTATATAATATCGTTAAACACTTGCTCTCGAATTGAATTATTTTCATTGATTATGTAAAGTCCAAGGAAAATATTATGGATTTGTTAACTAAAACTTTGTTAAGAGAGTTTGATGATGTTATAAACTATACTAATTAGATATTATATACTTAGTTAGTAAACTATACTGAATACCTAGTGATACTAGAAATGTATATTGATGTGAATTAGATATCCGACACTAAGAATTCAAAATCCACTAATAAATATACCTTCACACTTGGTGGAGCAATTACGTCATGAAAATCCTCTAAACAAATATGTATAACAAAATCCACAATAGAATAAGAGTTTATTACTCTTGATAAAGTTAAAGATGAAGCCAAAATTCTTTAAAATTTCATAGAGAATATTTCATGTTGATCAAAAATAGTGCTATCAATTTTTGTCCATTACGATAGTTAGTAAAAAATAACAAGGGCACAAAGCAGCATGCATAATGGTAAATCTACACGCACACGCACACGCGCGCGCGCGCGCACACACACACTTGTTTTCAAATGCAATTAGTAAAGTCAATGAAGAATATTGTGGATTTGCTAACTAAAGGTTTGCTAAGAGAACTTATGTATAATTCATTGGTGAAAATTGGCTTAAAGGCTTTAAGGATGAAATAATGTAATGATAATATCCCTACCTAGTTGACAGGGGATCCCGAGATCTAGGTTCAAAGGAAAAACTAATTCAAATAGTATTTTTAGTAGAACTCGGAAATTATTATTTCTTGGTTATTCATATGATAAAAAAAAGGTGTTAGATACGTTGTGATAAATAGTGAGTTGTACTCTTAGTGATTTTAATATTTTGGTATACTAAGTGGAGTATAGCAAAACACTCCTAATGAGATCACCTCTATAAGTGAACAAAGTTAAAATTCTCTGAAGCATTTATGAAATAATACAATATGCATGTTAATATATTAAGAAGTTAAAAAGTTAAAAATGGGCTCGTAGGGCATATAAGCTATTATAAGAGAGAGGTCTGAGTTAGGCTTGAGCCCAATCCTCGAGCCCCGGACACAAGGTATTGGGCTTGGGTTCATGGTAAAAATAATTTTTTGTTTATTAAGAATTATTTGTTATCAGCCTATTTTAGGTTTGATTTTGAGTTTACTATAAAATAATTTTTTGGCCTATAAGCAATTTTTTGTTTTATCTCATTTTGTATTTGTATAACCCATGAATAAAAAGTTTGAATAATCATCTTCTTGAACCTGGATAATTTTTATTTATACAAAAAATATCAAATTTTGAACCCAAAAACTATAAGGTTAATTTTGTTTTTATGTTGAGTAATTAAGGCTGATAAATGGTGAAAATTAATTTTGGAGTAATTCCACAACAATTTTGGTTTCAAAATCCACTATAGAAGGGGCATGAAGAAAGAGTGTTTTACAAAGATTTTCAGACTCTTCTTCACCTCAGTTTTGAAGATTACCTTATTTAAATTTAAGCTTTATTTCTCCTTTTATTTTTCATCTACTCTATAGCATAGATTTTGTTTTTATAGAGAGATTTTGAGTAACATTTTCTTAAGTTAATTGACATTGTTTAGAAGTGTAATTAAACAAGGTAGTGGTGTTAGAAAACTGAGAGGTTAATTGTAATTTTTTGTTTGCATCAAGAGATGAGCAATAAAACTTTAAGACAAATGATTAATCCTTGAAAACAAAAATTTTTCATCTGAATTAGATTCTTATTACTTCAATAATTAAGTGATACTTAACAATTTTAGTTTAAATATTGTTATGCAATTTTTGTTCAAACATGCTTGTTGTGTTTTAATATTTTAGTTTAATCTTATGTTTATATTGTTTATTTTTTTTTTGTTAAACTAGACAAATAACTAATATAAATTGTTTTTTAGATTCTTTTATTTAGATACTTATTAATTTCATATCTTGATATATAATTATATGGCTTGGTTCGCCATTTTAAACATGGTGACAACTAAAGCTTGATAAATAAATATAAGAAGGAATATGGATCTTAATTGTTTATTCTGCAATCAGGTTGTGAAAGATAGAAGTCACTTGTTTTTTAGTTGTTCAAAAGTCAAAGTAGTATGGAGTATTGTTTTGCATCTTAGTGACATTTAAAGGCACGTGGGACATTGAGACTTTGAATTCAATTAAAAAAAAGCACATATAAAAAAATGTTTTACTTCAATAAAATTAATTGATCACCATATATGTGTTAATAAATGCTAAAAAATCATTAATAATAAACAAAGATTGAAATAGGAGGCAAAGCGATGCATATAAATAAAGAAACATGATTTCATAACATATCATGCTACTTTTCTTAATTAAACTACTTGTCAATATTTATTTTTGAAAAGAAATTAAAAATTAAATTAAAACAAAATAACTTATTAATTAGCATAGTTCCTTTACTTTTTATGATCTAGCTCCACCCTATGTTGTGATCTAAATTTTAATCAATCAAGTATAGTTAGCCTAAATTGAAAAAGATATTCCTCAATCCTAAAGATTGGATGGGTGATAATATTAAAACAAATGAAAGAAAATTTGATAATAATGAATCATGTTATTAAAAAATTAATTGGTTGATTGAGAAAAAAAATTTAATTTTGAAAAATTATACTCAAATAGTTGAAATTAAAATATACAGGTTTAATTAGTTGAGTTAGTAAAAAAATATTTTTTAGAAATTAGTGAAAACATGTGCAAATAATTACATAGAAAATTAAAACTAGACACAACTATATTATTCCACACTATTCCCTCCCTTAGAATTAATTATAGACGACATTGTTTATTCTACAATTTTTTTTTATTATTATCAAACTTTATTTTTTTGCTATATTATTCATGCCATTAAAGCTGACATTATTTTTTGTTTTGTGATTTGCTTCTCCTTGCATGCTTTCATGTACGCAAAATGTCTAAGAAAACTGTCATTAAATGAAATATCAATTTTACAATGTAGAATTTTAGCGAAAGAAATTGAAAGATCAAGGACTCCTTAAAGTTGCTGCAATTAACGCATAATTGGTGATGCGATTCATTTTAGAATTTGTATTTTGATCATCAACTTCATTTTTTTTTTTTTTATTTCTTAGATGTTGAGAGAAGCGAGGTAAAGTTACAAAAACAAAAAAGGAATAATAAAGAAATTGATGACCACATTATAATTACAACAAAGACAAATCTTGATATCAATAGTTTTACATTAGAGAGGAGAGTTTCATTGAGATAATTTTGAACCTTTTAGTAATGCTGGAAAAAAATAGATTGAATTTTAGAAAGTTTTTTTTTTTTATTTCGGATTGAATTTTTTTTTAGGATGAGTAAAGAGTGTTTTAGGATCTAAAATGAGTTTGTTGAGGTTACTTGGAATTTTTTTATGGTATTTAATGTAAAAACAAGTTAAAAAATAAATTTGTATGATAAAAAAATTCAAACCTTAATTTTCTAATTATCAAAATGGCCAGAAAATATGCTAGTGGACAACATGCCATCTACTGAAGTAGATGATATGTCATCTATCTTATTAAAATATGGTTGGTGGATTATTTTTAGTTATTTAAATGGTCAAAAAGTATTCTATTAGACAACATGTCATCTATTCAAGTAAATGACATGTTATCCATCTTGTTAAAAAATAGTTGGTAGGTAATTAGACCTGTTTGGAATTGTGGTAGAGGTTGCAGTATAAAATAATTTTCGCTTAGAAATGTATTAAAATGATATTTTTTTTATTTTTTAAAAATTATTTTTGAGATAAGTACATCAAAACAATTTAAAAATATAAAAAAATAATTTTTAGCAAATAAGTTTTTTGAAATTTGAAGGTTATGTCAAAGATTTTTTGTTTGGGCCAAGCATGCTGACCTATCTGTGTGGTATCTTTTTGAAAAGCCCATTAATTTTTATCTTAAATTGTTCCTTTTCATATAGAATAACATTTACTATAAATAAAATTTATAAAATGATTTTAAGAAATTATCCAATTGGGCCATTGTTTTAATTTAAGATTATAGTTTCTTTTATTGCAATATTAACTATTAATTTGTTAAGTTTTATACACTAACCTAATATGCAATTTTTAAAGAAATATGTGGTTATATGATGACAATAAAATCCTTTTCTTTTATAAATATCTAACAAGAATTTCTCAATTAATCAACCTTTTATTTTTTTTCTATAATCACATTTAAATTATTGAGTCGTAATTGCCTTTATTTCTTAATTGAAATTTACTTTTAGATCATAATAATGATTTATTTTAAAAAATAATGTTTGTAATTAAAAGACATACACAATAAGAAAACAAATGAGATTTTGATTTGAGAGATATAATTTTTCTTCTTTAACTCAAATTATTGAAATTCTTACTAGTATTTATTCTAATTATTTTAAGTTTTTATTTAAAAAAATATTTTATTAATAAAAAAAATATGATACAATCTACCAAAAAAAAAAAAGAGGTTCACATGGTTGGCCTTGTAGGCTCAATTATGTCTAATAGTTTTTGTTTTGGGCCAAGCACTCACCCTATGTACGTGGTATCTTTTCAAAAATCAATCAATGTTTTTTTTTAAATTGTTCTTTTTTAATTTAAAATAAAATCTACTATAAATAAAATTCATAAAATGATTTTAAGAAATTATCCAACTAGGCCATTGTTTTAATTTAAGATTATAGTTTTTTTTAATGTAATAGTAACTATTAATTGTTAATTATTATATATTAACCTAATATGCAATTTTTTTAAGAAATATGCTCATGATTGTACAATGATAATAAAATATTTTTTTATATAAATATCTAACATGAATTTCTCAATTAATGATCATTTTTTTTTATAATCATGTTTAAATTATCGAGTCATAATTTTTTTTGTTTCTTGATTGAAATTTACTTTTTAAATCATAATAGTTGTTTATTTAAGAAATAATTTTTTTAATTAAAGGAAATACACGACAAGAAAAAAATAGGATTTTGATTTGAGAGATATTTTTTTCTTTTTAACTCAAATTATTGAAATTGTTACTAGGATTTATTCTAATTATTTTTAGTTTTTATTTTAAAAAATATATTGTTAATAAAAAATATTTTTTAAAATAAAATTAAAAATAAATAAAAATAAAAATTCTTGCTAACAAAATATATTTTTCTTTTAAATTGAAATCTTTACTTACAAATACAAGTTTGATTCATTACCTTAAGTAACGGGATAAAACATTTTTTCTCAATGAATAAAAAAGTGTTGACACGATTAAAGTTTTTATTACTATCAATTTTTTATTAGAAACTAAAAAATTTATATGTGTATTAAAATAAAATAAATTAAAAATTATATGTGTCAATAAATAATAATAAATTTTGATTACAAGTAAAAATTAAGTTAGAAAATTAAGATAAAAATGTTATTTCTTAAGAAAACAAATTTGAATATTTATTTCAGTTTAAAATTGAGTCTCAAGATTTTAATTAGTTTGAATTAATAAAATAAAATTTTATTTTATCAAATCAAACATTAATTTAATATCAAATTTTATTTTTGATATTATAAAAGCTTTATGTAAAGACAACCAAAATAAAACATCGAACCATCCCAAATCAATTAATGTGAAAAGATTAAGATTAGATTGGGAATAAATAATATTAAGTGACAAAAAAAATAAAAAAACCTAAAAAGAAAAAGAAAAAAGAAAGAAAGAGAAAACATTTATTTATTGCAACGCATAATAAATTATGTCTTTTTTTTAATGCTGTATTTTCATCATTTTTAATAATACTTCTTTTATCTCTTTTTTTCTCATATTTTCAAAATTATAAACACTATTTCATATTTTATCAAGTATTAATCTTTTGAAACTGTACTATAATTATTAAATAAATAGTAAAAGCAACTAATAAATAAAAAAGGCGTGAATAAAAAAAAGAATTGAGACGTTTTTTTTAAAAATTCCAATTTAAAAAATGGAAAAAAAACCAATAAAAAAAAACTTAAATAAAAAATAAAGTTGAGGTGTGAACACCTCAAATGTTTTAATTGTATTAATTATTTTTTTTAATTTTTTTATATAATTAAATATAAATAAATTTTAAAAATAAGGATAGAACATCTCTCTAATAAAGATGCTAAATAAAGAGTTAAAAATAATAATAAAAATATTATTTTAGTTATTTAATGTCCATTTTATATGTTTGGGAGTGTTAAACAAAACATTATTGTATCTTTTCTTTTTGAAAAATGCTATTTTTATATGTCTTGTAAAAATATAAAAATACTATTCATTGTAATAATATTTTTTTTCACTAGTTTTTTTCTTTAATTTTTTTAAATTTATATTTTTTTTATTTGATTTTTATGAGATTCCTGGTTTTATGACTTGTGTTATGAGTTTGACGAATTCACCCGTATTGATTTGGATTATTTTTTTAATTGAATTGTTTTTAATTTTATTATTTAATATTAAATTAATTGAGAATTTTTTAGTTATTTTTAGACATATTAAATTAATTCGGTCATATTATATTATTAAAATACAATTAGATATTCTAAATAACTTTTCACTATTAAAATGTATATAAATAAAAAAACTTTATTTACATTATTTAAAAAATTACACTATCAATTTGGCTAGCATCTCCGATTGGAGATAGATGCTTTTAGAAAACAAATGGTGTCCTTGTGACCTCGGACTATCCAAAACGTCCCTGTGGTATTTTTGGTATCAATCTATCTCGAAATAACCCAAGAGAAACGCGAAGAACAAACAACGAACAATGATCTTCATTTTTCTCTCACTTCTCCTTCTCGTTGCTTTACTCTTCAAGTTCCTCACTTCTGATGGTATGTATACTGAGATCATATGTATACATTTACATGTCAATTGCGAGCTCACTGTATCTATTTTTAATGGGGGTGTTCTTCTTCTTCCTTTTTTTTTTGTTAAAATGATTTTAAATTTAAGGGGATTTCACTTTGATGTCAAAGAGGCATGCCAAGCGTGAAGAAATTGAAGATAAGGTGAAAAACCCAATTTAAAATATTGTCTTTTTTTCTCTCTTAATTTTCTTTCGATTTCATAACATAATCTGTGTATTGTTTTGAAACATTGAAGTGTGTGTGTGTGTGGATATATATATGTATTTGTTTTGTATACTTATTACACATGATTTTTTTAGGTTGTTTGGATTACTGGAGCCAGCCGTGGAATAGGTTTGGAAATTCCCATTTTGAATTCTTGATGTATTTTTGTTGAATTTGATTGATTTTAATACATAGCTTGTGATTTCATTTTCTCTGATCAGAAAGAACTTAGCTTGGATGTGCAATTAAAAAGTTAACCATTGAATTGGTGTGCCCTTTTTTATTTTATGTGATAAGTTTAATCTTTTCTTTTACAACTATTTTCTGAGTGCATATAAATGTGTTTCCAACTGCATCTCTTACCCAAAAATCCTATGGTTATCAATTTATATGGTCATTGTGTTTTGTGCAATTAAACGGCACAATACTGCTATGAGAAAATCTGGCCGTATAGGAAAATGGTTTTCTGGTCCGGACTGTCCTTATGAAGCTTTTGTCCTCCATATCTGTTGTGTGATGTGTTTTTATGTCTGAAATTTTCTTAATTTCCTTGTCCTAGATAAACTCCTCATCTCTTTCACTTTTCATGGTGGGTTTCAGGTGAGGTTCTTGCTAAACAACTGGCAAGTTTAGGTGCCAAACTAATTCTTTCATCACGGAATGAAGCAGAATTGGAGCGTGTCAAGAACCAACTTACTGGTATATCAATTCATCCAATGTGGAGCTTGGCCTTCCATTTCCTTCTTTACTAGTTTTTTAACAGGCCATTAGTATACTCGCAGGTAAACATGCACCTGGTGAAGTAAAGATTATACCTTTGGATTTGGCATCAGGTGAAGAGTTTCTTAAGGAGGCCGTAGAGAAAGCAGAGTCCTTTTTCTCTGGTGCTGGTGTTGATTATATGATCCACAATGCAGCTTATGAACGACCAGTAAGTATGAAATTTTTGATTTGGGATAGTGATACATTGCTATACATGTATATAATCAGCCAAAGAGGCACGTGCATAGACATTTTCTAATGGTCATTGTAGTCTAGTGATAAAGAAGTAAAGGGAAATCATGCTACAAAATCAATAGCTGCTCTTAGTTAGCTAAGGAACCTGCTAACTCATTGCAAATTTCAGTATGTCCTATCAAGATATCATGCACCGCTGTGATTCTTCAACAAGGTTGTGAATGTTTCACTACCTTTCATCAAATAATGGACCTCTAGTTCACTTTACCATCTTTAAAACATTGTCACAAACTAACAACGGTTTTTATAGTGGGTATCTCGCTTTACTTCCCCATTTTTAGAGACTTATTTTCATTCATGACGAAAAAAATAAAATAAAAATGGATCTCCATGGTCATGATTTGAGCGAGGCTTGGTTCATACATATATTGTCCACTGACATGGCCCTTGTTTTTGCACCGATTTACTCATGTTTTTAAGCATAAATTGTTCATCAATCTCTTAAATTTTGTAATTTGAAGCTGCTTTACCTTTTCCTTTGAAAGATGCATTTGTTTTTTGTTTTTTAATTTCCTGCCAACCATTAACAAATTATCAACCATTTGGAGGGTGTCCTGTATCAGTCTATACTGACTGTATGGGCTGGAGGTCAATGGTGCACTATGCCCAGAAGCAATCCTATGCCTCTAGAATGAAAACATTGTTAACCAACTTCTTGTGTACCTTTTGTCTGATAGACATGTTCTTAATAATCTGCCTTATGTGCTTGGGTGTGGTAAATTTTGTTTTTCATGTGAGGAATGGAACAATGCCTTATAGTTTGTTGATTGAATTGAAACTTGGTTAATTGGTATTTGAGGGCAAAAGGTGCTTCTGCTGATTGCAAAACTTAGGCTTAGGAAATTGTAGGAGAACTGACAAAAAACCATTGTATTTGGTGTTAGCAAGACACTATAGGTGAGGATTGCTTGGGAAATTAAATTAGGATTGTGGAAAATGAGAGGATATAATGTAGAAGAGAAGAAGAGAATGACTGAGTTGAGGTCAAGAGAAGTAACAACCTTGCTGGAAATGATGTGGAGAATGATGAGAATTCGAGATGTTAAAAGAAGATAACTAAAGGACAAACAAAACTATCCATGATGGCTTTCACATTTTCTACCAAGGGATTTGAGATTCAAATGTGATGTGTTTTCAAAGAGAGATCGAAATTGATTCTTGAGAGAGCAGTTCTACTTTCTCAAGTGTGTGCACTTTTATCTAAAAGTACTCATAAAATGTCGCATGTGTGCGACGTCACGGTGATTGTCCTCCCGGACCGAGATCTTTGTGGTGATGAGTGGATGGCAGACAAAAACTTGTCATTGAGTGAGGCAAAAAAGTAAACAAAGCAAATATTTGTGTTTGTGGAGGTGGAGGGTTGCCTGAATTATACAAAATCTAAAAATGATGAAAGTACCATTGGCTATTGCAAAAGAAATCGTATTTGCATTATGCCCTAAGAGGTTGTGTAAGTTTCATTCATTTTGTTTTCTTACTTATGTTAAGATGTGAGAATGCTTGGTCATAAGCCCTAGAATAGCCTTAAGATTTCTTTGTTGTGACAAAAAAAACATAAAGATTTTGGGAAAGCGAATTTATCGCCATCGATTAAATTTCATGATTGTGCTGCCTTGTTATTTCAATTTATTTACTCTGTGCTAAAAGTGGATGCTGCTTAGGGATGATCAGTGTGTTATCCAGTATAACTACATTTTGATTCTGCAAACACAATATTGACTAGAGATTTGTAGAAGTATTTCATCAATCAAGACTTCCTCATGTCACTTCAGGTTACCTAGTATACATGTCTTTGGAAGTATTCAATATGCAGCAATACCATGTGGTAAACTGTTTAAGGTCTTAAGGTTCTGTTTATTTTATGCATCATTGTGATAACCTACTGATATGCTTGTAAAATTGATTTGTCTTCCAGTGGTGAATGACTTTATTTTGTTATTTCTTTTTGGCAGAAATCAACAGCTTTGGATGTGAATGAGGAAAGTCTCAAGGTATCAAATCAAGGAAGTAGGCATCCTGATGATGATCTAGTCCAATCGCTTAAAAAATAACACTAGTTTACTTGAGTTATTTTGCTTTGTCTTGCCCGCATTTAGTTACAAGTTGAGTTCAGTCAACAGGATGCATTCATCAAAGGATCACTAATATGATACTATCAATTTTTTTTCTGCGACTCTCTTGTAAAACTACTAATGGTGCTTCTATCATGGAAGTAGGCTACATTCAACATCAATGTCCTTGGGCCAATATCTCTCACACGACTATTGGCATCTTCTATGCTGAGCCGGGGGCGGGGTCATTTTGTTGTGGTATGTTTGGATTAGTGATATATATTTTAACCAATATTTGTTTTGGATGTACACCTCAACTTGATAAGTAAATTATTACTGAATGATCCTTACACATTAACCAATTGTTTCTTATAGTCCGTTGTAACTCTTGTCACTTATGAGATTGGTTGCTAGAAAGTTGTGTTCTCTTTTCTTAGTTTCCTAGCTACATTGCTTTGATTGGTATATTATAAACAAAGGACCAAAATATATATAAAAAACAAGGAAATCTAATAATTATCTATATTAGAGCTCTTGCCTCTCACCCTTCTCTAAAAAAATAGATTAGTTTTATAATTGTACATACCATGTATCCACGTTGATACACTAACTTTTTAAATGCACTATGCATGCAGATGAGCAGTGCTGCAGGCAAGACACCTACCCCGGGTCAGGCCATATACTCTGCTTCAAAATTTGCTCTAAATGGATACTTTCATTCCTTGCGTTCCGAGGTATATATATTATTTCTAAGTCAAATGTGTTGGGAATTGCTCATCGTGGTAGACTAGAATTCTTGTGGCCAAAAAGGTTGCATTTGTTTCGATCCATAAAATGAATAAAAGTAACGTAAGGAAGATAGCAAGAACAATAACGTAGAATTATGTCGAAAAGGGATCACACACAAACTCTAATTTGAAATTTTATTATTGAATATTATTTATTTAGATAGTTTGTCTAAAATATAAGCTAAATAACCCTATTTATATTAGAAAAAAATCATAAACAAAGCTGAAAAAATAATAAAAGAATTTTAAACCAAATAGAAAAAAGAATTCTAAATTAACTAGAAAAATATAACAAATCTTGAACATTAATTTTTGGGTTTTATTTGAAAGCCTTCCCATACTCGGATGGATACAAAATTCTCACTTTATTGGAAAGAGGGCCTCTAAAATCATTTATCAAGATTTTAACCTGATCCAATGGTCGGATTGAAAGTTATGCTTATTATCATAAAGCTGCTCATTAGAAAAAAAATCTTTTGCATCAGTCTTCCCAGGTTAAAGAGAACTTGTCTTGAGTTCAAATTTCTTTTAGCTCGATCTTGTGGTTGTCCAATCAAAAGTTCCAAACCCTTTACATGCTCAACCTTTTCGTTAAAAACATCATACCTTTTAGGAACATGATCATCCTCCCCGACAACGAAGCCAATCTTAATGTTACATTGAAGATCATGTGCAACAACTCTTGTAGTAGCCTTCTCAAACTCTAACTCAAAATTCAACAAAACTTTATTGTCCTTGACAACAATAACATATCTTTGTTGACAACGCCAAAACCACCTTGAAATTCTTCAAACATCAACTTTAATTCTTCAAACATCAACTTTAGACACTGATTGTTGGCAATAAATAATAGGTTGGTCCATTGATTTCTTTGTGGTTGAAAATTTCTATTACTTCAATATCTTCAAAATTAGCTACAAAACACTCTTTTGGAGTATCAATGGATTCGTCACTTTCATGAAAGAATCCTTATGGATCCCAATTTACAGAGTTTTTAGGATTTCTGCAACCCTCAAGCCCAATGATATCTTGAGCTTCTTCCTTGTCATATTTTGGTGGTTAATTCCAATGTACCCATTAACTAGAATCATCAAAAAATTCAATTTCAATATCATATCATATTCATCCCGATCAAGAAATTACCTTATGCCTCTGAAACAAGTTCTCAAAACTAGCCATGAATCCGTGATCACTTTTCTCACGATCCCTCAAGCTCCTTACCTTCACCACCTGACAAGTTAATTGTGCAATCTGTCTTTGCATGTCTTCTCTCACTAGTTCTTGAAAATCTCGTTTCAGTTTTGCAATATGTCTTTGCATGTCTTCTATTACAACGTTTCTCTCTCGAGGGAATGTTCTCATCCTTCTTACCTTAACACGTTCTGCTCTGCAACTTCTTCTAGCCATAGTTATTTAGCAGCACACAACAAGCAATAATCTATAGGAATGTTGGGTTCTTATATCAATTGACGCAAACAAAAGAAACACAAGAAAAACAACAAGCATAAGAACATAGAATTCTGTCGTTGAAAAGGGATCTTATAGAAATCCTAATTCAAAACTTTATTATCGAATATTTTCTGTTCAAGTAGTCTGCTTATATTACAAGCTAAATAACCCTATTTATACTAGATAAACAAAACAACCTAAACAAAGTTGAAAAAAATAATGAAAGAGTTCTAAATCAAATAGAAAAAAGAATTCTAAATCAACTAGGAAAATATAATTAATTTTGATTAGTAACTTCTGGACTTTATTTGAAGGCTTTCCTGTATTCGGATGGATACTAAATTTTAACCTTGTGAGAAATAGGGTCTCTAAAATCATCTATCAAAATTTCAGTCCGATTCAATGGTTGTATTGAAAGTTATGTTTATTAACATAAAACTATGCATTAGAAAAAAAATCTCCCGCACCAGGAAGGCTAGCCAATAAACCACATGAAAATTCAAGCATAGAAATATCTTGACTTTGGCACACTTGAAAATTTATGACAAAAATATGATTTCCTTTTATAAAGCTTTTAAACTAGCAAGTTGTTAACTGATTTTTTCTCATTTACCCTTAGAATCCGACACCACTATTATTTAATATATCAAAATTTATATAAGTTATACCACTGAATAGTGAGGATGACTAATGCATTTTACGTTGAATTCATTAGGTTATCGGTGGTACTCCTAGTCATTGAACTTTCATAAGATAATAGTGAAACCAAATTCAAGAGATACCATAAGAGAATAATACTTCTGATTATCTTATTCTAGTTTATTGACCAACATGTACAAAGTTCATATATAACCTCAGGGAAAATGTTCTGGTGAATAGTTCTCATGTTTATATAAGATCATAAAATGCAAGAGAAACCACTATAAGTGGATATAAACTGCTGACCTGGCTGATTTTCACAAAAAAATGGTTTGTGTGAAAGAAGGGTTTCCCACACTCTGTCTCCCATTGATCGACATGGCGGGGAAGCCTAGCGGAACGGCTATCCTACACTTGGCTAGGTCCATTCCATTGAGGCTTGATGATCTTTGGATGATGTCCCTGGTTGGAGAGATGGTAGAATTCTTAAAAACCATTACACTTCACACAATTGGTGAGGGACAAGATTGTTTTACTTTCTTATTTGGAGTGCCATGCTTCAAGTGCTTTTAGGGGAGTTTCCTGAGCTGCTAGAGATCGGATTTCTCTTCTATTATATTCCATTTGCTTTCATATTTTGGAGGATGACTCATTCTCCATCATGCTTTTGTAATAGTTCTGTTTTAGTCAGTTCATCTCTCTCTCTCTCTCTCTCTCACTCTCTCTCTCTCTCTCTCACACACACACACACACACACATTCTCAATCATGCTTTTGTAATAGTTCCGTTTTAGTCGTTTCATCTATCTATGATCTCTCTCTCTCTCTCTCTATCTTTCTATCTCTTTCTCTCTCTATCTTTCTATCTCTCTCTCTCTATCTTTCTATCTCTTTTTCTCTCTCTCTCTCTCTCTCTCATGTTAATGTTTGGAAGAGGATTAGAGGTGGTTGTGCTAATTGTGCCTAGTTTATTTCCCTTAATGCTGGAGATAGCAGATAAACTTTGAAAAATGTTTACCTGGATTGGCTAATTGGAACTTGGGAAGGTGGTTGGGCTAATTGTGCCAAGTATGTTGCATGCTACATACAGAAAAGAATAAACTTTGAAATATGCGCTCGTGATATGGCCAATTAGCTAATTAGAACTTATAAAGGTGTATGATGTGGATGAGAAACTTTAAACACGAGTACCTTGATTTGTAGCTATTGCAGAGAATAAAAGATGTTGTTGTTACTAGTTAAGTTGATTGGATGAGTATGTACTTGAACTGAAATGTACCCAAGCTGAGAAGAATGATTTGCATAGTATGTGTGCTTTGATGGTACACTAGGAATAAGAGTTTTTGATTATTTGGTTCTATTATGTGCTATGTGGTTAATGTAGCCTATAACTTTAAAAGAATGGCAGTTTGTTCCAATTGAAACTAAGTGGGGTATAAGGAGTTTGTTTTCCTGGTCCATTCCCCCAAGTTTCCATCAAGATACTTATTTAAAACAAACATCAGAACCAAACTACATCAGTCAAGATGCACAAGAGGCTATATTGGGGGTAATGATGTTTGTAATGGTTTATGCTATTTAGTATTGGTAAACAATACATTATTCCAAATTGTTATGCTTCACCTTATAATGAATGTTGTTCAACTGTTTTCCTATTTGTTGCTGAGTCCTTGCATTCTCTCTTAAACTTGTGTTATTGCAGCTCTGTCAGAAAGGGATTAAGGTGACCATTGTTTGTCCTGGGCCAATAGAAACGTCAAATGGTTTTGGATCGACAACCTCAGGAAAGAAAGGTACTTTTGAGGTGAGCTTCTTACTGTAATGTTATGAGTGGAATTGGCTTTACTTGTAACTTGTTTTCTTGCTATCTTTTGGACAACCCAAATATTGTGAAGCAGCAAGGGGTGCACATCTATGATTGTGCAGATTGGTATATTGTTCTTATAGCACATGTTCCCATCCATCTGCCTTCCTTCAGTAACTACTGATTACTTCTATGCTGCCTGCTTGGTTTTAATATAGATCTTGCTGTTTTTTCTTTTTGACAGAGGAGAGTGTCGTCAGAAAGGTGTGCAGAACTGACAATCATTGCGGCAACCCATGGTTTAAAGGAAGTTTGGATATCAGACCAGGTATTTGAATTTTCACTATAGAATCATTCTATTAGATTAAAATCAAATGAAACAAAATTTGATTCTAGTACCTTCACTATACAACCAACCTTGAATCACAATAACTTTGTTGAATATCAAGAAATTTCTTCTGTGACATTTGACCACACTCCACGTATGTTCTGTCCTTGAAACATTGGAAAGCTTGTATCATGATAACATCATTCTATGAGATTTAATTTTGTTAGCAATGTGAATTGTTGATAAGCACCAGGTTTCTTGAAAGATTCAACTCGAAGAAATGTAATTCACAAATACTTGGGATTGGCTATCATGATTTATCTGGAAATACATTCAACGGTCTATCTTTACCTAATCTAGTGTAATGAAATATGACGCATGACTGCACACTAGTTATAACTTACAATATAGCCATCTCATGACAGACATTGAGGTTTTAATAATAGAGTTGTGATCCTAAATCTAGGTGTTAAATTTTAAAGCGAACCTGCAAAAATTGACAAGCCTCTTGAATATTTGCGTCTGGCTGTTCAGGGTTCAGTAATTCTTGTGGTTAAAATTTAATTGAGCTTTACTAGGTACTGATGTGTTTCAATGCGCTCTGTTTTCTTGTTTTCTTTTAGGTTTTTTTGCTGTGTTAGGGTTTAGCCTCATTGATCTGGTTTCTTAAAAAATTGCTTCAATTGTAAAACTCAAATAAACTTCCCTTGCTATCTGATTAATGGTATGTTAGGTGTGCTTGGTAAAAGTAAAGTGAGAGTCACAGCTTCAAACCTAAAGCATTCAGTATACACATGCAAGTGTATGAGCATGAATGATTAGTTTGAATGTGGGATGTTTATGAGCTAGGGCCAAGGTGGATAACTCTATGTTTCTGTCATATATGCACAGAAGATCAGTTTTCCCTCCATATTTGGCCTTTTTGTTTTTGGATATGTAAGAGATCAGTAGCCTGCCCTTCTAATTTGAGCAGTTGAGTGTTTAATATATCTCAGGTGCCTCTTAGGGAACCATCAGAAATTGAATACTAGTTCATAATATAATAATCTGACTAATAAATATACGACACTCTTGACTCCAACAAATGATATATAATGCTTCTCGAAACAGAAATGCTGCCTGTACCATGGGGCAACACTTTAGGATGACTATGTTAATAATATGAGGATTTGAGGAATGATGATAGAATTCTGGAGTTTATTTCAACCTTTCAAATTTGAGACCATACAATTCTCTCATCTAGACTGGTCAACTAGCTTTTACTATGAGGACCTTAGTATAACTATGTGAAAATCTGAATATGAGGAGTTCTCGATTGAAACTTAAATATACCATAGAAACTAGGCATATTATCAACTTTATTATCATATATGGCATTTTCTTAGTTATATGCAAATAATAAAGTTTTGTACGAGGAATTATTTTATATCATGCAACTTTCAAATTGAGGACAAAAACTTATCCTCATAAACTAGCATTTTCTAATATGTTTTGTGTATCACACTTGTGATTTTGCAATGGAATGTGCATATCTTCTTTCCTTTCATGTGTAAGAATATGCTGACAAAGTTCTTCCATTTCCTTGCTATCATAGATTTTTGCAAATATTAATATTTCGTTCCATCTTTCAGCCTGTGCTAGCTGTTCTGTATTTAGTGCAGTACATGCCAACTGTTGGGTATTGGCTCATGGACAAGGTATCTTCTCAGAACATCATGTTCCACTTAAATTCTCAGAACATCATGTTCCACTTAAACATTTAAGGGCTAATTTCAACCGCACCATCATACCTTGTGAATCCAGTTTTCTTTCACAGCCACACGATTAATAGCTGTTAACGTTTATTATTTTTCATCATTTTGAACACTACTTGAATAGAATTTGTGGTTGAAATGTCTTAGATTGGTGGAAATCGATTAGCAGCTGCTGCACAAAAAGGCAATACATACTCTTTGAGCTTATTGTTTGGGAAAAAGAAAGCAACCTGAATTGTTACTGCAGGTTGATATCTCTTCTGTTTTATGTACTAGTTTGCGACAACAATACAAGCCCTTCCAATGGAAGATTTGTAATACAACCCAATAATTCACATCATTGTCAGTATATCTTGTCAGAATTGTTCTATCAACGAAAATCCTCAACTTGAGTCAAAAAGGATATCAAGGAAAATATATACCATGTGCGTAACAGCTGATACTGGTGTACCTGTTTAATTTCAAAAGTTACGAAGCTACTTTTTATTTTCTTTTTTAGTTTAAGGTGAGGTGGTATAGAAATCCGTCCATTACAGATTCATATACATCAGTGATGACCAAATGGATTTTACCCTCTTTATTTTTTTTACCTGTTTTTTGAACGAAGTTTGATGAGTATATTGAGATTAATTATAACTATATCTGTACCCTTAGTTTTAGAAATATGTTGATTGCTATTACTGCGTGCAGGTTCTCTCCTAATGTAGAAGGACTCCTTGACATTCACATTAGGATTCATTGATGTGATTCAAGTGGGAAAATAACACTCACATATCTCAGTGCAAAGAGAGGTTAATGTTCATGCATCAAATCTCATGATTTATGAGCGTATCATTTATCTTAGAAAGGTTATGGTAGTTCATCCGAGTAACAGTGTCTTGTATGATCAGTGCGGAGAGATGTAGGTATACTTGCATCAAATATCATTACTTTTGAGTATAGTTCATCCCTGTTGTGCTTAGCTCAGTTTTTATAAGAAGCTCGTGGTTCTTAAGGAAAATGACAGTTATCATGACCCATAAACATGGGTAGTGAAATGAAACTGTCGCTGAAGTTGGCAAATTCACTCCAAAA
Source organism: Populus trichocarpa (assembly GCF_000002775.5). Classification (NCBI taxonomy): domain Eukaryota; kingdom Viridiplantae; phylum Streptophyta; class Magnoliopsida; order Malpighiales; family Salicaceae; genus Populus; species Populus trichocarpa. The sequence continues at coordinate 7,587,242 of NC_037297.2, read as the reverse complement.
CCATTAATGCATCCAAATAGATCTGGAACTCGAAGGCATGCTTGGTAAACTTTCTAACCAAAAAAATTATGTCCTTCAAGACAAAGAGGAGTTACCTCATTCGTCGTTCTGTTAGCTTGGCTTTTGAGGGGTTTTGGTAGTGAAATGGCTTAGGTTTCCCGCCCACCACCCGCCTCTCTTGGTGTAGGCGACGTAGTTGTATCATCTTTGTACGGTAAATTGAAAATAGGAGCATTGTATGAAATTCCTCCTTTAGACTAGAGTTGTCGACTCCGTGTTATGTGTAAGACTCAACACATGGGGATGGGTGATGAATGTGATGTCGTAGCAAGTTGTAAAAATGAATTTGTTGGCGTTACAAAAATGTAGAATGTAACAAATCCACCCCCGAAGCCTCGTATAAGTGGAACTAGATGAACTGATAGTGTGAATCATCCAAAGAAGACATGGACAATAGTCTTCAATTGCCAACACTCTAGGATTTTTGAGAATAGAAGTTCTGCGTGCGAAGATGCAGAAGAAAACTTAGAATTGTTCCTATGAAGCAAATGGATCCCCAGATGATGAAAGTTTTGTGATAGCATTGCAGCCCTATGCATACTCCATGATCGCCAGCACCTTCGCTTTGTAAGTTAATAGCTGCCAAGTACCCAAAAAGCAGAGAGCCCAAGGGAATGTTGGTTAGAACAATGGTTTGTTTCGCAGCCAAGTTCTCGGAGCCGAACAGCTCAGACGTTGTCATTGAATTTATAGCAATTAAGGCTCCTGAACAGGTTCCCAAGATTCCGGTGCTGATGTATAAACATCTGTTGCTGTCGAGGAGCAAGAAGACAGCAATGGGCATGGGGATCATTAGGAGCACTGTCAACGCTGGGTTGGCTATTACCGATTTTTCCCTGGTTATACAAATATAGTATCAACAAAGGAAAATATCTCCATAAAAAGATACGTGATTATTACATCTTACAAGGTGCAGTCAGCTTTTTAGAGTTTCAAGTAGTGGAAAATGCTCTAACCTTGTATACCAGTGGAACATAATAGACAACATCCTTCCAAAAAATCCAAACGCAGAAGATATTTCCAATAAAAATGATGCTTCGCCCATGCTGCGAGACTGGGTGATTCTCTCTAGGTTGTTTAAATAAACCATTCCCAGCGTAGGTCCACATGCATTCACCAAATAGAACATCCAGAAATCCACATTTAACAGTAGCTGTTTCATACCAGAATCATTTCCTGCTTTAAACAAGCCCTTGTCGTCACTGTCAACCTCCCCTCCTGCCTTTTGATCAGCTTCTCTTTCTTCGCCTATTGCAATCTTGACTTCTTTGGATACCTTTTCGGGGTTTGATTCGAAAGAGTCATTCGACTCCGTTCGAGTCACCTGGGAGTGATATTTCTCTGCTGAAAACCAGTCTGCAGCAGCTGTCAATAGTGCAACTTTAAACGGTATGGTTAACACCAGTGCTAAAATCACTGCGCGTAATCGCAAGGACACAAACCCGAAAAATGGTGCAACGGATTCGATCACTGTATACACTCCAGTTGCAATGATGAGAACGAAGACGGCTGGAAATACATCTGAGTCCCCATATTCCATGAACTCGAGACAACTATGAACGAGAGCAACAATTAACCCAGCGGCCACAGGAACCAGGCAAGTCAAGAGGAGGTAAATACTGGAATTTGTAGAGCCTTTCCTTCCTTCAATTCCTTCGACTAAAGAAGTCAATATCTTTCCACTCAACCCTGAATAAGTTGATGTTATTTCGACTATCGTCCGATAACTGTCCTTGAAGTTTCTTGTGGCTAACAATTGACAGTAAGTATTGATCCAACAGCTGCTGTTCCCTGCAAGAATATTTAGCAATAAAGCTTGCCAAAAAGATAGAGCAGGAATTCTATGTGAAATACAAAAGCACTGCACGCCATAACCAACCAAACCAAAAACCAGGCCAATGAATAGGATCATCCATGCAGGAAAACAGGTGGCAGCGGCTGTCGATACGAAACCAAATAACCTTCCTGTTTCTGAAGCAACAATTAGATTGTTGAGTTGCACATGTGAGATGTGGTAATTTTGTTCCATCAGGGATGCGCAAGCAGAGAAAATGAAGCGGGGGGCACTTAAGGCTTGTAGCAAAGTAATGCAACCCAAGGTTAGCCATGATGACAGTCTGAACTTCAATTGATTATTGCTCATGTTTCTTTCTTTTGGATTTTACTAGATGAGGAAAACATTGGCTTTGTAATGATTTGTGTGAAGTCAGAGTGCCCCTCTCTTTCTATATATATATATTGAGGTTCCATCTTCTTGTTCCTGTTATAAGTAGTTGTCAAAATTATCAATAACAAAATTACAGATTTTCAAACAAAATCCTCCTCTTCTCATTCAAATGTTAGGCAACAGCATGGTTACGTGAGACAGTCATTAAAGCTAGGGTCTCGTGGAAGAACTGTAAAAAATCATCCTGTCTAACAAGGTTTTGAACTATCTAGTACCTTATGGACCTAAAAAATACACGGCGATACCAAAACTAAAGCAAAATAAATAATTAAACTAAAAACACATCAAAACTAAAAAGAACTTAAAAACATAAATTTTTTTAACAAAAACAGATCCAATACCAATAATATAAAGAACATGATGAACATTTAAACCGAAACCCAACAAATACAAATCACAAACTAGATAAGTTTTCATGCAATCAAGGGCAAGGTTTTGTTCGTAATCATGCGCAGATCAAAAATCAAGTGTCCATTTTTTTCGATTAACACTCAAAAGTCATGATTTGATCAAAATATGTTTTGACAGTCGAAAGAACCCTATAATCTAAATGCATGAATTCATATTATTAATGCTTTTTAACCTTAGATTATTTGCTAAAAATGACAAAATAATATGTCTGTGCCAAGAATTAACTCAAAACAACTAAAAAAAGAGGCTAACGCAAAGTTTATGTGAAGAACATGAACCCAAAATCTAGAAAATTTTCAGAAATTAAGGAACTAATGCCAAAACCCAGATTTGGTCTTCTAGGCTTCTAAACACACTACTTTTGATTCTCACAAACCACATTATCAAAACCAAACATAGTTGAATTCAATGAACTAACAAATAACATCAAATCATCAATAACATGCATAAAGTTTCAACTTCATAGCTACAACCTTAATGATAGCTAAAAAACATTAAATTTCGATTCTCAACTGACTCTTTGAACACTTGGAACCCAAACCATGCTCATGAACCAAGAACATATACTAACAAAACAGAAAAGGCATCTTACGCCCACTACCACCTTTTGACAAAATCCAAAACTATTCTATTTTATCAAAATAAAAAACACTCTATAACATCAAAAACAACTCCAAACAAGATTTAAACAATAAAAAAAAATATTTTTACATATTAATCAAAACAAAACTAGAAAACATCATAACACTAAAACAAGTTCAAAAAAAAATATCAAAAGAGGTTTAAACATTAAGAAATCATGAATGGGTAGGCCACATGGACTCTACCATTGAGTTATTACATAGTTATACATTCTCTAAGCTTGCTGACTATAGGTTGTTGTTTTTTGTTATCTTTTCCTTCCTTCTTTCTGTTTCACTCCTTTTCTTTTCAAAGCTTGTTAGACCTTCTATGTTAGGCTCTTGAACCTTCACAATAAGGTCTACTAACAAAGTATTTCTCCATGTTTTTACTCTTTCTTTTTTCCCTTTTTCTCCTTTTTTTCAGCTCTGATATCTAGGGGTATTTATAGGATTTTCTACTTTTGTTTTTGGTGGATTCCCTTAAAAATTAATCAAAGCTTAGCCTTTTAATCAAAGTGAAAGGGTTTTGGATAAAAGCTAACAGCTGGAAGCTCTTTTATTAGGCTGGTTTTGCAATGGTGGTTTTGATTTCAAAGGTACGTGGTGGTTTTGCTAGACTTAGAGGGCAAAGAACTATTTCTGGCATTTTAATCTTGAGAGGGAGGTTTTAAAACCATTGATAAGAACCCTTTCAGACACTTTAAGTGTGAACACACAAAACAAATGGATGGTTTTTGAAAAATATGTGTCATAGTTAAGACTGACTCAATTGACCACTTTCGAGGCTTCATCGGAGAAACTCCGATATAAACATCATTGAAAACCACCTGAAGTTGGTAGAAGAGGTGTATACCTTTCGTTTGGATCCAACCTTGCTTAATTTGAAGGTCTATAGCTTCACATTTATTCATCCAAAGGTGCCAACTCGATCAACTCAAAATTTAAAAATGCAAGGAAAGCTGATTGAGGATAAGATGTTCGAGATTTATGTGGAAGAATTGGGGTGTATATGTCTAATTTCATGGGCATGAGGTTATAGAGGAGATATTTTTCTTCCATTTGCAAATAACCTCGTGCCATTTGGTGGTCTAGAACTCCATAACGAGCTCTTGAAAAGTGCTAATTCAATCATCATTTTCTGCTGGAAAAAAAAGAAGAAAACTAGTAGATGATGTGTCATTCGTGTCCTTTCATTAAAACTGAACGACACGTCACCTAATAAAAACCTTAAAAATTAGGGCTCTTAATTGATTTTTAGCAAGTGCCAACCCGATCATCATTTTTTCCTGGAAGAAGAAAACTAGTGGACGATGTGTCATTCGTGTCCTTTTATTAAAACTAAATGATACGTCATCTACTAAAAACCCTAAAAATTAGGGCTCTTAATTGATTTTTGGCAAAAATCAATTTAGCCCCTTTTCTTTTAATCGTGGCATATGTACCCTTAATTGAGTCGAAATCCTTATAACCCTTGCAATTACACCCTAGAAATTCTGATTTGAATCCCTTTATTCGAACGCCTCTTACAAATGAGTCTTTAGTTTTCAATTTATTCAATTTGAAATTAATTGACCGTGAAAATTTCAATTTGTTTCAATTTGTCCTATGATTTGGTTAATTTTAGCCCTTACAATAACACGTCTTTTTTTAGTTTGGTTCTTAGTTTTGGATTTCTTCAATCAAGTCCTTAATTTCTCATCAAACTTCAATATTCTTACAATTAAGCCCTTGATTCATCCAATTTAAACCTCCCAAAAATAAATTAAGTCCCCAGACTTTAATTTCTTTCAATTAACACCTAAATTGACTCTAAAACTGATTTTACTTGCAATTAAGTCCTCGATAAAATTAATTAAGCCTTCTAAATTCCCATTAAGTTCTTAACCATTCAAATTTGTATTTCTTTAACCCAAATAAAAACATTTTCATCAATGAGGCCTTTGTCAATCAGAATTGGGTTGCCAATTCCATCAATCTTAAACATTTTAGTCCTCCAACGTTTTCATTTATCATCTTGGTCCTTTACCACTAATTTGAGCAATCTTTTAGGCTTTCTTCTTGTATTTTTTAATTTTCTTTTCTTTTCTATTTTTTGGGATAAAAAATGGGTAACCACTAATGATTTTTTTGTGAGGTCAAAATTGGGTAACAATAAATGTTCCCTCTTTACAATGCTTACGAAACAAAATCTCATTAAGGTTTTACATAGTAAGCTTGTAAAGAAAAATAGTCTATTTGACTTGCTGAGTGATCCACCCATAAAAAAACTTTGCTTTTTACAAAAACAAAAAGATCTATTTTCACGGGCAACCTGTCAAGTTTGAAATCCAAAAGTTTTGATATATTTTCACGGGTGACTTACCCTTTTTAAATTACAAAAGAATTTCAATAAGAGTCCATACTTCCCTGAAATTGGTCTATTTTCATGGGCGACCTGCTCATTTTGAAATTCAAAAGTTTTGGTTTATTTTCACGGGTAACTTACCATTTTTAAATTTAAAAAAGAATTTCAACAAGCGTCTATGCTTCCCTAAAATTGGTTTATTTTTCATGAGCGACCTGTCAATTTTGAAATTCAAAAGTTTTGGTTTATTTTCATGGGTGACTTATCATTTTTAAATTTCAAAACGAATTTCAGCAAACGTCCATGCTTCCCTGAAATTAATCTATTTTAACGGGTGACCTGCCTATTTTAAAATTCAAAAGTTTTTGTCTATTTTCAGGGGTGACTTACCCTTTTTAAATTTCAAAAAGAATTTCAGCAACCGTTCATGCTTCCCTGCTAAAATTGATCTATTTTCATGGGTGACCTGCTCATTTTGAAACCCAATATTTTTTTAGTTTTTCCTTTTTTTCTCTTTAATGTTTTTTTTTGAAAAAAATTATTTTTTATTCTTTACACTTGGAATATTTATTACTCCAAACTTAGTCTATTTATACCATTCTTTTTGTTCTTATCTTCATTCTTTTGTGATTTTTTAAATTTTTTCTTTTTTCTTGACACTTTTTGTTTTTTGAAAAATCCTTATGTTATTAAGGAAATATTGTTTTAATGTAGCAATTGCAACATTGTTTTATTTTTCTACTACGTTAAAAATGAGCTTGAAATCTTACATGTCTTTTATTAACGTATATAATTTTCACTATATTTTATTATATGTAAGCATCAATTTTTTAATTAACAAAAATATTTTTTACTCACTATCAAAAAACATATTAATAATGCCTCAACATTAATTCATTTACATTAGAAAAAATAATTATTCAACCTGCAGCTAGGTGAGTAAAATAGAGGTGTTAACACTTTTTTTTTTGTATTTATTGGCACAAATGGTTCTCAATTTATTTAATTAAATTCAAGCATAGACCTTTTGATTTATAATTCGCATTTTTATTGTTAAAAAATGGATTTGAAAAGTTTGCATTTTTTTGTTTAAAAAATATTATTCGACCCACGACGAAGCGTATGTCTAATAACTAGTAATATACGAAAACTTGGCATTTCACAGCAACAGTGAACAGTGAAATGACAAGGCATTTTACAGTTTAGTCCTAAAAAGAAAAAAAAATGAGAACTTTTTTAATATAATTTTCAACTTTTTTATTATTAGGATTTTATTTTCATCCTTTAATATTAAGTTTAATGGGTATTAGACTTTAACATTTGTCATGATTTTTTTTTATGAAGTTATCCTAATCTTATGACTTGAGTTGCGGGTTTTATGGGTTAGCCATATTGACTTGGGTTTTTTCCCCTGTTTTTTACATCTATTTTTTTTCTTCTCAACTTTATCTTTCAACACTAGGTGAGTTGGAAATTTCGCTCCATAATCATAATTATTTTTTGATTTGTTTTCTAAGGGGTTGTCATGATCTCATAAATCAGGTTGCAAGTTTTGCGGGTTATCAAGTTTGACTTGGGTTTTTTTTTTTCATTTCATCCTTTAATATTGGGTAGATTGAGATTGACAGGTTAACCCTTGTTAACTTGGGTCATTGTTTTTATCCTTTTTTTAATTGATTTTATTTTCAATTTAATTCTTCAACATTGGGTTGATTGAGAATTGAGCTTTACAATTTATTTTATTTTATTTCTATGGGGTTATCATAGTGTTATAATCTAAGTCACGAGTGAAGCCAGTTGACATGCATTTTTTTTTTCCATTTTTTAGTTGATTTTATTTTTTAATCTCATCCTTCAATATTGGATTGATTAGAAATTAGATTTCATAATTTATTTCATTTTGTGTTCTAGGAGGTTATCCTGATTTCATGACCCGAGTCATAAGTTTGTTTGGTTGACTTGGGTAGTTTTTTGTTTTGTTTTGTTTTTTTTTAATTTTATTCTTCAATATTGGGTTTATTGTGAATTGAGCTTCATAATTTATTTTGATTTGTTTTTTATGAGGTTATTCTAGTATCATGACCCAGGTTTGGAAGGATAATCTGGGTCGACTCAACTTATTTTTTTAGTTGAATTTTATTTTCAATCTCATCCTTTAACATTGAGTTGATTGAGAATTGAATTTAATAATTTTTTTGTTTGCTTTCTTTAGAGATATCAGGGTTTCATGATTTGGTAATAGATCTGGCAGGGTAATTTGAGTTGATCCAAGTCGATCTAATATGTTGTCATGTCAATACTTAAAAAATGATATAGTCTTGAGTTTTTTTAGTTAAATTATATTTTTGTCGGTCATCTGTGTTTTTTTTTTTGACCTGCCAAGTCGACTAGGTCACATCAAGTCAATTCCTATATAGTTTTAATTTCTTTTCTACTAAAAAAACATTAACAATACCTTAATATTTCTTTATGTTAAAAAAATAATTTGACCTATAGTGTAGCGAATGCAATTATCTAGTTCGTATTCTATAACTTAAAAATTAATGTATCTTCATATTTATATGAAAAAAAACCTGAAAAGAATACATGTTTTCTACAAGAATCCACAATGTTTTTTGTTTTGTCCATCAAACTTTTTTCCTCTTTGAACTGATTCTTTTGGGGCCAAATTCGTAATAAATTACTTATGATTTGTTAATAAATGGTTAAATTAAGAGATAAAAGACCAAAGTGAAAATCCAGAAAAAATAGGTGGCAATTTCAAAGTTGATATGAAATGTTCACTTTGGTCCCGCTTTCAAAATCACAACCTTTTGGTCTCTCCATATTTTGAAAATCAAATTTTGGTCTGAAACTTTATTTTTCCATTTTTTTAGTCCATGGTTTGAGAGAGAAAAGCGAGTTGCTGGATTTTGGTCATAGAGAGAAAATTATCTATTTACATTGATATTAACTTAAAAAATAGTCAATTTAGGTATCTCATTCAATTTAAGAAATTTTTCATATATATATATATATATATATATATATATATATATATAATAAAGGAAAAAACAAAGGCCTAGCCACATCACGTTGGCCTAGGGCAGCCTATATGCCTAGGCCTATTTAATTATTTTTCTTTTTTTAAGCAACGCAATGCTTGCTATTCCAAATTTCAGCAACGACATAAGGCTGAGAAATTGGGTAGACGACTATATATATATATATATATATATATATCCCTCCCTCCCTCCCTCCCTCCCTTTGTATTCTTTTGCCTTATCAAAATAAGGATTGAGAGTCTTAGGGTTAGCTGGCTAATAGATTTTCACTCAAAGAGGCTTGAAGGCAAAGTGAACTCAAACTTAAGACCTGTCATTCAATGGAAAAAGTCAAAAGAGGGATTGTAGGAAAATGGACTTCCCCTGACCTAAGCATTTCTTACAATATATCCCCCAATTTTAACCTTCACAATTAGATTTTTATTGATTTTTCTTGAATTTATCATTTATTATTTTGTTGATTCTTAATTGAGCAATGTTAATTTGTTTTGGTTTGATATTTATAGGTTTATCATGATTTAAAAAAAAAACACCTCAATATTTGATTGGTTCTCGATTTTAAAAGTGTATTTTTTTTGTCGAAAAATTAAAAAAAATGTAAAAAAAAATTAATGACCCAATTAAGTCCATGACTCAAATTGCAAGTTTGGCTGATTAACTTTAGTTGATTAGAAATCATGCTTCACAATCTGTTTCAATTTATTTTTTTATGGAGTTATTGTCAAACAAACATCATGGCATTGAGTTAGTGTTTAATTTTATGAGCGATTATTTTTATTATCATATGATTACATAAAAAACAAGTCTTAGTAAAATTTTAAACTCGCTGGAGTCCATGATCTAGGTCATGGGTTATACCGAGAGACCCAAATCAATCAAATAGGTCGTTGTCTCAATATTTTTAATAAAATAATGTCAATTAGAAATTTATTTTTAAATTTAGAACGTGTATTTACCAGTTGTCTGGCTTACATTTGAACCCGCCAAGTTGATTGTATCACGTCAAGACAACTTCCAAACTATTTGATTTGAAACACAAACTTGATTAGGAGATGGATCAGGAGATTTTAGGATTGACCCATTGGCTGCCAAAAAGTTTCCCATGACATGAATGTTTTTTTTTTCGAGTTCAAACTTTTTTTGATCACTAGTCACTTATCTAGTCTATACTGTGTTTTTGTATAATATGAAAACAACTTGGAAGGATGATAAGCTCTTAAAAAAACTATGATGATAATGCTAATGATAAATTATGCAATCAAAATTATATTTCAATTGTTACACCCATCTAAACATGCAAGAGCTAATTATAAATATGTATAATATTGTATTTGAACTTAATTAAAGTAATAAACTTTTTAGGAAAAAAGAAAAAAAATCTTTATAAGTAGAAAGCATGTTAGGAACTGACCGTTCACCAAATACTATTTTATTGAGTTAAGAGTTGACACATCATGTGCTCATAATATATGATTTTCAATGATTAATATTTTAGTACCTAAAACATTTTAAAATTTTTATTCTAGTCCCTGTAATTTATTGCTTATACAAATAGTTTTTTTTGGTGTTTATCTATCAGATAATCGACTAATCAATTATGCTACCAGATAATTGTTTCTACTTTTTAAGGAGGAGAAACTATAAATTAAAAACTTAATCTTTAGAGAAATCAAGTAGGAAGTGAAATACCAAGATTTTGGACCTTAAAAAGTATATCTTTCTTGATTAAAATCACACAAGAAAAAGAACTATTGTTTACATAGAAAGAGAGAGATAGATTGCGCGAATTCAAAGGTACTAAAAATATAAAGATAAAAATTGAAAATAAATGTAGTAAAGAAAGCAACACCAGTAAAAAGATAAATTGAATAAATTGAAGAATTGAAATTGCATATGCGAGGCTGGCAATATTTCATAGTAACTGAATGAACCTTTTTATATTGGTACAAAGTTTGAATATTATATGAGTATGTCACTCTAATTCTATATAGATATTGGTATCAAATATAGAGACTTTATTGATTATTGATACAAATTAAACTCCTTTTTTATTGATAACACATGAATTCTAAGCTAATCTTGTGACATATTATTAGTTATTCTATTAAGGCATCTTGCACTAAATATAATTAAACTTTCTGGTTCTTCATGAATGTTCAAACTTTTATGGTTAATCGCTTTTCCTTGGTCAATTATGACTCCTAGTCGTCTTCTCCTTCAAGACTTCTAGTTAATCAATACTTTTCCAACATAGTTCATTCTACTATACTCCATCGATTTAAGATTCCTTTCCATGTTTTGTTGTGAACAATCATTGTTCTTCTATGATTGACACACGAATGTTTATTTTTAATGCCAAAATGCCTCTCGTGTTTCTTTATTTCTCCCATTATATTTATACTTGAAATTTATCTATTGAATTAATTAGACATGATAAATGATATTGTTCATATAAAAACTATCTATCATGTTTTAAAACATGCTTGACATGTCAAAAGTTTACTCAATTTAGTTTAATTTTTAAATAGCATTCTCCGGCTTTTAGGCAATATACCTAGGGCTATACAAATTGTACTTGATTCTTCATACCCCATAAGAAAACCCCCTAATTCCTCTTTCAAACTTACAGACCTCTTTGCAAAAAATCAATCAATAACCTTAAACAATATTCTTCTCATCAAAGATTTAAAATGTTAGTCTCAAGCTCTATTATGATAAAAGCTATGCTCATAACTAGTTATTAGAATTATGTAGGTTGCTTTCTACATATAAACTAGTCCAATATTAGTACATTAAAGAAAATCTATCATTTGTAGTAGAGATCAACTTGAAGAGAGTTTTGTAATTTTAAGTTTTTATGGAGTGATCATCTCGAAGATCTATCATTTATTGAGTGATGAACTCGAGGAAAATTCAGATTTTGGACCTTTTATAGAGTAGTCATCTCGAAGATTTAGTCATTTTAAAAAGTGACGATCTTGAAGAAAATTTGGAATTTGGTCGCTTTATAGAGCGGTCATCTTAAAGATTTAGTCATATTAAAGAGTGACGAGCTTGAAGATTTGGTTATTTTATAGAGTGAAAAGCTCGAAGATAAAATGACATGTGTTCATATGATCTGCCCGGTGTGAAAAATATCTAGGATTTCTCATGAATGGTCTCTATTCGAGCGACCAACCCATGATTGATTTTCTTTGTCCATGCAATTTCTGGACCGGTTTTGATGGTTCATATTTGTTGAACCTTTCTAGCTGTTTTGAGGGAAATTCCTGAAAATATCTATATGATGTTTATGCATGCATTTTACCTGTTTTGAAACATAGTCCCCCTTTTTCTTGCCATCTCTTTATTGCTTGATGGAAGAGGTTTGCAGTTTTTAAAATGAATTCTCTTGATCTTTTGCATTTTTAGCCCACATGGATTTTACCCTTTTGGTCAATGTGTTTGATTGCCTTTTTATCGCACAACCCGAACCTTTAGGCTATAAATAAAGCTTTACTTAGTTAACCATTCTTTAAGAAGTGACAAACTTTCTTAGCCATGATGTTTCCCCCTAGTTGGACGATGCACCCCAATTTGTGGTATGCTTGCACCATTACCCACTTATTTTATTTTGATTGAAAGATGGCGCTCCATTATTCTTACTTCTCTAAAAAAGTTTATCAAATAATATATTATCAATGACTGTTTCAAAATGCCCCCACCTAATGCATTCATGTGATAACATTTTTCATGTATCATAGCCATGCTTTAAAGGGTAAACCAAATTTTTAGCCATGAAGATGTCTTTCAAGTGCAGCGTTACTCTTAACTACTTCTAAAGTTCATCAAGTAGTCCATTATCTTCGAGAAAAGTCGTCTTCATCTAATCTAGCTATGCTCGTTCTTTTGATTGTCATTAAGAGATACTTATCATTATCAGATGCTATTAATAACTTTGATGGATTTTGATGAATCATCATTTAATTATTCATAATAAGCCTCTTTATCCCCCAGCTGATCTGGTTATTATTTGTTATCTCTCACAGGGTCCACTGCATTGCCCCTTGGCTGCTCAACTTTTCAAGGATAATTCATAAGAAGTGTCAATGTCATTTATATCAAGGACTTTATAAACCTGGTCAATGACCTTTTTTTTAAAAAAATTATTTTCATGTTTTGGAATCAACTCGTAAATTTCAAGGATCATATCCACTCAAGACTAATTGTTGTAAAGAAATCATAAGATGTAATTTTGAAAGTGTTTCTTTGATTGTAACTCTAAGACAAGTCATTCATAACTAGGATGCATCTTTTGTGTGTGTTTTAGTTGAGAATTGGCAAGGTAAATGTTGAGAAAGAAGTGCTAGTTCAAAGTAGGGCTATCTATGACTTAAATAAATTTTTGCATTTTTGAAGACAAAAATTTATCCGATGTAAGCTTAAAACAATTTTGTTTTGAATTTCTTACAACTCCCAGGGGGTTAACATTTTAGGAAAAAAAAGAAGATAATTTGATCTTTTATCTTAGCAAGATTGGAATTGATGAAGGTACATGACGAGATGACCTTCTATTTTTGCGGGCTTCAAAGTAGGAGGCTCGAGTAAAAACTTGAGGTTTTGTTTGAGAAAATAATTATCTTTTTTTAACACTTACTTTGTTAGACTTTTGTAAAAAAATAATGAGTAGCTTTCTTCACAGCGCCATGATTTTTGTAAAACAATTCTTTCACATTTTGAGAACACCATTTATCGGTTTAATTTGCTTGCTTGCTTGATTAGAAAGGTTTTCAAAAAGCACATAATGCAGGCTATGATTACTAGCTATGAAAGAAAAAGGTTTGTAGGCTCAAAGAGTGTTTGAAGGTTATAAGGACTTTGGATTATTGTCATAGTGTCCTTTTCTTTCATCATGATTCTTTGATTTGCCCCTTTTGATTGCTTTAGTGGGGCATATTCATTTTATTTTGACATTGACTTGATCATTTATTGTTTTTTTTTCCATTTAGGTATGCCCCCTAACATTCAGATTTCTTGGGCTCTTTGGCTTTTTCACGACCTCTCTTTGACCTTTGATTTTTAAATTTCTGCTTGCCCTCGGTGTAGGGTGTGATCTTTGTCAGGATCGACCTTTGACTTTTGAAATTTCCATCGTTTACCATCTTATAAAAGGGTGTCTAAATGTCTTAATTTTTCAAAATTATTTTGGCAAAAGGGGTTTTCTACAAGACTGATGTGATCAAAATATTTTGAATAGAACCATGGGATCAGTCATAATGATTGATTTTACGAGTTTGAAAGGGGTTTCCTCTTAGAATTTTACATGTCACACCTTGGGGTTCAAAGAGTTCTGTCATGATATTTATCCAATAATAGAAAACAATATAATGCTAAGTCATAACTTAAAAAAAAAACATATTTTGATTTCAAAACAACAAAGACATAAGAAAGACATATTTTACTAAAAAGATGAGGTGCAATCTTAAAACAAAAATGTAGAATAACAAAGTTTCATAACAAAATGACTGACAATACAACACCCTTCTTAAATCAGCTTCCCCAACAATATTTTTGTCTCGTTAGCATTTACCAACCAATTGTTATACTAAAGATGATCCAATGACAATGTAGTAGATGACATTATCCTTCATAAAATCAATTTGTCCCTTGCTCACCAACTTTTGAACTTGATATTTTGAAACTCTTGTGATTTTTTAATGGCTTTAGACAAAGGTGAAGATGTTTGATGTATTTGGTTTTGCAGCAAACTGCATGAATTCTAAGGCAAGACAACATCAATCTTTGAACAACTCAGGTGTTGAAGGTAATAATCTGCAAACTTTGATTAACTAGATAAATATCAGAAACAATCTTTTAATGAGGGTATGAAGAGGGACAAAGTGGCATATTCATAGTGAGCTTCTCAGTATTGACGTCCATGCGTGGGCTACCTTTCAGAGCGAAATTATTTGTCTTATAACATCAGTTAACTGAGCCATGTCTTTTCTCAAGAAGTTATCTTGCTTTTGTCTAGGCTGAACTCTCATATTTTCTTCTTGTAGATCTTGGTAAGGGGTATGCGTTTAGGACACCTATATTTTTTTTCTGCAAATCAAAGACATGCAATGTTGCAAAGCTAATAAATATGATATGCATGAGAAAAAAAAAAGTAAATTGAATACGGGTTCGCCCTTTAAGGGGTGACAATGGTCGTTGTTTGGTGTTTTATTGCATCGACGATGAAATTCATATTTATCTCAGTCAATTTGTAATAAATCAGATTCTTATAGAATCTATGTGATGACCATTTGCCACCCAAAAGTCCTAGAATTCAGGATGCTACATGTCGGGCTTCCTTGATGCAATTTACAGGCAGCACATACATCTTAAGAAAAAGTTCTATTCAATAAGTGAACATGGATAGACGTTGTGAAGAATGATGAAGACACGTATATCCACTATTACCAAGCAGACACTTAAATATGAGTTGAGTGTTTCATGCATCTGAACCCTGACAAATAGTAATGGGATAAACCATTAATCCCTTACCTAACCTAGAAGCTTGTGTATGCTCTCAAAGAAATATTTAAGCAAGTGATGAATGAGGCATATATATTCAATATACAAATGCATGCACAATATAAAAAATTAAAGCATAAAAAGTGTACATGCTGATAATAAAACTATACACACCAATGAGTTATAAATAATTTAAAGCATAAAAGGAAGCATGTTAAAAATGTATAAACCAATAAATATAAAACACATTAATCAGACAAACAACAAAGCTTGATCCACGAGGTTCCTAGTGGAGTCGTCATTCTGTCGCATATGTGCAATATCGTGATGAACAACCTCTCAAACCAGGATCATCGGGGTGTGGGTGGAAAGGAAAATGAATTCTTGTCCTTTATCTATAAAAAAGAAATGAAGTCACTACCTAGTATTCTAGTCACTAGGAAATATAACTAGTCTTAGAGTCTGGATAAGAAGACTGATTGTGTATAGGGAGGATGTATTACCCCTAGAACAACTTACCTAAGGTATATTGATTACTTGTCTGATATAAAGTAAGGTATTTTTGTGTTTTTTAAATGTTGATTTGTCTAAGATTTAAGAAAAATCCTTCTCAGTAAATGGGTCCTTATCTTATTAGGTTAAAATATAACAATTCTAATGTCAAAACCTATTTTTTGCATTTCCATTTAATATCGATAATACATCTTGTGCATAAGTTCATAATAATTGATATTCGAACAATCAAAATAAATATTTTTTAAAATGGAGGCTAAGTTCTCATGGATTTCATAAATTGATTATTAAATCTAAAAATATATGCGAAGATATCATCAAAACTACTTTTCTTCAATTTTTGTATTTAAAGATGCTAAATCATGCCATGTATTTTTATTTATTTATGCAAATATAATTTTTTATTTTTTTATTTTTGAGAGACTTAGGCATATGCGAGTTTCAAATAAAGTTGTATTTTTTAAAGGAAGATGTTTTTTGTTGTTTTCGTAGAAAGAAACTAATTTATTTAATACTGATAAAACACCTTGTAGGTAGGTCACAATTCTAACTATTAAATAATGTGTTTTTCTCAAAGCTATTTTAGTCACGATATCAATTCAAGATGAATTATTATTCATCAACTCAAAACTGAACAACCAAAAAAAAAAAAAAACCACATGAAACTTATTAATTTCATGAACTTCGTTCAAATCTCATTCTAATTCAAATAAAGCAACATAAATCCAAACATAATTCATGCACCAACATTTAATGTCTAAAAAAGCAATCTCAGTCCAAAAAATAATCTCAAAATTCAACACAATTTATCAAATTACTTTTTTTTTTAAAAAAACAACATCAATGCAAATCAACAATGTCCAATCAACCTAAAAATTATACATACAAAAATGAGCATTTTGTTCAAAAGTTCACAATATTTTAGCAATTTGTCAAAAAAATAATTTAAGGTTATGGATTGACCTTCCAAGATTCTTAGTGCAGCCAGGAGCTACTGGAAGCAAACTGGAGGACCACTGAACTAGTGGTGGCACTTGTATCCACATGCCACCATCAATGCCAATGTATGGATTCACACATCGTTACTACTGGATCTGAAGTGCTCCTCTTCACTCTTATACTAGTTGTAAGGCAAACAGAAGTCTAAGGAAGGAGATCTGCTTAATTGAGGGTTCAGTCCTCTTCTCTCTTCTACTTCTCTCTTGTAGCTCTTTTTTCCTCTACTGTAACTTCTCTTCCTTTTTAATTCTTTCCTTTATAGGTTGTTACTATCACTACTAGAGAGTGTTAGAGTTGGTTATGAAAGGAGTTCATAATAGGAAGAGGGGTTGTGCTGTTACTGCATTTGTTTATGGCTGGTATTGTTGTGCTGAAGAGGCTGATGGTTGCTACACATGGTGGATGCCTCTGTTGTATCTCTTAGTGGAATCAACATCTGTTTGTCTTGGAGGAGTTGTAAGGGAGAAACACCACATATTATGCTATTATCGCTGGTGAGGTTTGCTACTGCTTATGGTGGTTGGCCTTAGACAATGAGGGATCTACTAAAGAGAGATGAAACATACGATGGCTCACAGTGAAATCAGAGGCTGCTGGCAAAATTGAGGAGGGACTACTGCTGAGGGAGCTGGCTAACAATGTTGTTGTGACCAACAACTGGTTTAGTTGCAACTAGGTTAATATGTCTTACTGGTGTTCTTCTAGTGTGTATGGGCTGGTGGAAGGGGATTGTCTTAATGGAAGAGATCGATGTTCTTTGTTTTATGAAAGATAGAGGCTATCAGTCTTAGGGTAGAAATGAAGAGGGAGAAAGAATGATGTGATATTGACTGTTTTGGTATAAAGGATAACTTTGACAATGGGTTTATTTGGTAAAGAAGGAGATAAGGTTGATAGTGGTGGAAGAGATGAAGGGTAAGGGGTAGTGGTTGTGACTAGAAGTAAAAATGGTTTGTGGTTAAGGAAGAAGGTTAATTGGTAATGGAAGATTATTATCGACAGTGATGGAAAAGGTTTGTAGGTGGCTTTATGTAGGTTAAGTGTATTCTTTTTTTTGTGAGTGGTGATTAGTGTTGTAGAAAAGAGAGAGATAAGGTTGTTTGATTTTTTTTTATGGATAGGAGGTAGTATTTAAATAACTAAATGAATGTGCTATTTTTTCTCTCTAACTCCTACTTTTTATGCATGTCCCTTGGAAGAGCGTGTGAGCTAAAGAGAAAAATGTAGGAAATCTTTTTTGACTTTTTTTTCTTTTATTTTTGATGATTTTTGGGAGAAAGAGTGAGGTCGTGACTTTGTTTTTGTATTTTTTTTTCTAGGAAAAGGGAGGCTAGGTTTTCTAGGTGGGATATAGAGTGTTGTGTGCCATTTTCTATTATAATTAATTCTTTCTTTCTTTTTGTTATTGCTAATGCTCATTCCTTTTGTGTGTTAGATTCCCTCACTACTTATAGACAAAATAATTTGTCTTTTGTTTCTCCCAATTGCGTGGTCCCTAAGCAAACTTTAGCAATCCAAAATCACTTTGGTTTCTCATTTTCTTTTTGTTTGCACTTTTGGACCCCTTGTCCAAATAATTTTTGTTTTTTTTAAAAGGCAACGTTAACATCGACTTAAGGAGAAAAATAAATCGATAATTTTGAAATGAGCGCATTAAAAATTAAACACGTTGAAAGTATATTTTTGAATTTTTAATTTTTTTGAAAAGATGCTGAAAATGCCAAAAACAATGCAAGTACATCAAAATTATATATATATATATATATATTCTTATTGTTTTTTGCTAGTTTTTGGGATTTGTTTTTCAAAAAAATAAGAAAAAGAGGGTAAAAATTCGAGTTATAACAAGTTATTTTATTAACGACTCCTACTTTGAATATAATTAAGCTATTTGCTTTCAAACTCTTATAGTTGATGACTTGTCTTTGGTCAATCATGACTCTTGATCGACTACCCCTTCAAACCTCTTGGTCAATTATGACTCTTGCAATGCAATTAATTCCACTATACTTAATCGTTTTAGTTTCCTTTGAAGAATCAATATTTTGGTGTAAATATTTGGTCATCATATCTTTTAGTAAATACAAAAATTCAATTAATCCTATACATATTAAATCATAAACTTTGTAAAAATTAGTCACACAATAAATAGGTTGATGAGCAAGGTTGGAGTTAAGTAGATATAAATAAGCATATCATTTTGAAAAAAATACTATTTTTGTTTCCTATATATATATATGATAGAATGAGAAGAGAAAATCAAAATCAAAATCAAAGTAAAAATTATTTAATAACCTAACAACAATAAATTAAATGTATGATATTATGAAAAAAAAATTTCTTTTATATTTTTATTGTTCTTTTTTATGTTAAAATAAAGAAAATAATTTTTTAATTAAAATTATCACATTAGATATATGATATTGCGAGAATAATTTTTTTTTTAATGAATATACCTACTTAAATCTACAAAGCGCTTACCTTATCTAGCATTGGGGGGGGGGGCGGGGGCGGGGGTGGTGACTCACCATCCCAGGGTCCGATTCCCATCCTTGAAACACTTCTCCACTCCTTTATATGGCACTAGATAAATTACTAGATTTAGAGCTTCTTTGTTTTTGTATTTTAAAATTGTTTTTCAAAAAACATATTTGTTTAATATTATTTTCTTCGCTTCAAATTAATTTTTTTGGTGTTTTTCAGATCATTTTGATATATTGATATCAAAAATAAATTTTAAAAATTAAAAAACAATTATTTTGATGCATCTCCAAGCAAAAAACATTTTGAAAAGTAACCGCTATCATAATACCAAATAGACCTTTAAAAAGTTAGAATCTTAGTATTGATAAAATGTTATGCATGATCCGACAATGACCTAGCTTAAGGAGTGGAGGATTATAATGTGTTTAATATTATTGTGTAGAGTGCTTTTTAAAAGTTTTGTTTAATTAAAAATGTAATGAAATATTATTTTTTTCAGATTTTTTTAATTTTGACATCAACACATCAAAATTATTGAAAAACACAAAAAAAAAAAAACTAATCTAATGTTTTTTCAAACAAAAAATAATTTTAAAAGCAAAATTTTCTACAATACTAAAAGGGAAATTCCCCATTACTTGTAATTATAAATTTTTCATACCTTGTCCATAAACATATTTAAATTATTTGACTATTTTTTTAATGACTACGATTTGACATGTAGGGATTATATTGGAATTATTTAGTTATGTAAGGACTAAGTTGTATTTATCATAAACATTCAATTACAGACTTATTTTAATAAAAATAAAATATAACAGCCAAAATATATCTTTAAGAAATTTTATAGATTAAAATACATATGAGCAAAAAATACATGATGTGAGCACATGATATGTGTCAAATTTTGAAAGTTAGTAGCACCACCTGATAAGAAGTCATGGTAATATATATATATATATATATATATATATATATATATATATATATATATATATATATATATATATATAGTATTGACATTAAGATAAAAAAAACATCTTTTTTTAAAAAATTATAAAAAAATAAAAGCACCAACCTGGCTGTTACTTGTTAGGTGAGAACAACAACAATATTTAGCATTAACTACATGTATTCAAGAATTCAATAACTTAAATTATTAAGTAAGATCTTAAGATATAATTTATATTATTTTCTAATATATTTTTTAAAATAAAAATCATTTAAGCTTGAAATTTGTACAAATCCACATTACTTTATACTTGATTTTTATTATATAAATAGAGGTGGTGAAATTTGAATTCGTTACCACTTGATTATTAAAATTTTGATATCATATATATCAAAAAACTATCTTAATTTAATAACTTAAACTATTAAATAAAATCTTAAGATATAATATTATGTACCAGAAAAACACTCAGAATCAAACATTTATCGTTTTCAATTATCTTATTTTTCAAGAGTTGGTTAAACAGCCCTGTCAGAAGACCTACGGTGCTCAGTACTGTTCCATCATGGCCTCATGTATGAGACAGAAGCTAGACCTGTGATCTTTGCCAATTGGAGGAGAGTCATTTTCCAACAGCTAAAACTCTGGTTTTCAACCATTAGAAAAGCCAAAAGACCTCTCCAGTTTTGTGGGGCTTGAAGAAGTTGCGAACAAAAGCAAGACATCAAGCCAAAACAGCAACTATTTCTGTGTCTTTCATGTACAAAGAGACGCAAACAGTGCTTGAAAACAACTAGTAATTGAAATGTCTCTTACAGGTATGCATGCCTTTCATGTACCCTCTTGATTTTATCTGGCTTTCTTTACATGCGAAGAAGAAGACGACAAGTACCAATGTATATTTTCCCAACAATCTCAATGAAATCTGGCAAATATTGATCTTTGTCACGGTCGACAGGGTAGAAATAAGGCAATTTGGTACGTATAATATTCGATGCATGTTGTAGCTTTCAAGACAGTCAATCGATTAGCAAGTCACCACAAATTCCATCTCAAGGTTTCTCATACATTAATTTGCAATGGAGACAATAATTCAACTTCTTATCTCTACTACGTACACATGAGAACAAGGACCACCATGCTTGGGTGTATATGGTAATATTAATTAACTTACGCGTTCTATTTATTTATTTTTAATAAAAGAAATTCAATGGAAAACATTCTTCGATTATTAGATGAGACGTTTCATCATCACTCACCCCAACGTATATATTGATTTAAATTCAGGCAATGTGACCTTAGTGTGCTTATAAGCTAAGCAGCTTTTGGTGTAGTAGCCATGAGTGCTGGAAATTAAAGCTGTAATAATTAAAGTTGATAATTATTAAATTACGATTGTTGTTTGTGTGATGTTAGGTTTAAAGACAAGTAAAGAGTGTTTGATTAAATTAATATTAAAAATGATGTTGAAAAAGGGCACAGGTAATTTTTTTTTTCCTATCGAGGTGCATATGAAAAATAAAAAAACTATTTTCAATTCCATATAAAAAAAAGCTTAGGAATTTGTCAAATGAAGAAAACTAAGCTTAGGATTTTTTTTTGTGAAACAAATGGATTTCGTATTTACAAACTAATATGTCGTAATTATTTGAAAGGTTAAAGCGTAATTTTGTTATATAAAAATAAAATTAACAGGAACTAATTGAGGAAGGGAAATCACCATCTCCCTCCTTACATAGTAGTTTATGTGAACAATGTTTTTTTTTTTTTTTTAAGGTTATAGGTTTTTCTTTTATAATTTTCAATTTCTTCCTTTAATGAGTTTGTTTATTTTGGTCTCATGACCCAAATCATAAATTTGATGGGTTAACTCGAGTCTATTTTAGTTGAATTTTTTCTTCAATTTCATCATTCAACAAATGGTTGATTTAGAATTAGATTTCATATTTTTTTTATATTTGCTTTATATGAGGTTATTTGTTTGGCGGGTTAATCTGAGTTGACTTGGATTATTTTTTTTTGTGTCTTTTTCTTAATTGATTTTTTTTCAATTTCATCATTTAATATTGGGCTGATTGAGAATTGAGTTTTATAATTTGTTTTGATTTGCTTTAATTGGAGTTATCTCAGTCATATGACTCGGGTTGCGGGTTTGACAAGTAACCCGAGTTGACTCTAGTTATTTGTTTTTTTATTTTGTTTTTAATTTCATCCTTTACATTGGGTTGTTTGTGAATTGGATTTCATATTTTTTTTACTTGCTTTATATGAGGTTATTCTGATCTTATGATCAAAGTCGTGAATTTGACAATATAGAGAGATCACTTATGTCTATGGAAAGCTTCATCTGATAGGTACGTAAGTGATCACCAAGTTACCTCATATAGGAATTGTAATGCTTTGATCCTAACAACACGTTGCCTTAATCAAGGATAACAAACTTGTAAATATTGAGTATAACATGAACTATATGAATGTATTTAATTGATCAATAGAGGTGTTGTTTCCCATTTTTTACCCATAAAAAAATCAAGAAAAGAAAAAAAATAGAAAATTGACATGATAAAAAAATAGAGGTGTTTTATCCCAAGTGCAGGAGTGTCGAAGTAATAAATAACCCGGTAAGACCGGGGTCGAACCACAAGGAGGTGAACTATATAAAATTATAAACAACAAATGAAAAGGAATTGAAGAGAACTTTTGAGATGTGATATTGATGTAGGGATTAAACAATGATAAAATAATTGTCAAGGTTAGACGATCCACTAATGGTATTTTAAATAAGTATAGTATAAACTCTTTTTATTACTCAACTGGAAACCACACACAAAGGAGGTTCCAATCGGATTATAAATTATTAACATGATTATATTAATTATCTTATTTGAGTAATGCCAATACTTGTAAATATGATCAGGTATTCATGGTGATAACTTATGTTAACAACAAATCAAGTTCCTTTTATAGCACAAATGTCGGTTATACCATATAGTATGCTATGAAAATATCAAGTATTTGTTGTACCAAGGGTTGTACAACACAAATCTAGATTAACCATTTAATAAGCAATGTATTAAGAGTGAGTAAGATAACAAATACAAAACATGTTAGTATCAAACATTAAAGTCCATGTTGAGTTTATATTATACTTATTCTTACACCATTAGTGTACCCTTTTCACTTTGATAAAATTAACTTAGGTAAATATTCTCGCAGGGGTCACGAGCGCCACGACGTAGTCTGACGACGTTGGAGGTTTTTGTCGTGCCTCCTGTGTGAGGTGTGGTGTGTTGGGAAGGTTTTTTGAATTTAATCATAAAATTATGATTAAGGTTCAGGAGTGGCCACCTAGTATTATGGTCACTAGGAACCTATGGTCTGCGAGAGTCTGAGTAAGGGACTGGTTGTGTAAAGGAAAGATGCATCACCCCCAGTGCATCTTACCTAAGGTAACCTGCATTGTTGTTTGATTGTTTTTTTCTAAGTCGGGTTTCTATTCGTTGGTCTTTTCTAAGACTCAAGACAGATTTCTCTTCATGAGAGAGTCTCTACCTTATCGGGTTAAATCCTAACCATTCTAAAGTCTAAATTTTAGCATCGCATTTATTTACATGCTGTATCTTTAATACCTGAGAGTGTACTTTATCGTGTAATTTTACACCCCACAAATATTAAAGTCTACATCTGAATCCTAAAAACAATATTGGAAAAAGCTTTTTGACATCTTAGCCAAATCTTAATGGATAATCATAAACTGGTTACGATATCCATTTTTGCATTGCATTTTTTTTTTCATGAAAAATATGCTTGGAAAATTTTTAGGATTTGGCCGTATGCATGAAAATAATTTTTTTTTTAAAAGAAAAATTAATTTAAACGTTTTTGAGATTTTTTTTTGAAAATGTTTTTTTGAATTTTTTTTAAAATATATATTTCAGAGAAAATCGGGTATTTTAATACCGGATTTGTATTTTACAATGTAAATATACAACCCGATATTATGCAAAATTTGTAGAAAAATATTTGAGAAAATCACAATTTTTTGAAATGATTTTTTTAAAAAAGAATTTGGATTTTTTTTTAAATAAATATAGTCCACTGCATGAACAGTGGACGTGAATTATATAATTCACGCCCATTGTTCATGCGTGAACAGTAAAAATTCACGTTTATTGTTCATGCTGTGAGCAGAGACAGTGGAGAAGAAGAAGAAGAAGAAGAAGAAGAAGAAGAAAGGGTAGAGAAGAAAGCTACCTGGCGCGGTGGCGGTCTGGCCGTGGAGGATGATGTGTGGTGGTGAGGCCGGTAGTTAGAGCAGGTTGCAGGTGGCAGAGCAGGAAGAAAGAAGGAGAAGAAAATTTGCAGGAGAGAGAGAGGGATCTGCGGTGTATGCTTTGCCGTTGGTGAGGAGTTTAGGCAACCACTGGTAGTGGAGACGGTGACGAAACGACGGTGGTTGGAATGGTGGTGGCCGAAGGCCACGATGGAGAGAGAGAGGGAGAGGAAAGAGAGAATAATTGTAGAAACAAGGGAAAATGATTGGTTTTTGGCCGACTTTGGACCCGATTTTCTCCTCTCTCAGGCCATGAAATCCACCTCTATTTATAAGCGGTGGAAGAGGGCAATCTTGTCTACATTGAGTAAAACTTTCAGCTCTTGATTCAGTTGGGAAGGATCCTAATCGTTGGTTCAAAGTAGGCATGGTGCACTATCAAATCTGCAGAACAAGGCTGCCTGAGTTGGCCTCTTTAGGCTGGCGTCGACGCGATGGGCTGTCATTCAGCCTGAAAAAGCCATATGGGGTTGTAGACAAAGTGCAGAGGATCGTTTTCGTGCAAGATTTGTTAAATTTAGTGGACGTTAGGTACATCAAATGCAGATGCAAAGTAGGTGACATGAGCAGCTTTATCTGGGTAAAAGAAGAAGACAATGAACAGTGACCAGACAACGTATCGTCTAGTCCTTATTTTTTTAATCAAAACGGCGCCGTTTTAGGTTTGAATTAGGGATTTTAATTGATTTTCAATGTAGTCCTCCAGCTTTCAATTGCTTTCAATTGAACCCCTAATTGACTCTAAACTTTTGATTTAATACAATTAAACACGTGATGAACTTCAATTGGAACCCCGAAGTTACGCACCTATTGCAATATAGTCTTTGGTCTCGAATTTATGCAATTTAACCCCTAATTGATCATTATACTTTCAATTTCTTCAATTTCACCCCCGGTTTTTGTCAATTAAGCCCCTATAGTTTGGTGACTTTTGCAGATTGGTCATTGGCTGCGAATTTCTTCAATTTAGCCCCTAATTGACCCAAAAACTTCAATTTTCTTGCAATTTGGACCCTAATTTCAATCAATTAACTTGGTAAAAATTAAATTTGGTCTCTTAAAATTCCAAACTTCTCAATTAAGCCCAAATTAGGCTTCCAAACTTAATTTTTCACCAATTAAGCCCCAAATAAAATTAATTTGACCTATTTAAAGTATAATTAAGTCCTTGCACTTAATTAAATCCTTCAATTGGATCCAAATTAATTCTTAAACATAATTCAAATTCAATTTGGCCCATGATTAAATCAAATTGGCTTATTAAAAATTTAATTATGTCCTTGGACTTAATTTTTATGCAAATTCGTCCAATAATCACTTAATTTGACCTTGAATTTGCATTTTCTCTCTATTTTGTGGTATAATGGGGGTACAATTAGTTCTTTAATTTTCTCAAAAATTGCAGCTTGATTCCCCGGTTTGCTTTCTCCACGTTGCCAGCCTTTATTTTATTTTTTTATTTTTATTTTGAAAAAAAAATTAATTTTTGGGGAATAACCCAGAATTGGGTTATGACAAACATCATGAAGAAGGAAAACATAAATAAACAATATAAGAACATAAATATGATATAAGTTAACTAAGTATAGTAAAGGAAATGAAAAGCATAAACAAGAGATTAATATAACATAAAATAAAACTTGAACATTACAAAATACAAAGAGAGAGAGTGATCTTGATATGAACACCAAGATATCTAAATGTAAGGCAAATGCCTCCTTTTATAGGCTAAATTTTAGAACTATTGATTTGATGACTAATTATTGAGTGGGTGGCCACCTCTTGACTTGGTGACAACCATTATCTTCTTATTTGAACAAAACGTCATTGCTAGCGTCAGAATTTGAATAGATAGTTTTCATGAAAGTTCTGGGAATTTGTCTCAGCTTTCCAACAAAACAGGAATGAGCTCATTTGAACTTCTAGAACTTGAGATATGGGCTAAACACTGAACAGTGTCTGGGCTGCAGGATAGATTTCGACTTCTCTTTTGTTGCTACAATTTGAACTTGAAAATGGCCATTTGGAATCTGTGACTCCTCATGAAAGTTTTAGGCCTATGTCTTAGCTTTCCATTCATATAAACCAGACCTAAATCCATATTCTACAGCTCCAGTTATGATCCAATAACTGAATGATGTTCTAGTTTGAATTGAACCAGAATCTTTTCTTTAAGTTTAGCCCTTTCTTTGTCTTCTCAATTTCAATAATTAAACACATTAATCAATCCTTTAAATTGTGAGATATGCCTGCATTAAAAATGAATATTTATCATAAATTAAAGATATCTTATGTTATCAGACTTGGTATTATAAAACATGCTCAAGTTAGGGAATTTAATGATACTTTAAGTGCAATATGATGATATAAAACTTTAATGAAAATGCACTTTTAAGTACTAATAAAAAATCTAAAAATATAAGAGGATACACATGAAAAAAGCCTAGAAGATTGCCTAAGTTGGTGATGAAGGACCAAAATAACAAGTGGAAAAGTTGAAGGACTAGAATTAGCAACCCGATTCTGATTTAAAAAAGAGCCCATTGGTGAAAATATTTCTATTTGGGGTAAAGAAATACAAATTTAGATGAGTAATGATTCAATGGGGATTTTAGAAGGCTTAGTTAATTTTATTAAGGACTTAATTGCAAGAAACATCTTTTCTTGGAGTCAATTCAGGTGTTAATTAGAAGAAATTGAAGTTTGAGGACTGAAATTGGACTTTGAAAAGTTTAATTGGTTAAATCAAGGGCTTAATTATAATTTTTTTGTAGTTTGATAACCAATTAAGGGTTTGAGTGAAGCAATTCAAAGAGAAAGACCAAATCGTAAAATACTAAATTGGAAGAACAAAGACTAAAATGAGATTTGTCAGATCCCACATTAAAAATACTAATTTCTAAGGATTTAACCCAGACGACACGTCGTTTAGCCTTTGTTCATCTTCTTCCTTGACAATTCATAATGATCGGGTTGACACATTCTGAGCTCGTTGTGGAGTTCTAGACCATCAAATGACATGTGGTTTTCTGTAAATGAAAGAGGAACATCCGCTCTACAACCCCATTTTTGTGAAATTGGACATTTATATCCTAATTTTTCCATAGAAGTCCCCAATATTTTGTCCCTAATCATCCATCACTCAATTTTAAGAGTCTGGGCTAACCAAGTTGGCACTTTCAAGTGAGTGAATATAGAGATACAAACCTCCAAATTGAACAAGGTTGGATCCAAACAAAAGATGTTAACACCTTCTACCAACTTTAGGTGGTTTTCAATGACGATGACATCATAATTGCTTCAACAAAGCCTTGAAAGTGGTCAACCTAGTCAGCCTTAACTGAGATACCCATATGCATAAAACCACTCAAATTTTTCTTGTGTTCACACATAGAAATTTCCAAAGGGTTTTTATCAAAGGCTGAGAACACTTCTCTTAAGATCAAAGGGCTGAAACACTTACCTTGGTCTCCAAGTTTGATCAAAACCACCTGAATCCAAAACCATCTATCTTGTGAAAAAACCAACATAGTTTTGGTTTGTTAGAACCCTAACAAACTCATCTAGAAGCTCTGAATCAGTCTATAAAATGAGAGGTAATTCGACAAAAGAAAAAAAAGACAAAAAGGAAAAAATTTAGCTAAAGTCTAAAGGATTCAATAATGAGGTCAAGAACTCAGTAAAGGTCAAAGGTTTGGCCTTGGTGGGTGTAGAGATAAGAAGAAAGAAAAGCAGCAGTATAAGTCCTTTTCCATTGAAGATGTAAAGCTCATAATGTACTTTTACAAACTTTGAAAGTGAAGTCTATGAGGTCTGCTAGATTCAAAACCTTATGTTTACTCTATAGTGCAATTTTTTTCCAGTATATTGATGCGTTGGATGTGAAAATTGGTGTCCTGTCATTTCTTTTTAATGTCATATGGTGTTAAGCTTGCATTTAGTTTGATGCTAAAAATATAATTTTTTTGTTCTTAATCTTGTTTGAAGTTTATTATTATTGTTGCTAGGATGTCTAGGAGGTGTTTGGTTTTGATAGAAGTTGAAGAAAAAAGTTAGAAATGTGACAATAGTTGGTTCTATGTTGGTTAATGCATAGGTTCCTGAGTTTTGATTAAGTTCTTTAAGTGCCAACATGCTAGTTTTGAACTCAAATTTGTATGGTATGTAGGTTATTCTTAAGTTGGCAGTTTTTGAAATCAAAATTTATTGCATGTTTATGATGTTTTGGTGATATTTGTTAATGCTTTTTATCCAAACATGTTTGCTCTTGGTAATGTGGTTTATATGGACCAAAAACTAGAAGTTTAGAGGCCTAAAAGATCATGACAGGTTTTTTTTGGGTTTTTCTAGCAATGTTCTTCGTGTTCTTGGAAAGAACATTGCCTTGACCCCTAGGTTTGAATCATTTTTGGTCTATTTCTTTGCACATAAACCTTTTTTATGCATGATTAACCAAAAATCTAGTGTTCATTTTCATTAATAACATGTTTTAAATGGTTTTTAATCCTAGAATTTTGGTTTTGAATCGAAACCCATTTTGACAAAATCATGATGTTTAAGTGAAAATCGAAGTGAGTGGATGCTAGATTATTGATCCTTGCATTATTTTTCAATATGTATATGCTTTTGTTTTGATCAAATCTGGCCTGATTTGAAACCCATGTTGCTGGGTTCGGTGTTAGTGTTCTTGGTGTTCTTTATTTTTCTTGGTGTTTGATCTATTTTTGTAAGAAAATTTTATGTTTTTTTGTGTTTTTTTAGTTTTGATTTGTTTCAGTTTAAATCTCTCTTATGGTTTAGTTTTGGGTTAAACCTTTTTCTTTTTTTTTATTCGGTTCATGGTTGAACAATGTTTTCAGGTCGACCCGGTCAAGTTAAAATCAGGACACTTGGTAAATGCCTATTTGGTTTGCTAGTATTTTTGTGAAAGGGTTTTTGGCCTAAGGTGTTATTTGACAAACATACCTATAGATAGGGGTGTTCACGGTTCGGTTCGGTTCGGTTTTGACTAAAAAAACCAACCGAACCGAATTTCAATATTTTAGAGAAATATTAACCGAACCGGACCGGAAACCGGTTCAAACCGAGCCGGTCCGGTTCGGTTAAATCCAGTTTTTTTGGAAAAAACCAGGAAACCTAATCCCTTCATTAAATCCTGTTTTTTTTTTGAAAAAAACCGGGAAACCAAAATCCCTTCATTTATGGGTTTTTTTTTCGGTTTTTTTAAAATTAACTTAGCCTTACAGTAAATTGAGTTTTAAAATTTATAGAAACCTGAATTAATTCACAGCTTGGTTGACTGCCATAAACGGGAATTCCCTACTGAACACTTATCTTTCAAATTTTCAATATGCATGCAATGTGGAAGTGCCATCTGCAAGCCTTTCTTCTCCTGGTCACTCCGAACTTTTCTTCTCCTTTCAGCCTTTCAGGTTAAGGCATATGTAGACAACTTCAAATTCAAGGGGCATCCCAAGATTGATGACAAATAAATTTATTTTTCATGTCTTGTTTCCTGGTTTATAAGCCTGAAGTTGTTCAAATGGTTTACACTTACAGGTAGTGAGCTATGCTGAGAAAATCATATATCCAAGGAATGTAAACCATTGAATTCTTCACATGAATTTAGACATGAATTCAATCTGACAGATACAATGCAATAAATCAATTTCAATATGCATGCAATGCAATAAATCAATTTCAATATGCAAGATGCATGATCAAATTTTAACACCTCAAATTAAAAGTTTGTTCGCACTAGAAAAGTTAACATTAACAAGCGAATACATTAGCAACCAACAATAAATTATCATAAACATCCGGCATAGTTTGAAGAAAAAAACACAGCAACACCAGCATCCAAAAATTCCAGCAACAGAAGCATGGGCATCCAAAAATTCCAGTAAGGATAATGCTATTAAAAAAACACTAGCAAATTAGCAACATATTAGAGTTCAACTATTGAAAGAATTAAATTAAGTATGCAAAATGTTAAGGGGAATTAACAAAGTAAAGTAAATTAATTACCCAGAACAATTATATTCCAAAATTGCACCAAGCCACCAATACTGCTTACAAACAATCAGTTGAGATTTTTAAACTTTCACCAAATTCTACAAAAACATAAATTAAAAAGTTAGATTAAACATATGTAAATAAATGATATTATAAAATAACTATATTTAAATTTGTAAAAGAAATTACCTGACTCAATCATCTCAGAATTTTCAATATAATACATGTAGTTGCTGATGTTGATTGGAATTGATGCTAAACTCAACCAATTCTGACAACAAACCAGTGCTTGCACTGTCGATGGAGATAAAGAGCTTCGAAATGGATCTAAAATACGACCACCAGTACTGAAAGCTGCTTCAGAAACAACTGTAGATACCGGAATAACTAACACGTGTTGTGCCACCTTAGAAAGAATCTTGTATTTTGTAGCATTACACCTCCACCAACCCAAAATATCTAATTTAAAATCATTAGGATCCTCACAATCATCACCTAAATACCTCTCAACCTCATTTTTTTTTTGTACACCGCCTTCTTCCTCTAAATGTTTTTTGAATTGAGAAGCTAAGTCATCCAACATATCATCATTTACCACCATTAAATCAACATTAACATTTTCATTTATACTAGTTCCAACACCATGAACAACCTCAACATTCTCATCAACATTCATATAATGCTCAAACAACCTTAGCAAAGTATCTTTAACCTTAATTGTAAAATTTTCAGCCTCTTCAACATCATACAATCTTCCAAAACAAAATCTCACATACTTCAATTTGAAACGTGGATCTAACACAACAGCCACATACAACAAAAAGTTTTGTGTATCTTGATCCCCCCAATATTTTTTATAGTTTGCCATCATATTCTTTGCCATTTTACTTACATAAACATCTTCACTTCTACAAAGTTGAGATATGCTTGTATGTATGGAAATCAATTCATGAAAGAAAGAATTAGATGTCACATACAACGAGCCAGAAAATTTCAATGTAACCGTGTAAAATAGTTTCAAGAACATTGACAAAAGATCTAGCCTTTTCCCAATCTTCTAAAGCAGGAGGACCTAAGTTTTTTTGTTTTCCTTTTGAATCAACCTCAAAGTAACTCAAATACCTAGGATCGGTTTCTTCTAACCTCATAAAAACCACATCAAATTTATCAGCCGCATCTAGCATCATATATGTAGAGTTCCATCTAGTTACAACATCCAAGCAAACAGATTTTTTACTCCCAATTTTCAACCTCTCCGCACATTGGTTAAAAACAAGTTGTCTAGAAGGAGAAGATCTAACAAACCTCACTGCATTACTAATCTTAACAACTAAATCATCAATATCTTTCAATCCCGCACATACAATAAGATTAACAATATGTGCACAACATCTAACATGCATGAAGTCATTTGACAATATATTAGTTGTCCAATTACTTGTTACTCTCTTCAAATATTTTATTGTCAAATTATTTGAACTTGCATTGTCAACTATAACTGTTAAAATGTTATCAATTCTCCATTCCAACAAACAACTCTCAATTGCTTGGCCAATTGTTTCACCTTTATGATTAGAAACTTGACAAAAGTTTAGAATTCTTTTATTCAAGTTCCAACCTTCATCAATCCAATGGGCAGTCAAACACATATAATTAATATTTTGGATTGATGTCCAAGTATCGGTTGTTAAACATACACGTTGATCCTTAAGAGCTTTCTTTAATTTTTCCTTCTCAACAATATAAATTTTTAAACAATCTCTCCAAATCGTCAAACGAGAAGGAACATCAAATCTAGGTTGCATTACTCGACAAAATGATTTAAATCCTTGGTTTTCAACAAAGTTAAAAGGTAGCTCATAAAGTATAATCATTTTTCCTAGGGCTTTCCTACACTCTTCATAACTATAACCCACCGCCTTAATAGTCACCAGATTTCCCTCTTCACTATTACCCCCTTTTATTATAGGCCTAGGTTGTAAGACTAAAGTTTTTTGTTTTCGGTCAATCACAAAAGGAAAATTTTTGCATACACCTAGATGACTCCACATGTTACTAGTCCCATTAAGTATAGTATGGCATGCATAGTCTTTTCCACAATACATACATGCAGCCCTAGGAGCCTTATCATTACCATCTAATTTTTTAAAGTGATCCCAAATCTGAGATGTTTTTCTTTTATTAGATCTAGAAGCTGGATTACCTTCACTTTCAGTGTTGCTATTTGTACTAGAAGTAGCAACTGGAACTGAAACTGGAAAAGAATTGGGTTCTGAACTTGAAGGATTTGATTCAATTGGTGTAAGATCTTCCCGATTATCCATCTGAAATTAAAACAGATTATAAAATAATGAAAAAAAACATTATTTGCCTGTGCAGCTATTAATGAACTGAAAGTGTGTTTTGTGATCTAAAAAAATTAATTGAGATAGATGCCTTGTATATTTGCCTGTGCAGCTATTAATAAACTAGTTCTGTTTGTTAGTCTCTTTAAAATTGTGTGTAGAATTTATCAAACATGTCTATATTTAACCTGATAGGCAAATACTGTCCTCTGATCTCGTTCAGGATCAACCTCAGGCTCCACTGCTTCTTCCTTTCTTTCTTTATATCTTCTGCAAGACAATGGAAATTAAAATTATTGATCTTAATTTATAACCAATTAACCAGTATCAAACAATGAGGAAAACAACCAGGAACTAAAACATTCATAAAGAAAATGCAAATATAATGCTAATTTATCCTTCAAAAGAAAGGATGTTTTTTTCTTATATTTGCTTTATCATCATTAAAGAAAAGGTAGAAAACAATCCAAAACATTATAAAAAATGTCTCCAATACAAGTTAAAACGCCGAACCCACGAAACATAGTCCTACAGGCAACTGGACAACATTAACATGAGAGGACCCGTGAATGTCTGTTGAAATTAAGACATCTTCATCTTAAAATTAACAAGAACCAACCTGAGGACCAATGTTGCAAATTACAACTAAGAGAAGTGAACTACAAAACCCAACTTCAAGTGATGAATTAATAAATTTGCACCTTCGATAAAAACATAATCTTAAATGGAAACAGTATCATCAAGCTGTATCAATGGCAATACCAATGGACCTATATGCATTAATGTGACCTGTTAACAACTTAATAGAGTTAAATTTGTATATCCCAAAAAGAAACCATCAGCAGAAGGCAGGAAATAAGCACTCAGAAGCTAATATCACTCCCCAGTCCCCACAGTTCTACTACCAGTCCCGTAGATTATAGAAAAATACATGCAGAAGGAAATTGAAACCTCACGAAGTTAAGATTATCATCATACAGTTTTTTGGAACTTCTATATCTAACAATATAAACAAATAAGAAGCAGAGGTCAGAGAAGCATCAAAGTTTGAAACAAAAAGTTGAACTTATAAGCAGTTAAGCACACGAAGATAAACTTACCAATGGAGGAGCCCTGTCGTTCTGCTGCAAGTGAAGAGAGAAGCCAAGAGGTTTTCTTCGGGCTAGAGAAGAGACAGATGCAGGGGGCAAGACAGATGCAGAAGGGAGAAGAGGAAGGATGCAAATTGAAGGAAGAGACAGATGCGGAAGGGAGAAGAGGAAGGATGAAAATTGAAGGTGAAGGGCAAGGCAGATGCAGAAGGGAGAAGACGATGAATCGTCTTTGGCTCTTTGCTCTTTGGTGTGGGCGGCGGCTTCAGTTCAGATTTCAGAATGTCAATTAGACAATTAGGGTTAGGCTTACTGAGTTACTGTGGTATTTATACTACCGGTTCGGTTCACCGGTTTAAGTGGTCAAACCGAAACCGAACCGAACCGGCAAGATTTTATGGTTTTAAAATCGGTTTAATCGGTTTTCTATCTCGGTTCGGTTTTCTCGGTTAATTTTTTATCGGTTTTCTCGGTTTTTTCGGTTAATCGGTTTTTTTGAACACCCCTACCTATAGACGTATTATGATTGCTTTTTTTTGAATAAAAATGGGTTTCGCCAAACAGACCCCAAATAAATTCCCAAAAAACTTTAAGATCAATCTAAAATTATTTGTGGGTCCCTCACACCTTTTTCCAATATTTTTATTTAATATTAAGGCTATAAATGTACATCGTAAGATGTGAGTGTGTTATTAAAAAACCTATTTTTAATTGAAATTTTGAAAAACAAATCTTCTCATTTAAAAAATATAAAAATGTGTTTTATTTGGTGTGTACACGACTAAGTCTCCAAAAAACAAATATAATGAAAAAACATATTTAAAAAGAAATAAAAAAAATATATGTTGAGTTATAGCATTTTTTTATATGCAAAAATATTTTTGTATGTATTTTTGGATATAATAATTAATTTATTAAATACATGAGAACTTTGCCAATATTTCGACAACTCTTATTTTTTTTAATGGATGAGAATTAATGGAAATGAGTTGTGGAAAACCATTTTGCCTTTCATGATAGTTGAACTCTGTCAAGGCACCTATATGGACATTTCCCATAAGAATTTATCTGGGCGAGCCCATACTAAATTTAAAATGCCAGAATTATTCATAAGAGTAAATATGTTTTGAGCTATAGACTGACCTTAAGTTATGAACCCATCAAAACCTTTAAATCACACGAAGACCACATAATGCAACATATCTTAGATAAGGTGCACTGGGGGTGCTAATACCTTTCCTAGCCGAGCTAAAGATAAAGATTTTGGTTCTGGTTAAAGGGAATCGCTAGATTAGGATCTCTGGTTGACCGAGCTGAAGACAAAGATTTTGGTTCTAATTAAAATGGATTGTCAGATTGGGAACTTAGGTTAATCGCGCTGAAGACGAAGAGTTTAAATTCTGGAAGGAATTGCCATATTAGGATTTCAGGTTAACCTAGTTGTGACACCAAAGTTCTACTTGAAGGGAATCGTTAAGATGCAGGAGTTGAGGTTAACTAAACTGAAAACAAAAATCACTAAGATGACATAATTCATTGCCAATTAGGGTAGTATTCGACATGGCCTAAATACTCATAAAAGAGAGAAAGCTACAAAGGTAGCTCGAAGCTTAAGATTTGAAAGTAACTCGCATGGACTTACTTGGGTAAACTTGGAAGATCAGTCAGCAAAAATGACCACCTCGAAAAGCACAACCCCTCACAATCAAAAGAAGAGATTATGAAGAAATGGGGGCCCTATATTTTGAAAAAGAATGCATTGCATAGGATTTAACCTCGATTTTGAAATAATATTGGTGCAAGATTCATCAAACAAGAGAAAAGGTGGTGAAAACTATATAGGTGAGTAGAAGTCGAGAAATGACAAATAAATCCCACCCATATGGTGTGGATAATTAAGGCCATAAAACAAGGCACTTGTTTTAAGAGTATACCATTGGAGGGTATTTTATTTTAAATTTTGTTTTAGGAAAGTTTTGAAGGATTTCGATGAAAATCCTAGTTTGAATTTCAAAATGGGGCAACTCGCTTGTGAAAGTAGACCAATTTCAGGGAAATATAAACGTTTGCTGAAATTATTTTTGAAATCTAAAAAGGATAGGTCGCCTATGAAAATAGATCAGTTTCTGAATTTTAAAATGGGGCAGGTCACTTGTAAAAATAGACAAATTTCAAGGAAGCATGGACATTTGCTGAAGTTTTTTTTGAAATCTGAAAAGCGTAGGTCGCTTATGAAAACAGACCAGTTTTTGAATTTTAAAATGGGGTAGGTTGCCCATGAATATAGATGAATTTTAGGGAAGTGTGAACGCTTACCAAAGTTCTTTTTGAAATCTGAAAAAGGCAGGTCACTTGTGAAAATAGACCAGTTTTTAAATTTTAAAATGGGGTAGATTGCTCGTGAAAATATATCAATTTCAGGGAAGAATGGATGCTTGCTGAAGTTCTTTTTGAAATCTTACAAGGGTAGGTGACCCGTGAAAATATATCATTTTTTGAATTTTAAAATGGGGAAAGTCACCCATGAAAATAAACCACTTTCAAGGAAGCATGGATGCTTGCTGATGTTCTTTTTAAAATTTGACAAGGGTAGGTGACCCATGAAAGTAGATCAGTTTTTTAATTTTAAAATGGGACAGGTTGCCCGTGACAATAGACCAATTTTAGGGAAGTATGAATGCTTGCTGAAGTTATTTTTGAAATCAGAAAAGGGTAGGTGGCCTGTGAAAATATATCAATTTTTGAATTTTATAATGAAGCAGGTCACCCGTGAAAAGAGATTAATTTCAAGGAAGCATGGATGCTTGCTGAAATTCTTTTAAAAATATGAAAAAGGCAGCTTGCCCGTGAAAATAGATAAGTTTTTGAATTTTAAAATGGGGTTGGTCGCTTGTGAAAATAAATCATTTTCAAAGAAGTATGGACGCTTGCTGAAGTTCTTTTTTAAATTTAAAAAGAAAAAGTGGCATATGAAAATATACTAGTTTTTTAATTTTAAAATGGAACAGGTTGCCTGTGAAAATAAATAATTTTATCATTCATTTTATTGTCTAAGCATTTCATCTTCCAATTCCATAACATAATTTTAACGTCTAAGTATTTCATCAACTATTTTCATATTCAAGTTCAATGTCCAAGCATTTCTTCAACCAAAACCTATTTTTATTATTTATACATTTCATCAACTATTTCCATATTCAAATTCAATGTCCAAGTATTTCATCAACCAATTCCATAAACTAATTTTATTGTCTATGCATGTCATTAACTATTTTCATATTCAAATTCAATGTCCAACCATTTCGTCAACTATTTTGATATTCAAATTCAAAAGCATTTTGTTAGCTATTTTCATGTTCAAATTCGATGTCCAAGCATTTCTTCAACCAATTCCATAACCTATTTTTATTATTTATGTATTTCATCAACTATTTCTATATTCAAATTTAATGTCCAAGAATTTTATCAACCGTCTTCATATTCAATTTCAATGTCCAAGAATTTTGTCGACCAATTTCATACCCCAATTTTAATGTCTAAGTATTTCATCAATTATTTCCATATTCAAATTCAATGTTTAGCATTTTGTAAAATATATGGTGAGTATCAATTCAACCCATCAATTTCATAGAAATTTTGTATACGTATCCTTTTTAAGCACAACTATGATTTACACATCATAACTCAATTTAAAATGATCATAATCAAACCTAGTCATACAAATCATCATCATAACATACATAATCCAAATCAAACACACAATTAACCCCAAATCATGCCCAAATCCAAAACTTCATAAATTTCATCAACATGGTCGGCTAGCCATGTTATGAGAATCCATGGTTGGCCTTAAACTCATCAAGTTGTTTACTAATTATACCTTTTATAAAATAAAATCCCCATGAAAATTAACCGACTATCATTTCCCCAATCAATTTCTAATTTCATATAACCTAACAATCTCTTAATCTCTACTACAATTTAGGAAAAATCAAATACATAGCATATCAATTAAATTAAAGGAAGATAAACCTTCCTACTCCCTCAAACAACACCAATTTATAAGAATTTTTGTGAGGGGATCCAAGTACCCACCTTTTCTTATCCACCCATAATCTTAGTTTTTTACAAACCCTAACTAAACATTACAAACACTCAATCCTCTCTAATTCCCACAAGTTTTTTATTTAGTTTTCAGTTAAAATAGCAACCTAACACCCCTTTGAAGTATGTTAGAAAAAATAACCAAAGATGAAACCTCACCTCTCTTAATTTCTTTCTCCTAAAACCGTTGGCCATATGGTAGCTTATATGCGATTTTCCTTTCATATATATATATATATATATATATATATATATATATATATATAATTACCATCCTACCCTTGTTCTCATGTCACTAACACTTATTATTTTCCATTAAACCATCAATTGTTGGTATTTTCTTTTAGTTTTATATGTATTTACTTAATCAGGGTTTATAGTACTAAAAATAGAGTTTACAATCAATTTTACTAATCCCCCCTTGTTCATGTCACACGTGCTTATTTTCATTGTCTTCCACCATAATTACTTTTTGTACACAAGTTTATTATTATATTTTTTTGTGGTTTCCACTAATTAACTTGAAGCTTATATTATCAAATCATGGGGTTTACATTAACTCATTATAGTAGCCCACCATCATTCACACGAGTAGACCATTGACATATTAGGTACAACAAAGCATTATGAATTGATGACAACTAGTAATATAGCTTACCTTAGGTAGGATGCTTTAGGGTGATAATATCTTTCCTTTAGCATAACTAGTCATTTACCTTAGAACTCTGAAGACCACTTAAGGTTTCTAATAACTATAATATTAGGTGACAACTCCTTTTCAAACTTCGTTTCTTAGAAAGAAAGGGTGGGTCGTCACGATAACTAGTCTGTGACAAGGCCTGCAAATTCCGATTTTATAAAAAATATTATGTATAAGTGTATTTTTTTATCAAAATTAATAAAATAATGTAACACCCCCGCCAACCAGAGGATGTTAAAACATGAAATTTTACAATAATTTTACACATTTCCATCGAATATGAGCCTTTATCATGGCTCTTTTGTTTTGACACTTATTTATACACATGGTAATGTCCTTTATTTATTAACAATTGTACTAAAATTTTGATAGAGTTTCCTCTATATTTAGAGTACCAAGTTATCGACTACGCCTTCCATATTACAAGCCATTATCACAAACATGATCTAATTGTTCTACACCTTATTTCACATAATTTCAACCAAGAATTGACCCCACCTATTCTTTCAACCCTCATTATATCTTACACCTTACAGTAATTACATCATGTTTATCCTACATAAATTTAATTATAAATAAAAGCTAAAAGAGTAATAAATCCAGTCTTATACACTTATATCGTGAATTATATAAAAACTGAAGGTACAATCTAACCATATGTTTTAAACTTTTCTTCCATGAGTGTATATATTGTGCTTACCTTACTCAATCTCTAATTAATCTATTTGCTACTTTTGCGTACATTTTATTTTTATTTTTTTTATTTTTTATATGAATTTAAATTAATGTCCAACATAAAACACGATTATCTTATTGATACATGCCATGAAAAAATTATGTTAGGATGTACACCAACTTGCATAATAATATTCTACATAAGGATTTAATACACAATTCCAAACATAGATAAAAAAATATCATTGAAGAAGGAGACCTTATAGTTAGGTCTTCAAAATTATTTACATGTACAATAAAATTTCTGACTCTAAAGTCCTACTACAACCTAATTATTAGGTTCGCCGATATGAGAAGGTTCTGCAACAAAAGTTTATTAAGCATAAGTTCATATTTAAATATAATTTTTCTTCTAAACATGTATGAAAATGAGAGCACCTATCCTTTTTATCCAACCCTATAGAAAATTTGATGAACAATAGTCATAAATTTAACAATAATAACACATTAAGATATTCTTACTCGACATGAGTAAGGTCTTACTCTCAATTTCAAGTCAATTAGTGTACTTTGATTTACATAGTTATCAAATATTTTGTAACAACTTATTATTGGCCTTTGATTTATCCAACACAACTCAATTTACCATAATTCTCAAAATAGCTTAGGCAATAACACAAGATTGACCTTCGTATTTGTAAAAACAACCAGAACACATTTAGTTTTGAGCAATTTTAGAGACTCCACAACATTGACTTTTGTCTCAGCAAAAGTAACCCAATCACATTGATTCTATACAACTTTAGAAAATAATTTCAACATTGACTTTTGCATTTACGAAAGAAATCCATTCACATTGATTTCTAAACAATTTAGAAAATAGTCACAACATTGGCTTGAAAGCAACCCAATCACATTGGTTTCTGAACAATTTTGAAAACAATCACAACATTGGCTTTCGCCTTAGCGAAAGCAATCTAATCACATTATTATTTCGCACAACTATTTACAATTTATCTAGATTCATTTCATACATACATAGCATTTATAGTTATAACCAAAAACTTAATTGACATCACAAAATTATAGGTAAGACTTTACTTGCTCCTCCAGTCGAGTGAGCTCCATCAATAGAAGATCCTGTCTTTGGTGTCCCCCTGAAGCATATGAATAATTTCCATAAGTAAATTCTTTTACAATCCACATACTCATTCTTTGTATAAGAAATACTTATTTTAATTTCATACTTAAACTCACTATGTTTAACAATTCATAACAAGGCACTAAAACACTGTTTAGTGTTTTACACCTCACCATAATTGTAGAATTCAGTTTTAAATGGGGTTTATTTATTTCATAAGTTAAGACACAAATACACAACTTTGGTGAAGAGGGTTAAACCCAGTTCTGCCATTTACAACATATGAATCTGCCTTGTAACGTACAACCTAACCTTTCTCTAGTGTTTTATCCATATTTGGAGTTTTAGAACTCCAAATGACATAAGGTTTGTTTCCTGCGGAAGCTAACATCACTAACCACATTTTCCATTAGACATCCACCTCAAATTTTATCATTTGCTAATCTCAATTCTAGTTTAAAGTTTTATGTTAATTTTGTCTAGTAGCTTCCAGCCTGACCTATCTTTAGGTTTTTATCTATATCTAGAGTTTTATAGTTCCGATTTGAGAAAATCCAGTCCCGTTTAAAATTTAACACCCTTATCTACAACCTTTATGAAGGATAACATCTCAAATTTTGTCCTTAACTAGTCCAATGTTTTGCCACAAATTAGCTAGTAACACTATCTAGATTTCCAATTGATAGGTCTAATACACAACCAAATATTTTCATGAATTTATTTCACTCTTTTTATCACAATTGCATATAAAACATGTCATTCCCACATCAATAATCATTCATAAGATTTTAAACACTAATAATTTAATTTCACAAAAGCATGTACCACATGAATTTATTTAGATATTTAGAAAACTCTACCAATAAAGATTTGAGATTTTGTTTCTAAATGATGTGCATTCACAAATGTTGACCCCATCTTTAATGTTATGAGATTTAAAATATGGCATCAACTAGTATAAACTAAATGCTTAGTCTTTTAAGTAACCATTTAAGAAAACTTTTTCTAATTTTTAGAAGGATGAATGTGATAGCCAACTTCATCTTTGACAAATTTCATCCCCTATAAATAGAGATGGAGTTAATGGCCCGAGGATGAAGAAAATTGAGTCCTAAGTTGACAAAAAATCAGCCTCCCTCCCCAACTTTTCTTTTTTCTGTCGTCTCTCTCTTCTTTCCCCTTCTCAGTCGTACCTTCAGCCACCAACACTCTTACCACCATCTTTCCCACTACAATCTACTCCACAATCAGACGCCCAACCACCTCACGTGGTGGTTGCACCACCTCTCTCTCTCTCTCTCCTCTCTGCAAAACTCTTCTTCCTCTATGCCACCACGACCCCAGCAGCAGCAACATCAGCAGAAACTACCTCGTCCAAAAGCTTTCGTCCTTCCCAACAGCAGCTGGGGCGACGACTTTCTCCTCAACCACTCCAACCGTGAGCTTCCCCTCTCCTTTGGAAGCCTATGCTTTTTCCTTTTCCAGCTGCAACCAACGCCAGCCGCCGACCTCACCACCTCCAGTCACATCGTGCGTAACCAGTCAGGCCGCCAACTCCTTCCACACCAGGTAAACCTCCCTCCTCTCTTCTTCTTCTTCTTCCTCCCTTCTCTGCTGCCACTGCATGCAAATAGTAGAACGTGAATTATAATTCATGTTACACTGTTCATACACTTCGTAATGAATAGTGCAACATGAATTATAATTCAAGTTGCACTATTCATGCACCTTAGTCACTGGGCTGTGCCTATCTCAGCCCAGCCTAGTTGGCTGGGCCGGGTCCAGCCTAAAAATAAATAGAAAAGAAAAGAAGAAAGCTATGTTGGTTCGAGATCGACCCAATACTTGTCGGACTGGACCAACAATTTTGGGTCGAGATTAGACCAACCCATATATATATATTATAATATTTAAAAAAACAAAAAAAATCCAAAAAAATCCAAAAATCATTTCAAAAATTTTGATTTTCTCAAATGTTTTTCTACCAATTTTACATAATATCGGGTTGTATATTTACACTGTAAAATACAAATTTGGTATTAAAATACTCGATTTTCTCCGAAATATTTCAAAAAAAATTCAAAACCTTTAAATTAATTTCCCTTTTCAAAAACAAAAAAAATATTTTGTTTTCATGCATACAGTCAAATCCTAAAATGTTTTCCAAGCATATTTTCATAAAAAAATTGTATTTTTCTCATGTTTTGAAAATCCAAGAAAAGATGAACATCATAACCAGTTTATGATCATCCATTATGGTTAGGCCAAAAAATCAAAAACCTTTTTTCCAATTTTTTTTTTTAGGGTTCAGATGTAGACTTTAATATCTTTAGGGTGTCAAATTACACGATAAAGATACAAGGTGTAAATAAATGCGATGCTAAAATTCAGACTTTAGAATGGTTAGGATTTAATCCGATAAGGTAGAGACTCTCTCATGAAGAGAGATTTGCCTTGAACCTTAGAAAAGACCAACGAATAGAAACCCGACTTAGAAAAACAATCAAACAATAATACAACATACCTCAAGTAGGGTGCACCGGGGGTGATGCATCTTTCCCTTGCACAACCAGTCCCTTACCGAGACTCTCGCAGACCATAGGTTCCTAATGACCATAATGCTTGGTGGCGATTCTTAAATATTAATCATAATTTTATAGTTAAATCCAAAAACCTTTCCAACACAACACCTCATCAGGAGACACGACAAAAGCCTCCGTCGTCGCCCAACGACGTCGCGGTGTACCCAGCGACAATTTGAAAGGGCATTATTATATCACCTATAATTTAGATTTCTTATTTAACCACCCAAACAGATATAGTTAAGGTGGTGAATTTACTTGTAACTTTAGATATTTCAATTATTGATCCAAAGATTTATTTATGATGTCATATCATATATACAAAGTTACAACTTTACTACTATGAATTTGAATATATACCCAAAATAATTCTTCCTTGATACTACCATAAGTATTCCACTTACCCCATAACTATTGAGTTAAAGTTAAAGGTTATAGAATTTTCAAAATTCATATTATAAGCCATACATATCAATTATCTTGTCCAACTATTTCTTTCTTTACATTCCAATTATTTGGCTTCTTTTACAATTTTCTTTGATATGCTCAGATTTGCTATAATTGTTTTAAAAGTTTTCATTTTTATGAACAATTGTAGTGGATTTTCTCTCATTCTCTTTCATGCTCTCTCTAGATTCATCACGCTCCCTCCACGACTGAGTTCATAATTTTAGATCTTGTCATTCCATCTTTATATTTTACCAAAATGCCAGGATCGCACAAGTTAACGCCTAACATAACAGCTTGATTTAAAAAATTTGTAGTATAATCCTATACACTTTGACCATGTTCTTAACGCAGATATTATCATTTGTTTCTCAAGTCGTCTTGATAACCACATGGGGAAAATCAATTTTGTAATAAATCTGTAACTGCATGTTTGGATATGTGGAAATTGTCGACTTCCATTCCATCAAGATATGCCTCCCAAAGTGTGAATGTTTGTATATTACTTGATATTGGAATAAACCTCTAAACTTCAATAACCCATCCAATTTTGACAGGATCCAATTCATCATTATATAGTAGAATTTCAATACATACCATCATCTTTAATGGCTTTACCATCTTAGTTCCACATGCTCCCCCATCACAAGTTTTTCAATTATAAGTGTCTTAGAACTGTATGAATTATTTATTTTTTCTCTCTTAATATTTTTTAATAACCCCATAATGTCTTTTAATTGGTTCTCTAAAGACTACATCTATTTATCATCTTAATTATCTTCTTTTTCACTAATTTTAGACATGCTAAACTTTATTATTATTATTTTTTTACCAATTTTAGGATCAAATTATCCTAATTTAAGATTCAATGACCTTCTGCCTTGTATGCACATTCAAGCTCTTATACCTAAAACTTGATCTTAAAGCTAACCAACTCTTTTTCAAATTTGATGCTAAGATATAAAATCAATATCGTAAGGAACAATTGTAAATGCAAGTAGGTAATTTAGAACATAACAAAGCAACTATTGAATAAAAAAAATAGAGAGAAAATAATTTTTAACATGATAAAACCCTAGGGTGGGATGGCTAAATCAATGCAAAAATAATCCACTAACTTTAAAAAAAAAAAAAAAACAATTATAGAGTAGAATCTAGGGTTAAGAACACTTATTCCTTGGTGCTAGCCTTTCACAATTCCCAAAACTCACTATATATATATATATATATATATATATATATATATATATATATATATATATATATATATATATATATGTTTTCTAAGCATGCTCAGTAAAGTCAAGCTCTCATACCAAAAAAATGATATGAAATCTAACTAGTATATTTTTTATATTTGATGTTAAGCTCT
The DNA here is from genome assembly GCF_000002775.5 of Populus trichocarpa. Lineage (NCBI taxonomy): Eukaryota > Viridiplantae > Streptophyta > Magnoliopsida > Malpighiales > Salicaceae > Populus > Populus trichocarpa. Next base: position 7,542,282 of record NC_037297.2, on the reverse strand, counting down.
CAAATCAATAACCCAAAGAACAATTGTACATACAAGTAGGTAATTGACAACACAACAAAGTAACTAAAAAATAAAAAAAAATAAAAATTCTCAAAACTTACTATATATCTTCATTCTTATGTTTTCTAATTTTTTTCTCTTTGTTTTCCTATTTTTTCTCCACACTGAAAACAAATTACACACACATATGCAAGGGGTTCTTTTCTAATGTAATAAAAACCCTTAGAAAAACAATAGGTCAACACTTACAGAGGCCATGGCTCGGGTGCCACATATTAAGATTAGTTATGGATCTTTTCTAAAACAATCTAATTGGGTGGCTAAGATACCAAACATGAATGTTTTTCTCAATCATGACTAATTTCTATAGATAGACAATTAAATTATGACTAGGAGCTTTTGGTACTTGTTGTGTTTTATTGTGTTGTTTTGCCTACTGTAGTGATTGATTTGCTTTGTATTATTAGATTAAACATGTTAAATTATTTATTTATGAATAAATGTGTTGGGATTTAAATCACCTAATTATTGGTAATCTATTGTTGTGTGTATGAATTGAAATTATTATTAAGGACATAACCAAAAGTTAAGTAAATAAATAGGAATATTATATAATTTAATGGCTACTTTCATTGATACATTAAGTCTATTAAAATAACATATTAGTATTTTTAAAGGTATGTTCATTTACAAGAACTTAAGTCTATTTAATGTTGATATAAGGCCCATCCAACTATAAATGAAAAATATTGATAAAATAACTTACCATAATAATATTATGACAGTCAAATACAAAAAATAACCAATCAGTTCAATCAAATCCAAAACAAGTTTAAGTAGAGTCGATTATACTCTCATTTTGGCTAGTTTTTTGGGGGCCAAGTCCTAGGATATACTTTGATAAGAAGCACTTTAATAAGAATGTTTAAAAGTTTTCAACCATATTTTGGGTATCACATGCCCACACAATAGACACCATAACAAGGTCAGTCTAATTTGGGCATATGATCGTTCATGAGGTACCACCTACACCACAAGTGTATAAGTAGTTTCAAGCAAATTACATGTCCTAACCACCTTATTTATAACAAACACAACATGTACTTAGGTAGTTTAGTGTCCCCATAGACTATTTTTTATAACGCAATCTCAATTTTTCTATATTCTAAGGACTTATTGGCAACCAGCAAGGTAGGTAAAGAATTAATAGAGTTGAATTAGCCTAATACTTAAGAGAGATAAAGTTTAATATTGGATGTACATCCATACCTATATACAATCATCCATATCCTTAATGGATTGACATGCTACATCCAATTTCTATAGGAATCACAATAGTTGACTTTAAATAGTTTTTTAGGGAGCACAATTAATTAACAAGCGAGAACATTGCTTAGTTCAATAATAAGTATGACAATGGTGTTGTTTATCCTTTTACAAAACTAATGTTATTTGATTCATTAATGACCAAGACTGTATTTCACTATTTTTCTACACTACCACTTGACTCCAATAATAGCTAGGAAGAAATGAAAGCTCGTTCTTACAAGCATTTTTATATAATTGAACCGAAGGTAACATTATTGACTTGGCCAAGATAGACTATGACCTAAGGGAGTCTATAAAAAGTTTTGTCCTTTGTTTTAGAACTTTGAAAACCATGTACACTACAACTATAATAGAGTATGAGTGCAAGTTAATTTTGAAAGGGGTGTAATGGAATATAAAAAAAGGGTTTGTAGAGACCAAATATATCTAAGTATTTATACTCTTACAAATGACATTGTCTAATATAAAAAGATATTGGTTAATGGAGCAGAAAATAAACCATTTAGAGGAACTTACCTAATTGGCTACTTTAACAAGGTTGTGATTGCCAATTCAATGGTCAGTTAAGACTCTAATAAGGATTTTTCAATAACTTTAACAACAATTAATATCGATTACAAAACTTACAAAGGAAAAACCATTTGAGCTTGTTTTATTAAGAAATCCAAAAAAGGCTAATAAGGGAAGAAATATTTGACCCATTGATCAGGGAAAGACAAACCAAACTCGACTCATTTTATTAAGAAATCCTGAAAATAAAAAAAAAATACTTAATTTGACATCAAGAAAGTCAAAGAGATATTCAACTAGTTGATCAGGGAAGGATAAACCAGACTCTTTAGCAATAACATAATCCTTATTATTGAACAAATGTAGAGGAATAATTATAATATGTGGCATGAATCATGGAAATATAAAACCAATAGTTGTGTCATCTTTATGAATTGAATCCATATGGCATTGAAAGTTGTTTATATTTGTTTCTTGGAGAATAAAGATAAATGTGGATAATGACTCAGTTTTTAAGGTAATAATGGTTTGTTGCTTCTACATTAAAACTTCTTGGTAAATGAGAAATATATTAGTTAAGGCCTGGTCGATCATGACAAAGGCTAGAGTTAGCACTCATAATATTATAAAAAAGAGGTATCTCAATTATAGTAAATCTAAAGAGTCGGCACATGAAAATCATGAAAAAACTCCCTAGGAAGTATACAAGTGGTCCATTTATCATACAATTCTACCTAAAGGAGGAAGACTTGAGTAGAAAAGCTAAAAAGATTAAGCAACGAAAGTTTAAGACCTTTAGGTCTAAAAGGTCTGTTAATAATGAATGAAATAAATATCAGCCACAATAAAAGTCATCCAAACTCAGTCACAAGAATGATGAATTGATCATTAATCATTAGCATCTCTTGGACTTAAAAATAAATGATAACAAGGTCGGCTAACCAAAATGTAGTTCAAAAAGATGTATCGTCTAAACAAACAAGTAATGAAGTATAAAGCTAGACTATATGACATACCAAGAGAATAAGTTCTAGGATAATAAAAGACTAGTTAGTTTGTTAGTAATCAACAACGACAAACACCTCCCAGATTGCTAACATGTAGTGTTAAAGATCAACCACATATATGATTAATGCTAGATATGATTGTCCTAATTAGACTAACAATAATACATATTGGTAAATATTTGCTAACGATATAATAAATCTACAAGAAAGGACCTTAACATGAAGGGCATGAAAGGTTCTAATCAAAACACCATCTTCATCCACTAAGAAGGTCACTTTATATCCTAAACAACTTAAAATGCATGTTCCTAAAAAAATACACACAAAAATAGAAAAGGTCATTGTGCAGATTATAAGCAACTTTGTATTAAGCAACCACCCACAAGTTAAAAAGACAAAGGTAAGGGCTAACCATGTAAGCAAGCCAAAAATCAAGCAAGAGCATAAATAAGATAAAGTTGTCCAATACACAAAGCCAATAGCATAAAAAAAAACTAGACCAAAGAAAATAAGCAGTTCAACAATAACTGAAAGCATGCCACCCAATTAACAAGATAAAAAAGTAGCCTCAATTGTTAGGAACAAAAATAGGCATGTTGATATTCCATTATTTATTCTAAATAAATGAATATAGAGGTGCATTATTTATACCAAAAATAAATAGCCACGTATCATTTGATCAATATTTGTAGCGTTGCACTTTGTAGTTTGAGTAAACCAGTGAAGATAGCTAAGATTGACCATCGACTAAGAAGATGATGATTCAAGATATTGATCGACAATCAATTTCTATTTGAACAAGAGTCTTTAGTAGTTGACATTGATGAATGTCACAATTTAATTATAGCTCTAACACATAATTTATAAAAGAAGGCACACAAATAGAAAGTATGAATTGTAATAGGATTCATGTTAAAAAAATCCTTATCTATGAAAGAAGTTTGTATAAAACTATGATTTATAGTTTACATAAAACTTGATCTTTGTAAAATTATAAATAGATCATTTAGCAATTGAAAATAATAGTCAGTCCTATATATACAATTTATTTTCAATTTTTATGTAATTTATTACTTTCTTTTATCTGCTTGGGGTTAAATTCCTAATTATATTTTCTCTTATGATGATTAATTGATAGATTGCATTTAAATAAATAATAATAATATTAGCTTTTTTTATACCCCTTGGAATATCAAACTATTGAATGTCATCATTCTTTAAACTAAAAAAGATTAGGAAAAGCATAAGTATGAAAGTGTTTATTAAGAAAATATGTGTGCGCGTGAATTTCAAGTTTTAGATGAAGGTTTAATGACATTAGAAGTCTGTTGGGTAATATTTGCTAATTATTTGCTATGATGAAAATAAATAAAAATAAAAATAAAATATTTAATCAAATTTTATTTGTCTTTAACTTCTTCAAATAAAATTAAAAAATCTTTCTAGTGCGAACAAAAACTAAAAAAAAAAAAAAACAATTCCAGTTGTAAATAAATGAAATTTTTTCATAAATTTGTAATATTTTTTGAATTTTTATTACATTTTTTAATATTTTTTTATCAATTTATTTTTTGAATTTAAATCAATATCTGAAACATATCATTTTCTTTAAAAATAAAATTAATGAAAAATTAGCTTGATCATTAATTAACTAACAAGGAAACCTCTTTTTTTTATAACAAACCTAACTATAATGATGTAATTGCCCTACCTATAAGAGTGTCTTAGATTATATTTTACATGACTTTTATAAACTGATTTAACTTGTTTTTTGAATTTTGACAAAAAATAGTTATAAATATGATTGGTTAGAAATAATATTTCACTTAATTAAAAAACTAGTTATAAAATTCATGTGTCATGTTAAAAAGATTCTCAATAAAAAAAAAATCAATACTGTAAGAACCTCTTTATATCATTAAAATGTGAAATGTGAGAATAACGGGGTGTGGTTATAAATTAATAAACTTCTCAGTAATTTATTCCGCATAGAGATGAATCGTGCACATTTGAATGTGGCGTCAATTTATAGAATACTTTGATGCTCTTTTGATCAAACTCCACTATTTCTTCTATTTTTGACATCCATCAAAAGAGCCCTCGTAATCTGCACAGCTAAATGTGGGTTCTCCGGTACAAAAGCTTCATATTTAGTAGAAAAAACTACATCCTCCATGTTTTTTACAATGAAATTCAAGGCAGTCTCCTTTAGTGTTTTGTTGGAACATGTATCCGAGATTTCTAACACGTCAAGAGCATTAGATGAGTTCAGGAATCTGAGCATATGCCTTTCGCAAAATTTGAGCAGGTATGGAATATCATATTTGTCAGCTGCAAGGGTCAATGAGTAGACATGCTTCTCCAGCTTTTCGCTAGGCAAGTTTCCACTGTAAAGAAATTCTAATAGAGACTCAAGCTCTTGATGGTTCAATTCAGGGAGCATTATGGTGTCGCTTGCAGGAGCTTTGTAGGCATCTGAGTCCAGCATGTTCTTAAATATTTCAGATCTTGCTGCCTGGGCGTTTACAAGGACAACAAGTACACAGTTAATTACAAGACATGATTGCTTAAGAATGCTTTTTCGACAAGCATTGGACACAAGATCGAATGTATATTCCAAGCAATTAATAGGTAGGAGCACTTTCCGAGCAATTCCCATAGAATTCACCTTCGAATTCCGTAGATAATAATAGAAATATACATATTGTGTTTGAGCTCACCAGTAATGCTCTGTGTGCAGATATGGAAGGCCCATCATTGCCAGGCTTGAGTTGTATGTCCGTGAGAATTTGATCTTTAAATAAGGCAATAAAGCTACTGAGAAAACTTATCTTCTCATTCAGTTCAGATTCTCTATCCTTCATACTAATCATCCATCTTGGAATATTAGCAAGTGGCTGAGGCTGAAGAAAAAGAGAGAGAAAAGAGCAGTTGTACAATTGTAAGAATTGTAGCTAGGACCTAGAAATACACCTCAAATCAGTGATCTTTGTGTTCTTTCTTTAGGTGGTGCTGATGGAAACTCTTAGCCATTGATTAAATATCGCTAAAGGCATGTGTCTACTGCATTGATGGATATATATATATATTAACTAATTAACAAATAAATAAATCAACTAGCTAGTAGAAAAGCAGAGCTTGCCTTACACGGATTTGGCGAAGAAGGTAGAGAATTGGTGGCCTTGTCAGCTGTTTCATCACTTTCAAGCTTGTTCATCAAGGTGATGACGCTCTTAGCTCCCTCGTAGCATGCTCCGCAAATGGTATTCCTTGGAGGCCTTAAGATCAATGGCATAGAGCAACAAATTGAGCAGTCCATTTGAAGATTTGCCTTTATTTGTATAACAGAAGGAAAGGCAAGGTGAGCTAGGTAGGAGGAGGAAGAGCGAGGAGGAGGAAAGGTGTTTCCTCTTTTAAACTCATGCCAACTTTCCCAAGTAGTTATCACCAAACCGTTTGTTATACCTGAATATATATATATAAATATACATTAAATTATGATTAATAGACCATGATTCCTTTATGCTGTATGTAATTAATTATACATGCTACCTTGAATGAAATGCCCACACCGCCCTTTTCTATAAACAATGAATTAATTAATATATATATATATATAGACTCATGAACAACTACAATAATCAACAATTGTGCATAAAATATTAGAGTAAAGCTCGGTTGTTGAATGAAAAACGAAAAGAAAGAAAGAACAAGGTTAACGAAGGAAAGTGGGTGAAGGGCTTTGTTGTCAATGAGAGAGACATGTAGTTGGGTGGGTATGGCGTTTGAGTGAGTTCTAAATAAAACTAAGAATAGCCCCTTCGCATAATTGCTTCTTTAAGGGAAGAATCCGAAAGTTAGGACAGGGAGAGGGACTTTCCAACCTTACAACAGCCAACATGTGCGGGGCTACCACGTCGAGGTAACTACTTTCTCAACACTGAAACATCATACTAGTATTTTAAGACTAAAACAAAAGCAAAGGAGCATTGCTGTTTTATAATTCAGCCAGCCTGGTTTCTCACACCTTACCCTTGCTATGCCCTTCTCTAATGATTTTGTGTGTATACCAAATGTATTTGGATGTGTATCTTGTCGCATAATTCCTTTACAAGTTTTGGGTCATGATTCATAATTTGGTGGTTAAAGTTGTACATTAAGTGCTCGGCATTACGCGGTCCAACCACACTTTTTAAAATTTTGAATTTTTAAATTCATTATGGATGATATTGTTAATTGAATAAAATCATTTTTATTTTTTTTAATTTTAGAGCCCACATAAATATACAAAAGAGAGAAAAGGAGAAAAATAAAAAATATATATATTAGTGGAAAGAACATGAAGAACGTCCAGAAAATTATCAAAGACTAGTTGGGAAGGATCAAAATATACAAGGTTGGAAAAATTTGCAGTCCAATATAGACTGATGAAGGCCTTTTGAATTGGAAAATTGAATTTAGGAAGGAAAATTCAAACTTGAGTGTTTAAAAAATCAATTGGGATTTTTCAGGGTTTAATTAAATTTATTAAGGCTTTAATTGGAAGAAAAATTGGCTTTTGAGTTCAATTTGGGCTTTTATTTGAAGAAATTAAAGTTTGGGGTTTAATTGAAATTTTGAAAAGCTAATTTGATCAAATCTGGGGCTTAATTGCACAGATATTAAAGTTTGATTGGCAATTAAAAACTTAATTGAAGAAATGCAAAACTAAGGACCAATTTGTAAAAGGCACGCAGCTTCAGGGACTAAAATCTATAAAATCAAAGGCTAAAATTGAAGAAAATGGAAAGATAAATAGTCAATTGAGGGTCAATTTGCATAAATTAGTAACCAAAGAGTAGAATGAAAAAGGCGTTGAACTTTAGGGTTGTTAATTGAATTTGGCAAGGAAAAAATTGCAAAAAATTAGAAGTTATAGGGTAATTTAGGATATAATCAAGAAAATTTGTGTAAGACCCAAAATTTTGGCTCAAACACAAGCCTAAGTCAGCCCAAACCCAGCCTAAGTTAACTTAGGTATATAAGGAAAAGTGGTAAGGGAATTACTTTTCTCTTTTCTAATTCTTATGGCCGTCATAACCCTCTCCTCATCAAACCAAGGATTTCAGTATATGATCTTGAGTTCTCCGGGTTCAAGAAAGGTGGAAGTAGCAAGTAAGTGATTCTCTCTCTCATGTTACTTTTGATTATGATTTATTTATGGAAGGGTAAAAAAAAAGATATTAGGGTTTATAAGGATTTGAAGTTTATGTTGTTAAGATTAATTTATGATTATTAGGAGTTTTATTTAAAGTGATTGATTTTGAGTATGTTGTTGGAAATAAGAATTTATGAGTTGACTTGTTTAAATTGATTTTTATGGGTTAAGAAATTCACTTCAACCTTGCTGGAAAATCTAGACAGAATGGTCTTGAGGTTGAAGATGATGAAATTTTATTTTGGTCATTGATTTATGAAAAGTACAGTTTAGTCCTTAAACTTAGGAAAAAATTATAATTTGACCCCTAAATGTATTTTGAGGTTCTGTATAGTGTTATTATAAGTTTAAGGATGATAAATCTCAGTTTGATAATTGATTTGGAATATTTTTAGTTTGGTCCCTAAATTTTGGGAATTTACATTTTAGTCCCTAAACTTTATAAAAATCACAGTTCGGTACCTGTTTTGTTCTAAAAATAATTGAGGATGGTTTATGGGTGAAATTTCAGTATGGTTATGAATTTACAGTTTGGTCTAGTTTTGGTAAAATTACGTTTTGGTCCCTGTTTTGAATAATTGTCGTTTTAGTCCTTAAACCTAGGAGACTAAACCTGGTTTTATTTTATTTTTGGAATCTTTTATTTGTGTTGCTTTGAGTTGCTTTTGAGTATATAGTTCGTATATTTATTGTAGGTTCTCCTAACGATCCTCAATAGGTTTTTCGAGTTTTTCATCTGATATTCCTTTTAGTTCTATATTTTTCGGGTGAGTGGGATAATCTTTAATATGCATATATTATAAATAAATATGTATGTTTATTATACGATGAGTACAACTAGTTAATTTCTTGAATATTTATATATGTTGTTTTATTTTCCGAGTACTTATTTATTCTTGAATTTACACTCGTAATTTATCGAACTAAATTCTATTTGATATGATATATGTTTCTTTGATGATTCTGTGAATATCTATTATACCTTAATATAAGACTTGTCAGTAACTCCATGCTAACGGAGAGTAGTTAGCCTATGTGCACATAGTATTCTATATACCTATCTGGTAAGAGAGGCATCAGCCTGTGGCGACTGATCATCCCATAGTGGTCACCTTCGGGTGTCATCTAGTCACCTTCGGGTGTTATCTGATCTCTGACATGTATTCCACTACTTTATGATAATATGTTTAGTATGTATATGTATATGTATATCAAGATAAATCGTATTGCAAACTATTAATATCTAAAATATCTAAAATATATATTAAATATTATTCCCTCACTGAGTTGGTTGAACTCACCCCTCATTCTTAATATTATTTCAGGTTCTTTGTTTCTGATAGCAGGTGAACTTTGTTGAGTGTTCCTGCTTCTTTAGTTTTGGTCGGTATGCCTTGCTTATTTTGCGAGGCTTTCCTTTTAGTTTTGATTCAATGTCTTAGACGCTCCACTGTTACCCTATTTTAATTAAGTTTGGATTTTTGACAATGTAATGAGTATTATGGATTATTGTTTTTTGTTTTAATTACTGATGAGAAGTTTTGAACTATCTTTTGGTTTCATCAGTTTTGAATAATATATTATTTCTAAAGATTATGAAATGCTGCATATTTTTGAATAACTTGTTCTTTTGATATGTCCGTTCTGAGGCTTAGCGTAGGTCATGGACCCAGGATTCGGGTCGTGACATTTTGAGATGTAAGGGCTAAATTGAATTTTGGCCAAATTTTATATTAAAAAACCTAATTTCTCGGTGGTTAACCTAGACGTCTAGTTCATGTTCAAAATGCACTGATCATCTTCTTCTTTTGGTAGTTCTAAGCTAATCGAGTTGGCACTTCAAATAAATGAATGTGAAAATTCAAACCTCTAAGTTGAGTAAAGTTGGATCCAAACAAAAATTGTGCACTTCTTCTACCATCTTCAGGTGATCTCTGATGATGTGTACATCGGATTTGCTTTGGCAAAGTCGTGAAAGTGATCAACTCAATTAGCCTTGTGACATAGATTTTGCAAAACCATTAGATTTTTCATGTTTTCACGCTTCAAACTTTTTTAGTGGGTTCTTATCAAAGGATAACATGTTTATCTCAAGATCAAAATACTAAAAATAGCTCATTGGTCTCCAAGTTTAACAAAACCACCAAAATTTCCAAAATCAAGTTTGTTCCAAAACCACCATTACAAAACTAGGAAGGTATAGAGCTTCCAATATTAAAACCATTCAAAACCATCCTCGTTTTTATTAGAGGGTCAAGCATTGATCAATCATAATCAAACCTTGATCAAAATTCTAGCTTGAAACCCTATAAATACCCCTGAAAAAAATAAAGGGATAAAAGGATTGGAAAAGGGGGTAGGAAAATCTTGATAAGAAAACTAAGTGTGAAGGTATAAAAAGAGCACAAAGATTTCTTAAGCTTTGATTGTGGTAAAGCTAAACTTTGCTGGAGAAAAACATAAAGTGGCATAACCATTAGTGAGCTTTGAAGGTATAAGCTTCCTCTAACCTAGTAGGTGATGTCCATGAGACACACCTCTAGTTTATTTTACATGTTTATGAACTTGTCTTGGTGTTATAATATCTTTAATTTTGATTTTGATTAATGCATAAAATATTGTTTTTTTCTTTGTTTATCCTACTTCGAGTTGTTTGTTTATTAATGTTCTTGGATGTTTATAAGATGTTTGGATGTTTAGATTAGATGAAATGTAGTAGTTTTGAAATCTGCTAAAAGTGGCAATGGATGTTTGATGTTTTTTTCTGGGTTGCAAATGCATGTTCTTAGTTCTTGAGTTTAATTTGGGTCCCAAGTATTTAAAGAGTCAATTTTAGATCGAAATTTGATGAACTTTTTTTGTTGTCAATAGGGCTGCAGTTTTGCTTTAGAAACTTCATGCATGATCTTGAGAATGTGGTGTTTTTTTTATACCTATTTTGATTCAATCATATGTAACAATGATAGGCACGGGGTAGGGGTTCAATTTTTATAGTTTTTTTTGTCTTAGTACAAGTTATTATTGTGTCTAACTCAATCACAAGCTTGAATTTAACTCTATTAGGAATGGTCTATTTGACTGTGGGTTTCTGGATCTTTATATTCATAAAGTTTTCATTAGTTAATATCAAATCAAGACCCTAAAATCAAGTTATATCCCTTTATTTTTTACTTTTTGTGTTATTTTATTATTATCGTCATCTAGAACCTAGTTGAGGCAAAGCTTCTAAAAGGGCATACTAATCGTGATCTAGTTGTATAAAATTAAATTATGTTATATCCCTTTATCTTTTCATTTTTTGTGTTATTTCATCATCGTCGTAATGCTTTCTACACTTGCAGCATAATATAAAAAAAGATAGGTTATTTGCAAAATGGTTGTTTACAATCATAAAATCAAGTTAATATGTCATCCAAAAGCAAGTCAACATCCAAGCAAAGTGATGATTCGAGAACGAATTCTTTTGAGAAAAAGAGGAGTGATGTGAATTAACAAGCATCACTAAATAATCCACTAGAGGTATCAATTAGACCTATTTCAAGGTGTGAAACTAAGATGATTCAAGAGGAATTGATTATGATGATTCTGTATTTTGGTAAACAAATTCCAAATCCATCATACTAGACCTTTATGTACTTTATGGTCCATATCAGAAGCTACATAAGGAATTTGGTTACGACTCTAGTTAGGTTGGAAATAAGACATCTTAATCTTTCCATCCATATATGGCAGTCCCAGTAATTCATTCAAGCGAGAGAGAATACATTGTTTGAAGTTAGGCCAAAAGTTGTTACATGGGTTTTGCTATTTGTTTACTTATGATTTATGGACTTCTTATTTAGTAAGGATTTTTTTTTTCTACAAGGAAAACATAGGTCACAACAACTGAGATTATTTGAAGGGCTCTCATGTCAATAACTTGTGTTTATTTTTGTTTTATGGATTTCCTCAATCGCAAGGTTTCCTTATCATTTAATGAGATTAAAAGGTTGTTTTCGGGCTTATTTTTATTAATGTATAGTTTTAAGCTAATAGTCATTATCTTTGACTTGACCATTAGATCAAGCTAAAAGTTCACTAGAAGATTTCAAAGGTCTTAATTTATATCAAATTAAATTTTCAGGTCAATCGGACATCCAAAAGGCTTTGATACAAATTATTGTTATGTCAAGCGCAATCTCAAATCTTAATTTAACTTTCTAAAAAAGGATCTATTTAACTGTGAGTTTTTTTATATTTATAACCATAAGATTTACATTAAAGATCTAGGGACTTAAATGTTAATTTTGGACTAATTTTTTATAGTGATCCTTTTAAAGTTCACACTCACTTTTTGATTAAAATTTGTCTTGGGTCCACCTCATCACTGTGAGTGGACAACCTCATTGCCATTTGTTTTTCACTTGTTAAACATCAATATAAAACTTGGTTTTAGTACCAATACTCCTAATTTTGGAAAATATTAGGTTTAAATTTTTATGGACTCATTTGTTATTTTAAAAATAAAAGGAAAAGTGCTACCCCTCTCAGTGTTCAAGATCATGGCTCATGAAGAGTTTGTGTGGTAAAAAGCATAACCAATTTTTTCTCCTTTGGGCTAAAAATTAATTTTGAAAACAAAGAAAAGCTATTCATTTTCAATGTCCAAGGTAATATCTCACATGAAGTCCATTTATCTTAGGCACTTAGGTTGAATAGCTAGACCATTTGAATTAATATTTTTAACAAAACAAAAATGAGCTTATTTATTTTTTAAATCTTAAAAGTCAGCCTAATAGGCCTTTTAATATTGGCCTTGCAAATATGGTTCAAAAGCCAAAACACCTTAATACACAAGTTTTACTTAAAATGTGTCAATTCCTCAAGAATAATCAATACTCAAGCTAATAATATAAATTTGAGATAAAAACATAAACTTGGAAATGAATGACCAAAAAAACAGAAAGAGGGTTAGTATACCTAAGCAGTAAAGTAAGAAGTTACTAGACAACAGGGACTTCTTAGAGTATTCAAATCTCTAAACCGGAGTTGAAATGACTCTAATGTAGAAATCTCAATGACCTAAAAATGCAAGCCTAAATTCACAAGCTCTGATTGTTAATGTTTTTCTCTCTAGCCTTCTTATTATGGATATTAATTTTTATGACTCTCTCTCTCTCTCTCTCTAGGCTCTGATTGTTAAAGCCAATGAAAGACATGTAAAGCTAGCTAAGATAGTATGAGAGCCAAATGCTCTCTGTCAAAACCAAAATGAAATGATAAAATCACAACAAGGATCACGACAATAAATAGATAAAGATAAACCAAAAATTCTCTCAGTGTAAGAACAAACAATGCCAAAGTCTAAGAGGACATTATTTAAAGTTAACATGGCAAAGCCTAAATTAGGTGAAACACTATTAGGATAGAATGGGTTCGAGAGAAAATGAGAGGTGTTGTTGGGGTTTCAATCTCTCAAGATGGCTAGGGTTGAAAATGTTTCTTTGAAGGAAGACAAAAAGGTGAAGAGATGATTATATACCTGGCATCGAAATGGTGTTGTTGGCCTTGTTAAATTTCAAAATGGTCCCTAAAGATTAGCTTTGTTGTTAAAGTTAATACTTATAATGCTTTTGATTTTTCAGATAAGGCCCTAATCGGAAAAAACAATTAAAATCTCTCATTATATCCCTGGCCCGGTTTAGAAACCATCATTTAACTCTTCCCTTTAAAGAAAGGCCTTTAGATCTCAAAACATTTTTGTTTGACATTAAAATCAGGTAAATTATTTAATTAAGCTCCTGGTTGAATGGATAGAACCTCCCAAATTATTTGCCAATTTGATGATTTTGGTATTCAGTACCTCATTACCCTCAATTACAACTAATTTAAAATAAATTAAACCCCTGGGAAAAATGACCTTATCTAACTAACACCTGAAAAAGATTTTGTCTAGTCTACTTTTAAATATTTTTGGGTTTTCTTGTTTTTTTGAAGTATTTTTGGTATTTCTGAAAAATAACTTAGGAGTAAAATATGGGTTATAACAATGAGATTACTTTAAGAGTTGATTGCAGAACAAATTGCAAGAGTCCTCTTCGACTTAAAATTAAATAAAAATTTGTAAGGGTCCATATAAACTCAATTGCTAGAGCTTTCTCATGGCAAGGTTTGACTCTAATTTTCAAGACCCCTTTAAGACTTAAAAAGTAAAAAAAAAAAAAAAAACAATATGTGAGGATCCTCTCATACTCTAAATGGCATAACAAATTTCAAGAGTCCTCTAACACTCAAAAGTAAATAAAAGATTTGTGAGAATCTTTGGAGACTCAATCACAAGATCCTCTTGATGGGATGATTTAACACAAATTTATAAGGGTTCTATAAGACAAAACATAAAGAAACAATTATCAAAGTTCTCTAAGACTTAATCGCATAACAAATTGCAAGAGTCTTCTGAAACTCAAAAGTAAAGAAAGATTTGTGAAAATTCTATTAGACTCAATCGCAAGAGCCTTTTGATGATAGGGTTTAGCTCAAATTTTAAGGAGCCCTATGAGATTTAAAAAGTAAAGAAAAACCTACGAGTATCTTCTGAGAATCTAAATTGAAAAAAAATGAAATTTGCAAAACTCTTATAATTTTTAAAAAGTAAAGACAAACTTGTGAGAGGGTTCTTTAAAAATCTAATTTAAAGAACAAATTGCAAGAATCCTCTAAAACTCAAAGGTAAAGAAAGATTTGTGAGTGTCCTCTTATACTTAATAGTAAAAGGCTCCCAATGGTAGGGTTCAATTTAAATTTATAAGAGTTCTTCAAGATTTAATTGGAAGAGCCTCCTAATGCTAGGGTCTGGCTTAAATTTGCAAGATCCCTCTAAGACTCAAAATGTAAAGAAAACTTGTAAGGATTCTAATACTCCAAATCATAAGAAAAAAAAATATAAAAATCAAGAGTCTTTTGAGACTTAAAAAGTTTTAAAAAACTATGATAACACTCTAAGACTTTAAATTGCATAACAAATTTCAATAGTCCTTTACCATTCAAAAATAAAAAGAGATTTGCATAAGTCATCTAAGATACAATCGTATGAGCCTTTTAATGACAAGGTTTAGCTCGCATTCATAAAATTCTTATAAGACAAAGGGTAAAGAAAAAATTATGAGAATGATAAAAAACTTGATTGCATAATGAATTGTAAGAGCTTTCTGAGACTTAAAAGTAAATAAAGATTTGCAAGAGTCCTCTAAAATGCAATCACAAGAACCTTCTAATGGAAAGGTTCAACTAAAATTTACAAGAGTTCTCTGAGAAAAAAAGTAAAGAAGAATTTATGACGTTGCTTTAAAACTGAATTGCAAAACAATTTATAAAAGTTCCATAAGACTTAAGAGTAAAGAAAGCTTTCTGAGAGTCCTCTAAGACTTAATTGCAAGAGCCTTATGATGGAAAGCTTCAACTTAAATATGCAAGAGTCATTTGAGACTTAAATAGTAAAGTAAAACCTGCAAGGGTCCTCTAAGGCTTTAAATATCAAAACAAATTGAAAGAATTTGCTTAGATTTAAAAGTAAAGAGAGATTTGTAAGAATCCTCTAAAACTCAATCATAAAAGCCTCTTATTGGCAAGGGTCGACTTAGATTTGCAAGAGTCCAAGACAAAACATAAAGAAAATTTTATGAAAGTCCTCTAAGACTTGATTTTAGAAAAAATCACATGAGTCTAATAAAACTCAAAAGTAAAGAAATATTTGTGAGAATCCTCTAAGACTTAATCATAAAAGCCTTCTGATGGAAATGTTTGATTTAAATTCGCAAGAGTCCGATAAGATAAAAAAATAAAAAAAATAGAAAGAGTCCTTTGAGACTCGATTGCAAAAAAAATATTGCAAGAGTTCTCTTAGACTTAAAAGCAATGAAAGATTTTTAGAGTCTATTAGACTCAATTGCAAGAGCCTTTTGATGACGGGGTTTGACTTAAATTCACAAGAGTCCTTTAAGAGTCCAAAACTAAAGAAAAACCTACAAGGGGCCTCTAAGGCTCTAATTATCAAAATAAATTGAAAGAATTTGCTAAGATTCAAAAGTAAAGAGAGATTCGTAAGAGTCCTCTAAAACTAAATCATAAAAGCCTCTTAATGACAAGGATCGACTCAAATTTGCAAGAGTCCTCTAAGACAAAACATAAAGAAACTTTTATGAAAGCCCTTTAAGACTTCATTTTAGAAAAAATTACATGAGTCTAATAAAACTCAAAAGTAAAGAAATATATATATATATATATGAAAGTCCTCTAAGACTTAATCATAAGAGCCTCCTGATGGAAATGTTTGATTTAAAGTTGCAAGAGTCTGATAAGACAAAAAAAGATAAAGAAAAATCAATAAGAGTCCTTTGAGACTTGATTGAAAAATAAAATAAAATTATAAGAGTTCTCTTAGACTCAAAAGCAATGAAAGATTTTTAGAGTCTCTTAGACTCAATTGCAAGAGCCTTTTGATGACGAGGTTTGACTTAAATTTGCAAGTCTTTTGAGAGTCCAAAACTAAAGAAAAACCTGCGAGTATCCTTCAAAGCTTTAAATATCAAAACAAATTGAAAGAGTTTGCTAAGACTTAAAAGTAAGGAGAGATTCGTGAGAGTTGTCTAAAACTTAATTGCAAAAGCTTATTAGTAGCAAGGGTCGACTTAGATTTGCAAGAGTCCTCTGAGACTTTAATGTAAAACAAATTATATGAGTCTTATAAAACTCAAAAGTAACTCCAAGACTTAATCATAAGAGCCTAATGATGGTAGGGTTTGACTTAAATTCATAAGGGTCCACTAAGATAAAAGGTAAAGTAAAATTTTCATGAGTCCTTTGAAACTCATTTGCAAAACAAATTGCAAGAGTTCTCTTAGACTCGAAAGCAATGAAAGATTTTTATAGTCTCTTAGACTCAATTGCAAGAGCCTCCTGATGACAGGATTTAACTTAAATTTGTAAGAGTCCTCTAAGACTCAAAAACTAAAGAAATACTTGCAAAAGTCCTCTAAGACTCTTCGGGTTTTGAGTACAAATTATAAGATTCCTTTAATACTCAAAAGTAAATAAAGATTTATGAGAGTTTTTTGAGACTCAATAGCAAGAACCTCTTGATGGCAGGCTTTAACTGAAATTTGCAAGAGTTCTTTGAGACTAAAGAAATAAAGTAAAACCTATAAATGTTTTATGAGACTCTAAATCTCAAAACAAATTGCAAGAGCCTTCTATGCTCAAATTAATGACCCTTTTATTAAAATTTGTTAAGGAAAGAAAAAAAATCAACAAAAAAGGACCAAAATGTAAAATATGAAAATCTTATGGTCAATCTCAAATAAAGTTTTGTTTAGACCACCTTTTTTTTTTCTTACACTGCAATTCCTTTAGTTTTTGTAATATTTTAGTCCCCAAGTTTGAGAGAGAAGAGAAAATCACCTAAAAATGGCAAAGGAGAGAAAAAAAATGGTGAATGACCATTTTTTTATGGGAATCTTGTCATTCATGGTGTCAACTGGTTTAATTCAACGTGAGAAGTTCAATGATGATAGATTTTTTCTATTAACAAGCTTGAAAAATAGATTGGGTTTTGTCTAGATTTTTTTATCCAGTTTATTTTTATTTTTTAGAGTGATTTTGGAGTGTTTTTAAGATACATAGGTGGTTTGTGGAGGTTTTTAGGTCAAACTAAATTGAAAATGACTTTTAGAACCTCTCGATTTTTAGCTAATGCAATGATATCCAGATTGTAGGCAGTAGCCTAAAAGGCAACATGTCCCTTGCCATAGCCTTTGCATGTCATCCACTTAATAAATAAAAAAAGCAAACAATGCTGAGGTAAAAAAAACCAATCACATGATTGAGTTTTTATTTATTTATTAAGATCAAGCTTGTTGCCCTGACTTATGAATGTCTGGTCTCATTTTTAATTTTATTTTTTTATTTTTTTATTCCTTTTCATTAACCATTTCTATTAAATTAACTGTTTGTTTTTTAATAGTGAATTTTTTCTTATTTTTTTTATTTACATGATATTTTAAAGAGATTAGTTTGATTTGTCTTTAATTTCTTTTCTTTTATATTTCATATAAATTAGCTATATTTGTAAAAATCCTTTATAGAAAAATAAGAAAAAATCATATGTTTTTAGCATTACCAATTAGCCGCTAAGAATAAATAAAAACATTTAAAATAAAAAAATAACAGTCAATATAAGATATTTGCATATGTATTATATTTTATTTATATTATAAAAATTAGTTTTTCGATGTAGTATTTAATTAATATTAACAACTCCTTTTAATTTACTAGTTTATATATTTTTTAATTTATTTTATAAAATATAAATAATATTTTTTTTTCAATTAAAAAAACATATTATTCATGTAAATCTTATTAAATCAATCAAGTCATATAAATAACCTAAATAGTTTAATTTAAAATTTGGATTAATAATCGAGTCAAGATTAACGTTGAAGTTAATTACACTTTAAGGACATTTCATGCTGTTTAAACAAAAAAAAAAAGAATTGAACGATTCAAGAAAACTTTTAATCACGGCCGGTTATCTAGTTCTAAACATCTCCATTCTCCTCCAGTTGCAGAATTTCCCGCTCGTCAATACAAATAATTAAATAAATATCGGACGCTGTATTCTCATTATTAGCTTCCTCTTCACACCATCTATATAGTGTCTAATAACAGCAGCAGAATCTATCGAAAACAATGGAAGCAGAGAATATTAGGATTAATAATAATAATAATAATAAGAAAAGAAGCAGCAGAAAGCCACTGGCAGATTGCACGAACCTTTCACCATCTTCCTCAACATCATCGACTAACAACATTCCTTCTTCTTCTTCTTTTAAGAAACCATCCATTCTCTCCTTTTCTCTTAATAAATTCCCAAACACCAAAAATAAACCTGGATCCACCCCTTCCCACAAGACCCCTGCTTCCAAATCCGCCGCCGTTTCGCCCCCGACACCTTCTCACCCACCTGAATCCTCTCCTCTCCCTGGTAATCTAGGGTTTCCAGTTCGTTTCTATTTTTCTTTTATCGAGTAATTGCTCTTTGCGTGATTTTAGATTTATGGGTTTTTGTTATCTTATTAACTTTCGCCATGAATGATATTATTCTTTAATGGGTTTTTACCCTTTTTGTGTATTGTTGTTGATATAGCACAATTCGATTTCTCTGTGTTATTTTTGGATGCAATATTATTGTGGAGGGAGTATGCTTGTTTGGTAAATTTCTCCGGGTTTATGTATTTATTCATTTACTGAATTCTGAGAGCTAATGAGATTGATCATGTTTTATGATGTGAGATATTTAGGAAGTTTCGGTGATGAGATTTTTGAGCCGCATTCAGTTTACACTCGGAGACAGTCTACCGAAGGTAAAAGGAAGAGTAAAGGGAGGGCAAGTTTCACTCCTGCACCGAAGACCGAATTCGCCTCGTAAAGTTTCATTCACTATCTTTGTTTTGTCTTTCTTTTTTCTTTTACCCACTTAATACGAATTCATTAACATGAAGATGAATACACGTATAGATATTGTTATAACTGTGATTCGAAACAGCGAGCTACTTTACATCGTTCTTGTGATGAATGAATCATCGATTTACATAGGTTTGTATTCAGAAGAGCTGGCAGTGTCTAACATTTTATTGACAATGTCTAACTGGATTTTTATTGTTTGAAAAGGCATCTACTCCCTCTGTAAATGAATAAGTGATTGAATTGTGGAATTTTGAATGTTGATGGTAGTGGCTTTGTGGTATTTAGTGCCAATTGTGAATTCACATGTTAAAACAGGATAGCTACTTATGTTCTAGAGGTCTGTGGTCTTTTAGCAATTCAATTTCTAATAATTTGAAACTCTGTGCAAAGTGGAGGGATAAAATGGTCTAAAAGGATGTAAATGTATTTTTTTTCCTTATTGGAACTCATGTTATTTATTTTGGTTTCATCTCTCATAGATGTATTCTGATGGATGCTTAAGGTGTAGTAAACAACATTATGCTTACTTGGTGAAACTGCCAAGTAAGCGTTTGGGAACACGGTGCAAACCGCGTTCCCAAAAAAAATTTAAATTTTTTTTTGTTTTTTTTTTTGCTAAAATTTAATATGGTTTGTATGTTTTGGATCGTTTTGATGTGCTGATGTCAAAAATGATTTTTAAAAAATGAAAAAACATCATTGACATGCATTTCGGCACAAAAAGTTATTAGAAAAACAACCGCTACTACACTGCCAACCACTCTTTAACTGAGTTCGGTTTTCCTTAGGTTCTCTGACTTTGATATTGGTCGAACACAGATATGAGAAGCCTTGAAGTCCACGAACTGAAATCTTAGCAATTGTAATAGCATATGCTGCTTCAACTAAAAAACTTATTTTTGTTGTTGCATGAAAATATTGCTAATTGGTTTAATTTCATGTAATATTTTGCTCCAATGTGCTTCCCTATGTATTCATTTATGTGCAGATTCTCTCATTATAGATCTTTCTGGTTGATGAAAAACAAATGTGTTGTCATACCATTATGCTCTCTCAACCTTGTTTCCAGTCTTCATTAACAAAAGTCTTTCTGGTTTTGCCTCCATTGCAGGTATAAAATGAATGATGTTGGAGTTACTCATCCATCCAAGTCCTTGGCAGTGCATCGCAAAAAGGTTGGGGGATCAATGTAGTCTGTACTTCTAACCATTGGCTTTGGCATTGTTTTCACTATTGTTAAGCAAATCAGTTTTAATTCTAAAATTTTGTAAGGAGGCGTGCATCTCCTGGTCATTGGGTCATTTTGATTTCTGTGCTCATATGGATGATTTCTATTGTTATTGCTACCCTCTCCCATTGATTTCAAGCTGAGAAATTTGGGCTGTGCTCTTATAAAGAAGCATTTGATAAGTTCTTCACACGTTTTGCTTTCTGATACCCTTTTACTATTTTCTTTTAGGAGCATAATCAGGTTACATCCTGTATAATGTTGATCGAGTATTTATTTGAAGCATTGCTGGCAATTTTAAGGGAATTAATAATTGTTCTTCTCTGTGGTCATGAAATAGTTTGTCCTATGTAGAGTCGGTTGTTAAATTAACTGTTCTGTTTCTTCTTGCATCATTTTGTAAATTAGCTTTCTTGCTCTAGATTTTAAAAGAAATGCATATCTAAACTCATTTAGCTTGACTTTTAACTCTACAATGTTTTTACAGAGACGATGTGGGGCACTGTCTGATGGAGATGAGAAGAAGCATGCCCTGCCACAGGATTATATTGAGCAGCAGAGAGCTTACTTTGCAGAAATCGATGCATTTGAACTCTCCGAGGAGGAGGTTGGTTCAAGTAATGAGTTGGACTGATTGGATCGAGATGGAGAATATTCTACATTATAGGATGAGCTATCAAGTCAGACTAAGCATGAAATTTTATATGTACATGTAGAATAGTTTAACACTCATGTTCTGCTGTAAATGCCTCCTAACTCGTGTGCTTGGCAATGTTTGGGTGTAGTTTAATGCACGGAAAATCCTTGGGCGAAAGATTATGTCTTTCCATAGAAAAATGTTCAAGGAAATGAACCTGGATAGATTTCTCTGCAATTTTCCAAGTTCTATTTTGCAGGGAGTAAAATTTACGGGTAATGAGTTTTCTGTTTACAAGATTTGTAAATATTATGCATTTATTTCATTTTGCTGACCATTTGAGTTTCTGATTCTTGTTTCTACACAATTTCTAGTGGAACTATGTTGCAAGCTCTAGCTTCTGAGATGGGCGAAACATCTTGAATGATATCACAATTTCCTCTCTTTTGTTTCTTTATCCAGTTCATGGGATGGTAATGGTTTTTCTCCGTTACTCCAGTTCCTTGAAGGGAACCTAGAGCCGCTGTAGGATATATACTGCTGCCAGTCATAAAAGATGGGCCGCTTTCTGCAAATGAATTTTGATACAAGCCGAGTTGTTTTTCTCAACAAAAGAATGTTCGACGGAAGTCACGGTGAGTCTTAATTGGTGCACTGGTAAAAATCTTGAATTGCAATCATAAGGATGCAGATTGAAGTAATTTTGAGAGCAGCAGCAGTCAAATTTATACCAAGATTTTTTTTCAGATTAAGCTTAAATTATCTGATTTATATCAGCTGAAATGGAGAATTGTCTCTAATTTTTTTCCTCCGAGCCAATGGAATCACAGCTGAGTTATTTTCCTTTTTTATTTTGTGCTATGATAATACGAAGCTGTAGTAAAATAAAACTGTATCGCCTGAAAGAGCTACCATGTCGAGCGTGTTTGGCAGTGTGGTAGTGGTTGCTTTTCAAATAGCTTTTCGTGCCGAAATACATGCCAATAATGTTTTTTCATTTTTTAAAAATTATTTTTGACATCAGCACATCAAAACGATCCAAAAGTACAAACCGCACTCAATTTTAGCAAAAAAAAAAAAATTTAAAATTTGATCAAATGCAGGTTCAACCATAGAGCCAAACAGGCTCGTCCTATAAAGAGAGCCCTTGTGCAGAAAAGCTTGTTATGAGAGCACTTAGATTAGAAGTGGGTAGCTATTGCCTGTTTGAGAGTGTGTTTTTAGTTGTTTTTTACTCAAAAATATATTAAAATAATATTTTTTATTTTATTTTAAAAAAAATTAGTTTTGACATCAACACATCAAAATGATCTAAAAATATTAAAAATATATTAATTTAAAATAAAAAAATCTAAACTTTTTCAAAAATATTTTTAAAACCCAAAAGCAAACAAGATCACATGTGAATTCGCAAAATCTCTGCTAGCTGTGAGAGAATCTTTCTTCCCAACCCAACTACATAGGCCTAAAAAGTATTACTGGCCTCGCTATCATAATTATGTTTCTACTCTAGAGTGAGAAATACCAACCATGGTTTTGAAACTCGACCCGATCAAGTGATCGGGTCACGAGTCAGATGGGTTGACCTGGGTTGACCCGGGTCAACCCAAAAAAAAAAACATCTATATAAAACACCTAACTAGTTACAATGCAACACTTACATAAACCAAATTTAAATTATAAACCAACAACATAAATTTAATTCAATATTCAAAACACAAACCAAATATAAATTCTAAAATATTTAATACAAAACATCCAACAACATAAATTCTAAATTAACAACATATTCACTTTTGTTGAATGAACACATTAAGTTCTTCTGTGTTCATAGGAGCAAAATTTGGATCAAATATCGATGGAATTGAGTCACTTTGCATCATATGAAGACATTTTAAGACCTGACATAATTTATAAGAGAAAATATAATTTCAAGCCAACTCACTTTGCAATCCATTTATTAGATTAACAATGACAGCCCCATTGTTAATCACACATAACAGAAAAAGACTAATCAGTTGATGCTCTAGAAAATTAACAATGACAGCCTCATGTTTTCTCAACACAATACATTAATATTTGGAAACTGTTTCTCAACACAATACATTAGTATTTGGAAACTGTGGAAACTGACCAATTAAACTAATGGGAAATAGTTATTAGCAGCTGAATTGGAGGCAAAACACAATACTCAAGTGACCATCTAATCTAGACTTGGGCTTTATTTCATTATCAAGTCAGCTAGCAAAGCTAAAAATCGTTAACACTAGCTAAACACAATACATAAACAGACATTTTGGATATTAACACTAGCAAAGCTAAAATTCAAATATCGAGGGTCAATCCCCCAGTAGCATTTCTTAACCAATACAGCAAGTTGCACGTGAGAATATGGTAATTTATTCGCAGTAACCTTTTCTTTTCGATAGATTTCAAACTTGGGTTTAGAATTTCCTTTTCTTCGGCATAACTTGGGTTTCTGCAATGTGTAGAAACTGTCGAATGCAATTGACATCAACAGATTCAACACAATACAATATGCACAATTATTTGCAGAATAACTGCCGAATGCACTTGATAATGGTATTGGTAAAAGAATCATGGTAATAAGCATCAAATCATACACAAACAGAATCGTTTTCTTTTTTTCGCAGAAATTGAAATCAGGCTGCAGAAAAGAAAAGACAGAGAAACATACCTGAGGTGATTGGGCTGCGAATGAATCAAAGAACAACGAATCGATGCCAGCAATTGAAATTGATGCCAGCAATTGGGCTGCGAAGGAATCGGTGCCAATAATTCAAAAAACGGCAAAGAATAAAGAAAACAGAGAGTGAAAGAAGGAGATTCAAACCTTTTTCGCAGAGAAACAACAGCGATCAAGAGTCAAGATGTCTTCTACTCCTCTGCTTCTCAGCTGGGTTTCAAAGAGCTGATTTCCTCTTTCGTTAATTAGGTTTGCAACTGTCCTCAATTCTGCTTCATTCTTCTTCAGCGTTTTGGCCTTTTAAAAGGCCAAAACGACGTCGTTTAATAGCTGCGAATATAAAAACAAAATAGACCGGGTCTCACCCGGGTATGACCGGGTGGACCGGGTCCCGGGTCGACCCGCCGAGTCGACCGGGTTTCACTGGGCCAACTCCCAAGCGGGTTTTTACCTCCACCCGGACCGGTCCCAGGCCCGGGTTGGCCGGGTCCCGGGTAGACTTGCCGGGCCGGTCCGGGTTTTAAAACTCTGATACCAACATTTAGATAGCCTAGGTCATAAATATTGACTAAAATAAGAGTGAGAAATTTTATGCTTTGCATGCTACTAATTATTTATTTTGGAGCTTACATGAACAACCGAGTCTCTGGCTGCCGGAGCAACAATATCAGCACAAGACACCACGCAAGGACAAGCTCTTTCTACTTGAGCTTTAATGTCATCAATTACACTCTAATAGAGCCATTGTTAGGAACGGCCGTCTTCTCACCCGTAAAGATGGCAATGTCATCCAACAGAAGAGACCCATCACAACCCTAGCGGCAGCATTGTCCAAATAGATTGCTGATCATCAGTTTTTAATAAGGAAAAAACGAAAAACAAATTAAATAATTAATAAACATGCAAGATTGAGAATTTGTAATACATATACTAAAGGATAAAACATGCCAGAATTAATTTCATGTACTGACATTAACGAAGCAGTAGTGAAAAATGCCCCCATGCGTGTTTTCCTTTTTTATAACTTCAGAAACTCCTTTTTCACGTTGTTTTGAAACCCGGCTGATCCGGGACTGGAACCGGGTCAAGTTAAAGAAAAAATAGAGAAAGAAAAAACCTAGTGTAACCCGGTTGACCCGGTAACCTGGTTGACCTGATAAGACCCGGTCAAAAACCTGGTTGTAACTCATTAATTTTTATTTTTTTTTACTAAAACACTATCGTTTTAATTTTTTTTTTAAATAATCCTAATGACCGATAAAAATTCAAAACCCAGGTGTTGAAGTGGCCGGGCTGAAAACTATGGCTCAAATATAGCAAACGCTTTTGGCTTGTTTTCGAGTGGTGATTTGGTGATAGCATGCAATCAGCTACGAGAGAAGAACAAGCTACCAGGAGATAATAAAGCGTGAGAAACTTGTAAGGAACCATAACCATTTAATTTGTTTGAAATATTGACATTAAACCTAGGAAGATGATGATGATGGTTAATTCATCTTTGACCCATCCTATTTGTTTGAAATGGGCATAAAAAATTGTTATATATTCTTAATGAGCTAATATAAAATTAAAAATATAAATTATCATCTAGTTTTAAAGTTACTAGAAACTTTACCTAATTTTTAAAGGTTCTTCGTAAGCTGGTTATATAATAGAAAAGATAACAATTACTTTATCCATTTTTCTTGAAGTAAGATGATTCGTTTTTGTTTCCAATAATAAAAGGGTATTTATTATGCTTATATGATAAAAATTTACCTAAATTGAAATATGTGCATTTATTATTAAAAGCAAGAAATTATTAAGATCTAGGATAGTGATTTGAGACTTGAACTTAAAAACAAGGCTTAATCCTTACTTATGAAATGAGTACAAAAAATTGCTATTTACTTTTAATAAGCCAATATAAAACTATATCGATCTAATCCAAATAACATCAACTCATTTATTGTTAATGCTATATCCAAGAAAAAAATTTAATTAGAATTTACAATTCATTGATCAATTTAAATTGATGAAGAACATTCAAATAATTGAAAGAAGTAAAAATATAAAAATCAATGATATTTACATAT
The DNA here is from genome assembly GCF_000002775.5 of Populus trichocarpa. Taxonomy (NCBI): domain Eukaryota; kingdom Viridiplantae; phylum Streptophyta; class Magnoliopsida; order Malpighiales; family Salicaceae; genus Populus; species Populus trichocarpa. The sequence goes on along the minus strand of NC_037297.2, from coordinate 7,516,093 downwards.
CAAAACTCGTTCATGCTTAATGTAATTTTCAAGTAATAACCTAATTAAGATTTATAATTCTTAAGCTAATTTTGAGTAATGATATATATATACATATCAATAAATAAAGCAAGATCAAACAACACTAACATCAAGAAATTGTTTAGCATTAAATGCGATATCCGAGAAGAAACCTAGGCAGATCTTTAGCAACAAGAAAAACACAACTCAATGTCATGCCAAAGCAAAAAACACGAGAACAAATTTACAAAAGGGTGTGTTTGGCATTATATTTTGGAAATGCTTTTAAAAAATAAAATAAAAAATTACTTTAAATTAATATTTTTTTTTTGATGTTTTCATATCATTTTGATATACTAATATTAAAAATAATTTTTTAAAAATAAAAAAAATATTATTTTAATATATTTTAAAATAAAAAATACTTTAAAAAACAACCACATTACACTCCAAAAACATACTTATTGTACGGAGAACAAACTATTATATCATTAATAAAATCTTTTATTCCCGTCATTCCAATCCCATCATAGGGTATATAGATTTCATCCCTATTCTGCTAAAAAAAAATAAACTGACAGTGGGTTCATACCCCTACCCCCCTAGGGTAGCCACAAGTGTGAGATGTAACCTCATACTTCAAATATTCACAATAATAACAAAGAATAAAAATTATAAATGTGTTACGATTTATTCAAAACTGAAAAAAAATTTATTTGGGATCCGAAAAACACCTATGAGAGCTGCTGGAACGGATTGGAGAATACTGGACCTGAACTAGATAGGGGTGGCACATGCGCCTCACGCCCTGGCGCGTGGGCATACAATGTGGAGAGCTGGCGCATTCGCCGATGCTGAAACCTAGAAAAAACACAGAAAATGATTTGATTTGTGGCAGAACAAGGTTGTCAATCCTGCTTGATTTTTTTGGTGGATTTTTGTCGGGTTTGAGGCTGTTAATTAGCTACATTTATTAAATTAAGCTTATCTCTTTTTTTCTCGAGGATGTTTAAAGGAAAAAAACTAAACTATTATTATTATTATTATTATTATCAATTTTATGGAATATTTTTAACAATTAAATTCGTGGTTAGCTCCGGTAAACATAACAGGTTTATTTGTTAATGGTCGATGGAAGTCACCATAAAATATGACTTTCAAGTGACACGTGGCATATTTCAACTGGTGGTGTTTAACATTAAAAGAAACCTTTTATTAATAAAATCTTGTCTTGTCTGGACCAACGATGGAGATGGCCTTGCCCCACTAGATTTCATTGGTAGATATTGAGCTTCAAAAAAAAAAAAAAAACAAAAAAAAACAAAATTCCAACCACGGACACATTTTCTCAAGTAAAAAGTTGGCAGCTAGCACGACCAATTCTTGCTAAACAGCACCAATTTTAAGGTGAAATTAACACAAGATTTTTCCTGTTTAAATTTTTTAAAAGATTTAAAATCCTATTCTATTAATTTGAAAATCAATAATTTGTTTCCTTCACTAATTTATCCTAATTAAAACCTTTTTCTAGTCAAAAACTAACTTTTAAGTCGGTTATTTTTTTTTTCTATATTTGCATCATAAGTATACTTAGATCTTAAAATAGTATTTAAGCAGTATAACTCTTTGTACTATTTTTTGCCTACCTTGATATGCAATTTCAATACAAGCTTTGTCAAGATATTTATACTTGTAATTTACTCTTTTGCAATTTATCTTTTTACAATTTATTTTCTATTTATTTAATTTCAACTCAATGCTCTATCTTTATATTTAATCTATCAATTTATTTATAATTTTCTTTTTACGGTTTTATGTTGTATCTATCATGCAATTTATTTATTACACAATTTGCTTTCCATGCAATTTACTTCATTACTAGATTTAACAGTTTTACCGACAGAAATTTCTATTAGTATTTATACTAATAGTCCGTTGATATATATGTTACCAACGGAATCATAGATAAAAATAATCATTCTGAAAAACTCTTATTGATAATTTATAGATTATCTGTGAATCTGTCGATAATAAATATACTGAAGAATTTATATACAGACAAAGCACATCAAAACAATTACATGTTTTATTTCATTGGTATATCCATTTATAAATATAACATATTACTAATAAAATATTATTTTTAATTTTCTCAGTATAGTAACAATACTCTTAGAGCGAGTATCTAAGAGAACTTGCACAAGTTATCCGCGAGTAGCAGATGAAAAAATAAATTCACGCATATAGACGTCCCCTAAACAGTAGAAGGGACAGCATAAATGACAAGGACAGAGCAACGAACATGATGTTGAAGTAGACCTTTGAGCACTCAGACAACAGTAAACATGCTGTCTTATTCTAGATAGATAGGCCTCATTCCGAGGGTGATCGATGATCAGTGTAGACCCTTGGATTATGGTTTGGAACGAAAATTAGATTCGATGAAGGGTTGTTACTCGTTAGAGATCCACTGATCCAGTACTCAACTAGAATATTAAAATGTTTTTGATTTTTCAAATTATTTTAATGTATTAATTTTAAAAATAATTTTAAAAAAATAAAAAAATATTATTAATATATTTTTCTGAGTGAAAAGTACTTTGAAAAGCAACCACAATCATACTCTCAAACACGCTCTAAATCTGTCAAATTATTTAATAGAATTAACCCAAAAACAAAAATCAAACTACTAAACAGCCAACCTTTCTCAGGCCATGTTTCCTGAAAAAGTCATTCTTTTTGGCTATGAAAGGGACGTAAAAAATCTGTTGGGTTATTCCGTCTGTAAAGCAGACCCATTTTCTTTTGTAAAGTTATAAAGATTTTTTTACTAATTCTGTAGGTTAATTTATTGGTTAGATATATAATTAATAATTTATCTGTCAGTCTATTAATCAGTAATTACTATCACAGATTAACTGACATATATAAATTGATTATTGTTTATTTTTATCGTTTAAATCATCAATGTAATTACTAATGAGTGTTAAATCATCAGCACGATCCTAGTTGATGAAACAGTTCCTTTAATAAGTCTATTAATAATTAATATATAAACTAAACAATTATGATGTCTTGTCTAAACTACGAGGATGTTTTATTCTCTTTACTAGATCAACTTAATATAAAATTTCATGATTATCTAATTAAATTTATATTAAGACCAAACTTCAATATCAACACGCCTAACTAGATTATAAAGTCAAAGAGGTAGATATGCACAAATCTTATGCTTTAATTAAGGCAGCCCATTTCTGAATTAGAAGGATTGATTCTTTTCACATGGACATGCTTTACAAAATTCAACGCTTAAGTATAAACATGATGTCGAGTACGTCGAAGAAGGTGGCATAGTGGTTCTTTGTTCGACTTTTTAGGTTCAAACCTTCAAAGATATTTTTTATTAAATTCATGTAAATGCTTGAGGAGTGCACGCTTAAAATCTTTCAAGGAATGCACAGAAATTCGATGTAGAAACTAACAACAGTGAACATGCTGTTTTATTCTCATTCCGAGGGTGATCGATGATCAGTATAGACACTAGCTAGCTCGGATTATATATGGTGTGGAACGAAAATTAGATCCGACGAAGGGTTTGTTACTTGTTAGAGATCCAGCACTCAATTAGAAGCTTCTATAGCCATCGCGTCATAGGTAAAACCCGCGTAGCATAAAGCAAACAAATTAACGACTTCAAAGAACTTAACCGCTAAATTCCAAGAGGGATAAATTCTATACTTTTGGCTTACGGTCAAAGATTATTTGTACGATATTTTCAAAAGAGAGCAAGTCACCATCATATTTATATTGAGATTTATCTCATACCCTTGGTCTTCACAGAATCATAGAGATCAAGGAGCTTCAAATTAATGGGACCCCTTGTGTTTGGCAATTCTTACCTAAACCATTAGATTTTTGACAAATTGTCACGCTTCATATATCATAAGTCTTTGTAGCCTGACAATTCAAAGCCGAGAAAACGTGTTTCCATTCTCAAAGTCTAATCTAACCCTTCTCTTTTTATATCTTTTCATCAATCAAAGAAAATCACTTAGCAATAGTCATCTTTAACTACATTCGTAACGTAGAAAATACCATGCACCAAGAGCCTGTGTTAGGTAACCTGCCGAGCCTAAGAACCTCGAGAAGGCTCTCTAATTCAGTGTATAAATACCACTTTGTTCCACTCCTTTTGAACATCTCAAACAAATCTTACTAGCTAATCATCTAACAGCTCTTGCTTAATCAATGGATTCTTCGTCATTTTCCAAAGCCATTGTAACCTTGGCCATCCTAGTTATGCTCTCCATGGGGAGCTCCAATGCTCAGCTTTCAATAGATTTCTACTCCAAATCTTGCCCACATCTCCTTTCAACAGTTAAACCTGTTGTTCAATCTGCCATAAACAAAGAAGCACGTATGGGTGCATCAATTCTTCGTTTATTCTTCCACGACTGTTTTGTTAATGTAATTCCCCTAGCCATTTCATTGTCGGAAGTGATCCTTTTTTTTTTTCTTCGCTTTTGCATGCATGCAATATTGTTATTTTCCTCTCATATTTTATTGCGGGAAAAAAAAAAAAAACAAAACAGATCCAATTCTCGAAGTAACTAGAATTTATATTAAGTCATAAAGGTCAATATTGAGCGCTTGTCAAGGGTGAAAGCAACCTATGCGTCTAATGATACTTTGGCACTTCCTTCACCATATAAAGTTTGCTTTATTTTTTTGAAAAAAAACACAAGAACTTTTTCTTTATTAATTAAAGGAGCACAAATGTTATATTGTTTTCATCAAACGAATGGTGTTTTTTTTTTTTTTTTCTCCACTGACTTTTTTGTTTTTGGTTTAATTTTCTCCACTGACTTACCTGATAGGTTCTCCTGCTAATTAATACAATGCCACATGCATGGTTTACGTGTTAAAAATAGGCACCGTCTAACTTTTGTATCATCTTGATATGTATGACAGGGATGTGATGGATCACTTTTACTTGATGACACGTCTTCTTTCACCGGAGAGAAAAATGCAGCTCCAAACAAGAATTCTGCGAGAGGATTTGAGGTCATTGACAACATAAAGTCCGCAGTTGAGAAAGCATGTCCTGGTGTGGTCTCATGTGCTGATATACTGGCCATTGCTGCTAGAGACTCCACTGTTATTGTGAGTTTTTTATCCTAATTTTTGGTGTCAATGGCGCCGGATAAATGTTCCAGACAACTAGCTAGCTAGGTATAAATTGTTTGATATTCATGTGATTACTGACATGGATTTTCGTGTACTATTCGTAGCTTGGAGGACCCGAATGGGACGTTAAACTTGGAAGGAGAGATGCAAGAACTGCGAGCCAGGCTGCTGCCAACAATAGCATTCCACGTCCAACTTCTAACTTGAACCAGCTCATTTCTAGATTCAATGCTCTTGGCCTGTCCACCAGAGATATGGTGGCTTTATCTGGTTTGCTCTCCCTTCACTTAATTTTTCATGCTTTGTTTAAGACCCCACTAATTGTGTTTTTTTTTTATAAAAAAAATAAATTAAATTATTCTTTGACCTCTTTTATATATGTAATTTAATTTATGGCATATCTTGACTGTTAAAAGTGTCTTTAATTAAATCAAGGAAGATATAGAATTAGGTTCACGTCCTTTTCTTAAGCTATTCCTAAAAAATACACTTTCAAGAGTAGATCACAATCACCATTGACATTATTCCTAACTTATTATTGTATTATTTTTTCTATAAAAAAAAAACTCATACTGTATTATCATGTCTCAAATGAAATAGTTAGTGACGAAACAATTTTCCTCTTGAATTCTTATACATGTAAGGTTCCCACACAATTGGACAAGCAAGATGCACAAACTTTAGGGCACGCATATATAATGAGACCACCATAGACAGTTCCTTGGCTCAGACAAGAAGGTCAAACTGCCCACGTACTTCTGGCTCGGGGGACAACAACTTGGCACCACTTGATTTGCAAACTCCTACACGTTTTGAGAACAATTATTACAAGAACTTGATTAACAGGAGGGGCTTGCTCCATTCTGATCAACAGTTGTTCAATGGAGGATCCACTGATTCAATAGTCAGTACCTATAGCTCCAATGAAAACACCTTCAGATCAGATTTTGTTGCTGGCATGATCAAGATGGGAGATATCAGGCCTCTCACTGGATCCAGAGGAGAGATTAGAAATAATTGCAGGAGGATCAACTAAATTTATACATGGCGTCGCGACCATTTTCTGATTTCAGTTGAGAATAAAAATTAATGTGATCAATTTCCCTAGCTCTTTTGATTAAAGGTTGTGTGTGTGTGTTAGTTCTAAAGTTCTATAGCTATACCATCTTGTAAGGATCTAGCTTTGATGCGGTCAAGTGGATCAGATTGAACTTTCAAATTTGCTATAAAAGTAGTTGACTTTTTGTTACAAACAGTAAGGCACATATATTCTGCGTAGTTTCTACGTTATTACCAAGGTAGGTGAATGCTGTCCTTCCCATGGAACCTCTACGATATCATTCAATGGAACCTTTCCCCGTGTCCAAGGGAGTCTAAATTTCGCAAGTGCATTGTTGATCTCGATTGCAAACCCGCACTAAGCTGGTCTGATCCAATTAAAGGGATGTTTTTTAAATATTTTTTATTTAAAAATATATTAAAATAATATTTTTTTTTATTTTTTAAAAATTATTTTTAATAACCTATCAAAATATTCTGAAAATATTAAAATAAATTTAATTTAAAATAAAAAAATTAATTTTTTTTAAAATATTTTTAAAACATAAAAACATCAACACCTCAACCTGAAACCATCCCACACTTGAGGCCATCCCCCACACTTTATTTATTTAATTGCTCAAAATCTTTAGTGACTTGGCTGCATTAATTTTTTCATGACAATTAAAATACATATTGTCCCTTTGTATCGGCTGAAAGACAGGTCCTATGTATATAATTCAAGGTGTAAATATCGACAACAATATGTTAAGAGTTCTACAAAATTAAATAAAATTATTTTCAAAATATTATATATTGTTCGTTTTATATTTCTAAAACTAAAATAAAATTCCAAAAAATACAAGTTTTTTTTATTCCCAAAAATTTGAAAATAAAAATGAACATAATTAAAAACCGCATATGATATCAAATATATACTCATAAATATTATTTTTAAATTCCAGGATTTTTCTTCTTTCATAATTAGAGGTGGGTAGGATAAGTATTACGTAATACCTAGTCATATATCCCCATGATAAGGGGTGGTCTGCTTAGATTGACTGATTATTTATAAATGAGAAAGTTTTAGTAAGTTAGTTATAAATTTTTGTACAATGATAAAAGTGAAAGAAAGAAACAACATAAAAAAATTGTGAAAAAAAAGCAAAATAAAAGTGAAAGAAAGAAACAACAAACTAAAATAAAAGTGTGCAAATAAATAAATTCAAGCCTATTGGCTATCCAATCCATAGATAACCAAGAACCTCCCCCCTCCCCCCCTCCGCAACCAAACCCCTTCATCTTTCTTTCTTTTTATCTTTTTCTTCTTCCCTTATCATAACATTTATCGTGGTGTCGAAAACAACTTATATGTTATCTAAAAGCTAAAAAAAGAATTTAGGGATAATTATAAAATTATAATTATGAGTTTAGGAGTCGCCACATAGTATTATGGTTGCTAGAAAACCTATGGTCTGCGAGAGTTCGAGTAAGGGATTGGTTTTGCAATGGAAAGACTCATCATCCCCAATGCACCCTATTTAAGGTAAACTGCATTGTTATTTGATTGTTATTCTAATTTGCATTTTTGTCCATTGGTCTTGTCTAAGGTTCAAGGTAAATCTCCTTTCGTGAAGAAGTCTCTACCTTAACGAGTTAAATCCTAACCATTTTAAGGTCCAAAATTTTAGTATCATATTTATTTTTATATATCTTTAATACCTGATGGTATACTTCACTGTGTAGTTTTACACCTCCAAATATTAAAATCTATAACTAAACCGTAACACTTTAAATATAAAGTGAATAAAATGATTGGTGTTACAGCGAAAGTCAATGTTATGTTATTGCCCAAGTTATTTGATAACCATGGTAAATTGAGTTGTTATTAATAAGACAAAGGTCAATAATAAATAATTACAAATTTTTGATAACTATATTAATCGAAGTACACTAATTGACTTGAAATTGAGAGTAAGGTTTTACTCTCTCCTTTAGTGACATTTTCTATCTATGTTTGGAATTGTGTATGAAATCTATATCTAGGATATTATCATGCAAGTTAGTGTACATCTTTACATAACTTTGACATGGCATGTATCAATAATATAATAATCACATTTTATGTTGAACATTAATTTAAATTTCTTTAAGAGAAATAAAAAGTACACACATAAGTTAGCAAATGGATTAAATAGAGAATAAATAAGATAAGCATAATATATATATATATATATATATATATAAGTTTTAAAGATGTGGTTAGATTGTACCTTTTATATTTCAAAATATAAGTGCACGAGATTAAATTACTATAAGATGAACATGATGTAATTATTGAATGGTGTGTTATAAAATAAGGGTTGAAAGAATAGGTGTTATCTCTTCTTAGTTGTAATGATATGAAATAAGGTCCAAGATAATTGGACAAAAGTAGACATCCATATATTGCTAGTGATATATGTCATACATTCTAATTCTTTAAGAATAGAGAGAGCCATGCATTTGAAGTTGGGCTTTGATTCTGCCAACAAATTACAAAAACAACTTTAGTTTTATTTAAATTAGTTGAGTTATTGTTTTATTAATCTTTTTTCTTATTATTAGGCATTTTAAAGATATTAGGGACTTCATTAAATTTAGGTTCATTAGATTATTATTATTTATTAGGTTTATCCATATCCATTAAATATTTTCTATTAGACATGAGATTCTTTCTAATATAAATACTCTTTTATAAAGACTTTTTGAGGTTAGACTATTTTTAATAAAGAAGTCAATATTTTTGTTATCTTTTATATGGTTAAGTGATTTCCATACTATGTTCGTAATTGAACTTGCAAACTCTTTGAAGGATTGATCAACTTCGTTGTGATTTTATACTACTTGTTTGCATCTCTTTATAGATGCAGGATGAGGGTGATATATCATTCTGTAAAACTTTGGTTCTCCAAGATAGGTTTTTGTTAGGTCAAGTTGCAAACCATTAAAATATAATTTTAACATATCTTAGGAGGTGTTCGCATTAGTTGGTATAAGAGCTTGTGCTATTATTAGGTTATATCCCTTTAATCTTTAGTTTGTGTTGTTTCTTGATTTTCTTCCATCCTAGTTTTTGCTAGGGTCTTATTTCTTAAAACAAAAAAGACTATATTATTCTCTTATTATTTTAAATTTTGAGTCAAACCCTATATAAAAAAATCATATTTCTTAGGTTCTTGATTTTTGTCGCACACATCGAAAGAAAATTATGTTCTTGATCTTCATCTTCTATCTTTCTTGATTTTGGCCTAGAGTAAAAAAAAATCTTGTTCTTGCTAAATTGTGTGGATAAAAAAAGGGGAAAAGTTGAAGAAAAATTGCATGAATTGATTGAATTGACATGTTATGACATAAACGAATACATGCCCTTGAATTTTAGGGTTGGCCGAAAGTTTCTTGAATATGGTTTTGATTTTTTCGACTAGGTACATACCAAATCTTGATATATACGAATTTAATTCTTGTTTTCTCTAGATTATCTTGCCTTGTTTCATTTAAATTATGGTAGTATAAATCTTTCTTACTTTATTTTAATTGTTAATATTTTCTTGATTTTGTTGAATAGATACATACCAAATCTTGATATTGATGAATTGTATTCTTGTTTTTCTTGGATTATCTTACATTGTTTCATTTAAATTTGGATAATGTAGATCTTTCTTGCTTTATTTTAATTATTTTCTTGGAATTTTTAAAGTTTAATTAGTTAGTTTTCTTTGAATCTTTAACATAAACTCCATTTCTTTTATATCATGTCTTCTTTTCATTATTATATTCCGTATAAATTTACATTACTATTCATATATTTCCTTGATTCTTGAGTATTTATTATAAAAAGTCTCTATGTTGTTTTGATTAATTATTTGATAAGTTGCTTTTAAGAACCTAAGTAAAGGAGGTAAATAGCATAGTAAGATTATTAGAGTGAAAAATCCGATTGAATTATATGAAACTCATGCGAAGTGATATTAAATTGAGTGTAAACACGTGAGGAAGTGTGTGTGGAAATTTGTCTTTACTACTAACCTTTATTGCAGGTATTCATAATGTCATAAAAAAGTGTGATACAATTAAAGATGAAAGATCTTGTGGAAAGGAAAGATAGGTTTGAGGTAATGATGGAGGCTTTGATAGGAAAGATGGTTAAATTAAGTACGAAAATGATTAGTAGATATAACGTTCCTAGTTATAAAGGGAATAAGGCTAAAAGGTTAACTAGACGAGCACTTTCTCCTCCAGATGAAAGTGTAGCTGAAAACTCTTATTATGAGGATGAGGATGATGTAGTTAATCATGCAAGGAAGTCTCATAAACACTAAAATCTCTTATATGAGACATAGACAAGGAGTGAGTTTGGTGGTAGATTTCAGTCAAATAGGGATTTAAACCAATTAAGGAATTTTGATGATCATTATAGTTTAAATCGTAATTTAGGTAGTATAAAACTTAAAATTCCAATATTCAAGGAAAGAATGATCTAGAGGCTTGTTTGGATTGGAAAAATAAGGTGGAATTTTTATTTGATTGCCATCAATATTCAAAGGAAAAGAAGGTAAAAGTAGTTGTAGTTGAATTCACTAATTATGTTATTAATTGGTAGGATCAACTTGTTGTAGGTAGGAGGTGTAATGGAGAAGGACCCATTGACATATAGAAGGAGATGAAAACAATCATAAGGAAGATGTTTGTCCGTAATCATTACTATATGAAAGTATATAATAGATTGCAATTTTTATCTCAAGGATGAGTGTTTTAAAAAGATGAAAATAGTTATGATTAAAGTTAATGTTTTTAAAGAAAAGGAAGCCATAATGGCTAGATTTTTAAATGGTTTATATATATATATATATTGCTAATATGATTGAATTACAACATTATTTAGAAATTGAAGATACGGTGCATGTGATTATAAAGATGGAAAAACAATTGAAAAGAAAAGGTAATGTAAGACCAGACAATTATTTGTGATACTTTCACGGTTGGAAGTTGAATTTCAAAAGAAGGGGTAATGCATAAATAAAGCCATTAGCAATACCTAAAATTGTTGAACCCTCATATGTTAAAAAGCATGTTGTGGCAACAGAGGAAAATGAAAGAAATAATGTTCAATCAAACCATAAGCGAGAGATTAATGTTGAATATGTTGTTAATGGTGAATTATTGGTTATAAGGAGATTTTTGAATGTTTAGGTTAGTGAAGACGATGTTGAGCAAGAGATGGAGAATATCTTTCATATTAGATGCCATATAATAAATAAGATTTGTAGTATAATTATTGATAATGGTAGTTTTATAGTAAAGGATTAGATGAGCATATAGATCATTGTTATTCTTGGATATGTTGTTAGTGCAAAAGGTATTGAGATGGATAAGGCTAAGGTTGAGATTATAAAAGAGTGGCCTACATCTAAGACGGTAAGTGATGTAAGAAGTTTTCATGGATTGACTAGTTTCTATAGAAGATTTGTGAAATATTTTAGTACAATAACTACTCTATTAACTGAAATTGTAAAGATAATATATTTTAAAAGAAAAATTGAACAAGAGAAAGCTTTTAATTTGTTAAAAGAAAAGCTTATTTTGACCCCATTACTTGTTTTGCCTAACTATACAAAAACTTTTAAGATTAAATATTATGTTTCAGTTATAGGTATTAGTGCTGCTTTAATACATGATAAAAGACTTATGGTCTATTTTAGAGAAAAGCTTAATGGTGTAAGTCTAAATTATTCAAGATATTATAAAATACTATATGTATTAGTAAGGACTTTGGGGACCTTGCAACATTACTTTTGGCTTACTTTTGGCTTAAGAAGTTTGAGATCCATATTAATCATCAATATTTGAAAAAGTCAATGTAAGTTGAATTGTAGACATGTCAGTGGGTGGAATTTATTGAGACATTCCTATATATCATCAAATAAAAATAGGATAAGGAAAATATAGTTACAAATGCATTATCATAAAGGCATGTTCTTCTTAATACTTTGAATACTAGACCTTTAAGATTTAAGAAAGTGAAAGAATGATGCTGATTTCGATGAAATTTATTTTCAATTTGAACTTGCGGTAACTAATGAGTTTTTAAGGCATAATGGATTTTTATTTAGAGAAAAAAGATTATGTGTGTCTAATTATTTAATGCATGAATTGCTTGTAATGAAAGCTAATGGTAGCGACTTAATAGGATACTTTAGGATTACTAAGATTTTAGAATTTTTACATGAATATTTTTATTGGCCTAACATTAATAGAAATATGTGAAGAATTTGTGATAGGTGCATGTAAACAAGCTAAGTCTAACGTGATGCTTTATAGGTTATATATATTTTTACTTGTTCCTAAAGAACCTTGTGTTGATATTTCTATGAATTTTATTTTGGGTTTATTTAGGTCAAGAAAAGAAAGAGACTTCATACTTGTTATTGTAGATAGATTTTCTAAGAAGACACATTTCATATCTTGCCATAAAATTGATGTTTGAAGTAATATAGTGGGCTATTCTTTAGGGAGGTAGTTCGGTTACATGGTGTTCCATGGATTGTTTAAGAAGAAGATTGAGAAGAGCTATCATTTAAAAATAATCTTAAAAATTGATAAGATTGTTTGTTATTTATTGAATTTACATATAATCGTAGTGTGTATTCTACTACTGATTATTCACCATTTGAGATTGTTTATGGTTTTAATCTTTTAACATCATTAGACTTGATTCCATTATATGTTGATGAAATTGTTAGTCTTGATGATAATAAAAAAGCACAGGTGAAAGACTTATATGCATAAATACGACAATAGTAGAAGGGAAAAAAGGAGCAATATACTTTCAAGGCTAATAGAGGATGAAAATTAATAAGGTTTGAACCAGGAGATTGAGTTTAGGTATATATGAGGAAGGAAAGGTTTCCTGAACAATGGATATCAAAACTGATGCCTCAAGGATATGGTCTTTTTCATATCATAGAGAGAATTAATGAAAATGCCTACAAAATAGATCTACCAGGTAAGTATGGTGTTGATGTTACATTTAATATTTCTAATATCTTTTTATTTGATGTAGGAGATGATTCGAGGACAAATTCTTTTGATGATAGAAGAAATGATACAACTCAAGCAATACCAAGAGATCTGTTAGAGGTTCTAATCAGTCTAGTGACAAGACTTAGGGCTAAAAGATTTAAAGAGACTTTATTAATTTATTTCATATTTGAGAAAGACTTGTTGATGGACATTCAGACATTACAACAAGATTGAAATAAGAAGATTAAAATATGTTAATTTTTACCTTTCACTACTATTTTTGTCATAACTTGAGAGACAAAATGATTTTTGATCCAATTCTAATTCATTAAGACGAGAGAGAACCATGCATTTAAAATTGTGTTTTGATTATGCTAGAAGATTATGAAAGCGACTTTGTTTATTTAAATTAGTTGGGCTATTTTTTATATATATTTTAATATTATTAGGCCTTTAAGAGATACTAGAGCCTTTATTTAAATTTTGGTTCATTGGATTATTATTATTATTTATTAGGTTTATACATATCCATTAGGTATATCCTATTAGTTTAGGATTCTTTCTAGTATAAATATTTTTTTGTAGAGAATTTTTGAGGTTATACTATTTTTTAATGCAGGTTCTTGTTGGGTCAAGTTGTAAACTATTCAAATATAATTTTAATGTATCTTGGAAGGTGTCCACATCACCTTATTTTTTTTTAGATGGTTTGGAAGAGGTTTAGAATCTTAAGTGGTTGCTTTGAAAGTTTATAATTGATTTTTAGACTTTAATATTTCAATAATTGCATCAATATATACTTGTAATATATTTAGTTTTATTTGACAATGAGTATACATTATTTGATGTTGGATTAATGAAATTGTGTTTTAATTAATTAATGATTAACAAAGCATTATTTTGAATACAATTTGTCGATTGAAGTTTAGATACTTTGCATGCCCATAAAACATGCAATGTGTCGCATAAAAAGAGTATTTTCATGATATTTGGATTTTGGGTTGGACACGTCCCAAATTATTATATCATATTTGCACAAAGTGTTGCACAACAAAAAATAAACCTACACCAATAAATCATTATTTTTATTTTATTTTAAAATTTTAGTATTTACTTTTTTATTTAATATTTTTTTTAGAATGTTATTGCTAAAAATATATTTGAACTTAAACAACATATATAAATAAATTTCATGCATAAAAACATTGATATACAGAAGTAAACACATAAATTATAAAAATATTCATTGTAGGTTCTTCAAGGTTAAAAAGGTAAAAAAATCATAGTTTTGAAACCCAGTATAACAGGTTGATCCGGAACTTGGGAGACCTAAGACCTTTGTTGAGTTTCAAATAGGCAAAACTGGATTTACAATTGGATTAGTCAAACCCTGAGACCCTTTCTTGAGACCTTGTATTTTTTACCTATTTTTTTATATTTTGTATTTTTTTATATTTGTTTAATCATTATCTTACTATTTCTCACTTAGCTTGACATACAAAATGAAAATAGTGAAATGATTAAAATTTTTTGAAAAGAAATTTTTTTATACTTTTTTATACTTTTTAGAAAAATAGAGGTAAAAAGTTGAATTATGACAATGACATAACATAAAAATATTATAAGATATTCTGTAAAAAATAGTAAAACCTATTTCAGTCAACTGGAAACATTTTTAATGCTCAATTGTATGAAATAAACTCAAATTTCATCAATTCCTCGCTAATTTATCACAATTCAAACAACATCCCCAATTACAACAATTTATCTCAAAATTCAACCCAAAGCATAATTGACAAAAATTCAACCTAATTGATGTTATTTTAATGTTTAATTGCATGAAATCAACCATAATTGCATCAATTTCTAGCTAATTTGTCAAAATTCAAACAACATCCCTAGTTACAGCAAAAGGAGTAAAAAATAATATGAAAGATAATAGCATGGTCTATGTGAAAAGAAAATGAGATGATGAACCATAATGATAATGAATACAAATTACGCGATATTGAACTAGGCAAATAATAACATAAAAAGTTAAAACGACAAAATATATGTTGATAGAACATGAATATATATCTGAAATGAATTATAAGAAGGAGCCAAAATGGTATATAATGAGTTAAAATAACCTAAATATTGGTTGAAGCAAATTGAATACTCAATAAGCTGAAAATGCATAAATATAAATATGTTTGTAAAAAAAAAAAGGTGTTTTAAATTAAATGTGTTGGGGATGGAAACAATAATGTAAACCAAAGATAATCGGGATATATATATAATCGTAAGAGTTAAGTGTATTTGAGAAAATAAATTTAAGTATGAGTCAAACATGTTGTGAACAAGAGTAACTAAGATGTGATTGTGATCATTAAATGAGTACTATGATGACATAAAAGTTCATCAATGATTGATGAAAATGTATTAAATTTGAATCTAGTATAGACTAATGTATCTACAAAAAAAAAAAAAAGTTAGTGAAATTGATTTTACATGTATCATTGATAATTGTTAATAACTTTGAGGATGCAAATATTCATTATGAGTTTCATGATTTGTATATTTTACAAGTATTTTTTTATGATATCATGATTTCTCATGAAAAATTATCGAGTTACTTAGTTTTTTTATATTGAATAAATTTTAGTATTGTCCTAGAGAATGTTTATAAATAAATTTCATGTAAATAAATTGGAGAGTGATGTACTCACACAATAGTATAAATAGAGATTATGTACCAGTATATTTGTTAATAAGATTGTTAGATGTTGAGTTATGATAGATCTTATTGTTATATATATAAAAAATACCTTGTAAAGGCAATTGAAAATATCAAAATTATACTTAAATTACAGTATGATTAAAAAAAATACCTTATGATAGATTCTAGTATTGTCTAGTGAATATTTGTAAATAAATTTCACATAAATAAATTAGAGAGTGATGTACTTACACAACAGTATAAATAGAAATTATGTACCAGAATATTTGTTAATAAAATTATTAGATGTTGAATTATTACAGATCTTATGGTTATGGTTGTATAAAAAAAATACCCCTAATTTTCATGTAAAGGGCAATTGAAAATATGAAAATTGTACTTAAAGTACAGTGAATTCATTTCATTGATGAAATTAAATTGACAATCCAGAAATTATAATAGCCTATAAATCCAATGACTATGTCATCGGATTATATACAATAGCAAAACTAACCCACGGACTAAACCGCTTCTACGTATTAAATAAACTCAAGGTCAACCACTTCTGTATATTATATAAAAATAAAATAAATTCGAGTTATTAGAACTTGATTCAACCTTTAGCTCTCTGCCTTTAATCGTTAAGGCTGTTGCCTCCTTTGCTTGGTCCAGATGGTGGTATTGTTCCCTTTGGGAGCACATTCAGAATCATGGGTCCAAATTTACCGGCGAGTCTTGTTGATCTGATATTGGACCCCTCGCCGATTTCCATGTGGCATGGTAAAACATGCTTAGAATCTTTCTCCATGGTGGGATTCACATACACATCATCCATGTTTTCCATGGGAAGAGCTGATTCTGTTGCTGTTAGGCTCTGCAAGAGAGTGGTATATAGTGGTCTGGCTGATGATGAAGTAGATAGGGATACGATGATGAAAAAGAAGAGAATTGGTTTGAGATTTTTTCCGGATTTCGCTGGGTTTGCCATAAGAAATCGATCGAGAACAGAGAGAATACGTAATGGGGTAGTAGAGAGAAGATTTTGAATATTGTTGGGATTGATGAGGAGGGGCTTGTGGGGGTTTAAATGGAGAAGATGAGACAGAGAAGAGAGAGAGACAGAGTTGACAAAGTCAGAGGTTGGTAGTCAAATTAAGGTTGTGAGAATAGGAAGTCTACATAGGAAGCTCGTTTGCATTGAGGTGCCTAAGACTTTCAATCTTCACTAATCATCATGAAGTGGTGCAAGTTGAGTGAAAATTCGTAAGAAACTATTTTCAGGTCATGATGTATTGGTGTGCATAGGAATATCTAGACGCAAATTAATTTAAAATTACTCCATTTCTGTTTAGTTTTAAACAGTAGCTGCCTTCTCTAGATGCAAATTTCCATCCAACTTTTTTGGGCGTGTGCAGATGCAAGCACTTACGCGTTTTGGGGAGACAACAGGTGCTGTGAGACGACAGCTTACGCGAGACCAAACTTGTAGCGCACGTTAACCTCTCCTCCCCTCTCTTTTGCACTGTATTTAGTGCTTGCCTTCTGGCTTGTACGTGCTCGGTCTTTAGATTTTGTTCACCGACTATCCAAATAAAAAACTACTACAGTAATAAATAATCCAACCTTTTTTTTGTTTTTTTTCTAAAATTATCTTTATTAATTTTAATTTTTTAATATTGAACTGATTAATTTTATAATTTTTTTCTTTTAAAATACTATAAATTGCTATAGTGTTTTTTCAAATAATTTTTTTTTTCTTTTTTTATTTTTTAAAATTATATTTATCGATTTTATTTTTTCAATATTAAGCTGATTGATAATTTAGTTTTGTAATTTTTTTGATAGACACAATTTGACAATTAGCGGAGGTGTTACCTTCTAAACCTACTTTCCTTGAGTCAATAAAGTACGACCTGGATCAACAAAACCCATCCCCGTCTGAGCTCGATGGGCAGGCTTCCGGAAAGACCAGATGAAGATAGCGGATATTGATTACAAAACTCTTTAATCGCTTTTTAAAACATTGTTGATTGCTATAGTTTTTCTCTACATAGTTTTTTTTATTTGTTTTTTTTATGATTTTCTCCAAAATAATCTTTTTCAATTTTATTTTTCAATATTGAGCTGGTTAAAAATTACAGTTACAATTTGTGAGGGAAGCATTGTAACTTTCCTCGCAAATTACTGTGGATTGCTACAATATTTTTTCCCACATAGTTTTTTTTTCTAAAATTATCTTTGTCAATTTTATTTTTTTGATATTAAGCTGGTTAGGAATTACAATTAAGTAATAAGCTAAAGGATGTGAGGAATTCACTGTTCACCCACACCAAATGCATTGTGGATTACAATAGTAATCCATAGTGCATTCCTCTTTTTTTTTTTTACTTTTTCATTTTTTTTCATCTTTTTTTTTCCAAATTTCCCCTTTTTTCTTTTTTTTTCCAAAATTACTTTTCTTTTTTTTCCAACTTTCCCTTTTTTTTGTTAATTTTTTTTCAAAATTATCTGTCTATTTTACTTTTTTAATATTGAGCTGGTTAAAAATTTCGCTTTGTAATTTTTTTCATTTAAAATACTGTGAATTTCTACGATGTTTTCCCATATGGTTTTTCTTTTTTATTTTTTGATTTTTCAAAATTATATTTGTTGATTTTATTTTTTTAATATTAAGCTGATTAAGAATTTAATTTTGTAATTTTTTTCTTTAAAACATTTTTGATTGCTTATAGTGTTTCTCCGCATGGTTTTTGTTGTTTTGTTTTTTCATGATTTTCTCCAAAATTAACTTTTTCAATTTTATTTTTTAATATTGAGCTGGTAAAAAATTACAGTTACAATATGTGAGAAAAACACTGTAACTTTCCTCGTAAATTACTGTGAATTGTCATAGTGTTTTTTCCCACATGGTTTTTTTCCAGTTTCTTTTGTGTTTTCTTTTTTTGTAATATTTTTTCCCACAATTATTTTTGTCAATTTTATTTTTTTAATACTGAGCTGGTTAGAATTTAACTTTGTAATAAAGCTTAATCATGTGGAGAAAAAATTGTAGCTTTCCTCACAAAACACTATGGATTGCTAGAGTGTCTATCAACATGTTTTTTTTTCTTATGATTTTTTCAAAATTATCTTTGTCAATTTTATTTTTTTAATATTGAGCTGGTTGAGAATTACAATTACAAGTCATTACAAATAAAGCTAAATCATGTGGGGAAGTACTATAACTTTCATCACAAAACATTGTGAATTGCTACAGTGTTTCCAACATGGTTTTTTTTCCTTGTTTTTTTTTGTTATTTTTTTTCTAAAATTGTATCTGTAGATTTTATTTTTTTAATATTGAGCTTATTGAGAATTTAGCTTTGTAGTGTTTTTTTCTTTAAAAGACTGTGAATTGTTATAGTGTTTTTCCATATGATTTTTTTATGATTTTTTCCAAAATTATCTTTGTCGATTTATTTTTTTTGAATATTGAGTTGGTTAAGAATTATAATTACAATAAAGCCAAATTATATGGGAAAAGCGTTGTAGCTTTTCTCACAAAACACTGTGAATTGCTACAGTATTTCTCTAAATGGTTTTTTTATGATTTTTTCTAAAATTATCTTTGTCGATTTTATTGAAGAAAACACTGTATTTTTCCTCACAAAACATTGTCAATTGCTACAATGTTTTTCCTCATGGGTTTTTTTCCTTCCAAGATTATCTTTGTTGGTTTTTTTTTTTTTATGTTAAGTTGTTAGAGAATTTAGTTTTGTAATTTTTTAAAAATATGACGAAAACAATCATTTTGTTCAGTCTCTAAGTTTTTGATAACCAACACAACTTTTTTTACATCATGAAATATTGGCTCCATCATACTTTTAGTTTTTATTACTTATCTAACGCTGGTTTACAATTATAACACTATCAAGTACATTTCTTTTATAAGCCCGCAGCAGTGCGTGAGCATGCCACCTCATCTTCTTCTAAAAAGAGAGGAAAAGCATTCTCCTTGAACAAAAAGAAAAGCAATGATTTGAAAAGCATCTCTTTTATAACGTATAACATATATACAAAAATATTATTTATAAAGGGGTTTAGTAGAAAGCAAATAAAGATACTGGTTGTGTTTGAAAAATTACGGTAGATGATCGAGCCTTATGAGTTTATATGCGAGTATTGTTTGGATCTTGTACAAATCGTAGTTGGATGTCAAATAAAAAATTATTATTGTTATTAAATTCAATCTAATGACTCAATCTTGAAAACTTTTGATTCAACTTCTTATGTAGTCTAAATCCTATTTGTTTTTGTGTTTCAAAATCGCTTTTAAAAAAATTTGATTTTTTTTTAATTTTTTTTCTTTGCTTTAAATTAATAATTTTTGGTGTTTTCAAATCATTTTGATGCGCTGATGTCAAAAATAATTTTTATAAAATAAATATTATTTTGATACTTTCCGAGTAAAAAACACTTTGAAAAGCAACCGCAACCACACTCTCAAATACCATCAAATTGAGAGTTGGTTTGATAAGACCCAATCAAGTTAGTTTGACATGACCCAATCAAATTGGCCCATCCAAAGCAACCCTCGCTCGGCCTGTAAAAAAATCTGAGAATGAAATTGAGAAAAAAAAAAGGATTAAATTGACATAAAAGAAAAAAATTTTGACCCAATTCTTGCCTAGCCCAAGTTTAAAATTAAATCGTGTGGGAGTTGCTCTGACATGACCTGGTTGATTTTGCCAGTCCAAAGCCAACCCACCCAACTGATAAAAAAAATCTAAGGATAAAATTGAGAAAACAATGATTAAATTGATAGAAAAAATCTTTCAACCTGACTCCTTATCTAGTTCAGGTTTAAAACTTAAACATGTAAAAGTTGTCTTAACATAATTCAATCGACTTGGTTGGTCCAAAAATAACCTGGATGATTGTTAAGAAAACTCTAATGGTTAAATTATATAAAAAAAATGATGAAATTAAAAGAAAAAAAAATGAGAGAATGGAAAAAAAAGGGCTAACTTGAAAAGAAAAAAACAAAGAAATGAGGAGGTAAAGCTCCATTAAGTTTCCTAAATTTTTTAGCATAGTAAAGTAATATTTCTAATTAAACCATGAAAAATGCTATTTGAAAATATATAACACTACTAAAAAATTGTCAAATACTAACATAAACAATATCGTCAGTAATATTTAAGTTATAACTTGACGGACGATCTTTTATCCGTCTCCCCTATTTTTTCTTCTTTTTCCTTTTTATTCTACAAAAAATAGCACACAACACCCCCTCATTTTGTCATAAATTAAGCTATCATCATCACAAATTCACAAATTTGACCACCCTAAAACCAAGACTGTCAGTATCCTTGTTCTGATTTAATTTTTTTAAAAGATTCACAACATCAAGTGAGTAAAACTACCTTTTTTTTTGTTATAACCTATTTTTAAAATGTTAGTTTTTTAGCATTTTTATGTAGTATATGTAGTTTGTTTATGTGTTTATGTTGCGATGTCACGGTCGCACAAATTAATTACCCTAGCTTCAAACACAACACACAAGATAGTATAGAGCAAGCAAGGAGTCGATCCCACGAGGAAGTTTCAAGTCAGATTTTTATGTTGTACGTTATGTAATTGGGGGGATTTGGTTTGTGATTATCTAAACTATGGCAGCAATTAAACTAGCAAACAAAATCAATTAAAACCGAAACTTATCAAGAAAACAAACCTTGGTCGCAAGCACACATCCACCAATGGAAATTAGAACCGATCCTTGAAACGAAAATTGCAGTTTATGTTTTGAAATTTTATCTTTTCTTAATGTTGATTAATTAACGGATCCGCCGTATAACTAATCCTAACCAACAAACAATCAAAGTGTCCGCACTAATGATTCAATTTAATGGTAGCTTTAAGAACTAGATAATTTCATCAAGATTAACATACAAGTTGTCCGCAGCTTGTGTCACTTTGTTCAAATGTTCTCCCTAAGTTCAATAACGTAGTTCCACCACAATTATCAAGCTTAGTTGCTTCACAAGTTCATATATCACAACTCCGGTTTTGATATTAAACTTAGCAATAGATTGTTCACAACAATAACTTAGAGTCCGCTCTAGCAATCATCAACAACAATCATAGGAAATATGCATAGGAAAACAATCATACTCATTCATAACATAAACTGAAAATAAAAGGAAGAATAAATCTCACGGTTCTTGAAATCCGAAGGTTTGTTGTGTCCTTGCAACCAAGAAAAGAGCTTAGCCTTGCATAACTATTGAACAACTACTTCTAAAGAATGAAAAGAGCATGATTTTTGGGTTTGTAGAGGAGAGAATTTGTGTTTATTCTCTGCTGGCTGCTGCCTCCTTCTGCTCTCTCTTTTTTCTGCTGGCTGCTGCCTCCTTCTCTCTTTCTTTTTATATGCTAAGAAACCCTAGTCTCTATTTTACAAAATAGTCCTCCTTTAAGGTTCTTCCCAATCGATCACAAATACAGAAAGCACAGAAATAACTAATTTGTAGGTATAGTTTAAAGGAATGTTGCATCGTTGATATTGTCAGATGAAGAATTATATGACTTTGTGTCGTAGTATGAGGGCATTGTGTTTGGTTTTCAATCCGTTAAGTAGAAGTTTCCTAGTTTTGTTATGACCCATAATTTGTTAAAGCAAAGTATTTTTTAGGATCTTATTTATTCGAAGACTAATCTCCTTTGTCATAATCTGGATGTCATGCATATAAAAAAAGAATGTATTTCGTAACATTTTTAACATGGTGATAGATGTGTAAAGGAAGACAAAGAACAACATGAAGGCTAGAATAAATATACTTTGTTTTGTCATTATAAGAATATAGAGTGGTTTTATAATGGGTCACAAGTCACAAAATCCAAAGCCATATAGAATGTACAATTACTTGTTTAGCAATGACTTAAGAGTCTACATTTTCTCAATAGATATGCTTCAAACATATCTAAATTGGTGATATAGAAGATGAAAAATTATGTCACACGTGTACACGCGGCGTTGTGATGTCAAGGACTCACCACATAGTTATTTATTTTAGGGTCACTGAGAGACTCAAGTGGACTAGTCTTATTTGAAATTCAAGGGTAAGAGACTTGTTGTGACTAGAGAAGATATTAACACCCCTAACGTATTTTACCTGAGGTAAGCAGTATTTTTTTTTTATCAAATGTAAGAAATTTTATATATCAAAATAAACAAAGTTGGGAACCAGCAAGTCAAAATATACAGTTATATACATGTGAAGGGAACAAGCTCCCTTAAACGAGAAACCACATAGTCAGCAACTGTGACTATTTTACAGAATGTAACACAAGCAACCTAGCTAGGATCAAAGAATCCACATGCACAACAGCCAGCACAACAAACAGATGATTGCCAACAGAATAACAACCATGAGCACCAAAAACTCACTCTAGAGGTAAGTAGTATTGTGTGGTCTGGATGTGGTTTAAAGGTGTTGATGGATTCCTAACTGGTGGTCCGTTTATAGCTTAAAACATAGATTTACGCTCATGAATAAATCTAGCATTTCAAATTAAATATGGGCTCATATGCCCATGTAAATTTTTATAGAAAGAATCCATGTAGGTACTTTGACAGAGTTTACCTATCCTAGAAGTCGAAAGTGTTTTTCACAACTCGTATATTGTGATGAATATCCAAAATAATTAAAATTGGTGAATATCCAAAATAATTATGAGAATTTTTTAGTCAACTCCTGATATTTAAATACTAGGCTGTTAGTAGGTCAAACATTTTATACCAAAATGTTAACCATAAATTTTTAGGAATTAAAGTTTTTAGGGTTATTGAAATATTGATCAAATCTTTAAGCAATTTTACAAACTTATTGTAAATTCCAAAACAAAATACCAAAAAAACACAAAACAAATTCTAAAACAATGCTAAAAACATTTTTCTCTCTTTTTTTATAAATAAAATAAAAAATTTTATAAGGATTGGGTCGTACGCAACAAGCAAAAATTATTTTTGGTTCTTATTTTTATTTTTGTAAGGCCATGTTTGGCAAAACCATCTTAGGCCAAAAAAACTACTTGACAAAAAGTTGTCCAAACAAACAATGCCTTAAGTACTTGACCCAAAACAAAACCAAACGAGTTGATCTAAAGACACTAGTTCAACCATAGATTTAAGGGTGTGTTTGTCAAACACCTCCTTAGACAAAAAAATCCTTAATAAAAAGCTATCCAAACAAACAATGCGTTAAGTACTTGACCCAAAACAAAACCAAACGAGTTGACCCAAAGACACTGGTTCAACCATAAATCGAACCAAAAACAAGATTTGACTAGAAAACTAAACCAAAACAAAGCTTTAAATTGAAACAAAATCAAAATTGAAAATTAACACAAAAATAAAAATTTTCATGCAATCAAGGGTAGAGTTTTATTTGAAATCATGCAAAGATCCATAATCTAGCATCCATACACTTCGGTTATCAAAGAATCAACACAATTTTGTCAAAATAGGTTTCGGTTTAAAACCAAACTCTTGGATTAAAAGCCCCAGAAACTTGTTATTGACACAAATGAACCCTATATTATCCACTAGCAAGACGCCTGAATGGTTTAGTTTAAAAATTGGAGCAAAGTTGGTCCAAATCATAGGGTTAAGACAATATTCTTTTCAAGAACCTGAAAAAACCGAACCCATCAACCGAGAAATTCTCAGCCTACTATTAAACCCAGAACTAGCCTCTTAGGCTTCTGAAACATGTTGCATTTTGTCCTCACAAACCACATTATCAATACTAAGCATAGCTAAATCCAAAGAACTAACAAATAACATGCATGAAGTTCAAAAGTTCGAAACTACCAAAGCTAAATAGCAAACATATTCATACTATTTGGATTCCAAACTTTACATTTTTATAATCTATATGCCAAAACATACTTGTATGAACCATGAACTTGCACTAAAAGACATCAAATTGATCAACATGCTTTGCAAAATGTTTAACCTACAAACAAAAACAAATTACTGTTTTATTAAAAACCAATTCAAACACCAATTAAAGTACCTCAAATACATCGTCAACATGCTATTAGGCTAAAAACCATAGAATCAAACAAGCATCAAAACCAACAATCATGCTTTTAGTGCAAGCCTCTTTAACACATTATTGACCAAAACAAAAACATGCTTAAAATAAGAATAAAAACAAAACAAACTCTACCAAAAAAACATCAGATTATTCCAGCACCAAAATCAAACCAAAAAATGCAAGTTGAGCTCAAACAACATCAAAAGAGGTTTAAACATTAAGAAAGCATGAATAGACAAACCACATGAACTCCACCATTAAACTCTTACATGGTTATACCTTCTCCAAGTTTACTGGCTAGATATTATTATTTACCTTCTCTTTTCTTTCCTTCTTTTCCCTTTACTATCTTTTCCTTCCAAAGCTTATTAGGCCTTCTATGGTAGGCTCTTGAACCTTCATACTAGGATCTTTTCACAGTGTGTTTCTCCATATTCTCTCTCTCTCTCTCTCTCTCTCTCTCTCTCTCCTCTTCATTTTCCATCTGGTATTTATAGGATTTTACTAAGGTTCATGATGGATTTAAACATAGATTGATCAAAGCTTAAACTTGTGATAAAAATGATAGGGTTTTGGACAAATATTAACAGCTGGAACATATGTCCTTCAATGGTTTTGGAATGGTGGTTTTGTAATAAATTTGCTTGGGTGGTTTTCTTTTGCTTGGATACAAAGGCATGTATCCCTCACCATCTGATTTTGGATGAAAGATTTATGATCTTTGATAAGTACCCTCTAGGAATTTTTAAGTGTGGACACACAAAAAAAGTTGAGTGGTTTTGCACAAATGGATATCTTAGCCAAGGTTGACTGAGTTGATCAATGTTGAGGCTTTACCATAGCTACTCTGATGTAAACGTCATTGAAGACCACATAAACTTGGTAGAGGAGAAGCATCCCTTTCAATTGGATCCATTCTTGCTCAATTTTGAGGTTTGTAGTTTCACATTCTTTCATTTGAATGTGCCAACTCAATTAGCCGAGAATCTGAAAATGCAGTGACAGTTGATCAAGGACAAAATGTTATTGAGTTCGTTAAAGAAAATGAGATTTAAATGTTTGATAGAAGTAGTGATCTTTGTAGAGGGGGTGTTTCTTAGTTGAATGGTAGTGGTTACAAAGCTAGAGGTGGTTAGAGACGCCACTTTCATTCACTTGAAGGTGCCTACTCGATCAACCAAAATTGTCTTAGAAGAAACTAAATAGTGGCCAAATGACACGTCATCTAGATTAAACCCTAGAAATTAGAGTTTTTAATTTGAAATTTTATAAATTTTATTTTAGTTCCTGTTCTTCTAATTGCTTTTAATTGCACCCGTAATTAACTCTCAAACTCTTAATTTCATGTAATTTCATCCTTATCAAACTCAATCATCAGCCCCAAAGTTTAGCGTCATTTTAATCTTAGTCCTTGGTTTCTGATTTGTGTATTTGGACCCTTAATTGACCATTAAATTTTAAATTTTCTTCAATTTCACCATTGATTTTGTCAATTTTAGTCCTTACAATCACACTTTTTTTTAGTATGGTCTTTGGTTTTGGATTTCTTCAATCAAGTCTCTAATTGCCCATCAAACTTCAATATTCTTATCATTAAGCCCCTGATTCATCCAATTAAACCTCCCAAAAAACAATTAAGTCCTCTAACTTTAATTTATTCCAATTAACACCTAAATTGACTCCAAATATTGACTTTCCTTGTAATCAAGTCCTCAATAGGATTAATTAAGCTTTCCAAAATGTATATTTCTTTACCCTAAATCAAAATATTTTCACCAATGAGGCCTTTTGTCAATCAGAATTAGGTTGCTAATTTTGTCAATCTTATACATTTTGGTACTTCAACTTTTCCACTTGTCATTTTAGTCCTTCACCACCAACTTGGGTAATCTTCTAGGCTTTCTTCATGTATATCCTCTTGTAATTTGGATTTTTTTTCTATTTTTTTCTTGATTTTTTATGGGGTCAAAATTGAGTAACAACATATACCCTCTCTTTACAATGCTTACGAAGCAAAATCTCCTCATGATTTTACATAGTGAGCTTGTAAAGAAAAAATGTATGTTAGACTTGTTTGATGATCCATGCATCTTGGAATTCCAATGACTTTTCTTTTTTAAAGAAAATAGTCTCATTATCACGAGTGTCCTACCTCTTTTAAAATTTTAAAAAAACGGTCTATTTTCATAGGGAACTTGCCCCTTTAAAATTAGCTTACTTTCATGGCAACCTAATTCGTTTTTAATTTCAACAAGAATTTCAACAAATCTCCATACTTTCCTGAAATTAGTCGTTTTCACAAGCGACCTGCCCATTTTGAAATTAAAAAATTAGCCTATTTTTATAGGTGACCTATCCTTTTTAAAATTCTGAATTTCAACAAGCCTCTATGCTTTCCTGAAATTGTTCTATTTTCACGGGCGATTTGCCCATTTTAGAATTTAAAAATTGACCTACTTTCACGGGTGACCTACCCTTTTGAAATTCCAAATACTAAGATTTGTATCGGTTCCTTCCAAAACTTTTCTAAAACTAAATTTAAAACAAAATACCCTCTAAGGGTAAACTTTTAAAAAGAGTGCGTTGTCTAATGACCTTAGTTATCCACACCCTATAGATGAGATGTCTTCATCATTTCTCAACTTTTGTTCTCCCTTATAGATTTCATCGCCTTTCCTCTTGATTGATGAATACTACCCCAATATTATTTCAAAGTTGAGGTTAAACTATAAACAATGCATGCCTTTTAAAATATAACCCCCATTTTCTTCATAATCCTTTTTTATTAAAACTTTGTGTTTGTAGCCTTCTCCTTTTGTGAGTATTTTGGATGTGGTGAATGCTATCACATTTTTTTTCTAATTAGGAATGATTTAAAACTTTGTCTTATGACAACATTGTTTTTCATGTGCTTTTTTCAAATACTCGTGCCACACAATTTGGTTTTTATTGTAGGGTGTTTTCCCTAACAAACATTTCACATATGTTCATGCAGATTTGTATTAGTCATTAAAGAAAGATATTTCATCATAGTGATTAGTTTAGGAGATGGCCTATTTTTCATTGGGTTCAAAAAAAGATCAAATACTTGTTTGAAGTCTTAAGTTTGGATTTCTCAACGTGAACAAAGACGAATAGTTATTGACTTCATCTTAACTCTCATAAATGAGTCCTTACATTTTAAGAGCACTATTTATTAGTCTTTCTTGCTCACTTGATTAGAATGGACTTTTTCAGGCATGTAATGAAGGCTGAGTTTCCTGGCTACTAAAGAAAAGGAGTTCACAAGCTCAAATGCTATTTAAAGGTTTTTATAGGTCCAGGATCACTTTTAATCGTTTATGCCCTTTCATCCTTTTTTGTTATTCTTCCAGCATATGTTATGCTATCGATGACCTTTGGTTTTAAAAGTGAGACAAAGGATCTTTCTAGCAATTTTTTTTTCATTCTAAACCTTTGATAAAACACCTAATTGCCTTTTCTTTCCTAAAATCTCTTTATCTGCTCATATCAAGATATCAATGCCCTTTTTTTATTCCATTGGCATGTTCCTCAATGATTTTCCTTTTCTTTGTTCGTCGAAGTTGCAGGAGAAATTTTTACTTGTTTTTTACATACCCGTGTCTTTTCAAGATTTATCATTTCAAGATTTTCCTTTTTCTTTTTTCTTTTTTGCTTGTTGGGTTTTCCTATGTTACGGCCTTAATAATATCTCGTGGATTCCGTTCACAAGTAATCTAACTTTTTTGGGTTTTACGACCACATTCTTATCGTTAGTGGACACTTCTCAAAGACCTTCATTCTCATCATATTCTAATACTTGCCCCCAGTGTGGGTTGTGATCCTAGCCAGAGTTATAAAGGAGAGAGAAAAACCACTTCAACTCAAATTAGAACTATAAGGGATATATTCATCTCCAGGGGATATAAAAAATTGCATTTCCTCATTTCAAGTAAGATTGGTCAAGACTGATAAATTTTGACCTCATTACCATAGTGATTTGCACAAAATTGTTTTACGAGTTCATGACTCAAGAAAACTTCATCGTCTTTGTTTCATGTAGCTTTTGAACAATAAAATTTGATGGTTGGGTCATCCATTTAGGTTTCTAGGTATTTAGCCATCTCCTAGCGAGTTGCTAAGTGAATCGTTGATCTTGACAGATCATTTATTTTTCTTCAAATAGTTAGCCTAAATCGAATCTTAATAACCTTTGTTTATGAAAAAATGATTTTTGAAAAAGGTTTTTTTTGTTGAGCCTTGTGAGATCATTTGTAAAATACATAAGATTTAACCATTATTTATGCTTATAAGGTATAAAACATTCATTTATCTTGGTAGATGTTGTCCGTAAGGCATATCTTTAGGTGTTTCTGAACATTTGTTGCATTAAATTGCTTTTAGCTTTGATTTTGATTAATGCACATAATGTCATTTTTTTTCTTTATTTAATCATGTTTGGAGTTATCTGTTAATGTTACTAGATGTTTAGAATATGATTAGATATTTAGAATAAATGAAATATAGTGATTTTAAAATCTAGTAGTAAGGTTATTGATTTTTTTTCTAGTTTGCTAGTGTGTGTTCTTGGTTTCTAGGCATGGTATGGGTTTCAAGTGTTTAAAGAGTCAGTTTTGAATCAAAATTTGATGTTTTTATAGGCTGTTTTAATTTGGTAGTTTTGAAATTTGGAACCTCTTCCATGGTTTTGATGTTTTGATGTTATTTGTTAGTTTTTGTTTATTCAAACATGTTTGGTTAAGGTTGTGTAACTTATTAGAATGAAGAAAACATATTTTAGAAGTAAAACATGCTAGTTTTGGAGGCTTGACAATGTGCTGAGTTTCTAGGCTATTTCTGGGTTGATGGGCAATGTTCTTCGTGTTCTTGAGAAGAACATTGTCTTAGCTTCATGATTTGAACCAGTTTTGGTCCAATTCTTTGCATAGAATCCTTTGGGTGACTTTATTAGTCATTAATCTAGGGTTTATTTGCATAAATAACATGTTTTTAATAAATCCTAGGTTTTCGATTCAAAACCGAAACCCATTTTGATAAAATCATGATTTTTAAGTGATATATTAAAGTGCATGAATGCAAGATATCAACAAAGCATGGTTGTGACTTATGTTTTTCTTAGGAACATAGAAAAGAAAGGTTCTCTATGTAAACAATGATAATGAGTATATTAGCTTTCAAATGTAAATATTTTTCATCAAGTATTAAAAAAGAGGCTTTAGACCCAACCTTTTAAGCAATATTTCTTTGTGATTAGTATATTTTTATTAAGCATTGGCTCGGATTAAATTGTCTTGACATCTACGAAAGGATCAGAACCCTACTTATTTTTATAGAAATGGTGGTTATATATCATCCTAGGGTATAGCTAATCAGTATCCAACATACATTATCATGTATGTTGAAATATACATTTATGTTTATGAATTATGTAATGTGCATAAAAGGTATTTGAAATATAAGTCCTCTTGCTAGAGTCTAAAATACTAGGTTTCGCAAAATAATGGAAAACGAAGAGAGGGCTCACTTTGAGGCCCACTACCAAAATGAGCTAGAAGATGATAAGAATAATATGGCTCAGATGGCTAGCTTAATCGAGCAACTCCTACGAGTGCCATCTAGGGAAGGGACATCCAATCATCAACCAACCATGTTATTGTCACCAACAACTCTAGTTATCTTTAATTCACAAAACTTCAGGAAAAATCCTCGTACTAGACCACAAGGAACAGGGAGTATTCTGATGACTCACCCGATTACACCTACTCAAGTGTCGACCATAGTAGATCTAACAACTTAGGGATCTCATGGGGTTGAATCCTCCGATAATCTCAAACAAGATAAGTGGGCTACCTTGGAGGAAAGATTGAGGGCTATTGAGGGATTTAATGCAAATGACCCAGTTACAGTGGCTAAGATATATTTGGTGCTAGATGTAATGGTGTCCAAGAAGTTTAGGGTGCCATAATTTGTCAAGTATACGGGACTGGAATGTCCTAATAAGCATTTGAGGTCATCTATTTCTTCCAAGACAGCTTGATTGGTTTTGTGTTAAGCTGGTATATGACCTTGGATAACAAAAGGATCAAGAAAAGGAGTGATATTGCTCATACTTTCCTGAAACAATACAAGTTCAATAATGACATCGCTCTGGAATAGATGAGCTTTATGATGATGGAGAATAGCAACAAGGAAACCATAAGGGAGTACACTCATAGGTGGAATAACAAGGCAATGCATGTACAACCACCTTTGTTAGAGAAAGAGATGGTGACTCTATTCGCCAATACTTTCAAAGCCCTGTATTATAAGCATCTGATGGGTAGCTCTGCTCAACATTTTAATGATGCTATTGTTATTGCTAAGAGAATAAAACAAGAGATAAGAGCTGGTAGAATATCAAAACCTATTGAGAAGAAGGGGTTTACTAGGAGGAAAAATGATGCTGAAGTGAGCAATGTGGAAGAAAGGTATAAAAGTAAGAGGAACTACCAAAGCCAAAGCTACCAGACCTCGTCTTCCCAAATATCTAATATTAACTTTGGTAAGTCTCTTCTAGTAAACCACGCCACTAACTCGCCAAAAAACCAAGCTGAAAGTAATCCAAGAAGTGCCTACCCAAGAAACTAAGAACAACTCATATCTTTATCTATGCACTTAGGAGAAATGTATGAAAACTGTTAAGCATAGGTCATGTGGCCCCTCTTTCATTTCCACCATTAAAGTCTCCCTTCCCAAATTGGTACAAACCAAATCAAACTTGCGAGTACCATGCCGGAAACCGTAGCCACAATATTGATACTTGCTTGCTTAGCATTCAAGAGGAAGCTCTTGCAATTATTCAAAGCATGATGGATAACCTTTGAAGATACCCCTAAATGCAGTAGTGGGGGAGTAAATGCAGTGGAGTTTAGAAGGAAGAAAGAAAAGGTTTTAAGGGTAACCATGGATAGGATCTATGACATGTTATTGTAAGCCAGGTGTTTTCCAGTAAAAAATGAATTAGGTTCAAGAAAAGGTGGCACTTTTTGTATATTCTACGAAGTAATGGGACATAACATTAATGAATGTTAAGCATTTCACCAGAAGATGATAAAAATTATGACTTGTGGTCTATTACAAATAGAGAATAAGGAAAAGGATGATGTCATAGGCATGATAAGTCTTTAAGCGAAGAAAGCAGAAATGTGCAGGCTTTGAAATACCAAGAGCAGTCCACCGAAACTCATCGTGACTAGGCTTGTCGTTACCTATAATGGGAACTATAATGCATTGCCTTATAATTACAAAACTTCTCCCAATGTTAAGGGTATTGCTTCTATGTTTTAAACTAATATTGATTTCTTAACTCGAAGTGGGAGGTGTTTTCCACTTGAAAAATAGAAAGGTAACAAAAAGCCAAAGGCAAAAAGGTCGTAGATGTCATCAAAGATATGAAAATAAACAAACTTGTGAGTGAGGAAGATGCTGGTGAATTCCTAAAGCTGATGAAGCATAATGAGTAGTGTGGCATAGTAGCTAAAGAAAACTCATGCTAGGATATCCCTTATGTATCTTATCATGAGTTTTGAGCCACACCACAATACACTATAAAAGGTGTTGAACGAGGCATAAATGTCCCAAGACATTGCCTAAAGGATTGTGGAGCATCTGGTTGGAAGAATCTATACGAAAAATTACCTATACTTCATTAAAGACGAGCTCGATGCTATAGGAACAAGTCATAATAAACCTTAATACATCACTGTGAGGTGTAAGGATGGCACCATTAGAAAAGTATTGGTGGATAACGATTTAGCTTTAAATGTACTCCCAAAGCATGTGCTGAATGACATGTCAATTGTTTAATGCTTATGTTGCCAAACACCATAATAGTTAGGGCTTATGATGGTTCCCCAAGGCAAGTGGTGGGGACCATTGAAATGGAGTTGTTTATTGGCCTGCAAGTGCTCTTAGTAACCTTACAAGTGATGGACATTCATCCATCATATAGCATGTTATTAGGAAGGCCTTGGACACATACCACTAGCACTATGACATCATCCTAGCATCAATGTTTAAAGTATATTATGAATGGAACATTGGTGACACTTAAGGCCAAAGAGACCTTGGTAATGGTGAAGAATGTGACAATTCCCTACATAAAAGCTGAAAGGAGCAAAGATGAAAATCTTCATGCTTTTGAAATTATTAATACATAATGGGTGCTAGAAAACACAATGTTTCTAAAGTCGCAAGAATGATGGCCAAATATTTCTTAAAGCATAGACTTCCTTTCTAGTATGAGCCTATCTCTGAGAATCCTAAGAGGATAAGTTCGATAAGGTCGAAGGTTGCTTATGTAATGCACTCGAAAGATAAGACGGATGTCCTTGCCTAAGGCTTGGCTACTATGGTAATCAACGTATTGGAAAAAAATGACAGTAAGGTCAATAGCTTTATTAGAAAGGAAAGGCTATAAAAGGAGAAGAGTTGTTCCTAAACTAACTATTCGCACCGTGGAAGAAATGTCTGCAAAGACCTTTGTGCAAAAACTAGCAAGTAGCGAAAGGTTCCAAAATTAGGTGACCTAAGAGGCTTATATAGTCTTCAAAAACTAAATGACAATGTTGTTATGGTGTGCTTTTGTGCTTTCTATGTTTGTCTTTTCTTTCATACCAAGTTGGAAATGTTGGCTAAAGATGTCTACATATGGTTGTCTTTGTAGTTTATCCTTTCTTTTTTATCGATGAGATCATGTATTTTCATAATTTTTTTCATTCTTTTTATCTTTGTAAAATACAGACTTACACTGAAACACCTTCTGCTTTAGGAAATCTGAAAGCGAATCATCCAAGAAAACATAAGCACATTACACTAAGAATGAATGGTCAAATTTTGATTAGTACACAATTGCAATGGAAGAAAATGAATAGGAAAAGGATGATGTAAAAGAATTCACTTGGTTAGTAAAGCAATTAATGTCGTTACAGGGCAGGATGAAAGAGAATTGAAAATAAGAACTCTAATTACTGCTAGTGAATGGTAAAACATGATCTTATTGATATGCGAGTATGTTGATTTGTTTACTTGGTCCTACGCAAATATGACTAATTGCAGTACATAATGTGCCATTAAATGAAGAAAGTACACCTATAAAGAAAAAACTACGAAGAACTCGTCCGGATAAGGTACTCAAGGTGAAAGCTGAGATAGAAAAGCAATGAGATGCTAGTTTTTTAGAGGTGGTTAGGTACCCATAATAGGTATCTAACATAGTAGTAGTTCCCAATAAAGGTGACAAAATCAAAGTCTATGTAGATTACAAGGATTTAAATAAAGCAAGCCCAAAAGACAACTTCCATTTACCACACATTGATGTCCTAATTGATAATACGACACGAAGCTCGATGTAGTCCTTCATGGATGGTTTCTCTTAGTACAACCAGATCAAATTGGCCAATGAAGATAAAGAGACAACAACCATCATTACTCCATGGGGAATCTTTTGCTACAGGTGATGTCATTCATATTGAAAAACATTGGGACCACTTATCAAAAAACAATGGTAACTCTGTTCCACAACATGATGCATAAAGAAATTGAAGTATATGTGGATGACATGATTGCTAAAACTAAAGAAGGGGAAGACAATTGTTAGAATCTAAGAAAGATGTATGAAAGGTTGAGAAGGTATTAGTTGAAGCTGAACCCTATAAAATGCTTTTTCGAGGTAAAATTCAAAAAGCTACTAGGATTTGTGGTGAGTAGCCAAGGTATTGAAGTCGACCCTAATAAAGTAAAAGAAATTCAAGTCATGCTAACTCCTAAAAAAAGAAAAAAAAAAGTAAGAGGGTTTTTGGGTCATTTGAATTACATTGCTCGATTTATATCTCAAATGACAATAACTTGTGACGTAATATTCTGACTCCTTTAAAGGAAAAATCCTAGGTTATAGAACGAGGAATGCCAAGAAACTTTTGATTCAATCTAGTATTTGCAAATTCCACATTTACTAGTGTCTCTCATTCTTGGCCAACCATTGATTCTATATCTGACAACAATCGAAAAAGCGATGGGATGTGTACTCGGACAACATAATCAGTCTGGTAGAAAAGAGAGAGAGAGTATATTGCGAGTCCAGATACACAATGATAGAGAAGCTTTGTAGTGCAATTGTATAGGCTACAAAATGAATTTGACAATACATGTTGTATTACACTACATGGTTGATTTCAAAAATGGATCCTCTCATATATATCTATGAAAAACCTTATTTATCAAGCAGAATAACAAGATGACAAGTGTTGTTGGCTAAGTATGACATAGTGTACATGATAAGAAAAGTCGTGAAAGGATGTGTTATCGCTGATCCTTTGCAGACAATGCAATTGAAGATTATAAGCCTTTGAATTTTGATTTCCCAAATAAAGATGTGCTGGTAGTAGAAAAAAAAGAAGAACCAGACTGATTGACAATGTATTTTGACGGAGCAATAAATATATATGGCAATTGAGCAGGAGTAGTTATAATTTCTCCTAGCAAAAAGCAATATCCTGTTTCGATCAAGCTACAGTTTAAGTGCACCAATAATACGACTGAGTATGAAGCTTGCATCCTCGGATTAGAATTTGTTTTAGAATTGAAGATAAAGAAATTTTATGTCTATAGAGACTCAATACTGATAATCTGCTAAGTGAAAGGAGTATAGAAAACAAAAGATGAGAAGTTGAGACCATATCAAGAATATTTGTCCCAACTAGTAAAAGAATTTGACAAGATAAGATTCACTTATATGGAAAAAGACAAAAACTAATTTGTTCATGCTTTCGCCACTTTGGCTTTCATGGCCAATATTAATTTTGGGAACAGAGTGCAACCCATAAGTATTGAAGTAAGAAATTCTCTAGCTTGCTGTTGCTCAGTCAATAGAGAAGTGGACAAGAATTTATGGTATTATGATATCAAAAAGTTTATCCAACACCGAAAGTACCCCTCGGGAGCATCCAATATAGATATGAAAACCCTACAAAGGTTAGCCATGGATTATTACCTCAATGCAGAAGTGTTATACAAGAGGTTCCGATGAAATATTGTTGAGATGTTTTGATGGGACAAAAGCAAAAAAGTGTTGCAGGAAGTTCACGAAGGGATTTGTGCAACTCATACTAGTGGATATATGACGACTAAAAAAATACAGAGGTCAGGGTATTTCTTCATGACCATGGAAATGGATAGCATAGAATATGTCAGAAAAATGTCATAAATGTCAAGGGTATAGTGATAAGATAAATATGCCTCTAGCTCCTCTATTCAATTTGACATCTCCATGGCCATTTGCAATGCGAGGAATCGATGTAATTGGGCATGTCAATCCAAAATCAAGCAACGAACATCAGTTTATCTAAGTGTCCATTAACTACTTCACAAAATTGGTGAAAGCTAATTCATATGCTTAAATAACCTAAAAGGTAGTGAAGTGATTCATTGAACGATATTTAATTTGTCAATATGGAGATCCTGAAAAGATAGTGACTAATAATACTCATAACTTCAATGGAAGAATCATAGTAGAGCTTTGAACAAAATGGAAAATCAAGCACTTAAATTCATCTCTATACAGGCCAATGATGAATATTGTTGTAGAAACTACCAATATGAATATCCAGAAAATTATGTAGAAGATGGTAGTCACGTACAAGGAATGACATGAAATGCTCCTTTTTGTTATGCATGCATACCACACCGCAATAAGAACATCTTCATAAGCTACACCTTATTCCTTGGTTTACAAGATGGAAGTAGTAATACTGCTAGAAGCAGAAATCCCATCTCTAGGGGTACTGATGGAATCAGAACTTGAGGAAGTTAATTAAGTCAAGATGAGATACGAGTAGTTAAATCTTATCAGTAAAAAGAGGTTAGCTACAATTTATCATCACTAGTTGTATCAACAAAGAATAACTAAAACATATGACAAGAAAGTCAGACCCAAGGTATTTTCGGAGGGAGATCTAGAGCTAAGAAAGATCTTACCTTGACCCGGCGAAGGTCAGAATAAGTGGGCACCCAACTACGAAGGCCCATATGTAATGAAGAAAACATTCTTTAGGGGAGCTATGTTATTGACAAGAATGGATGAAGACGACTTACCTAGGCCTGTGAACTTTGACTCTATGAAAAAATATTAAGCGTAGTGTACTTATCTTCTTTAAATAATAAAATTTTGCTATTCATTCTTGTTACATCTTGTGCATTTTGCAAATGATCTTAAAAGGCTTAATAAAAAAAAAAAATTTAAAATCATTTTCTCTTAAACAAAGTATTTCAAGATTTGACATTGGCTAATGATTTTAAGAAAAATCAATGATATGTCAAGTGCAACGATTCACCTAGAAAATCTATAGGAGATGGCTAAATACCTAGATGAACAACCCAACCATCAAAGTTTGTTGTGAAAAAGCTACATGAAACAAAGTCGATGAAGTTTTCATAAGTCATGAACTTACAAAACAATTTCATGGAAATCGTTATGGTAATGAAGTTAGAATTTATCAGTCCTGACCAATCTTGCTTAAAATGAGGAAAGACCATTTTTTATATCCCTTTGAGATAAATATGTCACTTGCAGTCTCAATTTGAGCTAAAATGAAGTTTTTTTATTTGTTAGATAACCCTGGCTAAGATCACACCCCACATCGGGTGCAAGTATTAGAAAATGATGAAAATAAAGGTATTTGAGAATGTCTATTAACGATGAGAAAGTGGTCAGAAAATCCAAAAAAAAAGAGTAGAATACCTATGAACGGAATCAATGAGATCTTGATTGAGGCCGCATAATAGGAAAGCACAATAAGCCTAAAAAAGAAAAAAGAAAAAAAGAAAAAAGCTTTACTAAATGACAATCTTGAAAAGACACACAAGCAAAAGCTTCTTTTGCGGTTTTGACGAACAAAGAAAAGGAAAATCATTAAGAAACTTGCAAATGGAATAAAAAATGGCATTGGTATCTTAATATAAGCAAGATATAGAGATTTCAGGAAAGAAAAGTCAATTAGGTGTTCGATCAAAGGTTTAGAATGAAATGAAAAACTTGGAAATATCCATTATCTCTACTTCTAAAAGTGAAGGTCCTTGATAGCGTAGCATTTACTAGAAGAATAGCAAAAGAGTATGAAAGGGTATAAAGGAGTGAAAGTGATCATGGACCCATAAGAACCCTATAATACCATTTAAGCTTCAGAACTCCTTTTCCTTTATAGCTAAAAAACATAGCCTTCATTACATGTGTTGAAAAGTCTATTTTAATCAGGCAAGTGGGAAGGACTAATAAATAACGCTCTCAAAATAGGTCATCTCCTAAACCAATCACCATGATAAAATACTTTCTTTAAAGACTAATACAAATCATAAGAGTTGCATGAACGTTATTATTTCACATTTCATTGAAAAATCTCAGGTTTTTAAAAAGACAAAGTAAATCTTGTGAAATCTACATTAGAAAAAACACCCTAAAATAAAAACCAAAGCGTGTGTCACAAGTATTTGAAAAAGACACACACGAAAAAACAACATTATCACAAGACAAAGAGTTTTAATTCATTCCCAGTTAGGAAAAATGTGATAGCATTCACCACGACCTAAATACTCATAAAAGGAGAAGGCTACAAAGGTAGCTTAATACTCAAGATTTGAAAGTAACTTGCATGGACTTGCTCAAGTAAACTGAGAGGGTGGGCCAATAAGGGAGACCA
The DNA here is from genome assembly GCF_000002775.5 of Populus trichocarpa. Taxonomy (NCBI): domain Eukaryota; kingdom Viridiplantae; phylum Streptophyta; class Magnoliopsida; order Malpighiales; family Salicaceae; genus Populus; species Populus trichocarpa. The sequence continues at coordinate 7,477,271 of NC_037297.2, read as the reverse complement.
CCTGCGAAATTACAAGCCTCACCAATAAAAAAAGAGATTATGAAGAAAAAGGGGGCTATATTTTGAAAGGCATGCATTGGATATGGTTTAGCCTCAACTTTGAAATAGTGTTGGCACATGATTCGTCAATTAAAAGGAAAGGTAGTGAAATCTACATAGGTGAATAGAAGTCGAGAAATGGCAAAGACATCTCATCCATAGGGTGTGGAAAACTATGGCGCTATAAGACAAGACATTTGTTTTAAGAGTTTACCCTTAGAGGGTATTTTGTTTTGAATTTTATTTTAGACAAGTTTTGGAATGATCCAATGTAGATCCTAGTATTTAGAATTTGAAAATGGTTGGTCACTCTGAAAATGGATCAATTTTTTAATTTTAAAATTGACATATCACCCGTGAAAATAGACCAATTTTAGAAAAGTATGAGGGCTTGCTGAATTTATTTTTTAAATTTGAAAAAGAGAAGGTCACCCATGAAAATAAGTTAATTTTTTAATTTCAAAATGACTAGGTCACCCATGAAAATAAAGTTATTTTAGGAAAGAATAGGTCAACCATGAAAATAAGTCAATTCTTTAAGTTTCAAAATGGGCAAGTCGCCCATGTAAATAGATCAATTTTAGGGAAGCATATAGCCTTGATGTTCATAAAACAGGTAGGTTGCCTGTGAATATAGGCCAATTTTTTTAATTTCAAAATGGGCAGATCACCCGTGAAAATAGACCAATTTTAGAAAAGTATGAGGGCTTGCTGAATTTATTTTTTAAATTTGAAAAAGAGAAGGTCACCCATGAAAATAAGTTAATTTTTTAATTTCAAAATGACTAGGTCACCCATGAAAATAAAGTTATTTTAGGAAAGAATAGGTCAACCATGAAAATAAGTCAATTCTTTAAGTTTCAAAATGGGCAAGTCGCCCATGTAAATAGATCAATTTTAGGGAAGCATATAGCCTTGATGTTCATAAAACAGGTAGGTTGCCTGTGAATATAGGCCAATTTTTTAATTTCAAAATGGGCAGATCACCCGTGAAAATAGATCAATTTTTGAATTTTAAAAGGTGCAGGTCACCCGTGATAATGAGACTATTTTCTTTATAAAAGAAAATTCTTTGAAATTCCAAGATAGGTAGATCATCCAGCCAGTCCGATAGATATTTTTTTCTTTACAAGCTTACTGTGCAAAACCTTAATGAGATTTTGCTTCGTAAGCCTTGTGAAAAGAAGGTATATGTTGTTACCCATTTTTTACCCCACAAAAAATCAAGAAAAGAAAAAATAGAAAAAGAAAATCCAAAATACAAGAGGATATACATGAATAAAGCCTGGAAGATTGTCTAAGTTGGTGTTGAAAACTTAAAATGACAAGTGAAAAAGTTGGAGGACCAATATGTATAAGAATGGTAAATGGCCCACAGGTACGAACTCAATGAAAATTTTGGAAGGCTTAATTAATTTTATTGAGGACTTAATTGCAAGAAAAAATGATATTTAAAGCCAATTTAGGCTTTAATTAGAAGAAATTAAAGTCTAGAGGTTGATTTGCAAATTTAAATAGTTGATTTGGTCCACTTATAGGTTTAATTGCATAAATATTTAAGTTTAATGGCAATTAGGGACTTGATTAAAGAAATCCTAAACCAAGGACCATACTGAAAATTGTGTGTGATTGTAAGGGCTGAAATTGACCAAATCATGGGCCAAATTGAAAAACATTGAAAATTTGATGATCAATTAAGGGTCCAAGTGCACAAATCAGAAATTAAAGACCAAGACGAAAATGGCGTTAAACTTTGGGGCTGATGATTGAGTTTGGCATGGGTAAAATTGCATAAAATTAAAAGTTTGGAAGACAATTACGAGTGCAATTAAAAGTAATTGGAAAAATAAAGACTAAAATGAAATCTGTCAGATTCCAAATTAAAAACTCTAATTTCTAGGGTTTAACCTAGATGACGTGTCGTTTAACCACTGTTTAATTTCTTCTTTGACTGTGTTTGGTTGATCGAGTAAACACTTTCAAGCTAATGAATTTAGCGTTTCTAACCACCTCTAGGGCTCTAACCACCACCATTTAAATGAGAAACACCCCCTACACAAAGATCAGTTACTCCCATCAAACCTTTATATCCTATTTTCTTCAACGAACTCAAAAATATCTTGTCCCTGATCAGCCATCATTGTATTTATAGATTATAGATTGATCGGGTTGGCACTTTTAAATGAATGAATGTAAAGTTACAAACCTCTAAATTTAGTAAAGGGTGCACCCCCTCTACCAAGATTAAGTGGTTTTCAACGAGGATGAAGTCGAAGTTGCTCTGACCAAGCCTCGAAAATGATCAATTCAATCATCAATGGTTGTGATACACATTTCACAAAACCACAATCTTTTTCATGTGTTCACACTTCAAACCTTATCAATAGGTTCTTATCAAAGGTTAGCCACGTTTCTCTCAAGATCAAAAAGGCTAGAAACACGCTCCTTGGTTTCTAAGTTTGGAAAACCACCAAAACCTTTGAAAACCAAGTTTGTTGTAAAATCAACATTGAAAAACAAGAATAGGTATAGAGCTCAAAGTTGTGAAATGTACTCCAAAACCCTCTCATTTTGATCAAAGGGCTAAGCTTTGATCAATTTGTGTTTGAACTCATCAAAAACCCTAGCAAAACCCTATAAATACTCTTTGGAAAATCATAGTAGAAAGAGAGAAAGAAGAGAGGAAAAATTAATAAAGAAACTCTAAAGTGTGAAGGTCTAAGAACCTAGCTCAAGGATTTCTGTAACTTTGAGAGAAAGTAACAAACTTGGAAAAAAAGAAACCAAAGGGCAACAACTATTGTTTCAGCTTAAAAGGTATAAATAAATGTTGTCCATGAGGCACATCTTTATCATGCTCTTTCATGTTTTATGGTGTTTTTGAACATTTGGAGCATTATATTGCTTTTACCTTTGATTTTGATTAATGCACAAAATGTTGTTTTTTTTTCTTTGTTTGATCTTGTTTGAAGTTGTTTGTTAATATTGCTAGATGTTTAGATTAAATGAAATCTAGTGATTTCAAAATTTGGCAATACAGTTATTGATTTTTTTTTCTGGTTTGATAGTGTGTGTTCTTGGTTTCTAGGCATGGTTTTGGGTTCCAAGTGTTTAAAGAGACAGTTTTGAATCTAAATTTGTTGTTTTTATAGGTTGTTTTAATATGGTAACCTCTTGCATGATTTTGATGTTTTGATGTTATTTATTAGTGTTTTTTTATTCAAACATTTTTTGTTATGGTTGTGTAACTTGTTAGAATGAAGAAACCATGTTTTAGAAGTAAAAAAATGCTAGTTTTGGAGGCTTGACAATGTGTTGGGTTTTTGGGATATTTTTGGGTTGTTAGGTAGAGTTCTTCGTGTTCTTAGGAAGCACATTGCCTTAACTACATGACTTTGACCAATTTTGATCTAATTCTTTGTAAAGAATCCTTCGAGCAACTTTGTTAGTAATAATCTAGGGTTTTTTTGCATCAATAATATGTTTTCAGTAGGATTTAATCCTAGGATTTTGGTTGCCTAACATGCCCTCAAGCAGAAATTCCTTTTATCAAAACAATGGTAAACCAAACAAAGCTTTAAATATTTGACCCGGTTTTGACCTAACCGGATCAACCAGAAAACACTAGTTCAACCATTAACCAAACCAACACCCAAAACTAAACCAGGACAGATATTTAAACCCGAACAAATCAAAACTAAAAGCCACAAAAAGCATAGAATTTTATAATGAAAACAGATCAAACACCAAAAAAAATGAAGAACACGAAAAACAATAAAGAACATTTAAACTCAAACCTAGCAACGTAAACATCAAACTAGACTAGATTTCAACCAATAAAAAGCAAGGTTTTGTTTTGTAATCATGCATAGATCAAGAATTAAGCATTTATGTTCTTCGATTAACACTCAAAAGCCATAATTTAACCAAAATATGTTTAAGCGGTCAAAAGAACTCTAGAATCTAAATGCACGAATACATGTTATTGATGCGTTTTAACTATAGATTGTTTGCTAAAGATGACAAACTAACATATTTATGCCAAGAATCAACCCAAAATAACTCAAAAAGAAAAAGCTAAGGCAAAGTCCATGCGAAGAATATGAACTTAGAATCTAGAAAATTTCCAGAAATTAAAGAACATGCCAGAACCTAGATTTGACCTTCTAGGCCTCTAAACACACTGTTTTTGGTCCTCACAAATCATGTTACCAATACTAAGCATAATTGAATCCAAAAAGCTAACAAATAACATCAAATCATCAATAACATGCATGACATTCCAAAGTTCAAAACTACCAAAGCTAAATAGCAAACATATTCATGCTATTTTCATTCAAAACTTGACTTTTCTAACATCTATATGCCAAAACACACTTGTATGAACCATGAACTTGCACTAAAAACATCAAATTGATCAATATTCTTCTAGAATCTTTAACCCATAAATAAAAGCAACTTAGTGTTTTATTACAAAAAAAAAAACATATTCAAAAACCAATTAAAATACCTCAAATACATCATTAACATGTTATTGGGCTAAAAACACAAAATCAAACAAGCATCAAAACGAAGAATCATGCCTTTAGTGCAAGCCTCATTTACATATTATTGACCAAAACTAGAACAAAGTACCATAACCAAAGCTTAAGCAATCTAAAACATTCTTAAAACGAAAACAAAAACAAAACAATTTGTACCCAAAAAATCAGATTATTTCAGCACCAAAATCAATCCAAAAATACAAGATGAGCTCATACAACATCAAAAGATGTTTAAACATTAAGAAAGCATGAATAGGGAGGCCACATGGACTCCACCGTTGAGTTTTCACATGGTTATACCTTCTTCAAGCTTGTTAGTCATAAGTTGTTACTTCCCTTCTATTTTATTTCCTTCTTTTCCTTTCAATTTATATTCTTTCCAAAGCTTGTTGGACCTTCTATGTTAGGTCTTTGAACCTTCACACTAAGGTCTTTTTAAAGAATATATCCTTATATTCTTCTTTTTTTTTTCCTTCTTCTTGTTTATTCTTTGATTTTTAAAGGTATTTATAGGCTTTTTTCTACAGTTTTTTGGTGGATTTCCTCAAACATTGATCAAAGCTCAACCATTTGATCAAAATGAGAGAGTTCTAGATAAAATCTAGCAACTATAAGCTCTTGTACTAGGCTGGTTTTGAAATGGTGGCTTTGGTTTTAGGGGTACTTAGTGATTTTGCTAGACTTGGAGGGCGAAAAATTATTTATGGCCATTTCATCTTAAGAAGGAGGTTTCAAAGTTATTGATAAGAACCTTTTAAAAAGCTATAAGTGTGAACACATGAAAAAGAATGGGTGGCTTTTGAAAAATGGGTGTCACATTTTAGGTTGACTTGGTTGATCACTTTCGAGGCTTTGCTAGAGCAACTCCGAAGTAAATGTCATCGAAAACCACCTGAAGTTGGTAAAGGCGGTGTCTACCTTTCATTTGGATCCAACATTACTTAATTTGGAGGTTTATAGCTTCACATTCATTTGTCCAAAGATGTCAACTCGATCAACCCATAATCAAAAATTGTAGTGATGGTTTATCAGGAATAAGATGTTGGCGACTTTTATGGAAGAATTGGGATGTAAACATCTAATTTCAGGGAAATGAGGTTGTAAAGAGGATGCTCTTCTTCCATTTGCAAAAAAACCTTGTGTCTTTTAGAGGTCTAGAACTCCACAACAAGCTCTTGGAAGGTGTCAACCCGATCATCCAAAACTGCTAAGGAAGGAGATGAATAATGGGTGAACGACGTGTCATCTAGGTTAAACCCCTAGAAATTAGAGTTTTTAATTTGGGATCTGATAGATTTCATTTTAGTCTCTATTCTTCCAATTTCTTTTAAATGCACCAGTAATTACCTCTCAAACTCTTTTCATACAATTTCACCCCTGCCAAACTTAATCATCAACTCCAAAGTTTAATGTCATTTTTATCTTAGTCCTTGGTTTTTTATTTGTGCATTTAGACCCTTAATTGAACATCAAACTTTTAATTTTTAATTTATCTAGGTGGTTTTCTTTTGCTTGGAGACAAAGGTATGGATCCCTCACCTTCTAATTTGGATGAACGATTTATGAGTTTTGATAAGAACCATCTGGGAATTTTTAAGTGTGGACACACGAAAAAGTTGAGTAGTTTTGCACAAATGGGTATCTCAATCAAGGCTGACTGAGTAGACCAATTTTAAGGCTTCACTGGAGCAACTTCGATGTAAATGTCATCGGAGACCACCTGAACTTTGTAGAGGATATGTATACCTTTTGAATTGATCCATTCTTGCTCAATTTGAAGGTTTGTAGCTTCACATTCATTCATTTCGAAGGTGCCAACTCAATCAGCTGAGAATCTAAAAATACAATGATAGCTAATCATGGACAAGATGTTGTTGATTTCGTTGAAAAAAATAGGATCTAAATGATTGGTGGGAGTAGCTAATCTTTGTAAAGGGGGTGTTTCTCAGTTGAATGTTGATAGTTATAACCCTAGAGGTGGTCAGAGGTGCCACATTCATTCGCATGAAAGTACCAACTCGATCAACCAAAACGGTTAAAGAATAAGCTAAATAGTGGCCAAAAGACACGTCATATAGGTTAAACCCTAGAAATTAAGGTTTTTAATTTGGGATTTGACAAAATTCACTTTAGTTCTTCTTCTTCTAATTGCTTTTAATTGCACCTATAATTGCCCCTCTCAAACACTTAATTTTATGCAATTTCATCCCTGCCAAACAAAATCATCAGCGCCTAATTTTAACTCCATTTTCATCTTGGTCCTTGGTTTCTGATTTGTGCACTTAGACCTTTAATTAGCCATTAAACTTTCAATTTTCTTCAATTTCACCCCTGATTTAGTCAATTTCAGCCCTTACAATCACGTGATTTTTTCAGTTTGGTTTTTGATTTGTGCACTTGGACCTTTAATTAGCCATTAAACTTTCAATTTGGCCCCTGATTTAGTCAATTTCAGCCCTTATAATCACGTGATTTTTTCAGTTTGGTTCTTGGTTTTGAATTTCTTCAATCAAGTCTCTAATTGTCATCAAATTTTAATATTTATGCAATTAAGCCCATGATTTGACCAAATTAACTATTTAAAATTAACTTTAATTTCTTCCAATTAAAGCCTAAATTGGCTTCAAATATCAATTCTTCTTGCAATAAAGTCCTCGATAAAATTAATTAAGCATTCCAAAACTCTCATTGAGTCCATACCTATCCAGATTTGTATTTCTTTACCCCAAATAAAAATATTTTCACCAAATGAGCCTTTTGCCAATCTTAGACATGTTGGTCCTCCAACTTTTCACTTGTCATTTTGGTTTTTAAACACCAACTTGGGCAATCTTCTAGGCTTTCTTCATGTATATCCTCTTGTAGTTTAGATTTTCTTTTTCTATTTTTTTCTTTTTTCTTTTCTTGATTTTTTATGGGATAAAAAATAGGTAACAACTCTTAGCTTTACAATACTTACGAAGCAAAATCTCATCAAGGTTTTCCATAGTGAGCTTGTAAAGAAAAAGTGTTTTTAATTTGGTATTTGATAAATTTCACTTTAGTCCCTATTCTTTCAATTGTTTTTAATTGCACTCGTAATTGTCTTCTAAACTTTTAATTTCATGCAATTTCAGCCTTGTCAAACTCAATCATCAACCCCAAAGTTTAACACCATTTTTATTTTGGTCTTTAGTTTATGATTTGTGCACTTGGACCATTAATTGACCATCAAACTTTCAATTTTCTTCAAGTTGGCCTTTGATTTGGTCAATTTCAGCCTCTACAATCACGCGTCTTTTTTAGTTTGATCCTTAGTTTTGGATTTCTTCAATCAAGTCCCTAATTTCCCATCAAACTATAATATTCTTATAACTAAGCCTTTGATTTGTCCAATTAAAGCTCCTAAAAAACCAATTAAGTCCCCAGACTTTAATTTATTCCAATTAACATCCAAATTAACTCCAAAAACTAATTTTCCTTACAATCAAGTCCTTAATAAGATTAATTAAACCTTTTAAAATTATCATTAAGTCCTTAGCTATCCAAATTTGTATTTCTTTGCCCTATATAAAAATATTTTCACCAATAGGACTCTTTATCAATTAGAATTGGGTTGCCAATTTTTTCAATTTTATACATTTTGGTCCTCTAACATTTCCACTTGTTATTTTGATCCTGCACCACCAACAGAAATCTTTTAGGCATTCTTCATGTATATCCTTTATATTTTGGATTTTATTTTTCTATTTTTTTCTTGATTTTTATGGGGTCAAAAGTGGATAACAACAGATTAAATGAAATGAAAAGCTATGACTACCACGTGTTTACGGAAACCCTCATTCCACTTGCTGACCAAGATTTATTGGCAAAAGTATATGAGATGCACTCACGAAGATCAATCATTTTTTAAAGATATATGCTTTAACAAGTTGCATACCCAACAAATAGAGAAGCTTGAAATGAATATCATCTAGACAATTTGCAAACTTGAGATGATATTCCCTTCATCTTTCTTCAACTTAATGGAGCATTTACCGATATATTTATCATTTGAGGTAAACGTTGGAGGCCTTGTCTAATATAGATAAATGTATTCATTCGAGAGGTCAAAGATTACACATTCATCCTACCTAAAGAAAAAATTTAAAAACAAGGTGCATATTAACGTTTTGATATGCAATACTTATATTATTGAAGAGATCTCAATATTTATCTCGTATTATTTTGAACCTCATTTGAAAACAAGAATCATATGCATTCCAAAACATGATGATGGTGGAGAATGCCTTCAAGTAGGAATTTGTCAATATTTCACCATCCCGGATGACCTTTACTAAAAAAAATGTACTTATGGGAAGATACTTGATAGAAATCAAATTCAGATATGCATATAATTATGTGCTATTGAATTGCAATGAATTGAAGCATTTTATTCAGTAGGTACAATATTAACATGTTATTTTTAAATAATTTTTCTTTTATACTATCTGTTGCATGTGGACGAGCGGCATCGGGGGGTTTGGAAGTCACCACTTAGTTGTTTGATTCAGAATCTTTCTCGTTTTTATATATAGTTATAACTTATGATAAGACAAAATTAATTTATAGCCCGATTTTTTCTTAGAATGTGCATTAATATAAAATTTCAGCAATAATTTTCTTTTTCTAAAGGTAGTAGTGTTTGATAAGACTGGTTTAAATCAATTAGTTTTGTTTCTGTTGCTAATAAGTTCCTACTATGTAGGAAGACGTTTTCTATGTTAGACTATTTCCTTATGCACGTTACCACTTTCTGTTAGTGTAGTTAGTGGGTTGTTTTGTTGGCTTTCTGTTACTGTTGTAAGGCTATATAATAGCCAAAGCTTTTATTCAATAAATGGTCATTCTTCCAGTTTACCTGAGTACATTGCAATACTGCTTTGATATATTTGTTTTTGTTCTCTACAAACTAGTATCAGAGCCCCCATTGGGACTGAGAAAATAAAAGCCGCAGCTTTTAAGTGACTTTCAAACATAGAGAGATAAAGAGAGGACGATGACTTCTGAAGGACATTTTATGCAACCATCCATTCCATGTTTTGATGGTCATTATGACCACTGGATCATGCTCATGGAAAATTTCCTTCGAAGCAAGGAGTATTGGGGTTTAATTGAAACTGGTTATGAAGAACCAGCACACAGAGAACAACCCTTATCAGAAAGACGACAGAGAGAGCTAGATGCAGTAAAACTCAAAGATCTCAAAGCAAAAAAATATCTTTTCCAAGCAATTAATAGGAGCATCCTAAAGACCATTTTGGAAAAGGATACCTCCAAGAAGATCTGGGATTCCATGAAGACAAAATATGAAGGGAATGCTCGAGTAAAGCGCTCCACTCTTCAAGCTCTACGAAGAGACTTTGAGCTTCCTGAGATGAAAATTGGTGAACAATCACTAACTATTTTGCTAGAGTGATGACAGTATCAAATAAGATGAGAGTATATGGGGAGATCATGACTGATGTCACGATATGTGAAAAAATCCTACGATCTCTCACGGACAAATTTAATTATATAGTTTGTTTGATTGAGGAATCTAGGAACTTAGATGCAATTACCATTGATGAGCTTTAAAGCTCCCTCACTGTACACAAAAAAAATTTTCACAGAAGCAGCGGTGTGGAGCAAGCTCTGAAGGTGACAACTGATGACAAAACTTGGAGCAGAGGTCGTGGAAGAAGTTATTACAGAGGATGAAGACGTGGAAGAGGAGCTCCAGCATTCAATAAGGCTGCGGTGGAATGCTACAAATGTCATAACCTTAGACATTTCCAGTATGAATGTCCAAAATGGGATAAAGAGGCAAATTACGCAGAAAAAAATAAAGAATATGATATGTTGTTGATGTCATATGTTGAGTCACATGAAACAAAACAGATTGATGCTTGGTTTCTTGACTCAGGATGTTCCAACCATATGTGTGGCAATAGAGGTATGTTCACAAACTTGGATGAGAGCTTTGTTCATTTAGTTAAATTGGGAAACAATAGTAGAATGAATGTGATTAGAAAGGGAAGTATCAAGCAGTTTTTGAATGGAATCAACCATGTTGTCCATGAGGTGTATTATGTTCCAGAGCTCAAAAACAATCTCTTGAGCATAGGACAACTTCAAGAACAGGGCTTGGCTATTTTAATTCAAGGAGTTTGCAAAATTTATCATCCGCTAAAGGGTCTGATTATTCAGACTGAGATGAGTATAAACAGAATGTTTATATTGCTATCCTATACCCCAGTTTCTCCAGTGCTCCATCACAAAGATGTTTTTATACAAGTTCCCATGATCTTTTTCATCTTTGGCATTGAAGATATGGTCACCTGAGTTACAACGGATTGAAAACTTTGCAACATAAGGGGATGGTTCGTGGACTTCCTCAGCTTCAAGTCTCAAACACTACATACACAGACTGCATTCATGGCAAACAGCATCATGGTGACATGCCAACAAAGAGTACGTGGAGAGCAAGTCAGCCTTCAGAACTTATTCATGCAGACATCTGTGGGCCAATTTCTCCTATTTCAAATAGTGGAAAGAGGTATACTTTATGCTTTATTGATGATTTTAGTCGTAAATCATGGGTATACTTGTTGACAGTAAAGAGTGAGGCATTGATTTGCTTCTAGTTTTTCAAAACGTTGGTGGAAAAAGGGAAATGATTAAGTGTCAAATGTTTACGGACAGATAGAGGGGGTGAATTCACTTCAACTCAATTCACTGATTTCTGCAAAGTAAATGGAATCAAGAGGCAGTTAACCACTGCCTACACACCACAACAAAACAAGGTGGCTGAAAGAAAAAATTGAACTATGATGAATATGGTTCGTTCTATGCTGTCTGATAAGAAGCTCCCCAAAACATTCTGGCCAGAGGCAGTGAACTGGACCTTCTATGTTCTGAATAGATGTCCCACATTGGCAGTGAAGAATATCACACCACAAGAGGCGTAGAGTGGAGTAAAACCCTCAATTGAGCATTTTTGTGTCTTTGGATGTTTAGCTCATGTTCACGTTCTAGATGTTAAACGAGGTAAATTAGATGATAAAATTTTTCCTTGTGTTTTATTGTGGGTTAGTGAAGAGTCTAAGGGATACAGATTGTTTGATCCTATAACTAAGAAAATTGTTGTGAGCAGGGATGTTATTTTTTAGGAAGACAAACAGTGGGATTGGGACGTGTGTTATGAGGGACGAATCTTATTAGATTTTAAGTGGGGAGAAACTGATGAAAACAGCAGTGAGGGAGAAGATAGTGAGGGAGAAGATAGGGTGAGTGAAAATGAGAATGACAGTGAGGCTAATGAAGAAAAAAAATGAGAATGAGAGGAGAAACATGGGGTTGTGATGAGGGTGAGAGCAGTGTATCACGGGGCTGTGAGAATGAGAAGAGAAACACGGGGTTGTGATGAGGGTGAGAGCAGTGTACCACGGGGCTGTAAGAGTGAGAGAATTTCTAATGTTTTTAGTGAGGATGCAGGGAGGGTTTATGAACGAAGAGTAAGACGTCCTCCTTCTTACTTGAGTGACTATATCACTACAGATGAGCTAACAGAAGACGAGGCATACATGGTTCAAAATGTTTCAACAGGAGATCCTCTTTATTTTGAAGAAGCAGTGAAAGAGGAAAAGTGGAGGCAAGTTATGGACAGTGAGATCAGTTCCATTGAGAAGAATAAAACATGGTCTTTAAGTGAGTTGTCTACTGGAGCAAAAAAATTAGCGTCAAATGGGTATACAAGACCAAATACAATGAACATAGAGAGATTGACAAGCACAAAGCACGTCTAGTAGCCAAAGGCTACTCACAAAAGCACGGTATAGACTACACAGAGGTTTTTGCACCAGTGGCAAGGATGGACACCGTGAGGATGATCATTGCCTTGGCAGCACAAAAGGGTTGGAGGATTTTCCAGTTAGATGTCAAGTCAGCATTTCTTTATGGAGAATTGAGTGAAGAGGTTTACATTGAGCAACCAAGGGGTTACGAGACAAAAGGTAGGGAGCACTTGGTCTACAAACTATATAAAGCATTGTATGGATTAAAACAGGCTCCACGAGCCTGGTTTAGTCGAATTGAGGCACATTTTATCAAGGAGGGCTTTCAGAAGTGCGACAGTGAGCAAACCATGTTCACAAAGAAGAATGGAGAGGAAAAATCATCATTGTAAGTATTTATGTTGATGATCTAATTTTTACTGGTGATGATAAAGATATGATGTGTGATTTCAAAAGGTCCATGTTGAGAGAATTTGATATGACTGATTTGGAAAGCATGAGATTCTTCTTTGGCATCGAAGTACTTCAAAGAACAGAGGGTATTTTCATATATAAAAAAAAAATATGCTTTGGAGATTCTGAAGAGATTTGGGATGCTGGAAAGCAATGAAGTGAGTAGTCCGATTATCCCAGGTTTTAAGATCAATAAGGATGAGGATGGAATTACTGTGGATGAGACATACTTTAAGCAATTAGTGGGAAGCTTGATGTATCTCACTGCCACAAGACCAGACATGATGTTTGTCACCAGTCTCATAAGTAGATTTATGGCAAAACCAACCGAGCTTCACCTACAGGCTGCAAAGAGAGCTCTTCGATATTTAAAGGGGACAGTGAACTATAGTATTCATTACAAGAAAGGTGGAGATGATGGACTATTTGCTTTCACGGATAGTGATTATGCAGGAGATGTGGAGGATAGGAAGAGCACAAGTGGTTATGTGTTTTTGTTGAGTTTGGGTGCTGTAATATGGAGTTCAAAGAAGCAGCCTATCGTTACATTGTCCACTACAGAAGCAAAATTTATAGCAACTGTAGTATGTGCATGTCAAGCTATATGGATGAATAGAGTGTTAAGGGAGTTTGAGTACAATAATGAGACTTGTACTCTAATTAGATGTGATAACAGTTCAACCATTAAGCTATCAAAGAATCCTGTGATGCATGGTCGAAGTAAGCATATCGATGTAAGGTATCATTTTCTAAGAAATCTCACAAAGGAAGGTTCGATTGCTCTAATTCATTGTGGGAGTAAAGATCAGGTGGCAGACATAATGACCAAACCATTAAAGGTTGATGTTTTCCAGAGGCTTCGAAGTATAATGGGTGTGTGTGAGGTTGTTAGTATAAACTAATTGTTTGATGACAGTAAATTTCAGGGAGGGATTGATAAGACTAGTTTAAATCAATTAGTTTTGTTTTTGTTGCTAATAAGTTCCTACTATGTAAGAAGACTTTTTCTATGTTAGACTATTTTCTTATACACGTTATCATTTTCTGTTAATGTAGTTAGTGGGCTGTTTTGTTGGCTTTCTGTTATATAATAGCCAAAGCTTTTATTTAATAAATGGTCATTCTTCCAGTTTTCTGAGTACATTGCAATACTACTTTGATATATTTGTTTTTGTTTTTTATAGTGTCTTTTTTCACTTAGACTGTTGGGTATCCTTTTTTTTTCCCATAGAAAGATTCTACTTATGTTCCTTTAGTTAAGATTTTTCCAATATCACTCTTCTAAGTTCCAAAACGTTTCAATTTCTCCCTTAACCATTAAATAGTGTACTTTTCGGGGAAAAAAAATTGTTGTTTTTAGATTTTCAATTGTTTATATGGAATATTATAACAACTATGGGGATTAGAAAGGAACAATGAGAGAAATTAAGAAAAAAAATAAAATAAAATATGAACAAAATGAGCTTTTTGTATATATTTTTTTAGTTATTAGGACAAAACTGAAAGTTTTTAAAAAATATGATGGCCATAGTAGGAAACCCAAAACTATAGGGATAGAAGTAGAATATCGATGAATCTAGCATGGCAAAAATATAGTTTACCGTAGAAAATCTTATTGGTAATCTTAAATTACATATTTATAAATAGATATTATTATGTATTCATCACCATTAACAATTAAACCTCATGTATTAACGAGTGTGTGGTTAAAATTTCAAAAACCATATTTTCAAAGATATAATTTTTTTTAAATTATATAATTTTTTTCAAAGATATAATTTTTTAAAAATACAAACTATATTTTCAAAAACTAAAAATACATATTTTTTATATAAACTCTGTCAAAAACAAAAGACCAAAACCACTCTAAACCACAAACTCCTTCACATTTTTGGCACATAGACAGTACCGTCGGTGGTGAAGAGAATTTCATGGGAAGTTTCATTGTGCTTTGGCATGAAATTATATATTTGTCCGGTGCATTCAAGTTGATTTGACATGAAACAACCACCTTTGAAAGCTTTTTTTTTTTTTAGTTTAAAGTGAGTGTTCGGATCAAGTTTGCGCGTACCTCGACTAATCCCACAGGCCCTGAAGTTAACGACCATGTAAGCCTCCAATAGTCATCATATGAGCAACCACAGGGCTCGAACCTGAGACTACAGAGGGAGCAAACCTCTTGGTCCCAACTTTTTACCACTGGACCACCATCTAGATGGTTCCTTTGAAAGCTTTTTTAGATGGTGGAAACATGTCACACGTTAGAAAATATTCGGAGTAAATTCAACTTGTTTTTTTTTTTATGGTTAAAATTTAAAAAAAATTTATTTTAATACTTTTGAATAGTTATTATATGTTGATATTAAAAATAAATTTAAAAAATAAAAAATATATTATTTTAATATTTTTTCAAATAAAAAATATTTAAAAAAAATAACTGCTACACTCTCATTTCCAATACCATCTTCTGATCTTTGACTGAATTTCTCCTTATTTGCCAGTAGGGCCCGAGCATAGAATCTCAACTACTTCCACCAACAAAACTAGTCAAGCCAGCTCTAAACAGAAGAAGGTAGTCAAAACATAGTTTTTTCCT
This sequence comes from Populus trichocarpa, assembly GCF_000002775.5. Taxonomy (NCBI): domain Eukaryota; kingdom Viridiplantae; phylum Streptophyta; class Magnoliopsida; order Malpighiales; family Salicaceae; genus Populus; species Populus trichocarpa. Next base: position 7,461,846 of record NC_037297.2, on the reverse strand, counting down.
CCTTCCTTCGGGGTGTCTAATGTTTTTAATTATTTATACTTTTAAACTTTATTTTTTTATATCTAGACCTTTCCAGTTATGTTGCCGTTGTGTTATGAGTTGGATTTTGTTTCACATTACATGCACCCATATATATGATACGACAAATATTATTACAGCATTGCAAATCACTTTGATATTACGAAATACAATTATGGGTGGGGTTAGGTTACAAATATTGACAAAAAAAAAAACTAAAATCATTCTTTTTCATTTTTACTATTCAAATGGCACCATATTCTACATTGTTGTCCCTATAGTTTTTCACTTTTATATTTTAATCATATATTTTTATTTATTTTGCATTTTAATTATTTGTTATTAAGAAAAAAAAGAGAAAATCACCGGAAAAAAAAAAGAGCTCCCGGTTAGCCACATTCCAACCCAAAAAAGCTATGGTGTCAATGAGTTTGTCTTTAATAAAAAAAAAATATAATAGAAATGGTTTGGTTGTTGAATGATGTTGAAAAAAATTATATTGAGATTTTTTTATTTGATTTTTAGTTTTTAAACGTGTTACATTGTGTTTTGGGCTTGGAAATTCAATTATTGAAGAATCTAAGAAGTTTTTTTTTATATTTTCAATCAATATTATTGAACTTGACAAGGGTCATAAGTTGGTAAAGTTGATCCGAGTTAATTCAGAATAACTTTATTTTAATTTTTTAAAAAAAAAAGGTTAATAAGAAGTTGTTTGGAAGAAAACAAATTGAAAGTTTTGACCAGGTCGATCGGGTTAACTCTAATTTATTTATTTTAACCAAGGTCGGTTTTGAGGGTCATCAGGTTGACTTGTTAGGTCAGGTCGGGTTTAATAACAATATTTATTGGTGAAATAGATTAAAATTTGGGTTTTAAAAGTAAAAAACCTCAAGTCCTATCTTTTCAAAGTTACTAGAAATTTTTTAATAAATGATGCATAGCCTACCTGTTTAGCTTTTAAAAAAAGAAGTGCAAGCTAGGCTTTTTTTAAATGCCGAGAGATTTTTTTTTCATTTTATATTTTATTTAATCTTTTTATGTACTAAAATTAAAAAAATTAAAAAATAATTATTATTATGTTTTAAAAATTGTATGATGATACTTACTTTGTTATCTTTTATAATGATATTTATAATTATTTTGTAAATAATTATATATAAATCTAATTTGTAAAAGAAATTAATAATTTTTCATTAATATTAAATGATATTAAACTATTTATTTTCTTATAAAAATATTTGATATTAATTATTCATTTAGATCAGGATACATACACATAAAAATTATGGAGGCATATTTGTTTTTTATTTATTTATTATTATTATTATTGAAACTTGTTTTGTAAGTGATGATAAGCTCACCCAGAAGAAGAGCTGAGGCCTTATGCTCACCCAGTCATGGTCCAGTTGCTCTTAAAGGCCAGGATTTTACTCCTAATGGGTTCGGAGGCACGGCTAGTGTGATTCCCTGTCCCTTCGAGAAAGAAACCTTTCTTTCGGCGGCTTACCTTCCGCATGTCGCAGCAGGCAATATTTGAATTCATATTAAAAAAATCATTTTCTTGTTGATTATTACGTGTTAGTCCTTACTATATTTAGAAATAATTTGGCTTTCATGATAACCTTCCTATATAAATAAATTAAATTGATTATGCGCATACATTATTATTATTTTTTCTTATAAAAAATAAAACTATTCACTTGATAAAATTGAAATTTATAGCGTTGTGCAGGCCCATGAGCGCTTGCATTTTATTTTCAAAGCCTAAGTCATCCTTTCATTTCTAGATGTGCATGGGCTTCGATCATATCACAATGTTTAAATAATATTATTTTTTTTAATATTATTTGTAATTACTTTATAAATAATTATATATAAATCTAATATGCAAAAAAATTTAAAAATTTTGGACATGAATATTCAATGAGAATAAAATATACATTACTTTTTATTATTATGATTTTTTTATAACTTTTCATGAAATCATTATTATTGTATTATTTCATTAAAAAGCATAAAAATTATAAAGATATAATTTTTTTATTTTTTTTTATTGAAACTTGTTTTTTATATCATGATAAGTTTTATATAAATAAAAACATGCTTTGCTTAAAAAAAAAAGCATGTTTTCATCAAAACAAAATTAAAAAAAATAAATGAATACAGAAAATGGAGTTTTGCCTCAAGAAATGTATTTTTTCTCTAGACTTTAAATTAATAGAATTGATGCCAATTTTGATTTAAATTACCTTAAGTTTTTTTTTAAAAAAAACCATATTATATATATATATTTGTTTCATCAGAACATATAGAAAATGCATAGATTAAAAAAAAATGATTTTGGCTAAAGAAACACAATCTTTTTCTCCAAAATTCAAAACTTACAAACTCTTCAAATATTTATTTTAATTTATGCATAATTAAATAAAAACGAGCTTTGAAATGATTCCACTGTCTTTTCTCTTTCCTTTATTCTATAGTTTATTGTCTTTGCCTACATTTATAAAATATTTATATGTCCATATATTTATTTATCTATCTTTTTTTTTTACTAGAAAAACCAACTTCTTATTTTACCTTTTGATTAATTTTAATAACTCTTTTTACAGTTTATTAGTTTATATATATTTAAATTTATTCCATTAAACACAAACATGATCTTTTCATTTTTTAATTAATAGATTTTATGAAACTAGAAACATGTTCATAACTTTAGTAACTTTTTCTATTGCATTAAAAATTAACTTGAAATATTGCTAGCAGCACAGCACAAGCACAAAAATTGCTAGTTGTTAAATCTAGTACGCAACTATAACCCAACTATATACTTGAGCCACTGAGAAATTAGATCAACACATGAATTATTTGGTTAAATCTTAGTTAGATTTGAAAAACAAATGTTTTTTTATATGAGTGGGTTTTGACTAAGTCATAATTAAGTCTATTGAATGGATTAAGAATGTCTTTTGAAGTATGGTTGTGTTTTAAAGTGTTTTTCACTTGAAAATATATCAAAATAATATTTTTTTTTTATTTTTTAAAAATCATTTTTGATATCAGTGCATTAAAATGATCTAAAAGTACCAAAAAAATATTAATTTGAAACAAAGAAAAAATAAAAAAATTTCAAATTTTTTCAAAAGTATTTTTCAAATACAAAAACAAACAGGAATTTGTTTTGTCAAATCAATTAAATTTGATTGGGATCAATTAATAAAATGCATTATTTTATTTTATTTTGTTGATGTTTTTATCTTAAAAAATTAAAAATTTTACACGTCATATTATTGACATGTCATGTTTTCTAGTGAGAGGAGAGAAAATTGTTTTCAATAGAGTTGCTTTCATGTTATCTCGAGGAAATTCAACAATTTTACAAAATAATGCAATTTGAAAAAACAATATTCATATTTTATTGTTTTAATATTCAATAAAGTCATTGTTTTATGTTCATTTTGCAGTACATGTGATTGATTTCTAAGACTTACAATTGAAGTGTAATTTAGAGGTTGCTTATAATATTTAAATAAATCAATTCTTTATTGTAATTAAATTCAATTATAATATTTGATTTAAATTCAATTACTAAATAAATTAAATTCACATATTTAAAAAATTGAAATAGGTTCGATTCTTAACCTGAAAAAAGATTGAGTTTAATCTAGAGCTTGTAAAAGGATTGTGTAATAGATAAGGTCTCACGTGTTAAAACAACCATGTATGATAGTGAATACGTGAATAGAAGTTTAAAGAGTAGAGTAGGTGATTGTTAAAACCACCATAAAAATTAGTGTGTTTATCTCTCTCGCTATCTCAATTTATTTGTACCTTAAATAATAATCTGTCATTGATATTGTTTGTGAATTTCACCATTCTTGAAGTAATTCATGATTGATTTTTAAAGTGCTGGAATTTTAGATAAAAACCTAATTCACCTCTTTCTTTGGCTATTTTAGTCTTTCAATTTGTGTTCTTTAAGGGAAATAAGAATGCAAACTTTTTTTTAGTCTACTGATATTGAATTGTGAGATATTGTTGAGAGTGGATACATTAGACCCACTAAGATAGATTGGATGGAAATGATATTTGAAAACATATTAGTGAGTGAAATGATAAACAAAACAAAAAAAAAAGCCATAGTTATAATGCTAAGGCTATGAATGCCTAAAGCTTAGGAACTGAAAGTAATGGCAAACGAGAAAACTAAAAATCTTAAAACCCTTGAATTTGCTGAGTTCAATGGATCTTTAATTGCTCATGAGAGAAAAACTAAGGAGCTTTAGGATGATGATAGTAATATCGGCAAGTGATATTAAGGACAAAAATGAATATGACGGTGAAGAAGATAATAATGAGATAACTATGATGATTAGACCATTCACTAAAATTTTAAAGTATCAAAGTAATTTTTGAAGAGAAAAATGCGACAAGAAAGAATAATTTTTTATGAATGCGAAAAGTTGTCATGTTGAATATAATTGTGAAAATATTAAAATAAAATAAAAATTTGAGAGGAAATGAAAGGCATTGAAGGAATCTATTTAGAATGATCAAGATGATAATACAACCTCTTTGGATGATGATATAATTGAAGGAACTAACTAATTTATGCTTGATGGCTAATATTTTTTTTAGTTTAATGTGGTTGTTTGGACTAACTTGCGTGTATCTCTAAAGACGGGGCGGCATTGTAGAATTTTTCAGGGAAACAAATTTATTTGAAAAAGAGTTGCTAGGCCTCAACCTACCTAGCCTATGGTGTGAGCGTCCTTGCACCACTCTCCACGGTGTTGTTGGCCTCCGTTGTCGTCTAACCAATTTGAGTGTCCAAATTGTCTTCCATTGCTAGCTAGTGGGCGAGTTTGACTCCAAAAAGTGAGTGTAGCTTTTATGGCATGCCATGGAAACGTTTTTCTCTAGCGAGATAACACCGAAAAAAGGCGTGGATTTTTCAGAGCCTAACTTGTTAGCTCGTGATGTGGAAGGCATAGGGTTGTATTCTAGCCTAACTTGCTAGCTCGTGATGTGGAAGGCATAGGGTTGTATTCTAGCCTAAATTGCTTCATCTTGCACCAAGACCTTGATTTAAGGTCTCGTATCAAAACCTTGATTTATATATTACCACATGTATTTATATATATTAAAAAAATAAAAGGATGTCTACCAAGACATAGTATACCAAGATACAGCGTACCATAAAGTTTATAATTTATTTTGATTTGTTTATTATAGTCTCAAAAAGTATTTTTATTTTTATGTATTTTTTAATTTTCATTACTTTTTATTTATTTTTTAATTAATATCTCTCTTATTTTTTTAATTGTTTGGTTCATCTTTTTAAATATTTGTTATTTTTTGTATTTTTATAATCTTTTAAAGAGATTATTGTAATTTATCTATAACTTTCTTTTCTTTTATATTTTATAGAAAATAAATTGTATTTTCATGATGTATTTATAAAATAAAATAATTTGTTCTTGTTATGAAAGAAATAAATTCTAAAAATAAATTAAAATTTATCAATTAAAAAAAATTAGAGTTAAATATTTGCATACCCATTTGTCTTTCACTTTTAGAAGAAAGATTAGCTTTCCATTTTACTTTTTAATAAGAACTAACAAATCTTTCTCATATCAATTTATATATATATATATATATATATATATATATATTAAAATTATTTTATTAAGTATAAAATATATATTTGGATTTCTCAATTAAAAAGATCATGATACTTCAAAACATATCCATGCTCGCTTGGCTTACTTTTCTTGGGGCTAGAAACTAGCCTAGTAGGGTAAAACTACTGAGCTATTTTTATGAGCCTTTATTTAAAAAAAAATTGGAATTCATTTAAATAAAATAAAAAAATTATTTTTAGGATATTAATTTAATTCTAATTACAAAACAATTACATGAGTCATAAAAAGCAGGTTTTTTATAGAATAAAAATACATTTTTTTCCCATAATTTTATTCTTTATCTTGCATGCAAATTTCTATTTTTATAATCATATGATTGGTTAAAAAAATATGTTATTAAAAGGTTTATGTCTTAGCACCTAAGCATTATATTATTATTTTATTTTCTAATACATTTGCATAAAAAATATCAAAAAATAAGTTTTTGGTTTATTAAAACTTGTTTTTATGGTTTTCATAAGTTGTTATTTAAAAAATAATTATTCTTGTTAAAGAATATCATAAAAAAGGGTTTGCATTAGGGGATTTTTAATTAAGGATATGCCTTTCATATCCTTATTTCATATCTTAAAAGCTTTTTTATATTTATTTTAATTGCTTTTAGTTTTTATCGAACAAACAATGTCTCCAGAAGCTATATTAAAAAACATATTCATGATAAGAAAATGTAGAGTTATAATAGGAAAAAAAAAAGTTTCTATGCAATTTAAATTAGTGCTCTTTTTATATAAAAAAATTCTTTTGACATATAATTAGATAAATAAATTTGAAGAACTCCTCGCGATAAAAGATAACATATCTTAATTTATATCTAATTTTTAACTTCCTAGCTTAGTTTTTGGTTAATGTTAGCAAATCTCTTTATATTTATTGATGCTTATAATTCTTTGATTAGTTTTATCATACGAAGACATCAACTTTTTAGTTTACAATTAATATTTTTCTTGATGCATGAAAATACAATTAAAACTCAAGAACCAAATTTAAAACAGAAAAAAAAAATATTTTCGTTGTTGTTGTTCATAGGCATGAAAACTATAGTTTAACCCTTTATGTTTTTAATTTTTAATTTTTTATCTTTATGTTTTGATGGTTTCACGTTTCAATTTGAAACTTTATTTGTTTTACGTTTTAGTCATTGAGATATTAGACCTATAAAGTTTTGTTTTTAATTCAATTGGATTTTGGTTGTTGAGATTGATTATAGGCTTTTTAAGAGTTTGAAATGAGTTTATTGAGGTATTTAAGATATTTTTAGGGTGTGCTTAAGTGTAAATAATTTTCAAAATAAGATTTTTATGATTCAAAAGCTTGAAACCCTAGCGAATTAACGCCTGATTGTTTTTATATATCCTTTTATTTTTTTGACAAAAAATCTTTTTGAATTAATTTATTAAAATAATATTTAAGCGATTATCTAATTATGCCATAAATATTATTTATAAGAAGACAAGCTTTTTATGATGATATTATTTATTGTTTTATGAATAATTATGTATTAGTTTAATATACATAATTTTTAAATAACTTGCTCTTTAATATTATAAAAGGAATAGAATATCTATTTATTTAATTTTTTATATAATATTTATTTAAGTTTTAAGTGTGTAAAAATAGTTGATTCATAATTTTTAATTTTTAATTAAAATTTACTTTCTTTCATGCTCATATTACATTTTACTTGAAAAAAATACATCTCACAAAAAAATAACTTTTTTTTATCTCAATAAAAAAAGTACATGAATAACTTAACTTTAAATTTCAAGAACAAATTTGAAGAAATATTTTGTGTGAAGTATTTTTTCAAGTAATAACTGTGAAAATAAGTTTTAATTAAAAATTAAAAAATTAAAAAATTATGAATATTTATATGATTGTTTTTAGCGAGTGCGCGTCTGACTCGTTTGAGCTTATGGTTTTCCCATTAGTATGCAAAAAATGTACCGCTAGGCCCGGAAAGGTTTCTAAGTTGCTCAGTGGATTAATTGAGTTATGAAAGCACCAATTCGACAAACCTTATTGTTTTTACACATATTTTTATTTTTATGAGTTGCGTATTTGATTATTTTGTTAGAAACATCGTAATCTATGATTATTTGATTATTTTTTCTTAAAAAATTGAGTTGTGCAATAATCTGGTGATGTTTGCTAGAAAAGTAGTTATGAAATAATCTGGTGATCATTAGTACATTAATTTGGAGATAATATATATTTGCTCACATGGGTTTGTATAATATATCATTCAGGCCAATTTCTGGAGATTAGTTTAGGTAAGGTTTTTGAAAATGAGAACTGCTGCGATCGGTTTTGTTTCTGTTTTCTTGAATCACTAGCGAGACCCATTTGTTTAATTAATGGCCATTATAGCAACAGTTCACCTTTTTCCGTGTTTTGTTTTTTTTAGCAGTCTTAATTGAAAGATTTTGCAAGCAAAAGATATTCGAAGGGCTTGTTTTGTTAGGTAAAGCATTTGGTTTGGAGAAAAGGTTTTCTTTCTTATCATCAACAGGTAAGAGAGAGTGTGTGTGTGGGTGGGGACATGTATATGATGGCTTTATTTCCATGGGCACTTATTGTTGGTGGGAGAAGTGATTTGACGAACATCATGTGATCGTGCCTTTGGGTTGCCTTCTCTTAAGATTCTATACATTCTTTACCTCCTCTTTTTCCCTCTGAAACAATGCAGCAGCAGCCTTGAGGTTAATAAATTGTAGTAATACGTGCTACTCAACCTTTGAGGAAGATGGTATTGCTTGCTGTTGTTTTATTTCCTTTTATCTGTCTTTATTGGGTTGCGCTGTTGGACCAGCCCTAGCTTTGACTAAATTACAAGAAACAGTGAGCTATCAGCTTCTGTCCCATTTAATTGTCTGTAAGAAAAAATCAGTGGGGCATTAAAATAGGGGGCCCTTCTGCATTTATGATGCTCAATCTCTCTCTGAATAATTGTAGCGTACAAGTTGAGCTTCAATTTTTTTTATTTTTTTTTATGGCTTCCAAGTTTTTACCAGAAGTTAGGAAGTGGGTGTCCCTTGGTTTTGATTTTTCTTTTGTTTTGTGAAAAATTTTACATCAAGATGTGCTCATTTTCCTAAGAGTTTGGTGGGCATGTGATGGAGGTATGGATGGCATGTGGGTTTTCTGGAAAAAGTGGATTGAATTTGACCTCCTTTTATCTCCTCTATTTGCGGGTGTTAAAGCTCTGATATGCATGGATGGCCTTTAAAATTTCAAAAAAATGATTTCCTTTCACTTGCGTTTTCAAATTTCTCATTCTTGTTTAGTGTGTGTTCGATCAAATTATATGTTTCCGTGCAGATCTACCGCTAGCTTCTTCCAATAACAGCAAAACATTCTGTGTGAAGCTTGAGGTATAGGAACCAATGGATCTTGGGCATGGCAAGTGTTGGGATACTTCGAAGGTATCTGCATTTGCATTTTGAGCTCAACTTTTGCGGCTCTTTACTTTCAATTGCATTTCCAATTGGAATGCTGGAAATTTAATATGGCATAATGTCTTAGACTCAAATTCAGTTGATAGAATTTTGGTCACCTGATATGCTTCTGCCACTTCGCTTGATTCTTAAGAGTTTTGCTTGTGAAATTGCATTGCAGAAGGATTCTTGGAAGACATTGTTGCTTTTGGCTTATCAGAGCCTTGGAGTAGTATATGGTGACTTGAGCACTTCCCCTCTCTATGTTTACAAGAGCACATTCGCAGAAGACATTCAACATTCAGATACCAATGAAGAGATTTTTGGTGTTCTATCTTTTGTTTTCTGGACCCTCACTCTGGTCCCCTTATTCAAGTATGTCTTTGTGGTCCTTCGAGCAGATGACAATGGAGAGGGTAAGTGTGTGAGCAATTATGCTATTTTTTGTATTACTCAATCATCAAGTTTATTTTTATTTTTTGTATCTGTTCCAATAGGTGGTACTTTTGCATTGTATTCATTGATATGCCGGCATGCAAAGGTTAGCCTTCTGCCCAATAGACAGGTTGCAGATGAATCACTCTCCACATACAAACTAGAGAACCCTCCAGAGAAGGACAGCTCAAGGGTTAAAATGTACCTTGAGAAGCACAAGGCCTTGCACACTGCATTGCTAATCTTGGTTCTTCTTGGCACTTGCATGGTAATTGGAGATGGACTGCTCACTCCAGCAATTTCTGGTAAAATTCTTTCCTGTAACATGTAATTATTATTTTAGCATCGCTTCCATTCATATAATTGACTAGCATTTTATTCTAAAATCATTTCATTTGCAGTCTTCACAGCAGTGTCTGGTCTCGAGCTTTCCATGTCCAGTAACCATCATCAATGTAAGCTTCTTAGCTGAATTGAGTTGAAGCATTTAAATATTTTATGCAGAGTCGTTTAATAGTAGATGATATTCAAACCTAGAAATAGATTTCTGTTGCCAAACCAAATATTTGGAGAAAACGTCTGCTGCAATGGGAGCAGGTTATGTCTGCAAAAGCAGCTGACTATTTCATGCTAGTTAAGTATCATATAACTGAGTTTTCCGAACCATTTTTTACGTGATCATTCTGGAGTATAGAAAGAGAGGTTGTGGTTTTATGAGAAAACGGGAGATTTTCAAGTGTTACCAAGGTGATGTAAATTATTCAGAGTAAGATGTGTCTGTGTAGGGCCACTGAAAATGATAAAGAATGGGAGGGGGTCTCCTTTGGTCATTCTGGTCCAGTTGGTGAATAAGTTGGCCTGAAGTTTGGGGACCTTTCAATTGCCCATCTTGTGGTCTTGACTGATCGTCTCCCCAATTTCTTATCCCTTTCTAGTCCTGTCAAAATTTTGTTTTAGGCCATGTGGATAAGCAGCTACGCAAGTAAGAATGTGAAATTGGTAAAGTACTAGTAATATGTTATGCTTATTACTGCTTTTTTATTGTCGCTGAGTTGAAATGGGTGAATGGGAGTACATAAATTCCTAACATGAATTCAAAGTGATTAATGGCTATCAATATATGTTGCAATAGCAGAAAGGAAAATAACCGAAAATATAATAATGTATCACTGTCTGCACTGTTTTTACTACTAATATACATTATAAAGGTTATTAATTTAGACCAAAGAGATTATCATTTATATCCTATTTTATTGCTATTCTTGTCTCATATAGCACTCTTTATGCCATCCGTATTGCAGATGCAGTAGTTCCAATCACTTGCTTCATCTTGGTGTGCCTTTTTACACTTCAACACTATGGCACACATCGGGTGGGATTTCTCTTTGCACCAGTTGTCTTGGCATGGCTGCTATGCATAAGTGCCCTTGGTCTGTATAATATAATCCACTGGAACCCACACGTCTATCAAGCTCTTTCTCCATATTACATGTTCAAGTTCATGAAGAAAACAAAGAAAGGCGGGTGGATGTCTTTGGGTGGAATATTGTTGTGCATAACAGGTTCTTGTTTGCCTTTTCCCTTCCTGCATGTTTGACTGGAAACCAATTTTTAAGCTCACCCTGTTCCTTGTTTGCTATATATTGCTAAACCAATAGCAGAATATCTTATAATTTTCTTTCCATGATATAAATTTGATGGATCATATTCTACGAATGAACCTCTGAATGATTCAATCTTTTCATAATTCAGCTACCAAGTACCAATGTTCTGTGTGACTCTGTATGCAGGCTCCGAGGCAATGTTTGCTGATCTTGGCCACTTCTCGTATACTGCAATTCAGGTAAATCTGACACTTATATAGTCTTTCAGAATCTTTTCTTGTCAAAGAAAGTCGGTTCTGAATGCCTGATAAAATATCCTACTCTTTGACCCATTTCAGATTGCATTCACCTTTCTGGTTTATCCAGCCCTTATATTGGCATATATGGGGCAAGCTGCTTATTTGTCACAGCATCATGACAACACAAACCATATTGGCTTTTATATCTCGGTCCCAGGTATGTCTTCAATAGTAATTTCTAAGGAAATTGCATATGCATGTAATTGATAGAAAGCTGGCTGAAGGATGGATTATAATTTTTTTAGCAGAATTACTAAGATATGCAAGCTAATTCAGATTGAAATGAATTATGAGGTCCCTGCACTTGGAAAGAAAGAAAAAAGTCAGGAAAATAAAGTGCAAAATCTTATATCAATTCCTCTATCAATTTGTGCTTATACTTAACTAGTATATATATTTGACAATGAGAATACATCATGACAATTTTCTGGAACAGGGAAGTTAAGGATACCTGTCCTCATAATAGCTATTCTTGCTTCTGTTGTGGGGAGCCAAGCAATCATCAGTGGAACATTCTCTATCATAAACCAGAGCCAGTCGCTTGGCTGTTTCCCAAGAGTGAAGGTTGTTCACACTTCTGACAAGATACACGGCCAGATTTATATCCCTGAGATCAATTGGATGCTCATGATCCTCTGTATTGCTGTGACAATTGGATTTAGAGACACGAAGCACATGGGAAATGCATCAGGTAAGTCGCACTTCCCTTCATAATTTTCTAACCTGCCATTTAATTATAGGGAAGTTGAAGTTAGTTGCACCATTTAAGTTTCTAACCCCAACACATGCAGTTGTTAGATTGGAAATTGAAGTTCATTTCTGTTGATACTTGATAAGGAACACTGTTAATTTTAAGCTTAAATCTTCTGCGGCAAGCCTACCACTATTTCATTCCATCAATCTAATTTCTGCATTAACCTTATTATATTGTAGTATTATTGAAGTTCAACATTAAAATTAGGTCAGTAATGAGGGATTCATTGAACTTGAACTTTTTCACTCGTTCTTATCTGTTGCAGGGTTAGCAGTGATGACAGTGATGCTAGTGACCACATGCCTTACTTCCCTTGTTATCATTCTTTGTTGGCACAAACCCCCTATTCTAGCATTATCCTTTCTACTTTTCTTCGGCTCCATTGAGTTGCTTTACTTCTCAGCTTCACTAACCAAATTCACCGAGGGTGCATGGCTCCCCATCCTTCTAGCCCTCATTTTGATGACCATCATGTTTGTTTGGCATTATGCCACCATTAAGAAATATGAATTTGATCTACACAACAAGGTATCACTAGAATGGCTCTTAGCCTTAGGTCCAAGCTTGGGGATTGCTAGAGTCCCTGGCATTGGCTTAGTTTTCACTGATCTCACCTCTGGCATCCCTGCTAATTTCTCACGCTTTGTCACCAACCTCCCTGCCTTCCATCGTGTCCTTGTCTTTGTGTGCGTAAAATCAGTGCCTGTGCCTTTTGTGCCCCCTGCGGAGAGGTATCTTGTTGGTCGTGTGGGTCCTCCAGGTCATCGGTCTTACAGGTGCATTGTCCGTTATGGATATCGTGATGTGCACCAGGATGTTGATTCTTTTGAATCAGAGCTCATTGCTCGACTGGCTGATTTCATCAACTATGATTGGCATCGAAGTCATGGGACTAACTCATTTCCTGAGGACGATGCATCTCAATCCAATGAATCATCAAATGAGTATAGCTTGGCAGTGATTGGAACTGTCGCTTTCTCAGGCATACCAGCTTATGAGATTGAGGAGAGTGTGCAGCTAGCAAGTATATCTGGTGGTTTCTCTACAGTAGAAAGCGTGACAGATGTTATTGAAATGGAACCGGTTGGGGTAGTAGAAAGAAGAGTGAGGTTTGCTATTGATGATGAGTCCGGATCCCATTCACCAGCTGATATGCATTTGCAGTTACAAGAAGAGCTAGAAGATTTGTTATCAGGCCAACAAGCTGGTACTGCATTTATACTTGGGCACTCGCATGTTAAAGCAAAGCAAGGATCATCACTTCTGAAGAGATTGGCTCTTAATTTTGGGTACAATTTTCTCAGGCGGAACTGCCGAGGGCCAGATGTGGCACTCAAGGTTCCGCCAGTGTCTCTTCTAGAGGTCGGTATGGTTTATGTTATGTAAGATTCCAGTGTAAGTAATTTTTGTCTGCTTGTTTTTATATAAAGGTAAACTGAAGAGGAGTGAGGAAAGTGTGTAATGTGTATGTAGACTTGCAAGCAACTCTTTCTCAGAGTGATGCGTCACTAACCATCAAATGCAGTATGATATAAAAAAAAAGAAATTACTTAAGCCCGATTGATTTAGAGTTTGAACAGTGTTTTTGGAAAAAAAATGATTTTTTATTTTAATTTTTTTCAACTTTTTAGTGTTTTTAGATCTTAATGTTAAAAATAATTTTTTTAATATATTTTTAAATGAAAAACACTTTAAAAAGCAACCATTATCATATTAATAACATTAATAAGTAAATAGGGCTAGAGATATGTCAAAAAAATCATTTCAACCTAATAGTTTAAGTTATTAGGTAAGGTCTCAAGTGAGTTTTTTGAGTTTAAAACGTGCACCGGCTCATATTACCTTGTGCTTAATTTTTATCAAATAAATAGAGATGGTGAGATTCAAACTTGTGATTGTTTGGTCATCAAGGCTCTGATATCATGTTAAAGAACCGTCTCAACCCAATAGTTTAAACTATTAAATAAACTTTGATATCATGTTAAAGAACTGTCTTAACTCAATAACTTAAACTATTAAATAAAATTTTAAAATATAATATTTTGTTTTAGTCCACGCTTGTACTTTGATTTCACTCCATTACGGACAATCTACTATATCACAACAGAATTATTCGACTCGCGAATTCAATGGCAATTTCTCACAGTGGTTTCTGCTCTTCAAAGGAATGAATTATTACCAGGAGTTTGGTGTTTTTGAATTGACAAAGAGACAAGTGCAAAATCCTAACCATCCATGTTCTTCAGACACACAAACACATGTAAGTAAAGAGGTGCATGTTTTCATTTTTTTGAGAATAGAGAATAATTTGGTCAGTAGATATTTGATATTTCATACGTTTGATCAAATTGCAAAACCAATTGCTCCTCTCAATCTTGTTAATTTGGCAAAGGACCGCGTAATTTCCCCCTAGCCACCAAATCTTTCAAGTGGCAACCATTCTACGTGTAATTTGCAGTTTGCTGTAAGAAAGTGGTTCTCCTTAGCAGGAAAGGACCAAATACAGCCACCCTAAAGATATTAAAGCAACTTACCTAGTTGTGGAGTGGGAATTGAAACTGCTACAGTTTGGAAAAAGCAAACATGGGAGGGACTTTCATTTCAAACTCAAAATGCATTGGACAATCCGCAGCTTACAATTTCCTAGTGGTTCATCATAGATAGTGTATGGTGACTGGTTTCTAATTCCTTGCAGTATGGTGCTCTAAGAAGAAAAAATGGAGGGAGATACAGGGATTTCTTTAAATCCTACATTGATGGTATGCTTATTTTCATTTCGGACTTCATATATTTTCCTATCATATTGTGCCCTTGTCTTCAAGGAGAATTAACAAATTGAGTTAAAGAATGGAAGAACAGCATAGTTTTGCCACCACTTCTTGGTTCACCGTTTTTCCATGCTTTGTTCAGAACAATATCTTGCCTGCAAACCAATATTTTCCCATTTTTAATGCATGAAGTGCCTGACACTTGACATTTAGCTGGGCTTTGGTTAAAAGAAGAAGACACTAGTGATAAAGGAGACAGACAATGTTTGATAATGATTTATAAGAAAGAGTAACTATCTTTTATTATGTTTAGTTAATGATGGATAACACAAAATATAATATATAAAAAATATTTTTTCCTTAATATGTTTTAATGTCAAACTTATATATATATATTTTAAAAATAATTAGATATTAATTTTTTATTTTACTATAGTTTATATTGAGTTTTTGAGATTAATAATAGTATAATAATCATAGTTATAAAACCTAGATCAATCCGACAAGTCAACCCGAGACTTGGTCGACCTAAATAATCTAAAGTAGTTCGGTTTTATATGGAACAAGTATTGTTTGTAGATTGTGAAATTGTTTGGTTGATAACTTGGTATTGAAAATATAGAGGAAACTTTGCATAAATTTTGATAGAAATACACACACACACACACACAAAGTACCAAATAAGAGAAGAACACGGTACATTGCGTTGTTACACCTGAGAATGATCTTTAGATCAGGTCACAGGTTTCTAGCCGATATACTGAGTTTGAGAAAAGAAACAAATTTCTGATATGAATGAATAAGGCAAGACCAACAATATTAGGATCATTGATCAAACACAGAGCATACTTAAATTTGCAGAAATATAATTTTTTCAAGAACGCAAATAGAAAATGAATCTTACTTAAATTTGTATTAGAAATCAAGGATGGAGATACAGGAGATATTGATTATAAAGAAGAGGGTTAAGAAGGATATTGTTTTTTGGGAGAGACTTTTTTTTTTTAGAGAAAAATGATAGCATGCTCCTGAAGGCTTGAGGGGTCCCCTTTTTATAGTTGAGTTCCCATGGAAGAGGCCAAAATGCCTTTTTGGAAAGCCTGGAGATTCCTCCTGAATCCATGTGCTAATGTTTTCCATGATTGGATGACGACAAGTTGGAAATTGCCCATGTTTGTTGTGGGAATTTTTGCTTGTTGTCTTCTTGCCACCAACATCTAATTTGTCTATTTGTAGTACCAGGTAATATTTGTAAGAAAAGCCTAAAATAATGGGCCGATAAAAGGGGCTCAAAACAGTTAAGTCTGAAATACTTTTTTTTTTAAAAAAAAGAGGAATCTGCACCAAAATTTTCTTTATCGACTTATGCCGACAATTTTGAAGAACAAGATTGAATTTTTTTGAAGAGACGAGGAATGATGAGAACCAACAAGCATCATCAAAGGATCTATTAGAGGTGTTGATTGAGCCAATTACAAGTTCAAAGGCTAAGAAAATTAGAAAGACCTTCAATTGATTCATTCAAGATATTTTAGCCACCACAAATTTAAAAGACTCAACAAAAGATAGATGAACATGAGGCAAAGCTTGGCAGCAAAGGGGGAGAGCCGACAATGGTAGTTTCCTTGTGGTTTGTAGACTTCTTAGAAGGCAGCTTCCTTACTCTATTTCGGCAGCAAGTGGTTTCTTTATTTTACAATGACTCCTAACTTTTCAAGGATTCTTAGTTGGCAGTTTGAAATTAATTATTTTACCAGATTTCCTTATTTTACAATGAGTCAAAGTCGAGAGCACCATCCTTTTATTTCAAGGAAATTAATGTCGGCAATCAGGGAGTTTAGCTTACAAAGTTTTCCTAAATTAAGGTCACAAAAGGTTGGTAAAAATTTAATTCTACAAGCATTTAATTAAGTCGGCAACCCAAGTTTTCTACAAGAAAAGTTCGGGACCTTCTTTCTTTACAAAGAGAACATGTTAATTTAATGAGTTTTGGGGTTTCAATATTTATTTTACTACTGTAGGCTATTTTTAATTGGATCTTAATGTCAGCTTATTAGTCTATTAAAATTTAAATTTAGTTATTTTGTAAATTATATATACTTTATTTGAAGGGTCAAACACCCATCCGTAGGAATTTTTTTTTCCTTATGAAAAGATGTCTATATCTGATTAAATAAGTTGTCAAAATACTCTAAGACAATTTTAACCCCTTACAAAATATAGTATAGCTACTATGCATATATATAAATATAAAATATACAATTTCCCTCCTCAAACCTATGATCAACCTATACATACACATATAACATGTTAGTTTATAACATGTTAGTTTAATATATCATGTAGTCAATTAGTTGGTTACAAGTGAGATTATTAATTTATGTAAATACATATTTATTATTAATAAAAGCTTAATTTATTTTTAATATTCATATAATATTAGATTAATGAGTCTAATATTTGATTTATAAATCTAGAGTAAAGATAAATTCATGGCACAAAATACTTTGCAAAGAAAGTTATAAAGTTGTTATAATTATGAGATTCTTATTGCATCAAAACATTGTTCTTAAAATATTTTTGGTCTATACTCTCTTAAATATTGGATATTTATTAGTCGTAGAGACTAATATATGATATCTTCTTTCTTTTATGAAAGGAATCAGTTGTTCTCATAAGCTGAGATATAAGATATACCTAGAACTAATATATAAGTGCTTGTCATAAGACATGTACACTGAACTAACCCGCATGAAAATTCTATATGGAGAGATCACTCATGTTTATAGAAATGCTTATGTGATGATAGTGTAAGTGATTCTTAGACTTGAGATCACTAAGTTATTTTATATAGAGAATGTTATGCTTTGATCATATTACATGTTATCTTAATTGATGTAACGAAAGGTTAGACATTGGGTATAACATAAATTATATGAAGGTACTTGAGTGATTGAGAGAGGATTCATCACCCTAGGTGAATTAGAAAAAAATATTTCATCTGTTCTTAAATAATATTGATTGAGAAATCTTTGGCCAATGTGTAATGAGATTTGAAAAGAATTTAAAATCTCATTCAAACAATCAATGATTATTATGTAGAGAACAAACATGATTTAACATGGCAAACATACTTTATGCTTTAATGTTAAATCAAAACATTATTGATGAAAGGATATTAATTATACTGAGAAACCGGTTACTCAAAGGTTAAGTCAAACCACTAATGACTTTTTTAATATTTAGGGGATCATGACACATTGTTAAACGATGCACCTGATCTTCAAATATAAATTAATCAATTGATGAATAAATAATAAATTAAATTGTTTAATTTATTTAATTCTATTTAATTAGAATTAGAATTTATATTTGGGCCAACATATTAGGAACCTAATGTGTCACTCACATTAAGAACCATTAATTTGAAATTAAACTAAGATGATTTAATTAAGTATGACTTGATTAAAATATATTTTAGAGATTAAGGACTAGAATATAATTAATACAAGGATTATATCTCTAGACCTAGAAAAACCAAGTAAGGACTTGATTGAGTTAATTTCTAAAATTATCTTGAATTAATATATGAATATTATTTAAGGAAAAAATTTATATTTCGCTAATTTATAGGATTTTTTAGATTTTTTTATAAATAGTAAGCTACGCCTTTTATTTTTATGAGGTTGTCTGTTAGATAAAAAAACTATATAAGTCACAGAATAGAGAGCTAGCACTCTAAGCATATGAATTCCTCTTTCCTAAATAAAGATTTAGGAGATTTCTTATTGGTGGTTCGTGTGGATTACCGTTAGAGGTCGGACAATTAGACAACTTATGGTTTGCGAAAACCTAGCCTTTAAAGAATTATTCAAAACCGAAAAAGATCAGATTTTCATATATAAATCCCTAAACAACTTTAGATCTGTCTAATGAGATCTTATAAACTCCTAAATAATTTTATTTTATTGTTTACACTGCGTGTATAATATTCAAGAATCCAACATAACCTTCTAACAAATATTTGTGTTATCATCATTATTATTGGTTTTTGAAGTGAGCAATGTAATATTCTCGACTTGACTGATGTCTTAATGTGAAGACCAAAAGGGAGTAGCAGCACTCAGCCACATATTCCATCTATAGAGTTAGAGTGACAAAACTCTTCATGCACGAGAGTATTGATATGTGTTCTATTACAAAAAAAATACTAAAAGAGTTCAGTATGCTACTATTCACCTAAACACAAATTACTGTGGATTGGAGCAGTGTAATGATAAAATTATCCTTGCTATAGAAACTTGCTAAGCATGCAGTTGAGGGTAGGATTGTCTTCTTCATGTGATACATTTGAAATTGAAAGAATGATCGGGGACAAAATGGTTCGTTCGGGGTTTTGAGCTATAATATAGATACTGATTTGCCCTTCAAGATACAAAATTTTAACCTTTGGGTTGGGGGCTTCTTGTCTTTTTTTTTTAAAAAATAAACACTAAAGATACAACCATGCCCCTGAGGGGGGAAAATATACATGTGTTGAGGGGCTTCTCCGTCGTTTTCTATTATTGAAACAGTTCAAATATAAAATTACCCTTGGGTTTCAACAAAAACAAGGTTGCATGTAAGGTGTTTTTGACACGATCAAATAGTTGATGTCTTATCCCAAGTGCAGGAGTGTCGAAGTAATAAATAACCCGGCAAGACCGGTGTCGAACCACATGGAGGTTAACTGTATAAACTACAAATAAAGAAATAGATAATAACAGAAAAGGAGTTGAAGAGAGCTTTGAGATGTGATATTGATATAAGGATTAAAGAAGGATAAAATAATTGTCAAGGTTAGAGGATCCACTAATGGTATTTCAAACAAGTATAATATAAACTCTTTTTATTACTCAACTGAAAGCCACACACAAAGGAGGTTCCAATCGGATTATAAATTGTTAACATGATTACATTAGTTATCTTATTCGAATAATGCTAATACTTGTAAATGTTGTCAAGTATTCATGATTATAACTTATATTAACAACAAATCAAGTTCCTTTCATAGCACAAGTGTCGGTTTTACCATACGGTTGATTGATAACCGAATGGTGTTCCAATTTCGACTGAACCAACATCTCTTTTTTAAGCTTAGCCCTCTCTTTCTCTTCTTAATTTCATTAGTTAAACTCATCAATCAATCCTTTGATTTATGTGATAGGCCTGCATTAAGATGAACATTTACCATAAGTTAAAGGTATCTTATATTATTAGACATGTTATTATAAAACATGCTCTAGTTAAAGAGTGATTGATAAATTAAGTGCAAAATGATGATATAAAACCTTGATAAAAATACACTTTTAAGTTTTAAGTACTAATCAGTTTTCGTCGTTTCCATATGATTTTATTGTAAATATTGTGTAGGGTCAAGGGTAATTGAGTATTTGTATGTATATAAATTATTATTTATATTAAAAAATAGTTGATGCGTGCTAAGCATGTGCTAACGGGTAGGCGTCATCCGTGTAATTTGGATGGCGCGTGTGGCCCTAAAACAAAACCGAGACCTGCCTTATGGGGCGACTTTCAATGCATTAGGCCATCCTAAACACAATGGCGAGGCGTGTGTGCTGAGGCGGCCCACAGAGGAGCTCCGACCAAGGGTTTTTCACTCCCTCCCTCCTCTTAGAAAATCATGCAGCCCATTGCCAAAAAAATATGGGTGAGGCATGTTTGCCAAACCTAAGTAACGTGGGTGAGACATGTTTGCCAGATCCAAGACGCCTAGATTTGGCACTAGCCAAGTCCAAAGAGCATGTATGTGGCGGCCAGCCAAGTTCAAAGTAATGTGGGTTAGGTATATTTGTCAAACCCAAGGCACCTGGACTTGGCTGGCGCCAAGTCCAAATTGCATGGACGTGAATCAAATGCATTTTTTATCCCTTTTATGTCGCTCCCTTATGTTGACACTAATTACCAAATACAACCTTGTAGCTCTCAAGTGAATAATTTATAGTACAACGTAGGAACATCCAAATGCATATTATACAGATCCACTCTAAAGCTAGATTACAAGATTGGTATCTGATATATGAAAAATTCAATTTCAGATGAAGGACAAAGACAATCTGGTCAAGGTATGCTTATATTGATATAATGCTAGAGCATGCTCACCATGGAAGTATGGCTGATCAAAGATTTAATAAACCTACAACCTTAATATCAGCATATAAGAAATCATGATTTCTTCTTATTATCCATTTCTCAGGCTCTTCAATTCAAGATACAACATATAATTAAATTTAAAAAAAAACACTAAAATTGAAGGAATTTCTACTGTACACATAAAATTTACTATTTACTATATTAGTGTGATTACATTTTTTCCATTCAAAAAAAAAAAAAAATTAGTCCTTTTACACGAATTATTAATCATTAAAGAATTGAATGAGGATAATAAGTGTCTTTTAAAAACAAATCAATGTAAAATAACATAATTGCCCTCCAAGATAGAATTTTTAAGACTAGCTAAGAGTACTTTTGTCTTTTTATTTTTTAAAATATAGTAAAATGACAGTTTTACCCATGCTAGACCCATGCGCATGGTTGCTAGACCCAAGGTGCTTAGACTTGGTGCCAGCCAAGGCCAGAGTAACGTGGGTCTAGCATATTTGCCAAACCCAAGGTGTCTGGACATGGTGCCAGCCAAGTCCACAATACGTAGACTTGGTGGTCAGCCAAATTCAGAGTAAAGTGGGTCGGGCATGGTTGCCAGACCCAAGAAGTCTTGACTAGGCGGTCAACCAAGTCCACAATGCATGGACTTGACGAACAACCAAGTCAACTAACATGGGTCTGGCATGCTTGTCAGACCCAAGATGCCGAGTCAAGAGTAACGTGGGTCTGACATGGTGCCACACCCAAGATGTCTTAAAGTGCATACACTTGATGGTCAGCCAACTCTAAAGTGCATGCACTTGACGGTCAGCCAAGTCTAAAGTGACGTGGGTCTGGCATGATTGTCAGACCCAAGATGTTTGGACTCGACTGACCATCAAGTCTAAAATGCATGGACTTGGCGATTAGCCAAGTCCACATAACATAAGTCTGGCAAACATGTCAGATCCACACCAGACCCAAGTAAAGTGGGTCTGGCATGCTTGGCAGACCCACTAACTAGGCCCACAAGCGCATGGCTTGAATTCTTTTATATATATATATATATATATATATATATATATATATATATATATATATATATATATTTTTCATTTTTTTTAAAATAATGCATTATTTGTGTATATTTTTTCAAATAAATTTTTATCTATGTTTTATGTAGATTGCAATTATTTTTAAATGATATTAGGTGTGTTTAGTTTTTAGAAAACTAGGTATGATTTATCTGTGGTTTTTTTTAATTTTATATAGATTAATTTTTTTTAATATTAATTTTTTTATAAGATTTTTCATATATGCAGTCTTGCATTGTTTTTTTTTAAATAATTTTTCAATAAATTTTATGTGTGTGTCAGTTTCCATTAAAAATTTTGTGTTTTTCTATTACAAATTTATTTTCATAGAGGAATTTATTAAACATGACGAGGTAAATTACTAGTGTTGCGATGCGAGATATTTTGTTTTTCATTTTTCACTATATATGCATAATTTGGTGGAGGAAACTATTTGGCCAATGCTTGCCCAAGAAAGTTTAAAGGCTTTAGATGCTCTTAGGTTGCTTTCACTTGGGGGAAAAATTTGCCTTATAAAGCGAGTGTTTGTGCTATGTACAATAATCATTTTATACATTAAGTCTAGACCCATAGATGAATACATAATGTTTTTGCAGACACTTAACTAAGTTATTTAGGTCCTTGCAGTAATAAGGAGTTGAGAAGCATTTGTTATTCTTTACTTGCGAATATTTGTTAAGCTTCCATACTCTTTTTGTTCATCATGTTACCTTTTGTTTTAAGTTACTCAAACAATGCCTATGTTAAATTGATATCCCTTTATATTTTACAAATTAATTCTTATATGAAATTCGAGACAGTTTAAGCAAGTTTTTTACATGTTAGTTATCTGTTGCTTGAAAGCCAAATCATATACATTTTAATGCTACCAACTATTGATTGTATGCTTAGAAAGCGTTTTTTTTTCTTTCTTTCAATTGTCTTACAATTAAAAGTAGCGCGCATTTTCAGAAGTAGCCTGCGACAACTTTTTGTTTATGGTGCCACTTTTTGTTTTGAGTTGCTCAAACAATGTCTATGTTAGATTGATGTCCCTTTACATTTTACAAATTAATTTTTATATGAAATTCGAGATAATTTAAGCAAGTTTTTTATATGTTAGTTATCTGTTGCTTGAAAGCCAAATCATATACTTTTTAATGCTATTAACTCTTAATTGCATGCTTAGAAAAAACTTTTTTTTTTAATTATTTTAAAATTAAAAATAACATATGTTTTTAAAATAGCTCGCGGCAACACGACATCAACCTATCTAGTTATGTGCAATGCAACATAATTGTCTGGAATTTAAATTGGTTGGGTGACCTTTGTTTAGAAAGCTCCAAAAATGTCCTTTACATCGTAAACTATGTTCCATGTTAGGACAACCATCGGCAAGAATCTGTTCTCTTGAACTACCTGTTTTTTCATTTTTTTTGTTTTTTTTTTTGTCATATATATATATATATATTTGGCCGACCCAAAATTGACCGATATGATAGCTGTTATTATGTTGTAAGAACAGAATAAGTTATCATATTTGGAAGCTCAAAACGAAGCTAACATTATCCAATCCTGTACAATGTCCTCATTGTTGGAGAATCATCATAGGTACATGCCTTTAATAATCTCACACGTCATTACAGATTCTCTTTGTTTTCAAAGTATTTGTTCTTTTCGTTCTGTAAAATAGTTGCTTTTTCATTGATTGTGTTAGAACCCACTAACCAAAACAAAAGACTATTTGGATAAGATAACCTTTTGACTTTTTTAGTTTCGTTGTCGATAAATTTGTGGAAATATTGAATATGAATTCAGATTCTATTAACACTGTAAACTAAAAGAAAAAGATATTTCACCACTAGAAAAATAGCAAAAACAAATGAAAATACTGATGAAAATTTTCTATAAGTAGATTACGATGAACTTTACCGATAGAATCGTCTCTTGCTGTATTCGTTGGTAAATACTGACGAAAATACTTCCTCAGCATATACCGAGAGAATTACAATGAAAAAAAGAATGCATTAAAAAAGACAAAGCCAAAAGGTACAATGATAAGCCCCAACAAATATTCAACAGTAAATGTTTGTTTCTCTTCGGGTGAGAAAGTACCACAAATTTAAGATAAGATACTGATTGATCGCCTTATTGATAATTTTTGTCTGCCTTAAATAAGCAAAAACGGTACAGGAAACTGAAATAAAGGGAAAGCTGGTAACTCACGATTTGAGATTACCCACGTAAAAACTGAATGTAACACGTACGAAACAATAAGCATAACAACTATAACAAACTGAAATAAAAGTGATGAAAAATTCGCAACTGCAAATGACCCAGTCCTGTAGGTGACCCAGTCCTCCCCAACACAATCTTTTCTTTCTTTACGTGACCATATATACACGTCGCCTGTCTATAAACTCTCTTCTGCATACCTGCATGCCACATGCATGTACTATTCACGTTCCAATCTTCCTGCATGGCACATGCAGATAACAATTCACATTCCAATCTTCCTGCATGGCACATGCAGCTAACAATTCATGTTCAACTTCAACTCATATATTTGGGATTTGGCCTAAAGGCCCTTGCTGATCGACGTGACTTATCAATACCTCCCCCATTATATGAAACCTTGTCCCCAAGGTTCACGTCTGGAAACAACTCCAGCAGCTGTTTGGTGGATACTCACATCGCCTCCTCTACTGGTAGATATTTCCAGTGCACTAAACTCTCTTCGACCATTTGGGCGCCTTGTTTGATCCAGCGATGATCGATAACAACCTGTGGTGTCAGTAGGACTTCCCTATCTTCACTGAATGATGGTATCTCTGTGTTGTGTTTGTCAACATCTGTGTTAGTGTAATACCGTTTGAGCAGGGAGACATGGAATATCAGATGAATATGCGACTCTGCTGGTAAGTGGGGTTTGTAAGCAACGGGGCCGATTTTTTTCCAGAATTTCATAAGGCCCATAGAAGCGGCTGGCAAGTTTGTGGTATTCTCTTTTAAAAACTGTTTGCTGGCGATAAGGATGGAGTTTCAGAAGCACTAAATCACCAACATCAAATGACACATCTCTTCATTTTTGATCTGCGATTTATTTCATCCGATTAACTGAGAGTGCAAAGTTGACCTTGAGTTGTTGGAGTAATTCATCTCGGTCCTGTAATTGTTGATCCACTTCATGCACTAGCGATAATCCTTCATTGTATGATGGAATAGTGGGTGGTAGCCTTCCATACAGTGCTTGAAAAGGGGTCATGCCGGTTGAGATGTGGTACATTGTATTGTACCAGTATTCTGCCCAAGGTAAGTCGATCCCACGAGGAAGATTCAAGTCAGATTTTTATGCTAGATGATATGCAATTTGGGGGGGGGTTTGGACGTTATCTAGGCTAAAGCAAAAGAAAACAGAAAACTATCAAACGAAATTTAATAAAATCAGAAAATTATCAAGAGAACAAACCTTGGTCACAAGCACACATCCACCTACAGAAATCAGAACTGATCATGGAAACGAAACATCAATTTATATTCTGAATATTTATCTCTTTTTAACATTGGTTAGTTAACGGATCCGCCGTATAACTAACCCTAACCATCAAACAACCACAGTGTCCGCACTAGTAATTTAATTCAATGGCAGCCTTAAGAACTAGATAAGTTGATTAATCAAGAAAACATAACTGTCCGCAGTCTATGTTTGATTTGATTGAATGTTCTCTCTAAGATTGATAACGTAGATCAACCACAATTATTAAATTCAGTTGCTTCACAAGTCCATATACCACAACTCCGGTTTTGATATCAAACTTAGCAATAGATTGTCTACAATAATAACTTAGAGTCCGCTCTAGCAATTAAAATAAACAATCATAGAAAAAATAAGCATAAGAGAAAAAACATATTCATCATATAAACTGAAAAGAAAAGGTAAAATAAATCTCACAGTTCTTGAAATCCGAAGGTTTCCGTGTCCTTGCAACCCAGAAAAAGTGTTTAGCCTTGCATGTTTGTTGAAGAACTAATTAAAAAGAAGGAAGAATGCATTATTTTGAGTTTCTTAGAGGAGGGGGGCGTTTTTCTCCTCTTGGCTGGCTGCCCCCCTTCTCTTCTCTCATTCTATTTATATCCTATGAAATCCTAGTCTCTATTTTACAAAATAGTCCTCCCTTAAGTACACTGTTTACATTTAAGTACTTCAATAACTATTTTCCTAAAAAAGAAGAAATAGCCTTGCATGAAATCTTCAAACTTTGACTTAGAGGAGCTAAATTGCTGAAATAAAAAATTGGATATCGGTTTAGATGCTTCGGAATGTAATTTGGACTCATTTCTTCACGAAACTTGTTTGCTGGCAGAATTCAGTTGTCATCTTTGAAAAACCATATCTCCATCATATGACATCTTTTTTGGATGAAATTTGGAGGGTTTATAGACCTTTGAGTCAGGAATCCAACCAAATTTAGTTTGCATCAATTTGACTTCTGCAGCTCCAGATATTCAAATTGGAATGACCAAAGGTAAACACTGACAGATTGCGAGATTTGACTTTGAAAGCTGCGATTTTCATGCTCTTTCTTATTTTATTTTCTTGCCTTAAATTTCCAAAAAGGTATGGATGTTAGCTTTTTAATGCCACTGGAATCACTTCATTTCGACCTCTAGTGCTCACGCTCTGCACAAAACATCGACTGAAGGTCAAATCTGCCAATTACCTCCAATTTACTCCTTTTTGCATCTTTCATCCAAAAGTGCCTTCAAAACATAAAACAAAGAATATCAAGGCATTTTATATATAAAACATAGACAAAACACTAGTTAAATGTGGGTAAAACTATCAAATAATATGGTTGCATCACCCACTTACAATTAAACTCATATAATATAAATAAACCCTAAGCTAAGAAGAAAATAATAATAATAACAATAATAAATCCGAATTTAATATCCTAAATATATTAGGATCAGATTTGTTGCCCTTTAGAAGTCTCATTTAAGCTAGGAGAATCAAATCTGAAGGTAGAATTAATTCTGAGATCTTCTTTCCTTTTTATAGCTAGGATGAATATGGAATCCTTGTAAGAAAAAGATTCTTAAATATTTATGAATCCTTGCCACACTTGGAAACTATGTTGCGGCCCATTAAAGATCTTTGTAGAAATAGGAGATTCGCAAAATAAGTTGCCACATCCATTTAGGAAAAGAATCCTAGCCAAATAGGAAGTCCACAAGTCAAAAGGAAGTAAATAACAAAATTCGTACAGCCTCTATTGACCCGTGTTTTGATGTCTTCTCAAACTCCGATTGACCTGACATTTTAACTCAAGGTAGGACAACATGTTAGGAGACTTCACATAAAATTTCAGCTCGATCCAACGGTCGGATTGAGAATTGTGATTATTGCCATAAAACTGGATAGTTGTACATTTTACATCAGAATCCGAATTTGACCTTTCCTGAATCGTATCAACATATTATTAGTTTTGTATACAAGCAAAGTTAGAGAATTTGGATATTTGGATGAATCAATACTGATTATATTAGATCACATACTAGCATATAAGAAGAAGGTTGAGAAAGCATGAAATAAACATGTTTGATTAAAGAGATTTTCATTAGGTGAACTAGTGTGGAAGACCATACCACCAATTAGCTATAAAAATATAAGATTTGGCAAATGGTCTCCAAATTAGAAAGGTCAATATGTTATTGCCAAAGTTCTTATAGAATGAGCTTACCATCTAACTAATTATGATTATTATGAATTAATAGTCAATATCTAAATAAGTACTACCCTTATATAATAATAGAAAATGAGATTCTTAATAAAACTAAAGGATTGACTTGGAACTCACATGTGTGAAGTTTCTCTAGATTTATACCATTTATACTTGAAACCTCACAATTAGACTATTTTCATATTAAACTTAATTGTTCTTAATTTCTCAATAATAACATGAATTTGAGTTGACATCAAGTATAAAAGTTAACAAAGATAAATGAATTATTTTGTTCAACAACATTATAGAAAATTGTACAAGAAAATCAATAGCATTTTTATTGAAATAATTAATACATAAGTAATAAGTAAAGCTAAATAACTAAAAAAACATAAAATTAGAAATTTAATTACATCCATAAAATAATAAAAAATACAATGAGAATAAAAATTGTTCATTACAATAACAAAACATCTTAGGAGAAAGTTTTTACAGAAATAGTCCTAATTTTCTCCATCTAGCTTTTGTTTCCATCTGGTTTGTAGAGGTTATGATTCAATAGTATAGGACAAATTCCTATTCTTAAAGATTCACTAAAGTCTAAAGTTAGTAAGATCAAGGAAATCATGAAGTTTCAATTAAAAAAATTATTTTGTTTGGTAACTATGATATATAGAATGAGCATTTCTTCTAGAATGTTCAAATGCATGTTAACTTACTTGTCTCCTTATTGGAGAAAGTTTGGTAAAATATCAAATCCTTACACATGAATATGGAACAAATGAATTGTAGCTAGTAGTTCCTTGTGTTTTTTAGTAAGAATTCTAAGCAGTTGAATCACGTCAAAAATCTTTTTAGCATTTCCATGTCGTACCAAGCTAGTGTTGCAATTTGTTCAACCAACCAATATAGTTCAAAATAGCAATGTTGGGTCATATAGGAATAGACTTTCCGCAAGTGTTGAGGTTCACATAATGGTGTTGTAGAGGAAGCCTTTCTCTTTCGAAGAGCAAATTATTTCTACCCTTAGAGATTTCTTCTTGGAATGAATCAAGACATTTGTTAAGCATGTTTATTTGTGAATTATTGATAATACACCAATTTACATGGGGAATACAATAAATGAAATTTTGAAAATAATTAATGAAGGTAGGTTTTATAATAGTACTTAAGGATACCATTGTTAAGCATGAAAAGAGAATGAAAGTTGAAGGTTCTTTACTTGTTTCTTTTCCAATAATATATGGTTTTTAAAGGAGGTTGAGGATTTTATGGAAGTGATAATGACTTGGGTACTTATTACTTAATAGGTGAAATAATTATAGTTTAAATGTTGTAGTTTATAGAATCCTAAGCATCGAGCCTAAACTAACTAAAACATGATTTGTTTATAATTATTTCATTAATTGACATGTTAAATGAAAAGGCAAGGTCAATATTTTTAAGTAACAGTGCTTATTTATCATGTCATTCATGGTTCATTTGTTTAATCAATCTCAACATTACATAAACACCTTTTCATCCTCACATTGTCTTTTCATTTTCATTTTTAATAATTTTTTGTTTAATCCATTATTATAGGTCATCATAAACTAGACTCATTACCCAACAAATTGATGGATTTTTAAATATCATACACGCAGCGATAACTATTAAACAAAATCATTTCGGAGTTCCTAGGATCTTATTAGATAGATCTAGTGTTGTTTAAGGATTTATTATCTGAAGATCTAATCTTTTTTATTTTTGAACAATTTTTTAAAGGTTAGGTTGTTGCAAACCACAAGTCATCCAATTGTTCAGCCTCAAATGATAATCCACACGAATCACCCGTGAGAAATATACTAAATCGCTATTTAGAAGAGAGGGATTGTTATGCGTAGAGTGCTAGATGTAATATTGTGTTTATATAGTTATTTTGTCTAATAGACAACCACTCCTTTTTTTTTTCACTTACAAAATAATATGTTTAGCTTTATATTTATAGAGAATCCTAAAAACCTTATAAACGGCAAAATATATATTTGCCCCTTAAATAATATTCATATATTATTTGAGGATAATTTTAGAAATTTAATCAATCAAATCCTTACTTGATTTTTCTAGATCTAGAAATATAATCCTCGTATTAATTATATTCTAGTTTTTAATTTCTAAAATATATTTTAATCAAGTCAAACTTAATTAAATGATCTCAATTTAATTTCTGACTAATTGTTCTTAATGTGTGTAACCCATTAGGTTTCTAATATATTAGCTCAAATATAAAATACAATTCTAATTAAATAGAATTAAATAAATTAAATAATTTAATTTATTATCAATTAATCAATTGATTAATTTATATTTGAAGATTAGGTGCATTGTCTAGTGATTTATCATGATCCCCCAAATATTAGAAAAGTCATTAGTGGTTTGACTTAACCTTTCAGTGACCGGTTTTTCAGTGTTTCTCAGTGTAATTAATATCATTTCATCAATAATATTCTGATTTAATATTAAAGCATGGAGTATGTATGTCATATTAAATCATGTTTGTTCTCTACATAATAATCATTGATCGTTTAAATATATTTGAAACTCTTTTCAAATCTCATTCTATCTTAAGAATTTCTCAGTCAATACTATTTGAGAACAGATAAAATATTTTCTTTACTTCACGTAGGGTGATGAATCATCTCTTGATCACTCAAATACATTCATATAGTTCATGTTACACTCAATGTTTGTCCTTTTGTTACCTCGATTAAGATAACATGTAATAGCATCAAAGCATAATATTCTTTATATAAGATGACTTAGTGATCTCAAGTCTAACGATTACTTATACAACCGTCACGTGAGTCTTTCCATAGACATAGGTGATCTCTCTATATGAAATTCTCATACGGATTAGTTCAATATACATGTTTTATGACAAGCACTTATATATTAATTTTATGTATCCCTTATACCTTAACTTATGATAGCAACTGCTTTCTTTCATAAAGGAAAAAACATAATATGTATCAGTCTTTATGACTCTAATAAATGTCCAGTATTTAAGAGAGTATCGACCAGGAACATTTTAGGAAGAATGTTTTAATGCAATAGGAATCCCATAAATTAACAACTTTATAATTTTCTTTGCGAAGTATTTTTGTCCCATAAATTTTATCTTTACTCTAGATTTATTAATCTAATATTATATGAATATTAAAAATAAATTAAGCATTTATTAATAATAAATATATATATATATATATATAGATGAATATAATAATGTCAGGTATAATCAACTGATTGATTACAATACATATTAAACTAACACAGATATCTTCCTCCAATCCTCCAAGGGAGAAAAATCATAACTTATCATCTATATTTCATGTAGTCACACTAGCACACACCACCTTATTTTATTTTCTTGAATATAACTTTTGGATACATACTAGCAAGACTTTTATTTAAGAGAATCATTTTCAATATCATCAATTGTTTTTCTATTATCTTACAAAATCAATGACATCACCAATCATATAACGTTTTTCATAATCCATTATAAAATCTGTGGATTTTTGATTAGTAGATCTACTCACTCGAGGCTTCATATTTTAAATATGATCACATAATTAGAACTATAATTCTTGATTAGCAGATCTACTCACCTAAGGCTTCATATTTTAAAGTGATGGGTCTTGATTAGTACTCCACATGTTTGTGTCTTTATCATTATCAATTATTGGCTCGATACCAATCTTATCTTTTTCATTCAATACTCTCTCGCATGGCGTCCATATTAGGTCTACTTTTTTTCAAGTTTACTCAACTATACTCTCTTTCTGCAGGAGTTTATCGCAAGTCTCGCCTCCAATAAAGACCATTGATATCTTGGTGAGATTTTATCTTTCACTGCTAAAATGATTGTAGAAATTAGGTATGTTCATGCAATGTATCTTCCAAAGTTAGTGTGTTAGGTGCCGATCTTTATTAATACCCATATCATAACAATAAAGAAGTAGCAACTGTTGAGTCAGCAACCAATTCAACACACAAATCTGCAAGGGTATTCTTTTTTTATCTTCTTTTTTATTCTTTAATTCTTCCTTTTTCTGATTTCCTTCATGATTGTGATTTTTCTTGAACTCACCTTCTCTCTTATAATAAATCGTGTTCTCTGTGAAAAACCTTTGTAAATTATTTTCTATCATTTCACTTCGTTTTAAAGGTCTGTTTGGGAGTGTGGTTGTCGTTACTTTTCAAAGTGTTTTTCATTCTGGAATACATCAAAATAATATTTTTTTTATTTTTTAAACATTAATTTCGAGATCAGTGCATCAAAACGATCTAAAATATAATTTTTTTTTATTTTTTAGTAAAAGAAATTATTTTTTAAAAAAACACGAATTGACCTGTGTTTCCAAGTGCTATCTACATATCAAGCAAAGTCTCTAAAACAAAGAGTGCTTGTAACTCATCATTTAGCATTATTTTCATGGTGATGATCAACTGATTAATCAAATACTAGAATTCACTCAAGTCTTCAACAATAGACCTTTCACCTTTCTATTTGAAATTAATAAACTTCTTAATCAAATAAAATCTTTATTCCCCGTAGTCTTCCACTCATAACCACCCTCTACTTTTTTTCATAGTTTCTAAGTCATCACCCGCCCACTATTTGATAGCTTTATTGTTATCCTTTTCTCAAGAACCATCAGCCTTGCCTTCTGATCTAACTAAGTTGTCTCACCATCAAAACTTAGGATACATGAAGTCTCATGTGTGAGATCACACCGTAAGTGCCACAATTACCATTTTTTATTGTTCTTTACAAATTATTTTTATATTTTAATATTGTTCACAAAAACAAAATAAATACAATATTTGAACCAAACTCGTTTTCTTTTTTTTCTAGGAAATAAAAAACCATAATGATACAAACAACACCTTAAGCTAGTACTGTGGGTGCTCGGCCCACATGGGTGAACTTTTTTGTTGGGTCTACGGGGCTAATTCATTAAGGATGTTATGGAATCTATAAAGAGAGTTCTAAAAATATATTGAATGAATCTATGTTTAAGAATATTTTGATACATGAAGACACCACTTTATTTTTTTAAAAAAATTTAAATTAAAAGGAATATTATAAAAAATATTTTTGACTCCATAACATGACAATAAATGATATTGAAAAAAAAAAAACAAAACTCAATGATGAGTTTAAAGACTTTCACAAAAAGAGAAGTAGCTAACAATTGTACCTAATTATGTACCTAATTATGTATGAGTTAAAACAAGTCAACTTTAAGAATAATATAT
Organism: Populus trichocarpa; assembly: GCF_000002775.5. Lineage (NCBI taxonomy): Eukaryota > Viridiplantae > Streptophyta > Magnoliopsida > Malpighiales > Salicaceae > Populus > Populus trichocarpa. Next base: position 7,428,585 of record NC_037297.2, on the reverse strand, counting down.
GGTCTAAAAACTTGGACTTCTCACATATAAAGAAATTATGATTTGATTAAGGCTCCGTGTACACATTATGATAAACTTTTGTCAAGTCTTTATTAAATCTTAAAACAAGTTTTTTATAATCAATCGAAGTGATGATTTGCTCATTCAAATCCTAGGTGAAAAAAGTTTACTTGTTCATTCAAATTAATCTTCTTGATTATTCTAGCTAGGAAAAAATAATTTCTCACTCAAATTAATCTACGATAATAAGAAATCATTTTTCATTCAACCATTGATTTAAATCTCAATTTTTTATTTGACATATCAATTCGAAGAAGCTATATTGAATGGTTGAGGGTTTGGGTTGGTGTTTGGCTTGCTCTATTTAGTCCCTATAAATCATGGAGTCTATAGTTGCCTAAGAAAAGAAAGGGGTGTGATAGAATGCTTTAGGTAGAGAAATAGAAAGGTTTAGGTAGAGAAATAGAAAGGTTTAGAGGTTAGAATTGTACTTTTAATCTCTAAATTACGAAGAGCTCTCAATATTATTAAATTTTTAAGGCAAGCACTACAACTATCCCATGCTCATTCAAGGATGAAAACAAGAGTTGGGAGTAGCAAATGTCTTGAAAACAAGTCTAGGCTAAGAGAAAATGGCTCGAAATATATTAAAAAAAATGTTTGAGAGATTTTATTTATAGATATAAAATTTAGTTCGGTTCAGCAGGTTAATATAGGATCCTAGCAATTTAAGATCTTAGCTGGGTTTTAAATGACCAAATCCTGGTCTTGTAATTGGCTGGTTAAATCGGGGTGACCTGTTGATTAATCCAAAACCTGGGTAAGACTTGATTTTTTTTTAATATTTTTTAATAAACCTAAAAAATATATAATTAATTTTTGAATACTTGGCCTTATATATATTTTTTTAGCATATGTCCCCATGACATATTTCTTAACTTTTTTTATGTGTTGTAGCTATATTTATAACCTACATCTACATAAAATATTTCTTAATTTTTGATGTGGGATGACTATATATATATCCTTCATTCACATGAAATGTTTCTAAATTTTCCATGTGGGATAGCTACATATATATAGTCTTCATTCATATGGATTATTTCTTCTTTTTTATGGGATAAATTGTATATATAGACTATATACACATGAAACGTTTCTTAATTTTTCCATGTGACAGCTATATATATAGTCTACATCTCTATAAAATGTTTTTTAATTTTTCTATGCATTAAAACCTCAAATATATATATTTTTTATTTTTTTCTGGTTGACCCGGGTCAACCTGTGTGACCTGGGACATGGCCCCTTGGTTGGGTCTACCTCTGGATTGAGTTTGATAACTATAGTTTTATTACCTAATACAACTAAAAAACTTGGAAACATCATGAAGCTTCATTATACATATAAATAGTGAAGCTCTTATTTTATTTTAAGATTGTTAGGATCTAAATTACAATTCTACCCCTACAACCTATGTATAATAACATTAAGGAATTTAAGGGCAGAATTACCATTCTACCCTTAATATATAAATATTGATTTTATATTAAAAATAAAACTCCAAATTAGATTAATTATAGAATTAATTTTTCTAGTCAGATTAGGATTGAATTAAATCATTCAGTCAAAAAAATGATTTTATTAAATATCCTAATTGGATCAGTATTTAACTAAAATGTATAATTGAATTATTTTAGAAAAATGTTTATTTTTAAATAAAATAAATAGAGTTTTTAAAACAAAAAATATTATTTAATTGATCCTAAAATAGTTTAGGATAATAAAAATTTAATATGACTTATTTTCTTGTTAAATATTGAAAAGGAATTTTTTTTATGAAAACATGTATTTAATAAAATTTATAAAGTTTGGAAAATTATCAAATTGAGTTTTATTCAATATTTTTAAATGGTTGAAATATTTTTTTTGAAATTTCACATAAAGCTAGTAATTAGAATTGAAGCATGTAATATAATCATTTATGCATATTAGTGTGTTTTTTGCATTATGGATGATGATGAATATTAAAAGACCAATGTGTTTTTTTTTATTGTTGAATAGTTGTAATATTAAATAGGGCTTGTATACCCTTCCTTTTCTCTATATTTTTTTTATGAGAAATAAAAATTATTTTTTTATCTAATTCCCCTCAAATGTAACTACATTATGGATATAATTGTGGTGCTTGCAAGGACTTATAAACATTTGCAACAACTATCTAGGTTTTGACCACCTAATTCTCTTGGATGGTTGAGGAAATTATTTAGATATGTGTATAACCATCCAATTAAAATTGTTGTTTATGATATATCAATCATGCTATGAAATGAGACCTAATTAATAAAACAAATATCTCATTAATATATTAAATACATGTTGATAACATTATTTGTTCCCTTTCAATTTTATATGTATAAAACTAGATTTTCATTTATGGATAACTTATTGAGCCATTTAAGGTTTCAGTAAATCGAATATGTTTAATGATATTGAAATTGGGTCTTACTTAACTAAACTTATATGATTTGGATGATTTATTTATGATCATATAAGATTAGATGCAATATTTAGGTGAAACATATATAATATATTTAGACAAAAAGTTATCACTTAACTAATCTAAGAGTTCCATAAAGATAAGATCGATAAATTATGTTATCTATTTAATTTAATATCTTGATTTTTTGAGCTACTTAAAGTCATATAAATTAAATGGGATTCTAACTCACTAGGAGATTTAAATGAGATTTTTCTTAATTAATATGGAGGGGCTATTAATTGAATGAAAATAGTGAGGGACCAGATTTTGTTTAAAGATCTTATCCAAATTTATAATTAATATTCATCTTATTTATGGAATTATAGATTAGGTCATATTAATAAAACAACAATCACTAAGTTATATAAAAAATGATGATTGGATCTTTTCATTATGAATTGTATAGAACTTATGAAGTTTGTTTATTGAAAAATATGACCAAAACACCCTTTATTGGAAAGTCAAAAATCCAATTAATTGTTTGTTTTAATATATACTATGTACCAATGACAATTAATTTCATAGGTGGATATATATATATATATATATATATATATATATATATAATGATTATAATGGATATGGTTGTGTATTTAATAAAATCCTAAATCATTTAAAACCTTTAAAGAATGCAGAAATGAAGTTGAAAAACAAAATAAAATGATTATCAAGATACTTTAATCTTATCAAGATGGTGAATACTTGAGTTAAGAAGTTCAAGATTATTTTTTTAAAAAAATAGGATTCTCTAACAATTGACACTTCCTGAAACACCACAACATAATAGAGTTTTTTAAAGGAAAAATTGTACCCTATTAGATATAGTGTGGTCATGATGAGTTATATAGACCTACCATTTTCTTTCTAAAACTATGCCCTATAAAATGTTGTATACCTTTTAAATAAGGTTTCAACAAAATCTCTTAATAAGACTCCATATGAGATATGAAAATGTGAGAGGTCAAACTTATCATACATAAAGATATAGGGATGTGATATTTATGTGAAGCGTGTAGTATTTGAAAAACTAGGAGCTAAGTTAGATTGATGATTCGGTCGCACAGATAAATATAAGTTTGTGAAATATCTAAAAAACATTATTAGATATTATTTCTATCATCTTGTTAAGCAAAAGGTGTTTGTATCAAAACATATTATCTTACTAGAAAAAGAATTTGTTCTTGAAAAGAGTAATGGGAGGGAAATAAAACTTGAAAAAAATAAAAAAAACACAAATTGATATCCAAATGAAACCTAATTATGAGGTTATAACATTGGATGTTTAACAAGAAGCTCGAGAAACATTGTAACTCTATATGTCTAGTAAGACACGTCATACACCTATTAGATATGGATCTAGTAGGGCACGTCATATGCCCACTTTGAACAGTGGCTGAACGACAAGTCATCTAAGCTAAACCTTAGAAATTATAGTTTTTTTAATTTTGGATTTGGTCAATTTTAATTTAGTCCTTACTCTTCCAATTCTTTTTAATTACACTTGTAATTGTCTCCTAACTTTTAATTGGATGCAATTACACCCCTGTCAAATTCAAATATCCACCCCAAAGTTCAACACTTTTTATGAACGAGTCTTTGGTTTTCAATTTGTTCAATTTCATCCTTAATTGACCACCAAATTTTCAATTCTTTTCAATTTGTCCCCTTGATTTCACCAATTTCTACCCCTGAAATTACATGTCATTTATAAGTTGGTCCTTGGTCTTAGGAATCTACAATTAAGTCCTTAAATGACCTCCAAACTTTAATTTTTTTCACAATTAAACCTCTAGTTTAACCAATTAATTAAACCTTTGAAAGTCTAAATTTAATTCTCAAACTTTAATTTCTTCTAATTAACACCTAAATTGACTCCAAAAAGTTATTTTTCTTATAATTAAGTCCTTAATAAAATTAATTAAGCTTTTCAAAATTCACATTGAGTCCTTACTGATCCAAATTTGTGTTTCTTTATCCTAGATAAAAATATTTTCACTAGTGGGGCCTTTTGTCAGCAAGAATTAGGTTGTTAATCTTATATATTTTAGTCTTTCAACTTTTCCACTTGTCATCTTGGTCCTCCACCACCAATCTTGGGCAATCTTCTAGGTTTTCTTCATGTATGTCCTCTTGTATTTTGGATTTTCTTTTTCTATTTTTTTCTTTTTTCTTTTCTTGATTTTTTGTGGGGTCAAAAGTGAGTAACAACAAAAGTCATAGAAAAAAAAGATGTAAAGATAAAATAAATACATATTGAAAAGAATCTTGTATATCTTATCACTAAGGCACTATCCTAACATAAGCATGGTCTTTATATGGAGCGATATGACATTAGATACATGAGCGATATGCTTTAGTGCAAGTGAGAGATTATTAGTGCATATATTTTGTAGTCAATCGATTGGTTATATAAGGTATTGACTTTATTCACGTAAAAATATTTTTATTATTAATAAATTCATTTTTTGTCTTTAATATTCATTTATGCTTGATTATAGAATCTAGAGTGAACTTAAAGTTTTTTGGACAAAAATATTTTGCAAAGTAAATTATAAAGTGGTTATAATTATGAGAATTCATATTGCATCAAGACATTGTTCCTCCTAAATTTTCCTTGTCAATGTTCTATTAAGGATGGACATTAATTAGAGCAATTGAGATCGATGTTATATTTTTTTTTATGAAAAAAAACAGTTATTCTCATAAGTTGGGGTATGAAAAATACTTGAAACTACTTTAGATGCTTGTAAAATGACATGTATACTAAATTGACTTGTATGAGGATTTCATATGGAGAGATAACTTATATTTATGGAAAATGCTAAGCTTTGATTCTCACTACACATTTTCTTAATCTTAATCAAGGGTAACAAATGGATAGATATTGTGTATTGTATGAACTATATGAAGGTATCTGGACAATCAAAAGAGAAATCTCCACCTTACATGAATTAGAGAAAATGTTCCATTTGTTCTCAAATAGTATTGATTGTGAAATCTCGAATAGCATTAATGGAAACAAATATGAAAAGTGTTTTAGATTTTATTCATATAATCAATGACTATGATGTTAAAAACAAAGATTATTTGACAAAGTAGACACATCCATGCTCCATTGTCTAAAATAGAATATTCTTAATGAAATGATAATAATTATATTATGAAACTAGTCACGGAAAGATTAGGTCAAACTATGTTTTTTCTAATATTTGAAAGATCATATCACATTGTTAGACGATGAACTTGATCTTCAAATATAAATTAATTAATTATTAAATTCATAATAAATTAAATTATTCAATCATATTTTATTTAAGATTGTTATTTATATTTGTGCCAACATATTAGGGAACCTAATGGGTTACACATATTAAGATCAATTGATAAGAAATTAAACTGAGATGATTAATCAAGTGTGACTTGATTGTAAATAAATTTTATAAATCAAGAACTATAATATAATTTATGCAAGGGATTACAATTCTAAACCTAGAAAGACCAAGTAAGAACTTGATTGAATAATTTTTTAAAATTATTCTGAAATAATATATGTAATATTTTTTAAGGAGCAAAGTGATATTTTAAAGTTTATAGGGTTATCAGGTTTTTCCTCTAAATAAAATGTTATGCCTCATATTTTTCTTATGACCTGATAATAAAAGATTTGATGTAATTAGATGCATTTTTTTTAAAAAAAAAAATTGCACTCAAGGCCTAACAATCTCTCTCTCTTAAAAGGATTTTGAAAAATTTATAACTAGTGATTCATGTAAATTACTATTAGAAACTAGATAATTGAACGACTTATAGTTTATAACTACCCAGCCTTAAAGAGTTTATCAAGCCTGAAAAAAAATTGATTTTTAGGTAATTCTCGCTCGAATCTTAAATTATCCTAGATTGTCTAAAAAAATTCTTGGGACTCCAAAAAAAATTAAAATTATTGTTTCCGCTATGTTTATATATTTTAAAAACCTAATAATTTTGTCCTTCAATATTCATTAAATTCTTAATCTATCATTTTTATAAGATTTTCAAGTCAAACCATCGAAATTAATCACGTGATTTACACATGACTATCATTTATTCTCATAATGACCTTACAAGGTAGACAAATGGAAGGGCTTTCATGTGTAACCTTGACCAATTCATGTGGTTTACCCTGAAAATCTTTCTAGAACGATGAGATAGAAATTAAAAATAGATTTAAGGATAAAGTTTTTTCAATTAAACTCAATTAAAGATATAATGATAGATTGATTAAAAATTTATATTAGTTTTGCTATAAAATTATTTTAATTTCTCAATCAATGGTTTATGTTAGAATCATTAACAAAAAAAAAGTATAAAAATTCTTACAAAACGATATCACTTTGGAAATTAAGGGAAGAATATGGGTGTGAACAAGACAACCCCTACAACCTAATATTTGGTCGTTTCTTCTTCTTTTGATTATGAAAGGATTTGATTCTCCTTGAATTTTTATTCCTTACGTACGTAGAAATACATTGAGAAAATATTCTGCAATCCGAAATTCTTAATTTGTTTATTTTAAGCTAATTAGGTTCATTATGTTTTTCTTTTTCCTTCATATGTTATCATGATGTGGAATATATGCAAAGAAAATCACCAAGTCTTTTGAATCTCTATCAATCTCATAAAAGACAAACCCCCCCCCCCCCTCTGTATGTTTTTTTGGTAATTAGCAATGACATTGTTTTTTTCTAGAAATCATGTGTCAGTATTTTTATTTACATTATAAATTTATTTTAAAACAAGGTGATAAATTATGTTGGATTGTAGTTATTTTGTAGTATTTTGTTTTTTAATTTCTAGCTGAGTTTTTATTTTAGTTTCAAAATTCATAGAAAAACATTAGGGAAAATTAAGTAAAAAAATTAATATATATATATATATATGGGAGACAAATAAATATTATCTAAAATGTTTTTAAAAAATCCAGCATAAATTAATAAGAAAATAACAAAAAAAAGTTGTAATAATTTTTTTAATAAAAAAACAGTTCTTTCTAAAAATGAGTTTAAGAAATTTCTAATGCAAATAAGAAAAATATAAAAATAATTCCTATAAATAAAAAGTTAGAAATTTGTTTTAGCAATTATTTAAATTTTATTGGATTCTTTAATATATTTTTTTGAAGTTCAAATCAATTTTTTTTTTATTTGGAACCAATATGAATCTTCCCTGTGTCGCCTCTTAAAAGTACAAATTAATGAAAAATTGAGTTAACTTAAGTTCTCGTTTTTTTGCTGGAAAATAGTTTTTTTTTGAAAAGTGAATTTCGGGAAAGTGAATTATTTTCTGATGTTTGGTAGTGTAATGAAAAATAAGTTGGAAAACATTTTCCAGTATTTGGTTATGTCATGAAAAATGAGCTGAAAAATAACTTATTAATATTTTATTTTTCTCAAGTTTATTAAAATAATGAAGAATAAATCATACAAATTAAAAAGTTGAATGAGAATGAAATTGAAAAAAAATATAATTTCATAAATTATCTCAAATAAAATAAATAATAATCAAAATAATAGAGATCAAATCTAAAAAATAAAAAAATGAAAGATGAAGAAATTAAAATAATAATAATTAACATTTCATAAATTATTTCAAATAAAATAAGTAACAATCAAAAGAATGAGGACCAAATTTGATATATAAAAAATTTCAATAAAAAAATGATAAGGGAAAAGCAAATAACAATTATAAAAATAAGGACCAAAGTTAATATTAAATTTTAAGAGATGAAATTGAAAAATAAATATTCAAAACAAAATATATATAGCAATCAAAAGTTTGAGGACCAAATTTGATATAATTAGTAAATAATATGATATTTTTAAATTTTTCACAACTTCCGGAAAGTGTTTTCCGCCCAAATTTTTCAGAAAAACACTTTCTTGAAAATCAGGTCAAATTTTTTTTGATTGAAAAATATTTTTCATTGATCAATTTTTCTAATAACAAACAAATAAAGAAAAGTTTGAAAAGTGATTTCTCAACAAGTAAATTTTGAGAAACAAATATAGTCTAAAAAACTAGTAAAAGCTCAAATCGCTATTACATACTTTGAAAATAGATTGAAATCTTCTTATATTTTTTTTTTCATCCTTAAATATGTTTACTGAATTTAAATTATTAAATTTAAAATAAGTAGTCAAGTTTTATAGTGGGTTAAAAAAGGCAACAACTCAAATATATATTAGTATTTTGTTTTTACGTACCTCTATAATCTTTAATATTATGGAATTTATAATTAAGCTCAAATTTATAACATAATCGATCATATTAACTTTCAAAAGATAAGAGTCTAAATCCATGGAGAAGGGTAGCATGACACTCCTACTTTGATGAAGAAAAACTTAGGGAAACACTTAAGCTATTTTTTGTGAAATTACAAAAAACACTAAAATATACTTAATTTTTTTAGGTTTTGCTTTAATATAACTCAGAACCTGACTTTCAAATATTATCTAATTTTGCTATAGTTTTCAAATAAGATTATATTTTTTAGAATAACATTAAGAATTATTTTGTGAATTAATGTACATGAAACTAATATGCAATATATATATATATATATATGCTCATGAATATTAATTGAATAAAATATATATTAGAAAATAATATAAATTATATTTTGAAATCTCATCTAACAACTTAAGTTATTGGGTTGAGATGGTTATTTGACATTGTATCAGAGCCTTGATAACGAAGCGGTCACGAATTCAAATCCCATTATTCCCATTTATTTGATATAAATTAATCACAAGGTAATGTGGACATGTGCAAGTTTCAAGCCCAAAAAGCTTTCCCTTGATGATATGTGTTAGAGAATAATATAAATCATATCTTGGAACCTCATCTGACAGTTTAAATTATTGGGTTGAGATAGTTTTTTAATAATACATAATGTTTTATTTGTTATAATAAAACTTTTACATGATTTATTAAGAATAATTATTTTTTCATTCTATTTATTTTATCATGTAAAGAGATATATTTTTCCTCCCTAATCAAATTATTGAGATATTTATCAATACTTATTTTAACAACTTTTAGTTTCTTATTCAAAAAAAAACCTGCCCCCATTACATCACGCGAGAAAAAATTGGCAATCTCGAAGAAAAGATTATTCAATGATTAAGAGGGAACAAGGACAGCTAATTATTCATAGAAGAACACCATAAATTAATAGGAAAAGAAACATGGTCATGTGGGATTTTCCGCCTTGGTTAATGGGTGTCATAAGCATCGGAGCCGGTCTTAATAGTGAAATGCTATTTCCATGTTTTGGGCATCTCTACACGTGCCCTTCAGAAGCACAACTTATTTCAGACTTGATGGTATATTCCAAAGGTAAAACAAGCAAAATTGTTGCCAAATACAAACAAAAACAAAAAAAAAAAGAGGTACGGAAACAAGAATTATAATGAGTTTTACTACACGATAATAATAAATATTTACAAGGACTTTCCTTGTCAACCCTTGTGCTTCCACAATTTCATTGCCTAAATAATTGAAAAGGTCGAGATCCTGAAAGGGGCCAAAAGCAATTAACCAACATATTCTATTCTATCCATCATCTTGTATCTATCTAGACATGAATTCCAGGCGATTTCACGCTTCCATCCTGGTGGTCATGCACCCCATTGGCCCCACCGCCACCACCATTGCTCCTGTTTATAACGCCAAGCTTTACCAAGAACTCATCGCCCCAGTCCCACAAGTGCAAGACCATGTAAGTCCCGATCCCTCCGATCAAGCCGTATGCAATGGAGTAGGTCAAAGGCATTAAAATCAACGTCATAAAGGCTGGGATGGCTTGCCTCATATCATTCCACTCTACCTCGACCACTGATTTCATCATCAGAACTCCCACTAATATCAACGGTGGGCCCACTGCCCATGCTGGTATGGATGCCAGTAACGGCGTGAAGAAAAAGGCCAAGAAGAAATACCCTGCCACGGTTAGAGCGGTCAGACCCGTCCGCCCGCCCTCCCTAATTCCTGTTGACGATTCGATGAATGCCGTCACCGGTGACGTGCCCAGCAATGACCCGACGACAATTGACGAGGCGTCCGACATGAAGGCGAAGTACTGGCCCTCGAAATCACCATTTTGATCTGAAAACCCAGCGAACCGAGCCATCGAGTACAAGGTGCCAGTAGTATCCAATATATCCACGTATAAGAAAGTGATCAGAGCCTCCCAAAAATAACCTTTGCCAATGCTCTTAAAACTCAACGCCCCAGCTGTGCTTTCAATAACATGTACATCAACAACTTTCTTGAAATATTCATGTGCGGCATCACCTGCTTCCGTGTTAGGAAACACCGTTACCTTGGTGTCACGGAACCATGAAATGGCCGTTACAAAAACAATCCCGTAAATCATAGCCCCTTTAACATTTTTCACTAGGCAATAAGCGATTATAACGAATCCCACCACGCCAAGCCATAGAGTAGGGCTCTCCATCCTGTCCCGGAGGCAAAAGATACCGCCGGAAACGGTACCGCCCGGGATCAAACTCACAGTCCCGTTAGCTAACGTCATAACAGGAGCTAACGACGCCCGTGATGAACTTGGACACCCTGCAAGCGTTACTAGAGTAGATGAACTGTACCCAACTAGACCGATTCCTTGACCATTCTGTAACCCGATGAAGGCCAGAAAAAGTCCGATACCAGCAGAGGAGCTGATCCGAACCGGTTTAGGGACTAATTTAGCCAATTTCGCACGTAACCCAATTGCTGAAATGCCTAAAAAAATCACGCCTTCAATAAACACGGCAGCTAATGCACTCTTATATGAGACATTACCCGACCCGTGAAACCCGACAACCGTGTAAGCAAAATAAGCATTAGTGCCCATACCCGGAGCCAGAGCCAATGGGAGATTGGCAAATGCACCCATGATTAAACAGCCAATAAGAGAAGATGCGACAGTGGCTACTATCAGGTCCTTACGTATCTTCTCTAAACAAGAAGAGTATCCCGGGTTAACTGGGTCGAATTTGCATGACGCATCGGGTTGGATTACTCGAAGACCAGTTGACCCGGTGCAGTTGGAAACTGATACTGTAGGGTCCGAACATAGTGGGATACAATCAGAAACGCTGCATGTACCGCCGCTGTCGGTGAGGATGGAAGCGTTGACTGCCAAGATGTATGCCATGGTAAGGAAGGTGGCGGTGCCAGCACGTAACTCGGTTGTGAAGGTTGAGTTACGCTCAGCAAGTTTGAATCTCTTACCAACTCGGGTTCTGGCAACATAGTTGTTCAGCCTTGTTAAAGGCTTTTGATTTTGTGGAGGTGAAGAAGATCCAATCTCCATGTATGGCACCACCAATGAATTATGTTGGTTCTGCTAATCAACCTCTCTCTGATATACACAGAGAAGTTAAGGCAGAGAGATGGATATTTTTGGAGAGAGATAATAAATGATGGCAAGATGTGATTTGTGGATACAAGGAGGATAGATTCTAAGGGCTTTGGGATCTTTTTAAGCTTTATATAGCCCAAAAGTAGGTGGGGAGTTTGTGGTGGCAGCTTTTTGTTCCTTAATTTGTGTGTGAACTGTGATTTTTTTTATGACCAGTTTTTTAAAACTCTTGTCATGCTGATGCTGCTACATATACACGTTTTAGTTTTATTGATTTTGCAGCAATAAGTATCGTCTAATCAATTTACTGGCGAATCAATATGCTGATTTTAATTTATTTTTTTTTAGAGAAAATCTTCAATAAAAAAATAATAATATTCAAGATGTATATTTTGTGGAAGGGTGTGAAAGGGGGTGCTGTTGAATTGGATGGCAACTTGTTGGTAGTAGTGTCCGAATTTGCAAGCAATTGACGTACTAGAGATTTTGACATTTCATACTAATGCCTAAAGTTGACTCTCTTTTATTAAATTATTTAGTTTGAATTCAACCTTTCATGTGTGTTTAAAGCATACTATTCAGAAAAGAAATCAAAATCAAGTATATTTTGAATTGTGATTTTAATTAGTTACAAAAAATCAAATACCAAATCAAGAATTTGAATAATTATGAATATATTTTTAATTAAGATTGTGAAGGAAAAAACCATGAACTTGAACTCTGTTATTTCAATACAAAAAATATTTTAAAAAATAATTATAATTATAATTCTAAATAAAAATAGCTGTTTAGGTCAAATTAGAAAGCCCTGGCAAAAAGAAGCCTCCCACGTTTGAAGGATCTGATATAGTAGATTCCCTTTTTTTAAAAAAAAAAGAAAAAGAAAAAAGAATTGAATCCAGCTGTGATATATGGTATGGGTTAGCCTCGCTAACATGTTTCAAGGGTCAACATTAAAGGGCTTTACCACGTGTGACTAAAAAGATCAACCAATTGTTTTTTCTTCAAAAAATGGTGACATCTCACAGAAATTAAACATTGGATCTTCCCAGCCGAATATAAATATAATTGTCGCTTCAACTATTTTTTTTTATTTCACATAAAAGATATTATTAGAGTAGTTTTTGAGATAATTTATAGCATTTAAAAAAGAAAATCCAGAACCATAATGAACTAAATGTACAAGGGCTGGCCTCTGGCTCCTATTTATAAGCAATTCGATCGTAACTGGTCATCATGATCCAACCAGGGGTAGCAAAGTCACGAGACGGGCATGCTCATTGGCTCGTTCGGTGGACAATGTACTCTCTTTTTTATTGAATGCCCTCGCCTACTTTCACAGACAGGATGGGCTGTCCACACTAACTACTCTCACTTTTGCTCCTCTTTTTTTTTTTTTTTTAGTTTTTAATTTTTAATTTGCAAGACAGGTCCAGCAATATGGCTCCAGTTATGCACGAGTAGTTGTTTTAATTTAATCTTTGTCAGATCGTTGACACGCGCAGTGAAGATATATATCAGCCAACTGAGAATAAAAATGACTAAAAATTCCTCAATTACTTTTATTAACTATAACCTCAAAGAGAACTGGTTTTTACTGTATAAATTAGTGCTTTGCTTTGCTTTGATTTCTTTTTCTTTTTCTTTTTTTGTTTTTATTTTTAATTAATGTTTTTTATTTAATTTCAATCTTTAATATTAGATTTTTTTTATTTAGTTATCTCACTTTCATTACACTGATCTCAGGTTTGACGGGTTATCCTGGTTGACTCAGATTTTTTTTTCCTTAATTTTTTTTTCAATTTCATCTTTTAATATTGATTTAATTGAGAATTAAACTTCTTGATTTGTTTTGTTTACTTTTCATTAGGTTATCCTGATCTCATAACCTAAGAATAGTACTTAACGGGTTAATCCGAGTTGACCCAGGTTGTTTTTTGTGTCTTTTATTTAATTGATTTTTTTTTTAATTTTATCATTCAACTTTGATCGGTTAAGAATTGAGCTTCCTAATCTATTTTGATTTGCTTTTTATGATAATATCTTGGTCTCACGATTAAGGTGACGGGTTTTGGTATTTTAACTCTGGTTAAATCATGTCATTTTTTTTCTTTTTAAGAAGTTATATCAATCTCATGACCCGGGTCACAGGTCCTTCATTATTAGACTTGATTTTTATTGGATTGTCTCTGTCTCATGACCCGAGTCGTGGATTTAGCGGGTTAACCCAATTGACTCATTTTCTCTCTCTTTGTTTTAATTGACTTTTTTTCTCAATTTCATCAATTAATATTGTGTTTTATTGGAAATTAGGCTTCATGATTTGTTTCAGTTTGTTTTTCATTAGGTTATCAAAATCTCATGACCCGAGAATATTGCTTAACAATTAACTCAGGTTTACTTGGCTTGTTTTTTATGTTATTTTTTTATTAAGATTTTTACAAATTTTATCGTTCCACATTAGATCCGACGGTGGTGATTGAAAATCAAGTTTTATAATTTGTTTTGAATTTCTCTCTATGGGGCTATCTTAATCTCAAGACCAAAGTTACAAATTTGATAGGTTAACCTGGGTTAAATCATATTATTTTTTTTATTTTTTTTCTTTAAGGTTATGGGTCATGGGTTTGGTGGATTGACTCAGATTGTTTTTTATGTTCTTTTTTTTAATTGATTTCTTTTTTAATCTAATCCTTCAATATTGGGCTGGTTGAGGATTAAAATTTATAATTTGTTTATATTTGTTTTTCATGGGGTTATCTTGATCTTATAACCCGGGTTGCAAGTTTGACATGTTAACTCGGTCGTTTTTTAGGTCATTTTTTCATGGATTGTTTTTCAATTTCATCCTTCAATATTGGGTTGACTGAGAATTAGGCTTCATAATTTATTTTGATTTACTTTCTATAAAATTATTATAGTCTCATAACCCGGGCCATGAATTTAACACGTTAACCCGGGTTGTTCCAGGTCAATTCAATAAGTTGTTATTTTAATATCATCTTAAAATTTTATTTAGTCAAATATTGTTTTCATGGGTTGTATGAGTTGTTTTTGGACCAGTAAAATCATCTGAGTTACTTTGGGTAAACCATTATATGATTTATTTTTTTTCCCGCTAAGAAAAAACCATTAGCGATATTTGAATATTTTTGTTACGTTCAAGAAAAATTTGACTTGACCCGCAGCGTAGCGCGAGATAATCATCTAGTAATAACTAAAATTCCTAACTAATTTTTAGATATTTTTGGATAATAAATTAATTTGTAATAAGAAAAATAATTATTACTCTAAATATTTTATCTAAGATAAGTTGTATTGGGCTTGTTTTTAATAATAAAAATATATATTGTGCTCTTGTTAAGACTTAGCCTAAACTAATATTAATCCTAAAATAATGATTTTGAATCTATGTCTAACAAGACAGCCTAATCCTTACTTTTACAATATGGATGTTGGACCCGAGAAGAAGGTGAAAATAAATTGGTCTTCAAGCTCATTTCCCTTTATTATGTTCAAAATGGGTCTAAAGACCTCCACTCACACCTATATACAGTGTTTTAAAACCCGGCCCGACGGGTTGCCCGGGACCCGGCCGACCCGGGTCTGTAGCCGGGCTGGGTCTAAGCAAAAAACAGGCTAGGAATTGGCCCGGCCGCCTCGGGCAAACCCGGCTGAGACCCTGGTTTATTTTTTTTATATCTTCATGACCGAAACGACGTCATTTTGGCCTTTTACACTTAAAAGGCTAGAACGAGATGAGCAGAGGAACGAACGCAGTGCAGAAGTGAGATTGTGAGAAGACCTAATTAATTTTCAAACCCATTTCAAAACTAATTCAAGAAATCTTCAAACCCATTTCAGACGCGAAGAAGAACAGAGGAGCAGAAGACTCTTGAATAAGGATCGTTGTTTCAAGTTTGAGAATAAGGTTAGATGAGCTGTTGACCGAATTCATTTTTCTTTCTTCTTTCGCTATCCTCTGTTTCAAATTGAAACATCTTTTAAAGATTTTTCCCTCTGTTGAACTTGCAGGAGAGCTTTACTATAACAGTGGCATCGATTCTTCCCATTTGTTTTGAACTGGCAGGCTTGCAGCTCCACAGGTATGTATCTTATTTTCTCTGTTCTTTTATTTCTCTGCGAATTTGAAGTGTTAAAGACCTGAACTTTGTTGTGAATATTGTTGTGAATGTTGCTGTGAATATTGCTCAAACATGGAAAAAAATGTGATGAGAAAGCTCTTGACTTGCTATTCTATTTTACTGTGAATTTTGTTTTACTGTTCGTTCATTCCGCTTCTGCTTCTGTTTCTGCTTATGCAATTAGTTGTTTTTGCTTCTGCTGTAGTGATTGAATTTGTCAATTTGATGTCCCTGTTCGTTTGTTCTGCTTTTGCTTTTGCTGTTAATTTTGTTATTGTTCTGCTGTTAGTTTTGCAATTGAGCTGAGAGGTGGTGCAAAAAATGAAAGGAAAAACTTTGCAATTGAGACGAGAGGTGGTGCAAAAAAGGAAAGGAAAAACCTTGCAATTGAGCTAAGAAATTCTAGAAGACTGTATTACATTAATCTTAGAAAATAAATTTATTCACAAATAATTCTTCTGCACCCGAGAGGTGGTGCTGGTCTCTGCAAATATCACTTAAAATGTGAAAGAAACATTAGAAAATAACTAGTGAGGTGTTTTATATAGGTGTTTTTTTTTGTTGACCCGGGTCAACCTATCTGACCCGTGACCCGATCACTGGATCGGGTCGATGACCGGGTCGGGTTTTAAAACTATGCCTATATATGTCCAAATAATAAGACTCATTTAAGGGTTTGGTTTAACATAAATCACACAAGCAAATAAAAAAAATTATTTTTATTTTTAAAATAAATAAATAATTGTTTTAACATTTAATTGACAAGACTTGTTTAATCACCACTGTCAATGACTCGTTTCATTGAAAACAAAATTCTAAACAAACCTACACACACAAACATTCCTATTTAAAAAAAAAACAATCATTAAAAACCTTTTTATTGTAAACTTCTTCCCAAATAAAAAGAAATGCATCTATGTAAAAGATCAAACTTCCACATATAAAATAAATAAATAAAACCTTAAATATGAAAATCACTCAAATAAATATTTAAATAATAAAATGAGAGAATAAATAGCATTTTTACCCTTGTAAAACACAAAAACAAAACTTGAAACAGTGGTGGCGAAAGGCGAGCATGCGGTAGGAGCAAGGCAAACAAAGATAGTAGTGGTGCATGTCTTGCACAAGCTAGAAGCTGGGCAAACTGTAGGTTATAGATTTACACACTCTGATAACTTAGAGGGCGTGTGAATAGCAAGATAGAATGTATCGACACTTTATTTACCTCTAAGTCGGGGGTGGGGATCAATATCGCCTAAAACATGAGGTAAAGCCTCATGAAGCTTCAATGAATTTCCTCTCTCTCTATTGGTTCACCATCGCTAGAGGTTGGTTTTTATTGCGTTTCTCCAACAAGAGAGGGGAAAGTGACTAATGCTAGTTATAATTGTTGTGGGGTTGTCCCTGCTATCTTTTTTTCTGATTATGATGGGTGATGAAGGGGGCAACGTTGGTGGCTTCTTAGGATAGAGTATTTTTTCTTCTTTTTTTTTTAGCAAAATTTTTTTTTTATCTAGTTTCTTTGTTTTCTCTATGTTTTCTTTGTGTGTTCTTTCATGATTTTTTTTTTGTGTTTTAATTTTCATAGGCTACTCCCATCTAAATATTTTTATATCTCTTTAGTTTTCTCTCTCTTTTTTTCTATGGTTTCTTTCCTTATGTTTTTTTTTTATGTTGTCATCCTTTTCTATGTACCTAGTGTGGCTTATTTATAAGTCATTCATCTAAATATTTTTATATCTCTCTAGTTTTCTCTCTCTTTTTTTTCTATGGTTTCTTTCCTCGTGTTTTTTTATGCCGTCATCCTTTTATATGTACTTAGTGTGGCTTATTTATAAGTCGTTCCTTGTTTATCCTCCCAACTCTTCTTATCACTCATCTTCCTTTTATTTTTATCTCTGAATATCTTCCTTTCTTCTTTATCCTATACTTGTGGAAAAAGACATAAACTCTTATTTTGATTTTGGTCATTTTTTTTATCATCACTTCAATCCCTATTTTTCTTCTTTTTTTATTTTTCTCAATTTTTTTTTGAAAAATATATATTATAAAAGGGGTAAAAATAGGTTATTACAAGTGCCTTCTTCTTACAATATTTACAATATAAAGACATTGAAAAATTTATTTTCTTTTGACTTTATATAATAAGTTTGTACAAAAACTACAAGAAAGTGCTCGAAAAATGAAAGAATGTTTTGAAAATATTAGGGAAACAATGTTATATACATGAAATTTAAATAGATTAACTCAAAAGGTGACCAACCTCAATAATAAACTTAAAATTATAAGAAAATTAAATGTGTTAACTCGAGAGGAGACCAAGTTGAACAATAAATCTAAAATGACAAGAAAATTAAATAAGTAAACTTAAGAGGCAACCAACCTTCATTAGAAATCTAAATGGGTAAGAATCTTAAGCGTGTTAACTTGAGATATGATCAACCTCAACAAGAAATCTAAATAGAAAGAATCTTAAATGGATCAAATTGAGAGGCGACCAACCTTAATTGAAAATCTAAAATGGTTAGAATTTAAAATGGAATAACTCGAGAGGCGACCAACCATAACATGAAATCTAAAATAATAAAAAAATTAAATAGGTCAACTTGAGAGGCAACCAACCTCAATTGAAAATCTAAAATGGTCAATTTCAGCAGCTATCAGCCTCGATTTGAAAGTCTAAATGGATCAACTTGAGAGATTAACAACCTCAATTAGAAATATAAAATGAGCAACTTGAGAGGCGACCAACCTTGACTAGAAAATCTAAATAGATCGACTCGAGATGAAACCAACCTCAACTCAAATATAAATGGATCTACTTGAGAGGTGACCAACCTCAACTAGAAAATCTAATTGGGTCAACTTGAGAGATGACCAACCTCAATTATAAATCTAAAATAGCATCTCGATTATATAGTATAGTTTAACCTACTTGATTATGATATTCTACTATAAATCTCCTAATTTGTAAGGTTTAAACCTCTTTATAGCAGGGTCGAAACTTTTAATTCTAGGGCTAGAACTTCTTAATTGTAGGGTTTAAAACTTCCTGATTGTATGGCATGAACTTCTAATTGTAAGGCTTGAACTTCCTGATTGAAGGACTTAAACATCCTAATCACAAGGCTTGAACTTGTTTTCTGTTTTTTCTTTGATATCATCTTGTGCACAATAAATGATTTTGATTTTATATCTAAGTGATACTTCCAAGAATTGAGGGACAAACACCAATTACATATTTTTTTTTAAATTTTAATCTTTTTTTTTATGACATCAACATCTTCAAAGATCTTGGCTTTAGGAGTGTCTCTAAATTCGATCACTAGTTTGTTTGATTGTTTAAGAGATATAGGCTTACTACAAATTTGTCTTCCTATTTTTTCCAGATGAGTATGATTCATCCATCTTCTTACCTTTGCATTTAAGTGCAATCTCAATCTTAAGGTATTCAGTCATCATTACTGATTTCCCATCATCAAAATTATGATGTCTAGTTTTTAGCCTAACTTGAATGACATCAAAAATGTATTTGTAGCTTGAGATATGATCCAAAGAGTACATAGTGGTCCAATTTGATAGATTTGCTTTGATCAATCCTAATCCCATTAGGATTCCCTATTCAAGTTGGATTCCTAATGTAATTAGGATTTGCACTTCTTAGCTCCAATGACTTATTCCAATGTGCTCTTCTAGTTCTTGGCTTGAAATTATGCTAAAAATACTTCATTTGGCTTCTTTTTACACTTTATGTCTCCATAGTACTTTTAAGCACAAAATATGCATAAAAGACTAAGAATAAGATACTAAAAAGATAGAATAATATGAGTATATTAAATTCTCTTACACTTAGATCTTGCATGCTCTTGAGCAAGGAATAAAAAAGTCAAAGTTAATAGACTAAAAAAATAAGACTCGAAACTCGAAAAGAAAGAAAAACTAATGACTCAAAATAAAAGCAAGTAAATTAAAAATAAAACTAAGTTGAAACCACCTAAGCATTAAATTTTACTTCCAATCTCCCAACAACATCAAAGAGTACAAGCATTATAGGTAAGAAACAAGTTCAAAGAGATTCAAACATAAAATTTCATGAATTTATTTATAATGCAACTTTCAAACATCCCTTACATTTTGGAACTTAAATGAAATGCATGTCATACCAAAATAGTATGTTCTCTTTTTAGTATACAATCTAACACTCAGGTGTTTATAACTTATGTGTTTCCACTCAAATTCATTCAATGTTATGATCTGTTATATGCTTGCTCTTCAATCTTATCTTCATTACTAAGTATTACATGGCACACATGAATCAAATGGTCTTTATTCATTCAAAAGTTATGTATTTCCAGAACTTGTTTAATGTCTTATAGAGACTACATTGACATTACATGTATGCATGAACATGATAAAGGCATGTAGGAATTTAACTATTTTGAATCTAAAAAGCAACCTAAAGTATGTTATCTATTAATGAGCTCTTATTTATCTTTTCTTTGCTTTACCTATGTTTATAAGACTTAACTTTTTATATGTTTTCTTTTTTCTAGCCAAAAGACTAGTAGAACATATGTGTTATGTTTATATGGGTTTATGGTTAGATATTCTGAGAAAAAGTAGTTATTTGATGGATTTTTGCGTTGAGTTTGAGTATGATCAATTTTGGCCAAATCAATTAAAAAATTAAAATAAAAAATCCAAAACATGTTAGTGATAAAAGAAATAAAAGAAAACAAATTCTCTTTGTGAGTTTAATGAGAATATATTGTGGGGATTTGAAATCAAAAGAACTGAAGTATTTATGCTTTTATAATGATGAATATGTGTACTCTAATGATTAAATGTTGTTGAGTTCATCATTTTCATGTTGTAAATAGATTATTTGGTTATTTAACATTTTCTTTACCTTTATTTACCTCACCTTAACCACAATCTCATTACAACCTTGAATAAAGATATTTTAATTCATGTGTTACATGTAACATGTAGCAGTGGAGATAGGATTAAAAAGCAAGCATATGATAGATCATAATATTGAAAGAATAACACTCATCAAATAATCATATTAGAGGCTCAAAAGCTTATAAAAAGTAAAACCATATACTAAGTGAGCATGATATACTTTTAAAATCAATCCCTAAACCAATTAAGCTTTAAATATTACAAGTAAACTCATTCATTCAATTTATACCTTCATCAAATTCAACTAGGTTGAACCCATCATACATATATTCCCATATCAAATGATAAAATTAAACACTAAGGGTTTGAAATAAAAATCCAATAGAACCTTTTATTTTATTTTTTTCATTAAAAACAAACACTCATACCCAAAGTAAAGTAAATTGCATATGCAAAGGAAAACACCCAAACACGAACAAGTACGGCTAAAATAGGTAAAACATGTATAATCACACAAAAATAAAAAGAAGATGAAAATAAAAGAGAAAGGTAAAGAGAAAAGCAATTTTTTTTTTTTTTTGTATGTTGGGTTGCCTCTTAATAAGCTCCTTTCTGTATTGTTTTTTGTTCAACTACATACCCATGTTAAGATTTGGCCAAATTAACCCCTACCATAATACCTTCCTTAAAACCTTCATAAAATTATTTAAAGCATGAATGAAAAAGAATTTTATGCCTAAACAAGAAATTTGCATCTTTTGCCAACAATTTGTATAGGGAAAATGCTATTTTTTGAAAGTTCTTGATAAATATCCGATATAAACCTGTATTTCCAGGAACAAAACAAACTTCCCACATGCTCGGGGGATAAGACAAGGATAAGATAATATCTATCTTAGCTTTATAAACTTTCTAACCTCTATCAAAAACTATATGCCCGAAAATTATCTATTCTTCAACCATAAAATGACACTTTTTATAATTCAAAATAAGGTTAGTGAAACATATTTTAAAAATAAGAGTTAATTTTTCAAGACATACATTAAAAGAATTATAAAAAATAGTAAAATCATCTGTAAAAACTTATTTGATTCTTTTTTTATAGTCTGAAAATATACTCATCATGTATTTTTGTAAAGTAGCAAGTGTATTGCATAAACCAAAAGACATGCAAATTCAAACACTTAAAATTAATTATTTGTAATATAGAAAGTAAAGGTATTATCATATAGAGATACAAGTATTAGAATTGAATTACTCAATCAAGACAAGCCATTTAAGTTTAAATTAAAATAAACCAAGTAAAGTTACAAGTTTTAAATCTAAACACACATCAATTCTGAAAGTAACAAAAATAAGGGTTATTGTTTATGATCTAAGCTAACTAAAACAAAATAAATAAATTCTAGAAATAACAAGCAAATCAACAAAATGTGAAAAAAAAAAAGAAAAATACTTTTTTTATAAAAAGTATTCCTTAAGGATAATTAACCATCAATCATTAAGTTTAGATATGTTTTCTAATCTGATTTATGATAATAAATAAATCAACCATGAAAAACAACAAGTTTGTTTTACCTATCCTTACTTTTTAGTTAACCTAACATTCGTGCATCAACTAACCCTAATCACACAACAACCTTCATTAAGCTTGTAAGATTTAATTACATGATAACATTGAGATCAAGTTAAGTGCAATTGATTAATGATAATTAAACATGTATAAAGAGTTAATTTAATCAAGACTTATGTTTTCCAAGTAACAAATAATCAACCATGAGTTTGAAATTAGATACTCCTCCTACTTAAGTTAACTAGTCATGAATCTATCATAAACTAATAACTAGCAATAGATTTAAAACCAAAAACATATGATGTGTATTATATAGAATTTTAGTCATCAATCATTAAATTTAATCATAGAAAAACATAAGATATCCATGCATCACAATCAGATAAAATAATTTTAAGTAGAAATCCTCATGGTAATTTAAAATGCAAGGTAATAACCTTTTAAAACTGAAAACTAAGTTTGCAGTAAATTCAAAAAAGAAAAGAGATTCAAAAATAATAATTTTAAAAATGATAAAACACCTCATTATCCTCTCCTATGTTCTGAATGTGATCTCCCATTTCTTAGAGGTTAAAATTGGTTATATATGGAGTTGATTAGGTGAAGAAGTTAATAACTAACTCCTAATCAGATTACTTTAAGGTTTCCTTGTAATAATCCGACTTTAATGACTTATGAATTGACTTTGGTCTTCTAAAGAGGTTTCCTGATCACGTGGGACCCTTTCCACATCATTAATGGTTTACCATGTCATCATCCCACCATGAAAAGATTGTGTTAGATTGGTTCTAATTTGCTGCTAGATTTTAAACTTGATTTCAAATATGTTGTTCTCTCTCATTTGAATAAGTTATTTGGCCTACTATATATGGATGAGAAGCTTGAGATGTCTGGTTTTTAGCCTAAGTTGAATTGCAACAAAAGTCTATCTGTAGCTTCAGATATGGTCCAAAAAGTACATATTGCTCTAGTTTGATATTGTTGCTCTGACCAATCTCAATCCCACTAGGATTCCTTATTCAAGTTGGATTCGTAATGCAATTAGGATTTGCACTTCTTAGCTCCAATGACTCATTCCAATGTGCTTTTTTTTGTCCTTTACTTGTAATTGTGCTAAAAAAATGCTCAATTTAGCTTTCTTTTACACTTTATGTCTCCATAGCACTATTAAGCACAAAACAAGTTAAGTAAGTTATTGTGAAGCATAAAACATTCATACAAACACTAAGAATAAGGTGCTAAAAAGATAGAATAATATGAGTGTATCAACGACCCGGGTCATGAGACCATGATAACCTTATAGAAAGCAATTTAAAATAAATTTTGAAGTTTAATTCTTAATCAACCTAATATTGATGAATGAAAGTGGAAAAATAAATTCATTTTAAAAAGAGGACAAAAAAAAGACTCGAGAGAATCTAGATTAATTTGTCAAACTCGTGATCTTAGTCATCCAACCTATTGGCTTCAATAACATTTTCTATGAAATTATTTTCTATTTAATTATATAACAAAAAATAAATGCTAGCAAAATTGCGCACCAATAAAATGCTAGGATGTTCATCCAAGACCGTGATTATCCTACAAAAAGTAAACCAAAATAGATCACAGGATTAATTCAAGATCAACCAAACGTTGAATAATAAAACTGAGAAAAAATTCATAATTAAAATCTGATATCAAAGGATAAAATGAAAATAAAATAAAAAAAATAAAATAAAAAACAGGTCAGACATACGAGTTCAAGTGGCCTAGCACACTTAGACCTTAAAAGAAAAGGTCAGCCTACACTCTTGGGGAATTTTTTTTCTTTATTAAACTGGGCAAACCACATGTCATTTACAATCTAGAATCCGGCTATCATAGAGGTGGTCAGAAAATCAGGAATGGTGATTTTGGAGTTAAAAATTCATTTTCAACCATTTTGACTCGAAAACACACGTTTCAAGTCAGGTGAAGACCAAAAAGTACCTCAATGGAATTTTTCTCATCGTATAGAACTCATTGACACCAAGATCAATATTTTTAATGGTTGAAATTGGGCTAACCAACACTTTCTCTCTTCTTTCACCTTTTTGGCAACCTCCTCCCTTCTCTCTCTAATTTACAAACTGAAATGCAAAGGAATTGAAGTACTAGATACATGGGAAGCAAATAATGCAAAGATCATTACTTGGATCAACAATTCTGTTGAGCATTCGATATGTACGTAGTTGGCGAAGTATGAGACAACAAAAGAGGTTTGAGATCATCTGCAAAGGTTATTCACACAATCAAATTTTGCAAAACAATATCAATTAGAGAATGACATACGATCTCTTCATCAGAAGAATATGAGTATTCAAGAGTTTTATTCTGCTATGAAAAATCTTTGGGATCAATTGGCTCTTACAGAATCGGCAGAATTAAAGGCATGTGGTGCCTATATTAAGCGTAGAGAGCAGCAACGATTGGTACAGTTTTTAACAGCACTTCGCAGTGATTTCGAAGGACTTAGAGGTTCAATTCTGTATAGTTCTCCACTGCCTTCTGTTAACTATGTTGTCAGTGAGTTATTGGCTGAAGAAATATGTCTTCAGTCTTATTCTGAAAAAGGAATTCTTTCTGCTTCAAATCCTTCTGTACTAGCAGTACCTTCTAAGCCATTCTCTAATTATCAGAACAAGCCTTACACAAGGGTTGGCTTCGATGAGTGCAGTTTCTGTAAGTAGAAAGGTCATTGGAAGGCTCAGTGTCCTAAGCTGAGATAGCATAATTAAGCTTAGAAGTCTGGCAGTCAGTCACAATCTAATGCTCATAGTTCTTCAGGTATGTCACACTTTGAATGGGTCTTGGATTCTGGTGCTTCCTATCATATGTCTCTAGATTCCTCATCGTTTACCTCTGTGTCCCCTTTGTCCTCCATTCCTGTTATGACTGCTGATGACACTCCTATACCCTTAGCAGGTGTTGGTTCTGTTGTCACACCTCTTTTGTCTCTCCCTAATGTTTATCTTATTCCAAAACTCAAATTGAATCTTGCGTCTGTTGGTCAAATATGTGATTCTGGTGATTATTTAGTCATGTTTTCTGGTTTTTTTTGTTGTGTACAGGATTTGCAGTCTCAGAAGCTGATTGGGACAGGCCGCAGGGAGAATGGACTATATATTTTGGATGAGTTAAAAGTGCCAGTTGCTGCCGCTGCTACTACTACTATTGATTTGTCTTCCTTTCATTTGAGTCTTTCATCTTCTAGTTTTTATTTATGGCATTCCCGTCTAGGTCATGTTTCGTCTTCTCATTTGAGATTTTTGGCATCCACAGGAGCTTTAGGAAATTTGAAAACTTGTGACATTTCTGATTGTAGTGGATGTAAACTTGTGACATTTCACCATTTGATTTGATTCATTCTGATGTATGGGGACCTTCTCCTGTTGCCATAAAAGGAGGGTCTCGATATTATATCTCTTTTATTGATGATCATACTTGTTATTGTTGGGTTTATTTAATGAAACATCGTTCTGAATTCTTTGAGATATATGCAGCTTTTCGAGTTCTTATTAAAACTCAACATTCTGCTGTGATCAAATACTTTAGGTGTGATTTGGGTGGGGAATACACCTCTAATAAATTTTTCCAATTGCTTGCCTTAGATGGAACCATCCACCAAACTTCATGTACAGATACTCCTGAGCAAAATGGTGTTGCTGAAAGAAAACATAGGCACATTGTCGAAACTGCTCGTTCTCTTTTGTTGTCTGCTTTTGTTCCTAGTGAGTTTTGGGGAGAAGCTGTTCTTACTGCTATAAGTTTGATTAATACAATTCCATCTTCTCATAGTTCGGGTCTATCTCCTTTTGAAAAGTTATATGGGTATGTCCCTGATTATTACTCATTTAGAGTCTTTGGTTGTACTTGTTTCGTTCTTCGTCCTCATGTAGAACGCAGTAAGCTATCCTCTCGATCCCCTATTTGTGTCTTTCTAGGTTACGGTAAAGGTAAAAAGGGGTATCGTTGTTTTGATCCAATAACTCAGAAACTTTATGTGTCTCGTCATGTTGTCTTCCTTGAGCATATACCTTTCTTTTCTATTCCATCCACTACTTATAGCCTGACTAAATCTGATATTATTCGTATAGATCCCTTTTTTGAGGATTCTGGTAATGATACCTCTCCCCATGTTCGATCAATTTGTACTCATAACTCTACAGGTACTGGTACTTTACTCTCTAGCACACCTGAAGCTCCATTCTCATCTACAGCCCCTCAAGCTTCATCTGAGATTGTGGATCCACCTCCATGTCAGTCCATCCGTATTCGTAAGTCCACAAAACTACCAGATTTTGCTTATTCTTGTTATTCTTCATCATTTACTTCCTTTTTAGCTTTTATTCATTGTCTCTTTGAGCCCTCTTCCTATAAAGAGGCAATTCTTGATCCGCTTTGGCAGTAAGCTACGGATGAGGAACTTTTTGCTTTGCATAAGATAGATACTTGGGATCTGGTTCTTCTACCTCCTAGTAAGAGTGTTGTTGGTTGTCGTTGGGTGTATAAGATCAAGACTAATTTTGATGGGTCTATTGAATGATACAAAGCTAGGCTGGTTGCAAAAAGATACTCTCAACAGTATGGTATGGACTATGAGGAGACATTTTCTCCGGTTGCAAAAATGACTACTATTTGTACTCTTATTGTCGTAGCTTCGATTCGTTAGTGACATATTTCTCAGCTTGATGTTAAAAATGCCTTCTTGAATGGAGATCTTCAAGAAGAAGTTTATATGGCACCCCCTCCTGGTATTTCACATGACTCTAGATATGTTTGTAAGCTTAAGAAAGCATTATATGGTCTCAAACAAGCACCCCGTGCTTGGTTTGAGAAATTCTCTATTGTGATCTCATCTCTTGGTTTTGTTTTTAGCAGTCATGATTCTGCTTTTTTTATTAAGTGTACTGATGCAGGTCGTATCATTCTATCTTTATATGTTGATGACATGATTATTACTGGTGATGACATTAATGGTATTTCAGTTTTGAAGACAGAGTTGGCTAGACGATTTGAAATGAAGGATTTGGGTTATCTTCGATATTTCCTGGGTATTGAGGTAGCATACTCACCTAGAAGTTACCTTCTTTCTCAGTCGAAATATGTTGCAGGTATTCTTGAGCGGGCTAGACTTACTGATAACAAGACTGTAGATACTCCCATTGAGGTTAACGCAAGGTACTCTTCTTCTGATGGTTTACCTTTGATAGATCCTACTTTATACCGTACTATTGTTGGGAGTTTGGTATATCTCACCATTACTCGTTCAGATATTGCATATTCTGTTCATGTTGTTAGTCAGTTTGTTGCTTCTTCTACTACTGTTCACTGGGCAGCTGTTCTTCGTATTTTGCGATATCTTTGGGGTACAGTTTTTCAAAGTCTTTTACTTTCATCCACCTCTTCCTTGGAGTTACGTGCCTACTCTGATGCTGATCATGGTAGTGATCCCACAGATCGCAAGTTTGTTACCGGGTTCTGTATCTTTTTAGGTGATTCTCTTATTTTTTGGAAAAGCAAGAAACAATCTATTGTTTCTCAATCATCCATCGAAACAGAATATCGTGCCATGACATCTACTACCAAAGAGATTGTTCGGTTATGTTGGTTACTTGCTGATATGGGAGTTTTCTTTTCTCATCCTACTCCTATGTATTGTGACAACCAAAGTTCTATTCAGATTGCTCACAACTCGGTTTTTCATGAGTGAATTAAGCACATTGAGATCGAGTGTCATCTTAGTCGTCATCATCTCAAGCATGGCACTATTGCTTTGCCTTTTGTTCCTTCTTCCTTGCAGATTGCAGATTTCTTTATCAAGGCGCATTCCATCTCTCGTTTTCGTTTTCTGGTTGGCAAACTCTCGATGCTTGTAGCTGCCGCATTGTGAGTTTGAGGGGAGATGTTAAATAATATTTATGTAGTCTTATTTATTAAGGGTAGAATAATATTTTTAGTTTAACCTATATATACCTTATTTGTATTTAAGTTAAGACCAAGCATTCATAATATACAGATTATTCAGAATTCTAGCCTTCTTTTTATGTTTGATCTTAATTATTTTAACAATTTGAATAATTTTACTATGACTGAGGATCAGTTGCGAGATACAATTTATGTAAAATGTATGTCAGTCATGTTTAGTAAGAATAAAGATAAGGGAAAAAACAAAAAATTCCTATCCTTCATTGTTAACCAAACAGTAATAGAGATAATTTTAGCATTCATTGTTTTTTCCTTTATATTTTATACTATTTCTCTTCATCTCATGAATGCGTCAAATTCTTAGTTAATTATAAACTTCTTTATATATATATATATATATATATATATATATATATATATATATATATAGTATTACAAGTGCATGTTTAGCTAAGCCGTTGAAACCATCTGGCCTAAGTTAGGTGCTGTACAAAATCTTCTCGAGAGTGATAATGACAAACACGAAGGAAGGAATGTATCCCATTGGACAAAGCATAAAGCAGAAGCTAATTTTCCAATATAGAAATAAAAATATTTATAATGCTAAATATCTCTTTCAATCAGAGAGGAAAGCGATGGCAATGATATTGGAGATTACAGAGTTGAATGCCACAGAAACCAACAAGTTTGCTTAGCTGGACCCGCGTCTTCTCCGCTTTTATAAAACTTCATCGTCAACCCCGTATGTTCTTTAAATGGTCACTTTCTGTGCATATCGAGGGGGCAGACTCGTGTTTTTCAGGGTTTTTTTTTTTTTTTTCCTTCCCATTCAACGATCAGAAGCAAACCAGACCAGCTCGAATGATGACACAATAAGAGAGAACAGATTGTAATTTAGGTTATTTGGCCCACATTTTCATGTCGTGTTACTTTAAATGGCCCAGAAGTATGGAGAGACCTTTTTGCCACTCTTGCATGTTCAAAAGCAAAATGAAAGAAAGGGCCTCTCTTCCCTTTTTGTTAGTGAAAGGTGATGTGAGGTGAAGTGTGTGCAGATTAAATTCTGTTTAAATATTTCTCCCATTTCTTCTTTCATTTCTAGACATGTTGGGATTGTTCACGGCCACTTGGCTGCTACAAATGCTTGACACGCAACTCGTGAAATTTTTACCTCTCCTTTTAAGCTTCCCTTTCGTGGGCAATATGCTCTTATTCTACTCCCAGAGTACTTGCTATGGAGCCAAAGAGAATCCTCCAAGTTCACAAGGATGGTAGCCTCCCTCTCCTTAATTTGACTCGAGATTCCCACTAATCCATCCATCCATCCATCCATCCATCCATTTCATGAAGAGACATGAATTAAATCATGTCTTAAACGTCTAGATGGAATGCTGCAGCCACCATCAACTTTATTTCTAATTAGGAATGGCTTGGCATACGTGCTATAAATAAGAAACAACACAGAAGCAAACGAAACAATGGGCATGAAAATTGGACTGGGAGCCTTTTGATTGCAGTGAAGGCATCGATTGGACTTGACAGTATCAGGGTATCAATGAGGGAGCAAAGCTGAGACTAGCACTTGCATTGTTTTGCTCTCAGATGTGATTGTACTCGAAGCTTTTAGGTCCCACCAGTTTGTTCTTGGGCAAGTGGCAAAGTTGAATGGTTGCACGTTAATTCTGGGTACGTATGAGTGTGTGCAAAGGGCCGAAAGAGTGTAGACAAGCAGTAGCAAAACTTGAGATACGTTGCATATGGCGTAGTCATGTCATATCAAAAATTCTGGAGCCTGTTTTTGGGCCTCCATTATGCTTTTAGCAAGTGGAGAACACTTCTTTGTTGGACACAAGTTTTTGGATGTGAACTTCATATCACTTGGTATGTTTTTGTGTTTTAAATATTTTTTTAATTTATTTCTTCTTGAAAAGTATCGAAATGTTTTTGGTGCTAACTATTCCGGAGGCAACGTTGTGTAGGCTCATCATTGCTTTCGTAATGTTTCTAAATCGAAATTACGGCTAGTTTGAAACATGGATTTTAAAGATAAAATTAAAAAAAAAAGAAATACCATAGAATGGATCCACTAAACTAAGCTAAATTTTATGGTCTCTCAAGCTTAGTAAAGTCCAACAATAGATAATCAATCCTATGCTCTTTCTTTTTCTCCTTACATGATTTGTTTAATGCTTTCATGCGATCTTTTATTTTTTATTTTGTTTTTAAAAGTTTTCTTTATTATTTTCTATTTTAATATCATCCACGTACAATGCATTTCTTTCGTTAGTTAGTATTATTAATGCTATTAAAAATTGATACTTGTCGTGTTCTTACAATATAATATTTTGTTGATGTAAATCTTGATTCCTATTTTTTTTTAAATTTAATTTTGTCCCTATATTTTAAAAAAGTCTTTAATAAATGTTTTTTAGTCTCTATCATATTTCACAATAATTAATATAATCTAGTCTCTATCAATGTTTTTCAATTAATTTCTAATCGTAGACTTTGTTAAGATTCTCAAAATAAACATATAAAACTAATGGAAATAAAAATTCAATAAATAATAATAATAATAATATCAATCACAATTATAAAAATAAATATATATGATCAATTAATCCAATAAAAAAGTTTCGATACTAGACTATTACTTCGAGATATTATAAATTCTATAACATCATATATCTATCATGAAATTTATTTTTCCTTCATTTCTTTTTTTTTCTTGATTTTTAGGTTAAAATCAAGGAAATATTTTTTGAAAGAGAGAAAATGAAAAGAAAATTATCACATTAGATATCAATATTATTATATGAAATAAAATCTTTATTTTTAAAATAAGTAAACCTATTTAAATTCACTTAACTCTTGTTTTACCTATCAAGTACCCATTTAAAGTATTTAACTGATTTTGACTAAGTTAACTTTTTGAGATGTAATGATTTAATTAAGAAAAATAATGATTCAAGATTATTGTATTTACAGTAAAATATAATGACCCAAAAAATTTCAATTAAGGATTTTCTGTAGAAAATCAAAACATAGAGGCCAAATTAAATAATTTAAAAATCTCAGGGACTAAAATGTACATCATGAAAAATGGTGTTAGCAAGACCTTCTATGTATTGAAACATGATCATAAAAATGTAACATACGTGTACGGGTATGATAAAAATAGTAGAATATGAATCTTTTAAACAAAGAAAATAAAGCAGAGGGATGAAGGAAAGAATTCACAAACCCTAATAAAGAATCCAATTCTAATAACTGGATCGTCTTAAAAGGACTTGTTTAATTATCATGACTGAGAATCAAAATCTATGTATGTGAAACAACATAACCAACCCTCGATGAGCCTGGGTAATAATAATACAAATAGCCTAACAACGAGCCCGCATGAAATCAGTGAATTGGGGTAAAAAAATGAATGGAACATTGCAAATCGAGAGCCCAAAGGCAAGAAATCAGCAGGTTTACTTGCTCACTAACATATAATATGGCTTAGGGCTTTCAATATTGATGCAAACATACCTGCAGCCACCACGCCCTTGGAAACGATCCCGGTGCCGGAAACTACCTACCTTAGCTCACCTATCTGCCTTGGAAAATAACTGGTGCCAAAGCCTCAAAAACAATTAGATGAGATATATGCAGCATTCTAATTTTTCCAAGCTCCACACGACTATATATGGTCTCGCTCTAGAGCTCATGCAACCCGCTGATGCTATCATGCTAAGAACTCACCACACCACATTACATAAAAAGTATGGCAAATACAAAGAATATTCAACTTTACTAATATAATAAAAAACAAAAAGGGTAGGGACACTTGAGATATTTTTTACGTACTCTTATTATTAATTGAGGATTATTAATTATTGTTGGGTGTTTTATTTAATAGATTATAAGTATAATTATTTGTTTTAGTTAAAGTTTAATATTTATTTCTTATGTTTCTAAATGTTAGATAATTATTGATAAATTAAATAAAAATTGTAAAGTTGTGGAATTTTTCAACCCTATTTTTTTTCTTCTTCAACTTTCTCTTGTCTTTCTCTACATTCTTCTTCTTAGCTTAATACTTCATTTTAAATTTTATTGCCTCACATCAACTTGGACATCAAAACATGATATTCAATCCACTTATTAATTCTGGATTTTGTGGGAAGCTTTCGTCAGTAGTGATAAAAGACAATCACCAAGCCACCAGCCAACCACGCCAACCACCAAATAAAGGCGCAACAGACCGAACCAAGAACAGACTATCCAACGTCCACCAGTAGCCACTACAGCAAGAGTCCAGCCACGAACCAATAATTCAGCAGCAACTCTGCCACAACAGTCTTTAGAGAAGAGAAGATAGCTGCGTGTTGGAGAGGCAAGGACAAAAATGCAGCAGCACTGACAAATGTTTCTCTCTCGCTGATTTGTCAAAAGTTAAAAGGCAGCAATACTATCTATAAAAGAAGATAGATCTTTCTTTGACACATCAAAATTGGGAGAGGGAGACGTTGAGGAGGATGAGATTTTGTGACAGATTACTGCCAAATTCCGCAATTTACTTTACTGCCTATTTCTATAACATTTGTTTTCCCTTTATTTCGTTATAATTTTTATTTATATTAGTTTAAAGTAAAAGAAAGTCAAAAGTTAAAAAGAAGAGAATAATGACAAAAAAAAAAAGTGGACAAAAGAAAGAAAAAATAAAAAGGGAAAAAGTGGAAGCAGCGAAAGGATATTATTCAGGACATCTAGACAACAGTTTTATAATATCAATGACAACTCACAAGATCCAAGTAGTCTTATCGTAAACATTAAACAACTTGGTTTATAAATTATTCTACTTTTTTATTCCTTAAATTTTATTTTTCTGGTTTTGCACTTGTCATTTAGAGTTGTCATTAATATTACTTTTGTGACAAAAAAATCTGATCTTGCATTCATATATGTTACTTTTGCTTATCAGCCTTTTTTTTCATTTATATTGAGTATCTTTGGTAATTGCAAAGCTTGTCGGAAATAATGGGAATTGTGACTATTATTTGATCAATTTTTTACACTTACAAAGTCTAGCATTGTATACTTATAATTTTTTGGGTATTTTCTATTCTTGATTAATCTCCTAAAAAAATTGAAATTAACTTTATTTTTGTATTGTGATTTTACTTGTAGAAATCGTATGTGATCTCAATTCTATTTTTAAAAGTTAGTATTGCATGCATTTATATTATAATCATCTAGAATCCAAGCTTAAATCTATACTTATTATGGACCCGACCCTTGATAAACTCTTAAAGCCATTTGAGGGGAACTACAAACTCAGATGACCAACATGTTTAAAAGAATTAAACCCCAAGAGAGTTCTCGAATAAAGCACCAAAAGACCAATAAATTTCACAAGAATAACCATTGTAAGCAAGTCCATCCTGAGCGCCACCAATATACTATTATTTAGGTTACTCTAAACACGATGATCTTGATGAGCGAGTCATGAGCCCTAACAAAATAGAAGACCCCACTTTTGACGGTCATCATGACTCTTGGATATTTGATATGTGGATTCGTGACATGTATTAATTCTTTGAGTGGCACAACTTGTTTAATAATAGAAAAGTTAGATTTACTAAGAAGATGTTCACGTGGCTTTATTGGGGAGATGTATGAGGATTGTTTAGAGAAGAGAGGTAAACTTTTCATAACTGATTGGACCAAAGTGAAACAAAAACTACAAAAAATGTATCTACCCTAATCTTATAGGAATATACTCTTAGACCAATAGAATAATCTAAGATAAGGGAACAAGTATGTCAATGAGTATATAACACAATTTAATAATTACATGATGAAATGTGTCATAAGAGAAAATGAAATCATGACTTTACATAGATTTTGTAAAGGTTTGAATGATGATTTTATAAAAAAAAGGTCAGGCTTATAGGTGCTTTCAGTCTTGACCAAGTCTATATTGTAGTGCAAGATTATGAGTTGCTTATAAAGAGTCGATGCATAAAACCTCAAGACCCTTTTAAGATTCCTTTTAGGTCTCAATTTATAAATAATAATTCTTTATTAGGTGTTCCACCTCGTCGGTCTAATCCAAGTAGTGCTTAAATTTATATATAAAAAAAAAAAGATAAGGAAAAACGAGTTATAAATGAAATGCTTAGGTTAAGTTCAAGGGTTTGATGTGCTAAATGTCAAGGTTTTTGACATATCTTTGTTAATTGCACCTCTAAGCCCTTAGTCATCCAAGAACATAAAAATATAGATGAAAGGGAAGATTATTGTATTCAAGTGTAAGAACCCAATTTTGAGAATTTTAGTGACCTAAATAAAAAGATGTGCAAAAGGAGAAACTTAACACTATAGGTCCAAATGAGTTTGAAAATGAGGTTAATAAAAAATACAATAATTATGTTTTAGTGGTAGAGGAAGAAGTTTTAGGAAACTCTTTAATGGAATTGCCCAAAGAGGTAAATATGGGCTTAAAAGAGTTATGATATTAGTCTTTTTAAATTACCTGATTCCCCACCCACCATGCTTGACGTCCAACACGTCAAAGGTTTAGAGCAACATGCTCCTCACCCCCTCATGCTTAACTTCTAGCATGTCATAGGTTTATAACAACATGTTGAGCTCCCTGATCCCTTACCCTTGACACATGATTCCTAATTTACTTTGTTATATCCAAACTATATTTACTAAGGTTTCAAATAGTGTTTACACACTGTTAGTCATATAGTGTTCATAGTTACGAACCTAAGAAGCTTGTAGATCTTCTTCACATGTCCCCTCACTCTAAAATGTATGATTCAACTTAGTCGTTTGCATATAGAGTTCATAATTTTTATGTTGAGATCATAAAACAAATTCATGCATGTAATGAACAATATAAATTTCGAGCTTATTTACATAAGTGTCATAATGCACTTAATGTTTAGAGATTATTTCATGAAACAGATTAGACTTGAACGATGTTCTTTAAAAACTAGTCATAAATTGCAAGTGAGTAGCGCTAGACCATTCAAAGTGTTGCAAATGATTAAATCAAATAATTATATCATTAAATTGTCACTAAACTTTAATATTAGTTCTATTTTTTACTTGAAAGACTTCATTATGTATAAAATACAACCTATCTTTAATGCTCCTTCTGAAACACCTGCCTCATATTATCTTTAGCACAAAAAGAACATATTAATGCTACTTTGGATGCACAAGTTGTTTTTATCAAAGATGATGAACTTCGACGAATCCCAATATATGAGCTAGACGACTAGATTCAGACTATTCTCGGATTATCAAAGAGACATCACAACAACTTAATCATGATCTTTGGGAGCATTATTGGAGTCGCCTTAAATTACACTCGACGGAGTCGAGTTTCTCCAACCCCGAGAGAATTGGTGGCGACACCTGACTCGAGACATTGTTTACGCACTTGTATGATCATAGACGATGAAGGGTAACCCAAACCATATAGAGATTGGACTTTAACATATGTTTTGTTTTAATTTATTTGAACTTTTAGTTGAGGATTATTAATTAAACTTTATTTGTTAAGTTTAATTTAATTATTGTTGGGTATTTTATTTAGTGGACTATAAGCTCAATAATTTGTTTTAGTTAGAATTTTAGTATTTATATCTTGTTTTTCTAAATATTAGATTGTTGTTGATGAATTGAATAAAAATCACAAAGTTACATGCTTTAACAACCCTGATCCTCTCTTCTTCAACTTTCTCTTCTTCTTAGCTTTTTTTTTTTTTTTTTATCCGAATCTCTTTTACCCCGTGTAGAAAAACTAATAAAAATAAATAAATCTCAAATTTGCAAAAAATCTTCTAGTCACATGCCGTGTTATTATCTGATTCTTTTAGCAACCTCAAGAAAATGAGCAACATTCTCCTCAGGTGTGCCTACTACAATTCCATGACCAAGATTCAGTATATGTTTTCCTTTACCGGCTTTTCTGACGACATCATTGATTCGATTAGTTATGAATTCCTTTGACCGAAATAAAACACCAGGATCTACATTTCCCTGAACTGCTACATCAGGCCCCAGTCGCCTCCTACCTTCAGCCATATCAACTGACCAATCCATGCTAACAACATCTACATCTGTCAAAGCTAGCCGCTCAAGCAAGCCTCCAGATCCGCTGGCATGAAGGATTAGTGGGAGATTTGGATGGGATTGATTCACAGTGTCCACAATCTGCTTCAAGTATGGAAGACTAAACTCCTCAAAATCCACAGGGCTAAGTTCTGTGGCCCACGAGGCAAAGATTTGAACAGTTTGAGCTCCACTGTCAGCTTGATATTGAATGTATTTTGCCATAGAGGTCTGAAGTAATTCGTGGGGAATCTGGGAATAGAAAAAATGGCCACTTGAAATTTAGTTTCATTACATTCGCTGCAAGTAGGATTAGCAGGTGCAGCATGTCCTATATCCAGAAAACTACAAACAAGAGAGATTAGCACAAATTTACCTTGGGCTGGGAGAAAGCTAATCTCTTTACTTTGGTAAAGTGCTTTGACGAACCACCTTCCACTACATATGAAGCAAGGGTCAAAGGAGCCCCTACAAAGCCCAGCCCTGCAGCTTTGTTTTCTACCTAGAAAAAGGGAGATAGTGTGAGCTTTGACTGAGGTAAAACAATGTAAACTTATAATTTCAGAAGGAGATTGTATTCATGTGCAGGCATATGTATGTTCAAGCAGGAACAAAGGTACCAGATAATTCATGAAACTAGCTCAAAGCAGGAGAGACTTGATTCAGAGTGTTCTGTTTGCACATGCGCATGTGCTTTCTAAGGCTCATAGTTTAAACACAACCGTTGGTTTACTGGTAAATGCCGTCCTCTTCAATTCAGGATTCTGAGTTTCTCAAGGTAATGTGTTAGCCTTACAAATTCAACCTCTTTTCTCAAGATTGATTACAAGGAAGTGCACTAAATTCAACCTCTTCGTTAAGTGAAACTAGACATGATCTGCTAGTGGGCTCACAGAATACGACCCTGAGAATCAACTAAAAATTAGGCATGATCCATCACAGAATACTCCACTTATTAAATTGTAAATGAATCTTTCTTTCTTCTTTTTCAAAAACTAATTTCTTAAGCAGTGTTGACTTGCGTTTACTTTGTTTGAAAACGTGTTTGTTTTTTCCTCATCAATCTTCCTTGTAATAAATCGCCAAACAACTACTGTCATATCAGCATTATACGGAAACTTGTTCATTGGACAAGTCTCACATGGCTTGCTTCACCGGAACTCGCTGAACAAGGCATCATCAATGCACATTATGTTAGAGCTTGATCTCTCCGACAAGCTTTAATGAATAATACCGCCTGGATTCCATTGTGCCAAAATTAAATGAGCCTGAATTGTTAGCATCAATGATCACCTTGTAGATGACAATCTCGAAGGTGGTCCTGAATAAGATTTGGCAGCGGTGAGGAGTTTAATTCCGTCTTCGTGTGGACCAAAAAGAGGCTCTAAAAACAAGCAGCACAGCACAGGTATGAGCCTTAGCCAGCACCACCTATCATCCGCCTTCCCTTACAACTCCCATCATTAAAGTAGCTTTTCATGGAGTTATGGACCACTACCAGTTCTCATTTATTTTTCCCTCTAACCATATATCCTTGCTGCTCCACCATCTTGTTGTGATGGACGGTTCGAATACACCCACGTACGGATCTTACTCAGTGTCATAGACTCATAGTCCTAGACTCTTTTCCATAAAAACAAAAGACTATTAATGATGCATCTACCATCTTATCAGTATGTACATAGCTAGCCCACTATGTCAACAAATTTCGTTGGTCACACTTCAAATATACATAGCTTGGCTCGCGCATCACTGTTGTTCACACCATAATTTTTCTAATATAAGAAAATATATATGTGTGTTAATTCACATATTTTCTAACAGAGTATATATATATATATATATAGCATGCTGTCGCAGAGAATGTTTCGGCAGTGTCATTAAAATCGGCCTAATGATTCAACATTGAAACCTCCTAACCCAACACTTTTACTAGCCCAAGTTTCAATTCCAAAGGAAACCAAGATGGTCAGTAAAAACTCGATTTGATCTAAGAAATTTTCAAGAGAAATTATTTTTTTTAATATTAAGATGACGATATCTTAAATTAACCAAAGTTAATTTAGGTTAACCTGTAATTCAGGTCATGAACTCAACTGAGTTTAATAAATCTGATTTTTAAATTTATTTTTTAATTATAAAATAGCAAAAATAAATACTCGAAGAAAAGCAAATAAAGAAAATTTTAAAAAAAATTATAATGAAACAAAACACCTCAAAAGCCAGACTAGTCATTTAGCGTTGGACTATACAAGCTTAGATATTGTTTTTTTTTTTCTAACAATTTTCTTTCCATTCCAGCCAACTATGACGACTTGTAAAGGTTAATTTGACCTTTAATATGTGATCTATTTATTGTTAGAATAATTTTTTGATTTGTTTATGTTAAATTTTGTTAGATTGAATTATGGTTATTATGCTAGTTTGATTGGAGAATGTGGAGGTGTAAGGAGGTCATTGGTAGGGAGAGTGAGGTCTGGTGGTTGGCGTAGTGGTGTGGCTGGTGGCTTGGTTGGAGATGGAGGAGGAGAATTTTTTGGGTTGCATTGATGAAGATTAGGCAATAAAAGCGTCTATGGTCTGTGGTTTTTATTTTATTATTTTCTTTAAAGTAGAAGAAGGGGACTGTGGTATATGAGAGAAAAGGCCAAGACAATTCCTTTTTCTTCAATGTGTAGGATCTGGTTTAATGGATAGAGGAACAACTAGAATTATGAGGGAAAAATAAGTGTGAGGCTAGGATTTAGGGATTTAATTCTGGATTGGGATTGAATAGATGGGGCTTGAATTGCTAATGATTGTAACTAAAAATCTAGGTTTAATTCCTGAATATTTTTCTTGAATTGGTTGAAATTATGTTTGTTTGAGTCCTGTAATTTTTCTAGCTTTTTCATTATAGTCCCTAGCTTTCAGATTTTCAACTTTCATTCAATTAAGCCAAACCAACAAGAGGAGACCCACTACGTCAAGTTTTGACATGAAAATAAAAACAAACCATCTTTAAAAGCTTGAAATGTTTGGAAGATTTGATGAGAAAACGAAAATGTTTTGCTATTTGAATTTTGTGAACTAGTATGCATTTGGTGATTGACAAGAGGAGACCCACTATGTCCAAAGCTGGATCAAATGATTTGGTGATTGCAACTAGTATGCATTTGGATTGTGGTCCGACTTATGCCCACCACATATTCTCTAAAGTTTACCATATGGTTTTTTTAATTGTTGCAAATGAGGCTAATATATTTATAAGCAAAACCAAGTTTGGATTTGAGATGAAGAAATGTCATCTTAATAATCCCTTCACAATTATGAAAATTACCTATTGTTGTCCCCATTTGAATTATAAATGATTTTTTTTTGGATGATAACCCTTGACTAGGATTACCTCACATACTAGAGGTAAATTTTTAAAATTCTCGAAGTAGAAAAATGTCAAAAAAGATAGAAGTGTCATAAAAAGAGCAAGAAAAAATAAAAATAAAAAAACTCTCTAAAGCATCCTTAATTAAAGGCAAATATAAAAAGGGATAAGTTTCACAAAAGAGAGACAAAAAGAAAAAAAAAAAAAAAACACTCTTCAAAATGTCCCTAATTGAAAAATAAATCTCGAATGATAAAACATAAAAAAAAACTTGGAGAATTAAGACCATAATGAGATTGGTCATCAAAAAGAAAAAAA
Organism: Populus trichocarpa; assembly: GCF_000002775.5. Lineage (NCBI taxonomy): Eukaryota > Viridiplantae > Streptophyta > Magnoliopsida > Malpighiales > Salicaceae > Populus > Populus trichocarpa. Next base: position 7,388,268 of record NC_037297.2, on the reverse strand, counting down.
TATAGGCGACAAGCCTAAAAGATCTATGTATGAAATAAATGATTCTACATCTTTTAACCCTTAAACACCACTTGAGTCCCATGCATATCCATTCTTTCATAATTATGAATCATAACTTATATTACATGCCTTTAAAAGTTTTTTCTAATAAAAAAAAAAAAAAACTTATTTGGGTTCAAAGATGGTAGTCTCTAAAAAAAAAAGAAGAGAAAAATCATAACCTGAATATACACTGTATGTCATGCAATATTTACCAATAAATGTACAAGTTTAACGCAATACAAAGCAGGATGTTCTCCGTTTTGAAAGCTAAAAAATACCTTTGAAACCTTTTCTTGCCAAATTTTCTATGCAAAAATTTATCTGAGCAGTTATAACCAATTTTTTTTCTCTCTCAAGCTCAAAGAACCCTCGCTCTATATGTCAATCAAATATCCAAAAGTTTATCTTAGCATTGAATGGTGTTTTAGGTTCTCGACCAAAAAAATTTAATCAACATGAAAATACTTTCAAATTTAAATCCTAATGATTTATTTCAATAATTGGACTTAAATGAATCAATCATTAAAATTTACGATCTGATCCCAAGTCATGAAAAATAATTTTGCAAAGTTCATGGCAAAGATAATTGATTAGTACTTAAAAGTGCATTTTTATCAAGGTTTTATATCATCATTTTGCACTTGAAGTATCAATAACTCCTTAACTAAAGCATGTTTTATAATAACATATCTAATAATATAAGATACCTTTAATTTATGGTAAATGTTCATCTTAAATGCAGGCCTATCACATAAATGAAAGAATTGATTGATGAGTTGAAGTACTGAAATTGAAAGGACAAAGAGATAGCCAAACTTAGAAAAGAGATGTTGGTGCAGTCCAAACTGGAACATTGTTCGGTAATCGGGTCATATATGAAGCTGTAGATCTCGGATTTAGGTTTATTTTATATGGATGGAAAGGTAAAACATAGGTCTACAACTTTCATGAGGAGTCCAAGATTTAACAAGGCCGTTTTCAAGTTCAAATTGTAGCAACAACAAAAACATCTGAATCTGTCCTGCAGCCCAGACACTGTTTAGTGTTCAACCCATATCTCGAGTTCTAGAAGTCCAAATGATCTCAATTTTTTACCCTGGAAAGCTGAGACAATTTCCTAGAACTTTCATGATTTAAGTCTGTTCAAATTATGACGTTATCAATGATGATTTTGGCAGACAAGAAGATAAGAATTGTCACCAAGTCAAGATGTGGCCACTCACTCATCAATTAGTCAACAAATCAATAGTTCTGAATTTTGGCCTATAAAAGGAGGCATTTGCCATGTATTTAGGCATCTTGGTTTTCAGATCAAGATCATACTCTTGCTCTCTCTTTATATTTTGTAATGCTTAAGTTTTGCTTATATTAATCTCTTGCTTATGCTTTTCATTTCCTTTCCTTGTTTATTTATGTTTCTCTCTTTCATTATGTTTAGTTAAGTTTTTCATGTCAATGTGAAAAGGTTACACTAATGGTGTAAGAATAAGTATAATATAAACTCAACATGGACCTTAATGTTTGATACTAACATGTTTTATATTTGTTATCTTGTTCACTTTTAATACTTTACTTGTTAAATGGTTAATCTAGATTTATGTTGTATAACCCTTGGTACAACAAATACTTGGCACTTTCATAGCCCAATCGTATAGTATAACCGACACCTGTGCTATGAAAGGAACTTGATTTGTTGTTAACATAAGTTATAATCATGAATGCCTGACAACATTTACAAGTATTAGCATTATTCGAATAAGATAACTAATGTAATCATGTTAACAATTTATAATCCGATTGGAACCTCCTTTGTGTGTGGTTTCCAGTTGAGTAATAAGTGTTTATACTATACTTGTTTGAAATACCATTAGTGGATCCTCTAACCTTGACAATTGTTTTTATCATTGTTTAATCCTTATATCAATATTACATCTCAAAGCTTTCTTTATTATTATTGTTGTTGTTGTTGTTATTTATAATTTATACAATTAACCTCCCTGTGGTTCGAATCCGGTCTTGTCGGGTTATTTATTACTTCGATACTCCTGCACTTGGGAGAAGACATCAATCTTGTGGTCTTGTCAATAATGTTGATGTATGTGTACCTCATGTGGGTGAATAATTATCTTAAGAGTAATTTTATGATAATGAAGGTGGAATGCCTATCTAAAAGAATCTAAATGATGATGATGGGTGTTCACCTCCTCAACTAGGGGAGATGTTGTTTAAAGAACATGGCTAAATCAATTGATAATATTTTAGTTTGAAATATTTTGAATGATGATAATGGATGTGAGCCTTCTAAAAATTTAATGTTGTAGATAGAATGCTAGCAAGAAGAACTTCACGAACTGAAATTGGTGGAGCTAACAACCCTATTTTTTTTAATTATTATTAAAGATGAGCAGCAGTAAATGGAGTTAAGTCTTCTAAAATCAAAATAAACTAGGAAGAGAGCAAATTATCACTCTCCAAGTGGTAGTTGAACGTGTCAAATCTATCAGAAGAGTGAATAGGGAGTAAAATCACAAATAAAAGGCAAGTTGTATATGAAGTCAATATTCTCATAATAAAAAATAAAATAAAAAACTGTGCAGCCAATTCCCAAGATGAAGGGCAAAATCGACACTCTCCAAACATTACAAGAGGGTGTAAAGTCTCTTAAAACAACAAGGGGGAAGAATTATAATTGGGGGCAATACTACCATTCTTTAAGCATTATAAAAATGATTAGATAATTTATGTATTTGGACATGAGCGTAATAGTGATTTAAACAACTAAAGGACTTCAAGACGGAAGCAACAAACTCAAACGCATCAACGGGAAAAAAAAAGACCTATATCTCTAACAAATAAGTATTTATTTATTACTATGCAATGATCTTATGAGGCCCACATGTTAACCTAGCAAATTTAAACCCAACAAGATTCATTGCAATTTTAAGCTCAGAAAGACTCTAATAAATTTAAGTATAACAAGACTCTAACAAATTTGAACGTAGCAATGTTCATTATAATTTTGAGCCCAGTAAGGCTCCAACCAATTTGAGTCCAACGAGACTCTAAAAAAATTTGAACCCACCAAGGTTCTTAGCAATTTCAAGTCTAGAAAACTCTAGCAAATTTAAACCCAAAAGGTTTCCTTTAACTTGTTTGAATCCAACGTGTTTTGATTTTAGTTCCTTGTAAAGAGAGTGGTCGTTTCCAAGTTGACCCGATTTTTATTTTTTATTTTTGCAAAAAAGGGTGGTTGTCTTCAAATTGACCCAATTTTCATTTTTTTTTCCATAAAAATGAATGGTCGTCTCTAAAATAAACCAATTTTAAATTTTTGCAGAGAAGATGGTCACCTCTAAGTTGACATAATTTAGATTTTTTAAAAATACCATTTTCTTTACAATCTTACTACTACACAGAGCCTATGAAAAAAATGTTTTTCATGACTTCATATTGTAAGTATTGTACAGAGTGTGCAACTTTTTTTTTATTCCTAACTTAACTTGACACATAAAAATAAATAAAAGTGATGAAAAATAACAAAATGATTAAAATTAACTGAATTTATTAAAAATAATTTTTTTTGAATTTTTTATTTAAAAAATAATGGGGAGTTAAAAACTGGGTTATGATAAAAAAAAAAAAAAACAAACAATGTGTCATATGCTTGTCTAGTTTTTAGTAACAAGAGAGGTTGATGAAAAATTAGGTTGGGGATTTTTAGGCCAAAAAACTAAATTTTAACATATTTTCTTCTAAAAATACCTAAAAAAAACTCTAACAACCTCAATAAATTCATTCCTCATCTAAAAAAATCCAAATCAATTTAAAAACACAAAATTCAATCAAAAAAATTATCTCTAACCTCAATCTAATTTTTCTAGGAATATGAAAGGTAAAAAAACACTTAAGTGAGACTACTATCTTTAAGAGGAATATTTTGACACCAAAGTTGATTTTTTTGTTAAGGTAATCTCGCTTTTATTTTTCAATGACTTAATTTCTCTCTTTTCTTTTAAACTCAGGGACTGATATGTGAACAAAATAAATTTTTGAATTAAAAAGTACAACTTTCAAACTAAAAGGGTCCGAAAAGAAATTGAAAAAAATATGAAGGTATTTTTTTTTTCCAAAAAGGCCTTGACAACATAATACAAAAAAAAAAGGAATGTATTTTTTTTCTCACTTTCAATTTTTGCCCATTTATTTTTAATATTTTATAAACAATAAAATTTAATTAGTACCAACCTAATATTAAGACGTTGTTTTGAGACCGTGATAACTTATAAAAAAAATTATAAAATTTAATTTTCAGTCAATATAATATAAATAATTAAAATAAAAATAAATAAATAAATAAATAAAAAATAAAGGTTAATAAAAATTAACAAAATATTATTCCAAGAACAATCTCTTTTAAGTTTTTTATACTAATATAATGTAATGTAATAAATAAGGATGTCTCACTTCATTTATATATTTTCAAAATATTATTTTGATGTAAGCATTTGTTGTTACTTGACACCATGTTGAGACAAGGTTTCACAAATCAATGCTAACACGTGTTCTTTTTTTCGGCGTATTTAATGAGCCCCAACCGTCTCTTCTGCAACCTTAATTAATCCGTAATCTGCTAACACTGCCAAAGACTCATTCAGACACACACACACACACAGAGCGAGAGAGAGAACCAGAGAGGTATTCCATTCTTTATGATCATCAGCTTCATTCCCGGATCTTGAATCCTTCAGATTTGCAGACCTAAGAACTTCAGCAGCCTGCCTGCCTGCCTAGCTAGCTAGCAAATCCCAAAATGCCGAGTGATGGGCAGGAAGTATCTCAACAATCACTTGAAATCAAACAAAATGACAAGTTCTTCACAAGGATTATGTCCAAAGAATCCTCCATGGCCAATTCTTCGAACAGGGTATATTATGGAGGTGCTTCAGGTGCAATTCCATTCATGTGGGAATCAAGGCCAGGTACTCCAAAGCACACACTTGCTGATACCTGTCTCCCTCCCTTGACACCTCCTCCTTCATATCATTCATCTTCAAAATCAAACTCCATGCACAAGAATAATGCAAACCCAAATATCTTGACCACTTTATTCCATAGGTTCGTCCCTAAAAGGACTCGTATGTCGCCATCATCTTCAATGTCTTCAACCTCCTCGTCGTCGTCATCTTGTTCGCCATTTTATTCATCACAATCAAACTTCATGAATTCAAAATCTAAAAAGAGCTACTGTTTTTCTAGTGCAAGATCGCTTATCTGTTACAGGTTTGATGAAAGAGACGATGACTATGACAATGATGGACATGGCCTTGGATCACCCATTTCAACTTTGTGTTATGATGTTAAACGTAAAGCCGTGAATGGGTGCCATGGTTACCATTTCATGAGGAACATGAAGAGTGCAGTTTTGTAACTCGTACGGCATGGATCATTAGGCTAAGCTAAGGCGCTGCCTTGGTTTTCCCCGCTTCTTCTCCCCCACTTGCTGGCATGTAGTACTGCTAATGTATTGGTTTTATATCAATTATCATGAAGAACAATGTGAGTATTGTTTTTGGATGTTATTCTTTCGGGAAATTATTATTTTAGCATGTTAAAGATTATCAAAATGAGCTCGAAAGTCTTGCTCACCGCAACACTTTCAAATCTATCCTGCTAGTAGTAACAAATCAATTTCGTTTCGTATTTCTTAGGAAGTAAATAGAAAAATATTTTCTCATTGAAGGTCACAAAATAATTAACTTTATTGAAAATTATACTTGATTATACATGATTGTCAAAATTATGGAAGCAGACAAACGGTAAAAAGATAAGAAAAATGTGCAACGAGGCAATCTACATAATAATTCTTAAATCACTTACATAAATTATAATTATAAAAGAAACTGAAACATTTAAGATAACAATTGTAAATCAAGACACAGATTGAATCGTATAATTAATAGTGCCATAATTGTTTTTTATCACTCAAGTCTTTTTTTTTTTTTAATTTTATCTTTTCAAATTAGGTTTATATGAGATTCGAATTAGTGTCTTGCTTTGATTGACTTCAAGTTGGGTTCTCACAATGTCAAAAAAATAAAATAAAATTGATGCTCGATCGATGTTTAATTTAATAAAATACAATTTGATTTTATTAATTTAGAACAATTGAAGCTTTAGAGATCAAATTTGAAATTAAGATTAGCATTGCGGGACTGAATTGAATGAAATGGAGGGAAGTGATTGTTGCATGTAACTCACAAGCTAGAGTGTGAGAAGGTTTGTTGCACTTGGATGACGCATGCGATGTACATTGTTTATTGGCTAACTTGGGTCGTGAATTTAACAAGCTAACTCAGGTTGACTTTAATATATTTTTTTTCTTTTTTAAATTTTAATTTTTGTTCTCTAATTCAATCCTTCAATATTGGATTTGTGGGGAATTGAGCTTTATAATTATTTTTTAAAATGTTTTTCCATGGGGTTATCTCATTTTCATGACCTCGATCGCAAGTTTGGAAGGTTATTCCAAGTTGACTTGAATTGTTTTTTTTTTGTTTTTTTAATTGAGTTTTTTTTTTCAATTTCATCTTTAAACATTTTGTTGATTGATAATTGAGTTTCATGAGTTTTTTTATTTACTTTTTATAGGATTATCACAGTTTTATTACTCGGGTTTTTGAATTTGGCAGGTTATCCTAGGTTAGCACAAGTTAATTTAATAGGTCTTCATCTAAGTATTTAATTTTTTTTGTTAAATATATTATTATTTTAATATTTAAAAAAAATGTTGTCTAATATTCATTGAGTTTTGAATTTATTATGAAAAAAAATCTATTAAAAAACACGTTAACAACATTTTGTTTTTATGCTAAAACAATTAATATGACCGACAATATTGTTGCATAGGTTACTGATGCAATAGCATCTATTTTCTTTACTGTACTTTTCAAGTAATTTATAATTGTACTATAATATTAACTAAATAAAAATATCAAATAATTTTACTTACACTGTAATAGGGGAGGGAGTGTTTGATATAATGGATAAAAATAGATTCGATATATAATATTTTTGTGAAATTATATAATGTATATTTAGGTAATACAAAAAATAATTTTTATCCGAGAAATTTGTGTCTACTAAAAGAGATAAGACTATAATACCCTTAGTATAAAATATAACACTAACGTTTAACACCCAGTAAATTCCCCTTGTCTGAATTTTAACAACTTCCAAATTTAAAAGCATAATAATAATAATAATAATAATAATAATGACTGGACCAGCCTCATTCTTCATCGGAATATGAACTGGCATTTTAATCGGAAGATTACACAAAACAGACAGCCTCTCTCCTAAACAACACTATCAACAGCCGTTACATTGCCGTTTTCTCTAGAGGTTAGGATAAAGAGATTTGCTTTCTCTGTAGTCTCAGGTTCGAGCCCTGTGGTTGCTCATATAATGATCACTGGAGCCTTACATGGTCGTTAACTTCAGGGCCCGTGAAATTAGTCGAGGTACGCGCAAGCTGACCCGAACACCTACATTAAACTAAAAAAAAAAAAAATCTCTCGTCCTCCACCGCCAATTACAAACTCTCTAAATCACCTCGCGCGCATTCTTCTCACCATCTTCAAAACTCAAACCTCCAGCAATTAACCCTCCGATTATGTCAAATCCTTTTATCAACAGTGTCCATGAGTCTTCTGCGAAAAGAAATTACTTAAAAATAAAATCAGATTGTGTTGAGAAAATTGTGAAATTTAAATCTTTGGGCTAAAATAAATGTTATCATCTACACCTCAAACATTAAATAAAATAAAATAATTATTTATTTAGTTTAATTTGGCCTTCTTTAGTTTCGTCCCATCCATATAATATTATTCAGTATACCAAACATTATCTAAAAAAACTAGTTTATTATCTCACCTACTTTATTATTTATATCAACAATGAAGCATGCTTTTTTTAATGTTATTTTATTTTTTTTATCTTTACATTTTTCCTATTTATTTTATTTTCCTATTTATTTTTTTTTATTTCATCATTCAACAAAAATAATTGACTTGCCACCTCACCTGCTACACTATTCATATAAATGGTGAAGCGGATATTTTTTTACCCTTTTTTTTATTTCTTTTTCATTTTTTTTCATCTTCATCCTTTTTTTTCTCAGCTTTATATTTTAATATTTTTTTATTTTGAATTTGTCTTTATAAATTTTCCGAATTTATCGTGTAACATTGGTTCATCAAATCTGTCAACATCAAAAAAAAAAAACAAAAAAAAAATGTCATTTTGAGAATGAATATTTTCATATTTAGTTAGAGTCATAAATTTAATTTAATTTTTTATTATAAATACAATATGAATATTTTTTGAGTTAACAATATAACTTTTTCATGATAATTTTTATTTTGAATAAAATAAAATAAATATTTGTAATCTTGATATATTTTTATTTTTTATAAAATTATTTATTTTCATTTTCAACAAATGAACATATTTTCTAATTTTCCATTGAAAAAGAAAATTGAAAAAGAAAAAAAACTGAAAAGAAAAAAGAAAAAATATTTTCTATTACTGAAAATACCCCCCTTTTCATGGAATCTATTATTTTTTAAAATAAAAATATGAATTTTTAAAATATTGACAAAATGAAAACACATCATTCTTTGTTTACTATTTTCTATTTTGATTTTTTAAACACACCATTTTTTACTTCTCTCAAATATCTTATAAAAATGGAGGAAAAAGAGATAGCAAAGAAAAATATTTCAATCAAAGAATAAATAAAAAAAATAATAATAATTAGAGATGAAATTGAAAAGAAATATAGTGAAAAGGGTTGAAATTGGCTAAACAATTAAAAATTTGAAAGCTAAGGACTGAATTAGAAAAGGCGACAACATGCAATGATCATTTTAATTCAATTAGAAATGAAATTGAGAAAAAAAATTAAAATTAAATAAAAATAATATAAAAATTAAAAATCCAAGAAATGGATTCAATAAAAAATAAAAATTAAAAGACCTCTTTAAAAATATAAAAATTTTATTAAAGTTAAAACAACATCATTTTATTTAAAGTGAAAAGGCGTGTTTCACTTATAACAATAATAACAAAAAAAAAAAGCATAAAAAAGATGTAATTTATGTACATGGGTTCAAATAGTACCCTCTTCCTTGTGCATGATTTCTGCCACTATTTTTCTTTCTTCTTTTTTTTTCATGGTTTTGGCTGGAATTTTCTCTCTCGCATGCCACCTTCTACAAATGCCAAATAACCCACCATCCCTCCCATGCATGTGCAATACATGCTTATAAAGAAATATTGATCTAACCCTCTAAAGTCGCTGCAAAAATGGTACAAAAAGGCCAATGTTTTAGCCAAAAGGGTATAACCATGGTGGGAAATTAAGATTATTGAAGGAACCAATGGTCACTTCATCAAGAACGGTTCTAGGAACTTCCATCTAGCCTATAAATAAAAGGGAAAAAAGCAAGGAAAAAGGGAGACCAAAGTTAGAGGGAAAAAATGCCGGGAGAAAAGGAGCGAAGAAGAAGAAAGAGAGTTTTGAGCTAAAAAAAATATATATCTTTTAATTTTCAAGCAATTTCTTATACCATAAGTATTTCAAAGAGGGGCAATAGTCATAATTCATTTTATACCCTTACTTTTTATATATATATATATATATATATATATATATATATATATATATATATATATTATGCGATTCAATTAATTTTTTATTATTTCATAATATTTGACATTTATGCTTATTTTATTATAATGTGAGAAAGATTTTATAAAATAAAATACAATACAAAAATACAAATGAAAAAGAGAGATTACGGAGTGGAATGATAGGAAAGAAAGAAAAAGAGGATAAGGATGATGGGAAGATAAAATAATATAATGGGAGATAGATGAATAAGAGAAAAACAAAAAGGGATTATATTTTATAAAATAAAGATTCAAGCAAAATTGAAAAAATTAATTATAGGCGATCGTACATAGTCAAGAAAAAGGATATAAATTAATTTTTCATCATAAATTTTTCAAATTACAGACCTCATTAAAAAGTGAAGGAATTTAAAAGCTTCCTATATTATATTTTTTAATTTGATAGGAGTCCTAACACTATAAAGTAGGACCTAGCTAGGATACACAATATATATAACAGAAACACTATAATGGCTGTTGAAGGTTATTTTTATCTCTTGGTGTATTTTAAATCATTTTTTTAGATATCATTATTTTATATATATATTATAAAATATTATAAGTGTTAGGGTCTATCTCGTTGTGTGGTAGGCGTGTGATATGAAGCCATCAAAGACTTATATTTTTAGATATGATAAGGTTGAAATTAATACTCCATGATGGGGTTGGATGGATGGGTAGCAATGAGATAAATAGAATTATAATTGTTTGACCTCGATATGAAAATTTTATATGTAGATGTATTTGCTTTCTTATTATGATATTAGTGCTTTTATTTTATTAAGTAAACAATATGATTATATGTGTAACGACTCAATATTTTCACAACCTTTCGAGTCTTGACCCATTGAAATTAGGGTAATATTTTTTTTAACATATTAGCATCATGTTTCCAACCTTTATATCATTTAAGACTTTACTGAAATTTAGATAGAATTTCCTTTAATGTGGACCATTCTCAAATCATCTACTCCTATATACATAATTATATCACATTCTCAACACTATTCAAACTTCCTGGATCTTTACCAATGACATCGCCAAAACAAGAATAGAATTCATCTATCCTTCCTAATTTTTCATTACACAACTCATATAGAATTATAATACTCATTACAAATAGATTTTTTTAAAAAAAATCTTTGTATTTTTTCACCTGAGTAGGTCATCCATTACAATGAAACCACTTCTAAAAAAATAAATCTTTGTATTTTTTTACCTGGGTTGGTCACCCATTATAATGAGACCCCTTTATGAAAAATCTCTGTATTTTTCAAAAAAAAAAGAAAAAAATATAAGAGTTAGGGTTTTAACGTTTATTTTTCTTTACAAACTTACTATACAAAGTCAAAAGAAAATAAATTTTTCAAAGCCTTTGCAACCTAAGTATTGTAAAGAGAAGGCAACTGTTGTAACCCAATTTTGACCCGTTAGCTTTCAATTTAATTTTAAAAGGGGTTTAGAATGTAAAATTAAAAGATCAAAAATTTATTTCGATAAAAAGTGTGATTTATCAACTTGTGCGAAAACTAAATACTACAATGTGCTTTTGTCATTTTATCCTTATCTTTAAGATAATGATAATTATCCGCTTTCAAATTTAATTTTTAATCAAATTTAAACTTCAAAGAAAAAAATAATTTTGATTAAAACTTTGTTTCTTATACATGATGTGACTCTTGTAGTATAAATACAGATCTTGATCGGTGTATGCACAAAAAAAAGAAGAGGAAGCCATTACAAGAAACCCCAGACAATCCATTACGGAAAAAAAAAACCTAAGAGCACATCACTCGGAAAAAAAAAAAAAAAAAAAACAAGAACATCATTGTGCATAACCAGCTCATCCTCACAAAAACGAAGCTTGGTGTTTCACCTTCTCCTTCCTGCCATCTTCACCCACAGACCAAGCTCAAGTCAACAACTCCTCTCAGCAGCAACAGCAGAGTTCGTTACTCCCAGTCACGGTAACAGTAAAGTTTAATCATCATGGTCATAGCAGCAGCGTTGCTTCCTTTTCTGCAACCTAGCAGCGGCGTGCATATCCTTTAAGCAGCACTACCAGCCGCCAACTCCACCTCACAACACAAGCCTCCTATATATCTCCCTGGGATTAAAGACCGTTTTGTTTTCTGCATTTTCTGTTAAACCAAGAGCAACCATAAAGCCATCCCTTAACCATAACAGAGTTTGTTTCTTCACCAGCAGTGGAGTTCCTCCTTCTTAATTAGCCGTCACCACCAGCACACAACCATCACCAACCTCAGCCACCGTAGGCGTGCAAGCTGGCAGCAATAGAGAGGTACTTTCATCTCGGCCATAGGTCACTCCTCCTTTCCTCCTCACTAAAAACACTAGACACCTCCATCAGCTACACTCTTGCTCCCCCAGCAGCAACCTTCTTTTAATGAACCGTGACAGTCACCACCGAGAAGATCTTCATCTAGCGAGCAGCTCTGCACCAGACATGAACCGCAACAAGCTGCAACAGGCAACCCTCTCTCCCCGCCGTGCTCATCCAGCCAGCGTCCATTAGCTCTGTCGTGAGAAGCTCTTCTCCACCGGAGTCAGCTTCCTCTCTTCTTCCCGGGACCGCAGCTCCAGTTCGGCAACTCCAGGTGAGTCTCTTCCCCACTTTGCAAATTCAACTCTTTGATATAGTGCGAAGGTAATTATAATTACGTTCGCACTATATATAGCATGCATGAATAATTCATGCATGCATGCATAGTGGCCAAACTGGGTTATTGGTTTGGGCTAAACCCGGTTGGGCCTGTATAGCTGGGTTAGATCCAACCCCCGAAAAAAACTGTTTCTTCTTCATTTAAATTCAAATTTTGCGGATTTATTCACTGGCAGCAGGGTCAGGAACACCGTACTTTGTGGATTGCACAATATTTACCAACGCCAGAGTTAAAAATATTCATAGGTGAATATTTACTAACGTCAGAATCGGAAATATTATAGGATGACCTTAAAAATAGAACAAAGACAAACTCTTAGTAATTTAAGACAAAACCAGTAATGCAATTTGCTTCAGGTTGGACGTTTAAGGGGTGATATTATCTTCCATTTCACGTAATCAGTCTCATACCATATAATTTTTGGTGACCATTTAGGGTTACTAGTGAACATAGTACTAGGTGACAACTTTTTAAACAAGATATTTTTCCTCCAAAGAACAAGATGTCAGATATTTGTTCTTTTTCCAAGAGATTTATTTTTAATCGGTCGTCACGATGTCCGGGTGTACAATAGTATAACTATTTTACACCAAGTGACATAAACAAAATATATGAACTAATTACATACAATATTAATTGAATAAAACTAAAATAGATTTAATGTCATATTACAACCCCAATAAAAGAGATTAATAATTAAGTTACGAAACATCCTTAATGTTGATTTCATTTATATTACAGAAGGTATTCAATTTATTAAAAAATTACATCATCATCACCTAACCAAAAGAAATGCTAGGTAAGGTCTATTGTTCTATCTGAGTCAGTAATAACCCTAAAAATAATTTATTTTTATAATATTAGAGTATATTGCAATAAATACATATTAAACACACATATATCATTGATATAAGCAAAACTAATTTCACCAACTTTTTAGTAAATACATCAATCTATGTCATATTCCAATTTAGTACATTTCACTCAATTCTTAATGAACTTTTATTTCATCATAGTGCTTATTTAATTATAGCAATCACATTATGAAAAATTCTTATTCCCAATATGTTAATTCATGCCACAATTTGGTTCATCAAACACATCTAATTTGTATGATTGTGTGTGTATGTGTATCACGACCATATTTGGTTCACACCAGTGTTTTAATTCATAATATGTTTAAATTATGTCACTTTTCATCTCCCAAACATATTTATGTCCTTTCAGCTTCCAAAATACTCAATTTATTCTAACCAAACACTCATGTTCTCTTACCACGTGATTTGCTATTTTAACCTTTTGAACGATTATTTGTCTAGTTTAATCTCTCGTAGTTCATACTTATCATCACTAGGTTTCATCGTTTCAATTTCTTTTTTAACCCAAGTTATGATCCTTCATACTATTTTTGACTCTTTTCCGAAAAGACTTAAGGCTTGCACTTTACCTTGACTTATTATTTCTAATGGAAACTTTCCTAACTTAGTGAGATTTCGATTGAGTTTCTTTTATCCAAAAATCTATCTAAATGTTGTCTTGCCATTTCCTATACCAAACATTTTATAAAATTCCAACGTCATTATCACACGAGTAATTTCATATAATAACCTTATTTTTTATCGCATTTCAGATAATTTGCCAAACATGAATCATTGAAAATCCTAGAAATATTATTATTTTTATTTATCCACAAACGTTCTAAACAATTTCATGGTTCAACCATCCCAAATAATTTCATGGTTCAACCATCCTGGACCTTTATTATATCACAATTCAAGAATAGAATTCAACAAAACATTTATGGCATGAACTCAATCACAAATTCTTATTAATCCAACACTCAATGCCATAAGCATAATTTACCACTTCTATTTAACAGTTGGGTTTCACCCAAGATTTTGTTAACAATTCAACCAGTCGGTCATCAGGCAATAACAACTCCATACAAATCCATTTAAACTGAATTACATATTCCATTCATCAAATAAATTGATGCCACTAGTCCATTTTCAGGCACTAGTCTCATTACTAGGTAACTAGTTCAACAACATAGCCCATTATTGGGCACTAGCCCTATTACCAAATAACTAGTTTCGCAACATAGCCCATCATCGGGCAATAGCTCTATTATCGGGTAACTAGTTCCACAACATAGTCCATCACCAGGCACTAGACCCATTTTCGAGTAACCAGTTCTATAACATAGCCTATCACCAGGCAATAGCCTCATTTTCAGGTAACTAATTCCATAACATAGCCCATCACCGGGCACTAGCCCTATTGCTGGGTAACTAGTTCCACAACATAGCTCATCACCGGGTATGAATCTCACAATAATATCCATTTATCGGTCGACTGGCTTTCTAACATGTTAGTTATTTTATTGTTCTCGTCAACCATATATTTCTGACATTGACTTTTTCTTTCTCGATGTCATGGTCAAACACGAATTACACGTGATTATTGCTGTTATGATCGATAATAGTTCTTATATAGAATTTTTTATCATTATGGTCAAATACAAATTAAACATGATTATCACCGTTACGATTGATAATAGTTCATACATAAAAATTTATGTTGTTGTGGTTGAAAGTCAATTATAAGTAATTTACCGTTGTTACGGTCAATCACAATTTATAACATACCATTAGTTTTTCACCTATGCATTTAATTACAACACATACCAATTTCTGTGTTGAAGGCATACGCCTTTAATTAATAATACAAATACACAACATAATCAACTAACTATCATAAATTTAACAAATTCCAAACTACGTTTAATTAGATAAATAGAGTAAATCTCTTATCTTAACTTTTACTGTCCAAGTTCTCAAGAAGTTGAGTCTTGTCGTGCCTGCTTCTCCTACAATTCCACATAACAATTATTATCACTCACATATTCCAATTTGAATTTCATCAGTATTATTTTCCATACAACACATCCAAACAAGTTCGCAACCAATTTATATTATACATTTACACATAATTCCTTAATCCTCTACATATAACCATTCCAATAATTATCTTTTCACTCATACATACAATTTTCTTGACATGCCTTACAATATGTTTTATAATTTATGCTTTGAAATATTTAACATTTATAGAAATTTAATAAATTCTTTGAAATGTTAGCTTAAAAGACTTGAATTTAAAAAGTTGAAAACAAAGTGACCGTTTTTAATCACTAAGTGATATTTAATTTTAGATAATAAAAATCAAACAAATTTTGCAAAATTCTCTATTTATAATAACGTTTGGTGAGATATTTTCAATATCATCACATGCATGGTCAGATGTTTTTTTTTTTTTTTGTAAAATTAAGTTACTAATCACAAATAATAAGTAAAAGGTGTTTTTTTATATATAAATGATATTAAATTCTTGAATTCTATGTCACTTAAAGTTGGCTTGAATAAAATGGATTAATGACATGTTTTGTATCTCTATTTATATTTATCTATAAAATTTGTTTTTATATAATTTTTTAGTATAAATAGCTTAATCTATCAATTATGTCAATTTAAATAGAAAATTTTAAAGAATTAGATATTAAATATGAATATAATAAATATTATAGATATAATTAAGAAATTAATGATATATTAAAGACTTGAGTAATTATAAAACAATAAAATAATAAATTGAGTCATAAATCATTTTTTTAATGGATTATAGCCTTTTATTTTTGTTATTGGTGTGACACGAGTTTGTATTGTAAGTGACCACTTTATATTTGGAAATGTAATAAAAAAACACAATTTATACATAAACTAGCATATTAGCACACACTTTACAACGAATCAATAAAATTTTTTATTTTACATGTAAAAAAAAATATAAAGCTTGATTTTAAGTGTCTTGAGTCTGGCTGCGGAGCTAGACCCAATATCTTTGGGTCTGGCAGCAGAACCAAACCCAATAGCATTGGGTCTGTGGCCAAACTAGAGTCAATATTTTTGGGTCTAGCTCCTTGGGTCTGTCATCACATCAAAATAATACAAAAACATAAAAAATATTAATTTGAAGTAAAAATAAAAAAAAAATTCTTTTTAAAAGCATTTTTGAAACGCAAAAACAAACATGTTTTAAAAGAAAATTCAACCCAACCTCAAATGACAAAAAATTATCATCACCTAACTTTTATACAATTTAAAAAAAGTCATATCAATTTATTTTCTCTTTACAATATAAAAAAAGTTCAATAAGAGAAAAGAAAAAAAATTGGAAATATCTTAAAAGAAAAAAATTAAAGGAAAAGAAATTAGTTGCCGGTGTATTGAGCACTTCTATGCTATGCGCTATTCATGGTGCTACTGTAGAAAATGTTTTATTTGAAGATGGTGATGGTATAAATACATTCCGTGCTTTTAACCCATCTCAAACATTTTGACATTTAAAAAAAAAATTTTGACCCGCTGCGGAGCGTGGGCTAATATGCTAGCTATTATATTATTACTTAATGGTTATTTTTTAAAATAGTTTTTTTAAAAATATATATTGAGATAATATTTTTTTTATTTTTTAACATTGATTTTTTATATCATCACATCAA
This sequence comes from Populus trichocarpa, assembly GCF_000002775.5. NCBI lineage: Eukaryota > Viridiplantae > Streptophyta > Magnoliopsida > Malpighiales > Salicaceae > Populus > Populus trichocarpa. The sequence goes on along the minus strand of NC_037297.2, from coordinate 7,371,249 downwards.
AATAATACACAAATATAAAAAAATATTAATTTGAATTAAAAAAAAAAAAAAATTCAATTTTTTTAAAGCATTTTTAACGCAAAAACAGACATGCTTTAATAAGAAAATTCGACCCAACCTGAAATGAAAAAAAAAAATTATCATTACCCAACTTTTGTATAATATAAAAAAAAGTTCTATCAATTTATTTTCTTTTTATTGTATGAAAAAAATGAAATGAGTGAAAAGAAAAGAAAATCTAAAAAGACAAAAAAAAATGGAAATATCTAGCGGCCTAACCAGACCCAACAATATTTTTTGACTAATAAACAGAAAAGACAATGCATTCTAGATGCTAAAGTGTCGTCCATAGTGTAAATACTATATTTATAGTGTGGTCAAAAATGCATTGAGTTAATGTTTATAGAAAATATATAGTGTTTTTTTTACATTTTTTAAAGTATAGTATAATATGATAATCAAAATAATATTTCAAAAAATAAAAGTAAATGAAAAATGTTATTAAAGGAAATCAAACAAAAAATGAAATAAATTAACATTTATAAAATCCAAAAACTAATAAATTTTCTTTTAATCACAACCATTGATTAGCACCGGCTAAAACATAACATCATGCTGTTGTGACCAGCTTCCATAACCCACCACCTCACATCACGTTGACACCACCCTAGACACCATAGTTCCCACACGAATCGCAAATCATTCCATTGTGAACCACCCAAGACCACGCCACCATTACCAACCATGATATAAGACTTGGCCTTATATAGCCTAAATCACAATTTCTAACCAGCTCTGTAAGCACTTTCCCTGTTGCATGAAAGGTTTTCGACAATTTGTCCCAATAAAACACACAATTAAAAAGAAGACATCTCTCTCTCTCTCTCTCTCACAAAAAAAAACAGCAGAAAACTTGAGTTGAATTTGCTACTAATAAATCAAGCTCTGAATGTGGTCATCAGCTATGATGGTTCGGTGAATTAATGATAATAATAATAATGTTGGGTATAGCAGCTTCAATAAGAGGAGGCGTGGGCATTGGTCGCCGGCTTAGCTTCGCTATCAGAAAGTGTGTTTTCTTCTCTTCTCTTCTCTTCTCTTCTCCTCTCCTTTGCATTATGTTTTTTCTTTAATAATTATGTTTTTTTTTGTTCTCTGTGACTGCCATTTATTTATGCAGGGAATCTTTAACTTGGTACCGTAATCTACTAATTCAAAACCAGTCGGACAGTTTTAATCACACACCATCTGTTGTATGCTGTTTTTTATGGGCACAAAGACCTGGTGTTGTTCTTGAAAATTTTGCAAGGCATATGAGCACTGCATCATTGGAGCTGAGGACAGACAATGATTTTGTTAGATTTTCGATTACTAAAGATGGGTATTCAGCAAAAGAGAAGAAAAGTATGAAAAAGGTGCCCAGATATGTTAAAATGTCTAAAAAGGCGAAACTTAATGAACTCCGGTTCTATCGCCTCAAGGCCAAAAAGAAAATGAATTCTCCTAATCCTGAAGTTAGGATTAGATATAAACTTGAAAAGGTTGGACCATTTTTTTATTTTACTTTTTTTCAAGCTGGGCTTGCATGTTCTTAAATTTTGTTTTTTGGCTCAGGCCAAAAGGAAGGAAGCATGGTTGATTGAAAAGCTCAGGAAACTTGAAGTCCCCAAAACCCCAGGTGAAGCATATGATCCTGAAATATTAACAGAAGAGGAGAAGCATTACCTCAAGCGTACTGGCGAGAAGAAGAAAAACTACGTTCCAGTTGGCCGACGAGGGGTTTTTGGAGGCGTTGTTCTCAATATGCATCTTCATTGGAAGAAGCACGAAACCGTCAAGGTTACTTGCAAACCTTGCAAGCCAGGCCAAATTGATGAATATGCTGAAGAGCTTGCTCGACTTAGCAAAGGGATCGCTATTGACATAAGACCTGACAACACCATTATTTTCTACAGGGGAAAGAACTATGTGCAGCCAAAAATCATGTCCCCTCCAGATACCCTATCTAAAGATAAAGTGAGTTTGCCTAGTTTTTTTTTTTTTACCTTTGAAATATCAGTTGAATTAGCATATTGTTTCAATTGAAAATATAGCTCAGAGTGAAGTTCCCGAAATCCACCCCAATTTCCCAGGTTCACTACCGTGGCTGTTTTTATGAACTTGGAACAGGTTTTTTTTTTCCTCTTCTTTTCTGCTGGTTTCGCTAAATGCCTTCTTGATAAATACATATTTTCAGGACTGTTCATTGCTTAAATAGTTTCAATATTCTGGTAGGATATGAACTTCAAAAATTTTGTGGAGGAGCTAATAGTTCGAAGCTTCAGTTTTCTAAATTTTTTGTTTGATAGGAAAGCAATAATAGATCACTAACTTTCTTGTGAATTTTTTTCTGTTAATGGGCACATTTTATGCCTAAAAGATATTGGTAGAAGATTGTCCACTCTGGTTTTTATTCCTGAGGGACTTTTGTTGTACAGCTATGTTGCTATAATTTCTTATCTTTTTTTCTGTTTTAGAGCTCAATGTTTTCTCTGCATCTTGCTCTCTTTTTCTTTCTTTCTGGTTCAGTATTTTCAACGACTCACTGAAATTGAAAACTATTTGGTAGACGAGGACACAGTTTGCAATCTTCAAGGTGTGAGGGGATTATGGGTTGGCAAGCTAGTACTCTTACCAGGCTTTTTCTCTTGATGTTGTTATGGAAATACTAGTCTTTGTAGTCATGTGAAGGTAAGCGTGGGAGGATTCGATTTTCAGAAGTTTGCCAACAACTCAAATTTCAGAAGGTTGTAGTTTGCATTAGGTGAGACTTTTAAAAGGTTTTGGCTTATTATGGTGGGATAGACTGATGCAACTGTCATTCTCTTACGAGGAAAGTATTTTCAGCTCTGACACAACATTTCCTGAGGAAATACTAGTCTTTGTAGGCATGCGGCGGTGAAGGTGAGCATGGGAGGATTCGGTTTTCAGAAGGTTGCAAACAACTGAAATTTCAGAAGGTTGTAGGTTGCATTAGGTGAGACTTTTAAAAGGTTTTGGCTTATTATGGTGGGATAGACTGATGCAATTGTCATTCTCTTATGGGGAAAGTATTTTCAGCTTTGACACAACATTTCCTGAGGAAATACTAGTCTTTGTAGGCATGTGGTGAAGGTTAGTGTGGGAGGATTTGATTTTCAGAAGGTTGCAAACAATTCAAATTTCAGAAGGTTGTAGTTTGCATTAGGTGAGACTTTTAAAAGGTTTTGGCTTATTATGGTGGGATAGACTGATGCAACTGTCATTCTCTTATGGGGAAAGTATTTTCAGCGTTCACACAACATTTCCCGAGGAACGTCTCATCAGGGCTTTGCCTTTTCATTCTTTTTGGTTTTTTTTGCCCCAAAATCTCAATGAACCGGGAGGAATCAAGTTTTTGTTATTTTGAATGGTTTGGATAACTGAACAGCACTTGAATGGCTTAATCTGTTATAGTGATCCAAGCATAGGAAGTGAATTGATGAAAATTCTTGATCCCTTGCCAAGGGGAAAAGGCCTGTGCTGTAGGTGGCAGCATATTATTTGGTCAGGTTATTTTGTTAGTAGCGACAACACATTTGACATAGCATCATTGTGTATTTAGGAGGTCGTTCCTTGAAAGGGAATTTAGTGTATAGTTCATGTATGGTTTTTGAATCATCTGGAATTTTGTATTTGACTAAATCTCTTTGTTTAAAAATTCTCGAAGATAGTCTATAAGCCAACCATTTAGTTTTATATTTTTTTAATTTTTTTTTCTGGAAAATATGTACTGTTGGCCATCGGAAATCACGGTTAATTTTAACTCATCTTCTTAATAAAGTTAGCAATGTCTTTTTTCATGGTTACATGAATCAATTCTTGGTAATAAAGATTATTTGTTGGCTTGTTGACCACCCATTAATCCTGTGCAGTGAAGGTCTAGGTATTACTTTATCTTGTTAATACTCAATTACTGGCGTTATAGTGGTTTTCCTTTTGAAAATTGCAGGCCCTGGAAAAATATAGGTACGAGCAGTCACTTGAGCATACAAGTCAGTTCATTGAGAAATTGGAGAAAGAGCTTGAAAATTATCAGGAGCATGTTGTTCGTTACAAGAATAGGAAAGAAGCTGCAGTAGACAGTACGATTGCTGATGTATGAAAACAAAGATCTGATAATCTTTTGAAAGTTTTCTGGAGTCAAAGAACTTATGTCAAAGAAAAAAGAAAGACTAATATGTGCAAACCAAATAAATGAAAAACTGCAATAGGAGCCCTTTTGGTTGACAAAGGCTTTTGTTCATGATATTTGTCGTTTTAGAGATGCCTATTTCTTTGTTTTGCAGGATGGACTCTCTCAAATAACAAATCAAAGTTGACTGTTTTACATTAAGGGGATGGCTCCTTCTGCTGATTACGAGACGGAATTTTGCTTCATGGAACAGATCAGACATGGTAAAGATTTCATCAACTTACTTGAGCAGGTAGAGCTTTTCATTATAAAAACCATTTGTATATCTTTTCTATGCAAGATTGGGTGCTTCTCTACCATCATTGAAGTCCTCTTATCAGCTCTGTTATCTCCTTTTCATTTCCGATCAAAAGGGGATTGATTCAATGATACTGCCATCTATATTCATGTTCTTGTTTTCTGGAATTTAACTTGGTAGGCATCTATGAACCATGAAGTTTGGCCCTCATTTCTGTTTTTATATTTTGTTTGATGTCTATGGTAGCTGGTTTTTCTTCAGTTTTCTTCCTTGTATAATTTCTGATAGTTGGTTTTTTAAGGATTTTGACATGCCCATTAATCTTTTTTGTAAATCAGAAACAAAAAATAGAAGATGACCAACTGTAATGCAAATTTGAGAGGAGCAGATGAGAAAGAGAGTAGCTGTACAAAACGAGCATCCTTTTTAAGAGAGTAGCTTACCGTAATTTCTCCCATGTTCAGTAAGCCAGTAACGTTAGAGGACCCCTAATTTATCTACTGGGTACTTTCATTTCCCCCATTTTTATTTTAAAGGGAAAAATCTCAATTTAGTGCCTAATTTTGAGTGACAAAACAGGTTCCTAATGTTCCAGACATTTGTCTACTGGGTACTTTCATTAGATCAGTGTTTGTTTTTTTGTTGCTATAAAACGCCGATGTCTGAAACATTTTAGATATAGCTGCTAAAATGTTTAGTTTTAGGACTGAATTGAGAATTGGATAATATGTTAGAGACTAATTTGAAATTTCACCTATTTTTCATCAAACGGTGGAGGAGCTGACTTGCATATGTGAACTAGCTAGACCCAACAAAATATTATAATAAGAAAAACACACTAAAAATTTCGTTTCATTTTTTTTTAATTAACGTGAATGTCCGGGTCAGCTTGTATGTACCTCGACTAATTTCATGGACCCTAAAGTTAACGACCATGTAAATCTTTAATGACTTTGGCCTTGAGGTTTGTGGAACTCGAATTAGTAACCTTTAAAGAGTAAATCTAGAGTCTGACCAGTTGAGTTATATTTCTTAGAGTTAATTTAATTCCATCTTAAAATCAGCAGTATTTGTGATCTTTTTGTAGTCATGCTTGGCATTTCTATGTAAAATCATCTTTAGCATTCTATATATTAATTCATTTTATTAAAAAATTCACGCTTGGCATTTCTATGTAAAATCATCTTTAGCGTTATATAGATTAATTCATTTTATTGAAAAATTATATATCAGCAGGAACTTTGTAACTCTGTAAAAGTCAACAAAAAAATATTTTATTAATTCCAAGACTATTATTATTTTTTATTTAATGATTAAAAAGTTTTTATATTAAATATTACAATTTTATCATTAAATTAAGAAAAAAATTACTCCATTTTACACTTTCCTTGAGCTTTATGAGTTCATAAGACACCTATATGATGCAAAATAATAATAATAATAATAATTTATTATTATATTTCATTTAATAACTAAAAAATTAATGATGCATCAAATTAATAATAAAAACACTAGTTAAAGTTATCATTGCACTTTTTTTTCTTCTGCACTAGGATTAAAAGTTTGTCTCACCATCAAAGCAATCATCCCAGCCACAATACCAATACAACATCTTTTGGAAAATGGTCACCATTGAAATAATTTTGATTCACATAGGACATATTTATTCCTCTCTCTTTCCTCTTTGCTTTGCTGAACTTCGTTTTCTAACGAAGCAGATTTTATTTCAAACAAAACTTTTAGCTGGACAAAACTGTTCAAAATAGACTTTGCTTTCTATTCTTGATTAAACAAATCTGTAGCATTTGAAATCACAGATTTATCAAAAGCAGAACTACATTCCCCATTTATATAAAAAAAATACTTCAACGTAAGCGTAAATCTACAGGAAATAAATGGGTTTTTAAGATTAAACATAAGATAAATGGATCAATAAACAAGTACAAGACTCATTTAAGGGTGAAAAGCTATATTTAAAAAGAGGGAATAAATTAAGAGGACATATTCTCTCCTGTGGTGAGATTTGTTTTCATTCATTTTATTCTTGCTATTATCGCCCATTTGAATTGGGAGTTACTCCATGAATATAAAGACTGTATTTTCTAATAGATACTGTATTTTCTAATAGATAACTAGATGAAGAGATTTATATGCATCAACCAAAAGGTTTTATTGTAGAAGAAAAAGAACACAAAGTTTTTAGCCTCAAATGTTTTATCTATGGCCTCAAACAATCGTCTAGGCAGTGGTATCACTAGGTTCAGTAAGCTATTATTTTAAATGGTTTTGTGATGACCAAGAAAGATCATTGTGTGCATGTAAAAAAGGTTAAGAAAAAAGTTCTTATCCTTTCTTTATATATAGACAATATTTTATTAGCTGGAACTGATTTAAAGTTGATTATATTCACTTAAAAGTTGTTGTTCTCTATATTTGAGATGAAGGACATGGGTCATGCATATTATGTATTGGGAGTTAAGATCCAAAAGGATCAATCTAAGATAGTTTTAAGTTTATCTCAAGAGAATTTCATTAAAAGAATCTTAGAATGATTTTGTATGTGTAATTCTAAACTCCTTGATACTCCAATTGTAAAGAGTCATGCTCTTAGTGTTAAACAATATCCTAAGACAAAGGAATAGAAAAACCAACTAGTAAATGTTCTTTATTCAAGTGCAATTGGTAGTCTGATGTATGCAATGATGTGTACTCGATCTAATATATATTTTGTTGTTGGCATGGTTAGTAGATATTAAAGTAATCTTGGGTATTGCGTAATGGAAAATAGTTAAAGGATTTTTAATATCTAAAAGGAACAATAAATCTTTCCTTATGCTATCACGGTGACAACCTCAAATTGATCAGATATAGAGATGTTGATGTATCTACTAATAGAGATTATAGGAAATCCACCTCAGGATATGTTTTTATTTTAGGAGGTGGGGCCATTTCATAGTGTAGTATAAAGCAACCTATGTCTCCCTATCTATGATGGAGTTAAAATATATTGTTTGCGTAGCCATTAACTAAGAGGCCATCTATCTTAGATGATTCTTGCCTAGCTTGAATGTTACAATACTTATAGAAGATGATGTTATTATTTATTATGACAACACTTATGCAATAGCTTATGCAAGGGATCCCAAATATCATGGCAAATCAAAGCATATTGGTACCAAAAACCATTTTATTCAAGACATCATTGTATAGGGTTAAATTTTCCTTAAGCATATCTCTACTCATGAGATGGTTGCTGATCCATTTATCAAACCTCTCATAAGAGACATCTTTCTTGGGCATGTCAGAGGTTTAGGATTATATAGGATTTGATAAGCTTGTATTTTACATGATTGGACATTGTGAACCTTTTATGCATTAATGGTTCATGAGTATTCTTCTTGCATAATTATTGTTAATTTAAATTAGTGTACAATATCATATTAAATGTAAATATCACCAGGTAATGATTGTCATTCTCACACAAGAAATTGCCTTATCGTTGAGAAAGCAAATAGGACGAGATATATTCCTATCATAAGAAGTATTTTTATAATACTTATGATATGCTTAGCTCTTAGTGAGCTAACAAGGAAATATTTCTTGTTATTTTATGTCGCCTAACTTAGAGTTAAGATGAGACTTATAAGTAAAAAATAGAGAGGTTCACATCTCTATAAAGCCTTTTAAATAGCCGAATGTGAGAATTTCAAGAAGGTACTAGAAGAGTGATTATCTTAAGATAATGAGGTTAGGAGCAATTTTTTAGCTTTTAAGCCAAGGTTTGTATGGTGTATAAGCATGACATTCCTTGTAGTGGGAGCTCTACCATAGCATATAGTATCATATTGTATGTACGTCGACCGTAAAAGGAAGTGATAGAATTTATCCCTTCTCTATCATTGTGTAAGTCCTATAATTCTTTTATGAATCTATAATTATACCATTTAGAACTTAGAACTATGTCATGATGTGGAGATTTGATGTTGCTACTTTATTATGCTATCCAAGAGCTATAAATCAAATAGTCCAATGATGCATGTATAGGAAAACAATTAAGTCAAAATTACTTGACATAAGGGGCTAAGGAAAAATTATTTGAATCGCCCTAATGATTTATGACTTATTGCCCGAATGATTATGTTAGATAAATATATTTGAGATAGTCATAAGTACAAATACATATAGTGAGAGTTCATGTGTAGCTCTTAATATTATCTAAGAGGGATCAAAGATGCTTAATCTAGAGTGATTATTTAGTTCAGGGTATAAATGAGATATAGAGTTATAATGTTATATTGATTTTGATAACGACTTAATATAACATCATTACCTATGATTTTATTGTGGTCACGCGTACCATTTCCCATATGAAAAAGAGAACAAAAGAGATACCTCATCATAAGAATGAGGTTATGGTTTAGAATGCCTAATATGTACAAGTGAGAGATGTAGATGAATGTCCATATGGGTATTCTATTTAGAAGATAAAGTCTAGCTTTATCAGGATTAAGTTTGGAGAGCCAACTTAATCTAAGACTCTTGTTTGAAAAAGTCCTAATAAGCTTATAACTCTCCATCTATCTAAGGATACTAATGGTTAATAGATAGTGGTCTCTCTAAATTATTTTTTTGTTAGTAAAAAACAGAAAACACTCTCTCTCATAATATCTTTGTTTGTTCTCTATAGAACACCATCAAAGTTCTAAGAATTTGTAACATGTTATTTATTTAGGTGACTCTAGTAGTCATTTAAAGAACGAGATTGGTCTTTTTTTATATATATACAACATCAAAGAAGTTTGTAATTCAAGTGGAGATTCTAGTTTGTAAATCTGGTATGTTACATTAACCTTTTTATTTAAATATACCAACAATATCCATCTTTGTCTTGCATAAACTTCACTGATCTTATATTTATTTAAGATAGAGATAATTTTGAATTTTGAATTCACTTTCCTAACCAAATGTAATGTTTTCTTTTATTCAATACTTATCCCTTTCATTAAATATTCCTCCGAATAAAAAAACTATCTAAAAAGATAATTAATATGGGATATAAGATAACTGTATAGTTTTTAGATTGAGTGATTATTTAAAAAAAAAAGAATTTCTTTAAAGGAAATGAGGGGCTATGAAATATTTTTAGTTTTAAAACTGACAATGTGCTTGTTTAGATTCTAAGTAGAACACAAATAATATTGGTAAGACTTGAATCTTATAAAAAAATTTAAATAAATCGAGATCAAGGCGTTTTGTTCTTATTATTATTATTATAAACCAATATTTGCCCCCAATTCCAAAATATTTTCAAAAATCCAAAAAAAGTAAAAACTTAAAAAAAAAATTGTTTTCAATGCATTTCAATTGTTCGCATGTCCATTTTATAATTTTCAACAATTTTATTTTGTTGATATCTTCTCGAAAAAATAAAAAACCCAAAAATATATTTTCGACGCATTTTGACTATTAATGTGTTCATTTCATAATACTTGATTAATTTTCTTATTGAACTGGCGTTAACATTGTCTTTTAAAAAAGAACTAAAACATAAAAAATACGAGAAAATAAAAATAGAAAGCCAAGTAGACAAAGGATTAAAGTGCGAAAATAAAAATAAAGGATCAAGATAAAATGGAGTGGCTTGAGGACCAAGTAATCAACAAAGAAAATGACAAAAGTCAAGTGGGATAAAGTGTAAAACAAGAGAAATGAGGGACCAAAACAAAATTAAACTACTTGGAGACCAAGGTAACTATAAAGAAGATGACAAAATTTATCGGATATAAATACATGATTGAATTGTAGAGAAAAGGGGAGCCACCACACATGAAACCTAACCTTATTTCTCTCACATAAAATCCATAACCTCTTATCTTCCACCAAAAACCCTAGCCACCAAGAGATAAAGAGAGAAAAATAAGAGAAAGTATGCTGAAAATTAAGAAGAAAATTATAGCCACAAGACAAAAGCAGAGAAAACAACTAACTCTTCACTTCTCACCAAGGTGACAACCCATCTCCCTTTTCACCATTTCTAGCACCACATTATATATTTTTCCAGCCTCTCTCCTTTATTTTTCTACCTTGGAACCACCCTTCAAACATCACTATACAACCCAGAAAACTTCATCTACAACCCCTACAAAATAGCCTTGAAAACTCTATCAAAATCATATCACTGCTCGGTTTTTTGGTCATTACTAGAGATAAAGATAAAATATATGCCTAAAACTTTCATGAAGAGTACAAAACTCAGTCCTACCATTTTAAAGCTCAAATCATAGCCAAAATAGAGAAGTCAAAATCTATCCAAAAATTCACTATAGCTCAAACCCTATTTCAAACACTGCTAGTTTTTATATCATAATTAGAGCTACACACCTTGGTTTTAGGTTTTATTTATCTTGATGGAAAGATAAGACATAGGTATAAAACTTTCATGGAGTGTAAATCCTAGTTCTTCCATTTTAAATCTCAAAGCATAGCCTAAATAGAGAAATCAAAATCTATCCAGAAGCTCATTGCAGCTCAAATCCTGTTTTAGTTTTTGGCCTCTGTCTAGAAGTAAAAAAAAAAAAAAAACAAACTTAGATGCATTGGAAATCTTAAAGGTAGATATAAAACATTTTTTTAAGGGTTCAACTCCAAATTATATGGTTTCAATGCTCTAAATCCAGCCATAAATTGTATAAGAAACAACAATATTACTTCATAACAACAACAACAACATTGTCTAGCACTTACCCCACTATTCTAGCCCTTTTTCTTTCTAGTCAGCCACCCCTAATAGGTCCATTTCAAACCTTAAACCTTTACTGAATAATACATCTTGCTTTATTGATGATTTTAACATGTTTTATGGTGAAATTTATAGGATTGAATAATTTTTATTTTATTGATATTATTGCTTGAATGATGTTAGCTAAGTCCATAAATCATGCATCCTGTTTTACAATTGATTCGATGAGATTTTGGGATTGAGCAATGTTTATTAGATTGATATTTGTGTTTGAATGCATTTGGTCAAATCTTTTAAATTTTGCATATTGTTTCATTTCATGTTCTTGGTGATTTCATTATTATCATTAAAATTGCAACATGTTTTTCTTTGTGTATGAATATGAATCGATTCAACAACATGTATTGACATGTACTTTTACTTCAAATAGTAGAAAATCAATACTCATTCATGCATGCATTTATATAAGGTTTTGTAACTTATTTATAAAAACTCATTAAGGGTTCAACCCACATTAAAAGGCCTTAAAAAGGCCGACAAACCAAAACCCTTAAAAAAATATTCTTCTTTCTTGAAATCATAACAAAAAAATATTTTGTTATTCACACATCATAATCAAGATAAATATACTCATAACAAACTATTATTTTTAATATTAACAAGAAGTAGCCCTTCCTTTGAATTTTGGAATATGCTTTTATTTTGAGTTAATGTAGTTTAATATTCATCGATGATACCTAAGTGTTTAACAAAAGTATTGGTTTCCTTTTTAATCTAATATTCATCGATGACACTTGTTATAATTCAATTTTGGCCCGTTAGCTTTTAATTTAATTTTACAGGGGTTAAAATGTAAAATTAAAAGATTAAAGATTTATTTCGCAGAAAAGTGTGATTTGTCAGCTTGCACAAAAATTAGGAACTACAATGTACTTTTGTCATTCTATCTTTATCATCAAGATAATAATAGATATCCGCTTTTAAATTTGATTCTTAATTAATTTTAAATTTCAAAAAATAAAATGAATTTATTTGAAATTTCATTTTTGACATACGATGAAATTATTATACTATAAATACAAATCTCAGCACATCCAGAAAAGCACCAAATTCATGTATGAGTAAGATGGTAATGTGGCGACTAGCTGCCATGGATTTTAGGCATTGGAGATTTGAAACGAATGTTTGTTGGGCAGGAACATGGCCATTAGCGTGAGGGTTTAGGATAACTAGAAGCAGTAATTTTTAGAGTTGAAGAAATCCTTGACTGCGTCTCTATCCTATAGGCTACAGCAGGAGCATGTCCATGTGGTGGTCCGTGTGAGTTGTGGGCCTTTGTGCAGTGAGGAACACGATAAAATTCGAAGTTAGGTTGGGTATGAGAGAACACCGGGGCTACTTGTTAGCCTCAGAGTACGGGTCAAACAAGAATGGATGGTGCCATTTTCTTACAATCTAAGCAAATCTATCATATCATATATATATATATATTATCAATTTCTGCTTTAATCCCCTCCAAAACTATATACCTTTCTCTCCTTTTCATCACCCACTTTGATATAACCTTCCTCAAAATCTCATCCTTCTTCATGTTGAATCAAAACATTTCATTATTTAAGGATTTGAACAGTTTTTGTATTTGGTACAGCAGTAGTTTCTCAATCTAATGTCAAAACTATTAAGAAATATCAATTACTTGCCAGCATCAGAGAGATGTACTAATTCCATAACTTGATTGATTCCATAGATTCTTAAGAAAAATTAAGAGAGATATGAATATTTCTCAATAGTTCTACATGTACTCGGATTTGGTGTATATATAGATCCTGTCCTTCAAATCTAACGAAAACCATCTTTGAAATTCCTTCCATCGAACTAAACACCCCTTTGAACACTTTTTGATTTGCCTTTATTTATTTATTTTCGCCAATAAAAAATGGTGATCATGATCCAGCAGTTTGAAGAAGTAGCATGTGCTTATTTAATTTAATTTTTTTAATGTATTAAACAGACAAAGAAATTCAATTGAGCTGTAATTTGCAGCAATTAATTAGATATCAGTCATTATGTACATGTTTGGAAGAGGATTCAGGATGTTATATCATTTCAGGATGTTGAAATAAAACAAGTTTTGCAAAAATTCTCTGGGATTTCAAATGGTAATGCTTTATATTTATGATAATGTTGGTGAGATGTCTTCAATATTAGCACCTGCATGATCGATTAATCCTTGACAAAACCAAATTTACTATTCACAAACTTGTATCTTGAAGGTGTTCAATCTTTTTCTATGATTGTAAATGACACTGCCGTAATTAAATCCCAGAAATCTATTGCAACTCAAGTGTAAAAAAGTTGGTTAGAACAAAACACTCATGTCTGTCGCTCTCGCTCACACGTTACCTTATTTATTTTATTCTAGCTATATGACTCGTGTGTGTTATAGCAATTACTAAAAGAGACACTAGAAAAAAAATGACAAATGAATATATGTTATTTATTATAATCAATAAAAAATAATAGAAAAAGAAATATATATGAAACTGAGTCAATAACATAAAAGAAAAATAAATATTATGCAAGGTCAAACATATTAGAAATATTATTTCAAAAGAACTACTATTTTATAAAATAAAACTTATCTATTAAAAATAAAATAAAAATTATTCAAAAATTAAATACAAAAAAAATTATATATTTTTTAAAAAGCCTCTATCCAAAAAAGAACTACAAAACTCGTGGTCTAGGTCACGAGACCGGAATAAACCGATAGAAAAGAAATTGAAGATAACCCAAAAAAAGTTTATTTTTTAAAAATAATGTAGAATGATGAAATCATAAAAGAAAAAAAAGATCATTAACCATATTAACTTTTAAAACTCATGATCCATGTCATTAGATCAAAAGCATGACAAATGAAAAAATTGCAAAGCTCAATACTGAACAAATCAAACATCAAATGATGAAATGGGCAAAAAATTAATCACATAATTATAATAAAAGAATGAGGGTGAAAATTTAAACAAAACAAAATTAGAGAGTATAACAAAAATTTAGATTGGATGGTTAAATTGAAAAGAAAAAAACTTTAACAAAAGCAAAAGGATCGAAATCAAAAGAATAAGGGCTAAATTGAAAAAATAAGCAACATAAACTTTGATTGAAGGATGAAATTAAAAATCAATAAAAACTTAACAAAAATGCCAAGAAAAAATCAGAAATCAAAAGAATAAAGAGCGAATTGAAAAAAAAAATATATGATAAATAATTATTTAAGAACTAAATAGAAAACATAAAAAAAAATTTCTAAAAGGGCCAAGAATGAAAATAAGCAATAAAAAAATATAAGGACTGAATTGAAAAATAAAAAGACAAGAGGACATACATACACTTTGTTTGGAAGAGATAGAAAAGAAGAAAGGAGAAAAAACAACTATTGACGACAAATCGCTCATCATCCACCATCACGCGACCCACCAAGAGGTAGAGGACGTGGTGATGCTTCTAAGAACACGATTAAAGGCCAAGTTTGACCATCAAGTGGTGTCGCACGTGCTGCCCAAAAACCATGAACACCACTCATGCACTAGCGCATATTAAGCACGCACCAACAACTTTTTGAAATAAAACATTAAAAATTAAACAAAAAATATTAAAAAGCCTCTCATAACACTAGAATTACAAATAAATCCGTGTGAAAGGACAAAAACACCCCTAAATGCATACCTTCTTTTTTTTAACTTTTCCAAGGCAAAGACGTATTTTTATTATAACTTAAGAAGAGAGAGCGAGAGAGAAAAAACATTGATCAATAGCTCTATTTTTATTTTCCTTTGGAAGCAAATAAGTATTTTTACTATTTTAAATTTTATGAAAAGATGAAAAAAAAAACATTAGTCAACAATTCTAAATTTTATTTACTTTAAGGGTAAAAACGTAATTTTATGATGCAAAACAAAATTTCAAAAATAAATTAGATATCCTTGAACAATCTTTTATTGATCAATGAGCCATTGGAAATGATCAAATTGCCCCCAAAACCAAGGCCATTATTTTTTCTACTCAAGAACAAAATAGTAATTTCATTGTAGTACTTCATAGTAAACTTTGTCGATTACTACGATGAAAAGCCCAAACCTTTTATTTTGTTAAATTTTTCTGCATATTACTTTATGGATCATACAAAATTTAACAAAAATAATTTTCTACTCGAGCAATAATTGGAGTGTCTTTTATATAACAAAAATTAATAAGAAAATTATTCATACAAAATAATCCAAATAAATAGATCGAGTATGCGTCTAATACATGTATGTCATCAAACTTATATCGATGGTGTTTAATAATACTATTTGAGAATCTATGTTTTTAAGGTATTTTCGAGTTGGAAATGATTGAGAAAATGGGTTATTTTTATTTCAAAAATATTAGTGTAAACGACACATCATCTAGTTGTTGACAATGCCGACTTAGCAAAAAAATATATATAAATGAGCCAAACACGTTAATCTGCCCTTATTGTTTTGGGTCACAAGCAGGTCTATCAGGCTTATACTCATTCTTGTATTAGTATATTGAATTTTTTAATATTTATTAATGCATATAATTCTTAATTTATTTAATTAGACATAAAAATTAGATGTTTTTTTAATAGACAATTTTGTTTTTCAACTTTTAACATATATCTTAAATAACAATTTCAGTGACATTTTTTATGCATTTAATACTTTTTTTCTAAGAAAATGATAACAATTTCATTAACGATGTGAAACAAAGGAATAAATCACTATCTCAATGGTATATAGTGATAACAAATACTAAGGTAGGAATCACAACTTGTTACATAGAAAAAAAATGACAAAACCCTTTACAATAATAATGGTGAATAACAATCTTTCTGGTAACAAATAGTTTTTCCATGAACAAGGTCAAAAGTTCACTGAAATTTCTCGATGATTCTATTGAACTTTATTTTAGTATCTTTTTTGTCCAATTTACAATACAATATTTTTATCTCTTTTAATCAAATTTAATTCATAGATATTAATTTGGACTTGCGACTCATTACAAAAAATAATTTTAATACCTCTATGAAACATGTTCAATACTTATTCCGTTACTCGCTCATAAATTGCTTGCAAATTAACAGTCACCTTTTTCTCTAAAATAGAGTATAAAGAAACAAGAATGCACACCCAAGAGAGCTTATATAGGACATCACTTGACAAAACCCTGGCAGGTCTTACAAATAAAGAAAGTAAGAGTTCACAACAAGATCTAATATCATGTTCTAATGTTAAAGACTATATAATCTCACAATTTACGTTATTTCATGAGTGAGCATTTTAAAACAAAAATAATATGCTGAACAATATGGTTTAAAGTATATTTCTTGATAGTTAAAGTGAAGTGATATATATATATATATATATATATATATATATATATATATATATATATGGTTTGCACGACTAGAAAATATAATTGAAAATACCGATAGAAAAATTATCATCAATAAATTATGATGATATTTACTGATAGAAAATAATGTCACTATTTTCATAGGTATTCACCGACTGAAATGCTTCCATCAGTCAATACCAAAAGAATTAGAAGTATAAGTCAACGAATAAAAAAAAAAAAGTAGGCATTCCTTTGTTATTTTTATTGGAAAATATGACATGTCAATATTATAGATGAAATTACTAATAAAAAGTTGAAAACTAATTGTTGCTAATATCAGTCAGGAAAACAAACGGTAATATTTAAGTTATAAAATCTCAGAAGACCCCCCATCTCCCCCTCCCTCATTTCTTCTTTTTCTTCTTCTTCTTGCAGAAAACAACACTCTTTCCCTTTTATTTTGTCACAAATCAAACTTTCATCATCATAAGTCCAGTCACCCCAATACTTAGCCTGTCAATATCCCTGTTCTGGTTCAATTTGAATTAAGATTCGCCACATCAAATAAGCAAACCTACCTATTTTTTGTTGTAACCTTTTTTATGTTAATATTTTGACATTTTTATATAGTATATGATAACCATGGAAAGCCAGAATTCAAATCAAATTCAAACATCATCACTTATGACTCCCAATCAGATATGATCTCTACCTAAAATAGAACTCCAGCTGTATATCTCACCATGATTCTCTCTTAATTGTAACCGTTGTGAATTCCTTTAGTTTAGCCAAATATATTTCTGTAATAATTATCAATCCCTACAATTGAGGGAATGCTATGTAATCTTTATCAATATATATACTTAACGAGAATCACCACAGGGTGTGATCTGAAACCCAATACACTTGCTATCTATATTCTCCTTCATGGTATCAGAGCCATACGTCTAACGACTATACACATATATTTATTTTTTATTTTTCTTCTTTATCTCTCCATGGAAGCCATCAATTCCTCTACTGGTGTTGTAGTTCCCAGCCATTCCGGGTTCATGTCTATCAAACTTGACAGAACCAACTATCCATTATGGCTTGCTCAAATTGTTCCGATTCTAAAAAGCAAAAATTTGATGGGATTTGTCACAGGTACAAATCCTTGCCCGCCAGAATTCAAATCAAACACTGACGGCACCATAACAACTGAAGTGGATCCTAGGTACGCTACCTGGCATCAACAGGACCAGATGATTCTTAGTTGGATTAACAACTCTCTTTCTCCAACTGTACTGTCTACAGTGGCTCGATTCACATCATCACAAGCTACATGGTCCTCACTTGAGAAGAGATATGCTTCTCAGTCGAAAAACCGAATTTTGCAGCTCCGGCATGACTTACTCACTGTGAAAGGGGAAGGTCTTTCCATCTCAGATTTTGTGGACAAGATAAATCAGATTGCTGATAATCTTGCCTTAGCAGGAAAACCAGTTGACGATGATGAACTTGTCAACATAATACTGAACAATGTCGGCCCGGCATATGAAGTTACAGTCAGCTCTGCACAAGCCCGTGACACTTCTATATCCTATGATGATCTTGTTGCCTTATTGCTTAATGCAGAGATGAGGCTCAAGGCGCAACAAACACCATTTCTTGAGACAAGTCCCACTGCCATGTACGCACCCAAAGCTACACACAACAACAACCGTGGTCGTAATTCTGTGCACCACCGTGGATCCAATATGCGAGGCAGGGGACCATCTGGTTTCCGTCGGTATCAAAATTGGTCCCAACCACAATCAGGTTCAGTGTCTTTTGGTAACTCTGGTCCTATGTCTTCACGTCCTCCATGTCAAATCTGTAATCGCAGTGGGCACAGTGCCCTTGATTGCTATCAACGCATGAACCATGCGTATGAAGGCAGGATCCCAACTCAGAAACTTACGGCTATGGCTGCTATTGCCTCTTCCAACATTCCTTCATCCACATGGATTTCAGATTCTGGTGCCTCAAACCATATTACTTCTGATCTTACAAATTTGGCCATTCACAATGAATATCAGGGAAAAGATCATGTTGCTGTGGGTAATGGTGCAGGTTTGACTATTGCTCATACTGGCTCTAGTAAATTCACTTGTGGTTCCTCAACCTTTGCTTTGAAAAATATTTTGCATTGTCCTTCCATTGCTGCTAATCTTTTGTCAATATATCAATTCACACGGGATAATAACTGTTACTTTGTTTTTTATTCTGATTGTTTCTATGTGAAGGATGTAAAAACGGGGAAGACGCTTTTCCACGGGAAGAGTGAACATGGTCTCTATCCCTTTCGCATTCATACTCAAATCTCTACAAAATCGGGTCGTCCCTTTGCATTGGTTGGTGTTCGTGTTAGCGTCCCAATTTGGCATTCTCGGTTGGGTCATCCTGCTAACAACACTTTGTCACATCTTATTTCAAATAAATGTCTTCTCATGCATGGTAATAATTCTCTTCCATTTTGTAATTCATGTCCTCTGGGTAAAAGTACTAAGTTACCTTTTCAATTGTCGGATTCCACATCAAAATTCCCTTTGGAATTAATTCACTCAGATGTTTGGACTTCTCCTATTATTTCAATCAAAGGATCAAAATATTATATTTTATTTGTGGATGATTTTTCACGATACTCATTGATCTTTCCAATGCAATATAAACATGAAGTGTTTGATATTTTCCTCAAATTCAAATTACATGTTGAAAATCTCTTTTCATCCAAAATTAAAATGTTTCAATCTGATGGTGGGAGTGAATATACAAACAGAAAGTTTCAAAACTATCTGGCTCATAATGGTATTGGATTCCGCTCCTCTTGTCCCGGTCATCCCGAACAAAATGGGGTCGCAGAAAGAAAACATCGTCACGTTGTTGACACTGGGCTCACACTTCTTGCCCATGCTCATATGTCATCAAATTATTGGGTAGATGCATTTCAAACTGCATTATACTTAATAAATCGTCTGCCAACTCGTGTTTTACAGTATCTCAGTCCATATGAAAAATTATTTCACAAATCTCCCTCATATGATACTCTTCGTGTTTTTGGATGTGCATGTTTTCCTTATTTACGACCTTACAATACAAATAAATTACAATTTCGTTCCAAGCGGTGTGTTTTTTTGGGGTACTCTCTTAACCATCAAGGATACCGCTGTCTTGATCAAAGT
The DNA here is from genome assembly GCF_000002775.5 of Populus trichocarpa. Classification (NCBI taxonomy): domain Eukaryota; kingdom Viridiplantae; phylum Streptophyta; class Magnoliopsida; order Malpighiales; family Salicaceae; genus Populus; species Populus trichocarpa. Next base: position 7,351,414 of record NC_037297.2, on the reverse strand, counting down.
ACAGGTCGTATTTATTTGTCCCGTCACGTTATTTTTGATGAGTTATCATTTCTATTCCAAGAGACCATTAACACTCTTTCTGCAGAGACGGCTTCACTAGATTTTCATTCACCACTAGAGACAGTTACTGAACCTTTACCCCATATACCATTAGCTTTTACTAACTCTCCAGACCCACCTACACAAAACCCACCCAATGTTCCTATTACATCCATCACACCAAGTACAAATATCCTTATCACTCCTCCTATCATTACAGAACCTACCCAACCAAACACTACAATTCCTAATCCTATCATTACTGAAACTTCTTCCCCAACCACTAATCCCCATCCTATGGTTACTAGGAGTCGAGCTGGAGTCTCTAAACCTAATCCAAAGTATGCATTGACTGTCACTTATGATCCCACTCTTCTAGAACCCACATGTTATACTCAAGCTGCAAAATCTGAGGAATGGCGTAAAGCAATGGGTGCTAAGTTTAATGCTTTGCAACAAAGTGGTACTTGGTCATTGGTACAACCTACTTCGGATATGAATATTCTACCTAACAAATGGGTGTTCAAAATCAAAAAGCATTCGGATGGCACTATTGAACGCTATAAGGCCCGCCTAGTGGCCAATGGATTTCACCAACAAGAGGGCATTGATTATACAGAAACTTTTAGTCCGGTTGTGAAGCATTCCACTATTCGCATTATACTTGCTTTAGCAGTCAATCACAAATGGCCAATTCGACAATTGGATGTTCAAAATGCGTTTCTACATGGGATCTTATCAGAGGAAGTTTATATGAGACAACCTTCGGGCTTCATTGATCCAAACTATCCTAATCATGTCTGCAAACTTCATAAGTCACTTTATGGTTTAAAGCAAGCACCACGTCAATGGTTTACAAGATTTTCTGATTATTTAGAGGAGCTTGGGTTCTGTGAGTCCAAAGCAGATTATTCTCTATTCACATTTCAGAAGGGTGATTTGCTCATTATTCTGCTTATATATGTTGATGACATTTTAATTACAGGTACCAGCTCTTCTTATATTTTTAGTCTTATTCAGAACCTGGGCAGATTGTTCTCTATGAAAGATTTGGGACCACTCCACTATTTCCTTGGTCTAGAGGCAGTATACAGCACAACTGGCTTGCATCTCACTCAAACCAAATACACTATGGATTTATTATTTCGCACAAAGTTTCAGGATGTCAAGCCAATCTCTTCTCCTGCTAATGCTGGTAAGAAACTCAGTCTCTATGATGGAGACCCGCTTTCGGATCCCACAGAATTTCGAAGTGTTGTTGGCGCCCTACAATACTTGACACTGACTCGTCCAGATATATGTTTTGCTGTTAATCAAGTGTGTCAATTTCTACATCAACCAACAACACATCATTGGACTGCTGTGAAACGTATACTGTGTTATTTAAAGGACACTCCTGACCATGGGCTCTTCTACCAACCCGGATCTTTAATGTTGGAAGCTTACTCTGATGCAGATTATGCAGGCTGCCCAGATGATCGTCACTCTACCGGTGGCTATTGTGTTTATCTTGGTCATAATCCCATCTCTTGGAGTGCCAAAAAGCAGCGTACTGTATCAAGATCAAGCACTGAAGCTGAATACCGTCAACTAGCTTACACTGCAGCTGAACTCTCATGGATTAGATCCTTATTTAAAGACTTGGGAATACGTCTTTCAACTCCTCGCATTTGGTGTGACAATATCAGCTCCATATCATTGGCATCAAACCCGGTCTTTCATGCTAGAACCAAACATTTGGAAGTGGACTATCACTATGTCCGTGACAAAGTGGTACGTAAGGAACTCGAGGTCTGCTATCTCTCCACTACAGATCAAGTCGCCGACATCTTTACTAAAGGTCTTTCAAAGTCTCGGTTCCTTCTCTTAACAAACAAGCTTATGGTTCGTTCACGGCCCATCAGCTTGCGGGGGTGTGATAACCATGGAAAGCTAGAATTCAAATCAAATTCAAACGTCATCACTTATGACTCCCAATCAGATATGATCTCTACCTAAAATAGAACTCCAGCTGTATATCTCACCATGATTCTCTTTTAATTGTAACCGTTGTGAATTCCTTTAGTTTAGCCAAATATATTTCTGTAATAATTATCAATCCCTACAATTGAGGGAATGCTATGTAATCTTTATCAATATATATACTTAACGAGAATCACCACAGGGTGTGATCTGAAACCCAATACACTTGCTATCTATATTCTCCTTCAGTATACGTAGTTTGTTTATGTGTTTACTTGTTTTATAGCTTTTTCTTATAGAAATTTTTTATATGAATATATGATTTGTACATGTTAAGGTTTGTTTGGAATTTTGAAAAATTATATTTTTTTGTTATTTGATGGTATTGTGTTTTATTTTATAACTTAGGTGTTTTATAATGAAATAAATAATGAGTTATTTAATGGGTATGTTTCACATTTTGTCAATTTTATTATTAAGTTGAAGATTTAGGTAAATTTGGAGGAATTTGATTTTTTTGAGGAAAAAATGATAATCATTAAAGGGCACTATTAAAATAGATTAAATAATTTTAAATTCAACCAATGATAGCTAATTAACTCGGTACCGATAATTTGTTTAGTTTACATTATTAATTAATACATGTTGTCATAAATATTCTATATATGTTTCATATAAGTAATGGATGATCATTTTTTGGATATATTGAGTTTCACTTGAAGGGTTACGTAACATGGATTATTGTAATGGGGTTGAGGGTTTTATTAACTACGTGCTATCTATCCAAAAAAATTAGTGGAGGCGGTATTAGATGTTTATGTAAGAGGAGTAAAAATAAAAAGTTTTTCGATCCAAATGTTGTTACAATGCATCTTCTACAAAAAGGGTTTGCGGAAAAATATTTATGTTGGTTTGCACATGGAAAACCCTATAATCCTTCAAAATCATGGTAGAAAGAATGATTTGATCAACTTCTAGTTCTAACAACATGTATAGAGTTGTATATGATAATAGTAATTATTTTAAGAGTATAGTTATTTATAGATGTAATAAGAATGAATTAAAGTGATGCAGGTGAATGTTCAATTGTAGATGAAGAACCAAATGCAAATGCAACTAGTTTTTTTATCTTTTAAAAAATTCTAACGAACCATTATGGGATGGGTAAATTATTGGTTGTTGCACAGGTGTTCACCATCAAGTCAAATCATGGGCTTAGTGAGGTCGGTTATGAAAAATCATCAAATGGGCGGGGAGCATTTTACTTGAAGGGAGTAGACTAAAAGAAAACTTATATGCTACTAATTCCAACCCTTTAGCCTAAGATACAAGAAAATTGACATGTGTCCAAACTTCTGAAAGTTGCACTATCTAGAAAATATAGATTTGACAGAGTGAAGAACCTATTGGCATGTTCAGTATAAACTCAAAGCTGGTAGGAGAAGGACTTTTTTGCACATTGAAAATTGAGATACTTCCCAATCTTTCCTAAACTATAAAGGTTATTCATATCTCCAAAGATAGATAAACACATGACATGACATCATTCACATGATGCGTTAAATGGAGTCACGGTATATACCCTTATAATGGTGAAGCCTGCAAGAAGTTTAATTGGATGCATCCTTAGTTTTCAATAGAACCATAGTACATACATCTTGGTTTATGTACAAATATATTCAATTCATTTGGGTCATTTATTGCACCCTATTCTTGTCAGTCAGTGATACTCACGGCTTATAACTTACCATTAGGGATGTGTATGAGGCTGGAGTTCATATTTTTATCTATAATCATACCCAATCCTAATACTTCGGGTAGGAATATAAATGTTTATCCTCAATCACTGATTAATAAGTTGAATCAGTTGTGGTTTTTCAGGACTTTGATATATGATGTCTCAAGAAAACTAAATTTTCAATTGAAAACAATTTTGATATGGACTATCATTGATTTTCCTACATATAGGATGATTTTTTGTTAGAGCACACATGAGAAATTAACATGTTCATACTATATGGAAAATAATAAAGCCTTCATATTAACAAATTGTGGTAAAACAACTTTTTTTTATTGCCACTGTAGGTTCTTGTCAACCGATCATAAGTACAAAAAAAACAAAAATGACTTCTTTGTAGGTAGAGTTGAAAGGGATGTTGGACCTCTAGTACCATCAAGTAAAGAATTGTATGATGTGATCTCGCAATACAGGGGAATTGTGTTTACTTTTCAATTCAGTAAGCAAAAGTTTTCTAACTTTGGTGTGACCTATAATTAGGTAAAGTGAAGTATTTTTTAGAAACTTCCTTATTGAAAGACTAATCCTCTCCTCCATAATCTAGATGTCATGTATATTGAAAAGAACATATTTGAAAATACTTTTAACACGATGATGAATATAAAAGGAAAGACAAAGGACAACATGAAAGCTAGAATGAATATACCTTTGTTATGCCACCATAAGAATATGGATTTGGTTTATAATGGGTCACGAGTTACAAAACCTAAAGCTAGTTTTTCCGTAGACAAGAATGCACAGTTATTAGTTTATCAATGACTTAAAAGTCTATTTTTTCCTAATGGATATACTTCAAACATATCTACATTTGTGAATTTAAAGGATAACAGATTGTATGGAATGAAGAGTTATAATTGCCACGTGTTTATGCAAACACTCATTCCATTTGCTTATCAGGATTTATTGCCAAAAAAGATGTAGGATGCACTCACGAAGATCAATAACTTTTTTAGAGATATATGCTCTAACAAGTTGCACCTCAACACATGGAGAAGTGTGAGATGAATATCGTCTAGATAATCTATAAACTTGAGATGATATTTCATTTATCCTTCTTCGACTCAATAGAGCATCTACCCATATATTTACTGTTTGAGGCGAAGGTTATGTTCGATATAGATGGATGTATCCATTCGGGAGGTTACATGTGCATCCTAATTAAATTTTTATTATCTTTTTTCTTAATTTCAAATATTCATTTAATTCCATGCAAATACTTGTTCAACTTTAAAAAAAAGTTAAAAACAATGTCGATATTGAGGCTTCGATATACGGGGCTTATATATTATTGAAGATATCTCAATATTTATCTCGTAATATTTTGAGTCTCACTTGAGAAAAGTAATCAATTGTGTTTCAAGACATGATGATGGTGAGAAAGTGTTTTCAAGTGTGAATTTATCAATATTTTCCCATCCCAGATGACCTTTATCAAAAAACACAATAATGGAAAGATACTTGATAAAAATCAAATTTAGACATGCACATAATTACATGTTATTTAACCGCAATAAATTGAGACCTTTTATTTAATAAGTACAATATTAACATGTTAGTTTTAAACTGGTAAATTGAAGAATTTCTCGTAGGCAACATCTCATTTTTTACTATCTTAAAATTCACATATGATTGAATCTTAAATTCTCCATTTACAAGATGAATAATTTGTCATATGGTTCAAAACACATATTAGCAGGTCTTAATAATTCTTAACTCTTTCAATACTTAGTTTTATTATACTTTTCTCTTTAATTGCTAATGATTGTAATCATGTACCAAGTTTATCAAATAAGAGGGAATACTAGTGGTAGTTTGAATTTAATATGTTTGAGTCCTGAAAAAAAGATCAAGTGCTATAATGAGTATTTCATCAATAAATATGTCTTTCATACTAAAGAGTATAGTTAGAGTAGAAAAATCTATAATATTAGAGTTTGTGTTAAGGGGTCAACTTCTAATGAGTTTGAAGTCAATTATTATAGGAAGTTAGAAGAGGTGATTGAATTGCAATATTATAATGAGAGTAATTGATTTGTTTTATTCAAATATTATTGGTATGATACCACTAATAGAGAGATTAGTGTAGATTCCCACCATGGTTTGGTTAAAATTAATATAATAACTACACTTCATAATGTTAACGATGCCTTTTTTTTCTCCAAAAAATATCAACAAGTTTATTACACATACACTTTTTTTTATATAGAAAATATCATTTTAAGATTGATTGGTTATCCATTGTGAAAATCAAATTTAGGGGTCGTGTCCAAGTTGTTCAGGATAGTAATGATAAAGTAACTACAAGACACGATATATTTCAACTTGATGAGTTAGTTGATCTATATTGAGTTACTCCGTCTACCAACTTAGAAGAAAATTTAATTTTTTGTGTAACTGAGAATCTTTTTGTTGTTGTTAACATTATGGACTTAAATGATATATTGAGAACTAATAGACATACATAAATTGATAAAGATAATTATGATGGATATGATGATGATGAAATTGAAGAAGAAGGAGAAGGAGAAGACAATTATGATTAAAAAGATTTTGAACTGATTTTATATGTAAAACATTAATGTGTAATGAAATTGACTTTATTGTAATTTTTACATATATTGTTGCTTTACAATGAACTATTAACATATGAAATGTTTATTGTTGTGGTTTTATTACTATGTTATTGAACATAATTTGTGGTACTATGTTATGATTTTATTGTATTTACAGGTTGAATAGATATGAAATACAAAAACAATGGGGAAAAATTATTTTTTTATAATGATGGAAATATCGATGGACTAAGTCTCTTAGAAAGTTCTGGAGAGTTGAAAAAAATTACAGAACTTTCCACTGAAAATTACAGATGAAATTACAGACAGACTAAGTCACTCGGAGAGTTCTAAAGAATTTGAAAAAAATTACAGATAACAATTCATTTTTCCGATCAAAACTTTGAATATCTTTCTTTTAATACATTTTATTTATTAAAAATAGGGTTATTTCAAGACAAAATGATAGCTAAAGAAAAGTTGTAATTTTTTACTGCCGAGTTATGATTCCTAAAATTGAAAACCCTAAGAAATTCAATTTAGTTTTTCAATCTCTGTAATTGAGGGTTTATAAAATGTTTTTACCATTATATAACTAGATTAGGCATGTTTAAGTGGAAATTGATCAAAACCTAAGAAAAGAGTAAAGAGTGTGGAGATGTGAGGTTTTTGCATTGTTTTTCTTATAATGTTATTGTTGTAAGATGGTGATACTTATTAAAAAGGATTTGTGTGTGTGTGTGTATATATATATATATATATATAATCTTGTATGTTGGTTAGATGTATTAATATCTCTTTCCTTCTTTAACTTCTTGTATATAATTCTATTTTTTCATGTGAGTGGTGTGGTTATGAATTGAGTCTCTCAAATAATAGCCTCGAGGATCTTATATGAGATAACAATACCTCTTTAGAGTTGTATATATTTTATGTCCTGCTGTGTAATCTAACTGCTATTTGTTCATAATTGGACTACCAATAACTTTAATTATTTGTTAATGTTGTCGTGGCATGTGTTAGTTTAATGTTTATTGGATTCTAATTATCATTCTTTTGTCATTTGATGGGTTGTTTAGAAATTTGCATGTTCCGAATACAGAGTTTTCTTGTTCTTTTATCTATTTCCTCTAGTTTTAGAAAACCTAAAATTTATTATGGTCTTAATGGTTTGCCATTTGAAGGGATGTGCCTGCATATGCCAGAAAACATATATTAACAAGTATATAAAAATATGTGTTTTGAACTTAGGATGGATTTTCTTATGGTGAAGGGGAATGTCTTCTTATGTTTTATGCAATTGAATGACTCGATATACCTTAATAGTTATTAAACAATAATTGACCTTTAAAACCAAAAAAAAAAAATATTGAACTAGTGTCTAAGAGATGTTTATTTTTCTAGTTTCATGCATTTTTTGTTATTTAAGGTTCATATTCCTCAATAGTTAGTTTTATTTTTAAATTAATTTTAGCAATTTGAGAGGAGGGTTTGATGTATTAGTTATGAAATTAGTGATGTTATTGTTTTTAATAGGACGATGTGAAAATGATTCGTGGGAATTTATAGGTTTAGGTTAAATGAGAGTAATTTTGAGGTTCTTATTATTCTGATGGTTTAATTGTAAAATATATTAGGATGTTAATAAGCTATTTAAATTTCATAGGTTGTTTAATTTTAGTAATTTGATTATTTAGGTTGTATGGGAAAAAAAACATTTCTGGAATGCCCTTTTTTGTTTATTTTTATTTGCAACTTGCAATTGTCCATAAACATTTCAAAATAAATAAAGTAAATATTAGTTATAAATAAAATCAACTAGTTTGTGGCTTTATTTATTGATGCGTATTTATAGGTTTTAAAATTTTAGATAATCTCCCGTAGAGTGGAGGTGCTGCCAATTTTTTAAAAAAGAAATAGGATATGATAATAATTTTTTAACTTTTTATCAAATGTGTTTAGATAACAAAGAAAAGGTCATTAGAGAGTAATATGGACAGGAGTGCAGCTAGTTTTTCTGGCAACACTTCCGATGACCATGAGTCACTAATTGTCGACCAAGACAAGGCCCCTCAAACATAGGCACCCTCTCTCGACACAGGCTCGTCAAGTGCAAGGGTGACTCGCAAAAGGGTGTCATTTATGAGCAAGATATATACACTGGGAAGTATATTGCTCAGTAGAAGCCCGACCATAGTATATGAGTTTGTTTTCCTTTCCTACATGATAAAAAAAAATAAAACAACAATGAATAATTTTTTAATAATTAATTTCAATGAACAAATGGAAATTCAGGTTTATAAATATGGAAGTTTGTGATTGATGCGTGGAAGTGCCTTTGATTCGATGGAGTCATGTTTTCAAAAATCATGAATGGAAGTATATGATTGATGCATAGTTCAGAAAATTCAAGGTTAGTATATACATAAATAGTTTTTTTTTTAATTTGGTTAGTTGTTTAATTTTAATAAACTAATTATTTTATGAAATTGACATGTAAAGAAAGATTTTACTATTTCCAATCGAGTGTGGGAGAATCATAATGCCATTAGGTAGGATTGAATTCAAATTGTGATTTTTTAATGTTATAATTTTATTTTTTGTAATATTAACCAATAATTTTTTTATATGAACCAGGTTGCATGATTTATGGCACGAGGCCCATAAAAATCAAAGAAATATATGCTAAATATAAAGGTCTTCCAGGCTAGGAAGACGTGGCCATGTGAGACGATTTCAAACCTCCACACGTCTTAGAGGGTATCTAGGATGCTTATATCCATCTCGTGATGTCTAAACATTTCTTATAGCGATCGCAGTCCGGTACAAAGAACCGTACCAAGAAGATTCATTGTTCCATTACCATACACACTGGTCGATACATTCCATTTGTTTTGTATACAAAACAGATGGTAAGATTTTGTTTTGCGAGATACTTTTTTTAAAAACAAATTGTTGTATTATATGAAAATGTTTAACTAACAATAGCTTTCTTTTGCAGGCTATGGTGCTTGGACACGATCCAAAACCAATGAAGCTTTTTGTTGAAATTTATGTGTGAAATGAGAACCGTTGAAAATAGATGCAAAAGCTTATGGATAGCCAAACTTAGAAGTTCTTGGTAAGTTGGATATCAACAAAAAAAAAATTTAAGTTATTTTTTTTTTAATTTCCTGACTTTTGTTTTCTTTAGAAAACATATAACACTTAATTGCATGAGTGATGCAAGGACAGTACTTCGACCCATCCGGGGCACGATATGGATTTGTGGTTGGAGGCTTCATCTAACAGTGGACCCGATAGAAATCGAGTTTATGATATCTCCAACACTACGACCAAGGATAAATGGATGGGTCGTAGTGTATTGACTATTGGTAGGACACTATTGAGATCGAGCTAGCAATCTTCAGACATCCAGGCAATTATACGAGAACAAGTTAAAGCTTAGACACCCAGCTTAGTGTTAAGATGACCCAACTTAGGTATGAGATAGCTGACCTAAAGGATAAAGTGAATATCCTTGAGCAGCTGTTGGCAAACCCTCACTGGTATATGTGGTTAACCTCGTCGCCCTCCTGATTCCAGCAAAGATCTGTTCTCACCTCCTCCTTCAGCTTTTATCCACTAGATAAATTGTAGTCAATAATATTTTTTAAATTAATAATAAAGATTTGGTTTTTTTATTTTATTTTTATAAATGTTTATCCTCGACCACTGATTAATAAGTTGAATCAGTTATGGTTTTTTAGGACTTTGACATATAATGTCTCAAGAAAACTAAATTTTCAGTTGAAAACAATTTTGATATGGACTATCATTGATTTTCCTGCATATAGGATGCTTTTTTGTTAGAGCACGCATGAGAAATTAACATGTTCATACTATATGGAAAATAATAAAGCCTTCATATTAACAAATTGTGGTAAAACAACTTTTTTTTTATTGCCACTGTAGGTTCTTGCCAACCGATCATAAGTACAAAAAGAACAAAAATGACTTCTTTGTAGTAAAGTTGAAAGGGATGTTGGACCTCTAGTACCATCAGGCAAAGAATTGTATGATGTGATCTCGCAATACAGGTGAATTGTGTTTACTTTTCAATTCGGTAAGCAAAAGTTTTCTAACTTTGGTGTGACCTATAATTAGGTAAAGTAAAGTATTTTTTAGAAACTTCCTTATTGAAAGACTAATCCTCTCCTCCATAATCTAGATGTCATGTATATTGAAAAGAACATGTTTGAAAATACTTTTAACACGATGATGAATGTAAAAGGAAAGACAAAGGATAACATAAAAGCTAGAATGAATATACCTTTGTTATGCCACCATAAGAATATGGATTTGGTTTATAATGGGTCACGAGTTACAAAACCTAAAGCTAATTTTTCCTTAGACAAGAATGCACAGTTATTAGTCTATCAATGGCTTAAAAGTCTATGTTTTCCTAATGGATATGCTTCAAACATATCTAGATTTATGAATTTAAAGGATAACAGATTGTATGGAATGAAGAGTTATAATTGCCACGTGTTTATGCAAACACTCATTCCATTTGCTTATCAGTATTTATTGCCAAAAAAGATGTAGGATGCACTCACGAAGATCAATCATTTTTTTAGAGATATATGCTCTAACAAGTTACACCCCAACACATGGAAAAGTGTGAGATGAATATCGTCTAGACAATCTACAAACCTGAGATGATATTTCCTTTATCCTTCTTCGACTCAATAGAGCATCTACCTATATATTTACTATTTGAGGCGAAGGTTATGTTCGATATAGATGGATGTATCCATTCGAGAGGTCACATATGCATTCTAATTAAATTTTTATTATCTTTTTTTCTTATTTTCAAATATTCATTTAATTCCATGCAGATATTTGTTCAACTTTAAAAAAAAAAGTTAAAAACAAGGTGGATATTGAGGCTTCGATATACGGGGTTTATATTGTTGAAGATATCTCAATATTTATCTCGTAATATTTTGAGCCTCACTTGAGAAAAGTAATCAACTGTGTTTCAAGACATGATGATGGTGAGAAAGTGTTTTCAAGTGTGAATTTATCAATATTTTCCCATCCCAGATGACCTTTATAAAAAAACACAATAATGGGAAGATACTTGATAGAAATCAAATTTAGACATGCACATAATTACATGTTATTTAACCGCGATAAATTGAGACCTTTTATTTAATAAGTACAATAATAACATGTTATTTTTAAACTGGTAAATTGAAGAATTTCTCGTAGGCAACATCTCATTTTTTATTATCTTAAAATTCACATATGACTAAATCTTAAATTCTCCATTTACAAGATGAACAATTTGTCATGTGGTTCAAAACACATATTAGCAGGTCTTAATAATTCTTAACTCTTTCAATACTTAGTTTTATTATACTTTTCTCTTTAATTGCTAATGGTTGTAATCATGTTCCAAGTTTATCAAATGAGAGGGAATGCTAGTGGTAGTTTGAATTTAATATGTTTGGGTCCTGAAAGAAAAGTCAAGTGCTATAATGAGTATTTCATCAATGGATATACCTTTCATACTAAAGAGTATAGTTAGGGTAGAAAAACCTATAATAGTAGAGTTTGTGTTAAGTGGTCAACTTCTAATGAGTTTGAAGTCAATTATTATAGGAAGTTAGAAAAGGTGATTGAATTGCAATATTATATAAGAGTAATTGATTTGTTTTATTCAAATATTATTGGTATTATACCACTAATAGAGAAATTAGTGTAGATTCTCACCACGGCTTGGTTAAAATTAATATAATAACTACACTTCATAATGTTAACGATGCCTTTTTTTCGCCAAAAAATACCAACAAGTTTACTACATATACACTTTTTTTTTATAGAAAATATCATTTTAGGATTGATTGGTTATCTATTGTGAAAATCAAATTTAGGGGTCGTGTCCAGGTTGTTCAAGATGGTAATGATAAAGTAACGACAAGAGACGATATATTTCAACTTGATAAGTTAGTTGATCCATATTGAGTTGCTCCGTCTACCAACTTAGAAGAAAATTTAATTTTTTGTGTAACTGAGAATATTTTTGTTGTTGTTAACATTAGGGACTTAAATGATATATTGAGAACTAATAGACATACATAAATTGATGGATACGATGATGATGAAATTGAAGAAGAAGGAGGAGGAGGAGAAGACAATTATGATTAAAAAGATTTTGAACTGATTTTATATGTAAAACATTAGTGTGTAATGAAATTGATTTTATTGTAATTTTTACATATATTGTTGTTTTACAATGAACTATTAACATAATTGGAATGTTTATTGTTGTGGTTTTATTACTATATTATTGAACATAATTTGTGGTACTATGTTATGATTTTATACAGGTTGTATAGATATGAAATACAAAAACAATGGGGGAAATTATTGTTTTATAATGATGGAAATATCGATGGACTAGTCTCTTAGAAAGTTCTGAAGAGTTGAAAATTACAAAACTTTCCATTGAAAATTACAGATGAAATTACAGACAGACTAAGTCACTCGGAGTTCTACAGAGGTTGAAAACAATTACAGATAACAATTCATTTTTTCAATCAAAACTTTGAATATCTTTCTTTTAATACATTTTATTTATTAAAAATAGGGTTATTTCAAGACAAAATGATAGCTAAAGAAAAGTTTCAATTTTTTACTGTCGAGTTATGATTCCTAAAATTGAAAACCCTAAGAAATTCAATTTAGTTTTTCAATATCTGTAATTGAGGGTTTATAAAATGTTTTTATCATTATATAACTAAATTAGGCATGTTTAAGTGGAAATTGATCAAAACCTAAGAAAAGAGTAAAGGGTGTGGAGATGTGAGGTTTTTGCATTGTTTTTCTTATAATGTTATTGTTGTAAGATGGTAATACTTATTAAAAAAGATTTGTATATAATTCTATATATAATCTTGTATGTTGGTTAGATGTACTAATATCTCTTTCCTTCTTTAACTTCTTGTATATAATTCTGTTTTTTCATGTACGTGATGTAGTTATGAATTGAGTCTCTCCAATAATAGCCTTGAGGATCTTATATGAGATAACAATACCTCTTTAGAGTTGTATATATTTTGTGTTCTGCTGTGTAATCTAACTGCCATTTGTTCATAATTGGACTACCAAGAACTTTAATTATTTGTTAATGTTATCGTGGCATGTGTTAGTTTAATGTTTATTGGATTCTAATTATCATTCTTTTGTCATTTGATGGGTTGTTTAGAAATTTGCATGTATCGAATATAGAGTTTTCCTGTTCTTTTATCTATTTCCTCTAGTTTTAGAAAACCTAAAATTTATTATGGTCTTAATGATTTGCCATTTGAAGGGATGTGCTTGCATATGCCAGAAAACATATATCAACAAGTATATAAAAATATGTGTTTTGAACTTAGGATGGATTTTCTTATGGTGAAGAGGAATGTCTTCTTATGTTTTATGCAATTGAATGACTCGATATACCTTAATAGTTATTAAACAATAATTGACCTTTAAAACCAAAAAAAATATTGAACTAGTGTCTAAGAGATGTTTATTTTTCTAGTTTCATGCATTTTTTGTTATTTAAGGTTCATATTCCTCAATAGTTAGTTTTATTTTTAAATTAATTTTAGCAATTTGAGAGGAGGGTTTGATGTATTAGTTATGAAATTAGTGATGTTATTGTTGTTAATAGGACGATGTGAAAATGATTCGTGGGAATTTATAGGTTTAGGTTAAATGAGAGTAATTTTGAGGTTCTTCTTGTTTTGATGGTTTAATTGTAAAATATATTAGGATGTTAATAAGCTAATTAAATTTCATAGGTTGTTGTTTAATTTTAGTTATTTGATTATTTAGGTTACATGGGAAAAAAACATTTCTGGAATGCCTTTTTTTTGTTTATTTTTATTTGCAACTTGCAATTGTCCATACAAATTTCAAAATAAATAAAGTAAATATTAGTTATAAATAAAATGAACTAGTTTGTGGCTTTATTTATTGATGCGTATTTATAGGTTTTAAAATTTTAGATAATCTCCCGTAAAGTGGAGGTGTTGCCAATTTTTAAAAAAAGAAATAGGATATGATAATAATTTTTTAACTTTTTATTAAATGTGTTTAGATAACAAAGAAAAGGTCATTAGCTAGAGAGTAATATGGACAGGAGTGCAGCTAGTTTTTCTGGCAACGCTTCCGATGACCATGAGTCACTAATTGTCGACCAAGACAAGGCCCCTCAAACATAGGCACCCTCTCTCGACATAAGCTCGTCGAGTGCAAGGGTGACTTGCAGAGGGGTGTCATTTATGAGCAAGATATATACACTGGGAAGTATATTGCCCAGTAGAAGTCCGACCACAGTATATGAGTTTGTTTTCCTTTCCTACATGATAAAAAAAAATAAAACAACAATGAATAATTTTTTAATAATTAATTTCAATGAACAAATGGAAATTCAGGTTTACAAATATGGAAGTTTGTGATTGATGCGTGGAAGTGCCTTTGATTCGATGGAGTCATGTTTTCAAAAATCTTGAATGGAAGTATATGATTGATGCATAGTTCAGAAAGTTCAAGGTTAGCATATACATACATAGTTTTTTTTTTAATTTGGATATAGTTGTTTAATTTTAATAAACTAATTATTTTATGAAATTGACATGTAAAGAAAGATTTTACTATTTCCAGTCGAGTGTGGGAGAATCATAATGCCATTAGGTAGGATTAAATTCAAATTGTGATTTTTTAATGTTACAATTTTATTTTTTGTAATATTAACCAATTTTTTTTTATTTGAACCAGGTTGCATGATTTATGACACGAGGCCCATAAAAATCAAAGAATTATATGCTAAATATAAAGGTCTTCCAGGCTAGGAAGACGTGGCCATGTGGGAGGATTTCAAACCTCCACACGTCTTAGAGGGTATCTAAGATGCTTATATCCATCTCGTGACATCTAAACATTTCTTATAGCGATCGCAGTCCGGTGCGAAGAACCGAACCAAAGAGATTCATTGTTCCATTACCACACACACTGGTCGATACATTCCATTTGTTTCGTATACAAAACAGATGGTAAGATTTTGTTTTGCAAGATACTTTTTTAAAAAAAAAATTGTTGTATTATATGAAAATGTTTAACTAACAATAGTTTTTTTTTACAGGCTATGGTGCTTGGACACAATCCAAAACCAATGAAGCTTTTTGTTGAAATTCATGTGTGAAATGAGAACCGTTGAAAAGAGATCTTAGAAGTTCATGGTAAGTTGGATATCAACAAAAAAAATTTAATTTTTTTTTTATTTCCTGATTTTTTTTTCCTTTAGAAAACATATAACACTTGATTGCATGAGTGATGCAAGGACAATACTTCAACCCATCCGGGGCACGATTCGAATTTGTGGTTGGAGGCTTCATCTAACAGTGGACCCGATAGAAATCGGGTTTATGATATCTCCAACACTACGACCAAGGATAAATGGATGGGTCATAGTGTATTGACTATTGGTTCCTCACTATTGAGATCGAGCTAGCAATCTTCAGACATCCAGGCAATTATACGAGAACAAGTTGAAGCTTAGACACCCAGCTTAGTGTTAAGATGACCCAACTTAGGTATGAGATAGCTTACCAAAGGGATAAAGTGAATATCCTCGAGTAGCTGTTGGCAAACCCTCACTAGTATATGTGATCAACCTCGTCGCCCTCCTGATTCCAGCAAAGATTTGTTCCCGCCTCCTCCTTCAGCTTTTGTCCACTAGATAAATTGTAGTCAATAATATTTTTTAAATTAATAATAAAGATTTGGTTTTTTTATTTTATTTTAATTTTTTTGTATTTTAAATTTTAATATTTTTAAGTATTAAATAAATATTGACAGAATTACCGACATAATATAAAATATGAATAGAATTACCAATGAACTATGTCCCTCAAAAAATTTCAGAGAATTGAAAAAAAATTACAAGAACTTGCCACTGAAAATTACATATAAAATTACCGATGAACTAATTAAATCCCTCAGAAAGTTTTAGAGAGTTAGAGAAAAAATTTATAGAACATGTCATTATTAGATATAATTCTGTGACGGTTACATTAAGTCGGTATTATGTATAATCACCTATGGATTTACTTATGAAAGTAATGCCTATAATTTTTTTTTCGTACTATTTTTATTTGTAAATCTATTAATAATTATATCACTACTAGATTGACCAATAAAATAAAAATTATCGACAATATATTTTTGGATGATTTTTTTTATTTATGATTCCATCAATAAAATTAGTTTTGATTGAATCATTGTTTAAACATAGATAAAATGTGATATATAATATTCTGGTAGTGTTGATGTTTTCAAGTAATCATCTTTCATAGAAGGGATTGCTGCAACTACACGGCGACAATGATCGATATTAATAAAAATTGATTTTCTGAACTAGATCCCAAGATATGATCTTTTCAGAGTGGAAGTGGGTCGTCCTTGATTGTCACAAGAAGCTAATATATATATATATATATAAGGCCAGTGGCTTTAAACTAATTAAGTACAGTTCATGAGGAATTAATGATGCCTCATCCTTTAATTTTTTTCTTTAATTCTGCTCTTGATCAAGTCTCTAATCTATGCTTAAGTTGGAATAATTATTCGACAAAAACATGAGCAATAAAAAAAAAGAGTACCTAGACAAGCAAATTAAGACCACATGTAGCCATGAAAGCATATTGACCTTAATAAGCAAGAAGCTTTGTATATATATATAATTATCCTCTCTCATTTCAGTCTCCGATCCACTCATATGTATCCCTTTTGTCTATTTCTTTTGAGTATTAACTTAAACTCTGGTCCGCTTTAAGCACTGTCTCCTCTTATTTTTCCTTTCTTCTTCCCTTCAAACCCTCACTCTCTCTGCGCCCAATTTCTCATCCGTAAATTTAAAATTTACAGAGAGCATGCCTGAATGTCCAGAGAAAGGTAAGAAGTACAAATGTCTATGTTTACATCTCTAGATCGATCCCTCTCTCTCTTTCTCTCTCATGTAAAATTAATCCATTTTGTCCATGTAGCGTGTACTTATCTGATCAGGTGTACTGATTTGATAACCCTCCCTTCTTGCTTACTGTACAGGAAGAGATTTGATGAGTTAGGCAAGAAGATCAAAAGAGAATCAGATGCCACTTATCAAATGGGAAGAAGACACATGCTGGGTCCTCCTGGAACCCTAAATACAATTACTCCTTGCGCTGCCTGTAAGCTCTTAAGAAGGAGGTGTGCACAAGAATGCCCATTTTCTCCATATTTCTCTCCACATGAACCTCAGAAGTTTGCTTCTGTTCACAAAGTTTTTGGTGCAAGTAATGTCTCAAAGATGCTGATGGTAAAACCCTTATGCCCTAACCAATTATAAATATTGTTTCCCTGAATATTGATTAGCGTTTGCAATTATTCGCGCTTCTTGTTCCTGATTCACATGCTTTCTTCAATTATATGATCTGCTTTTGGATTATTTTTCAGGAGGTGCCACAGAACCAAAGAGCTGATGCAGCTAATAGTCTTGTTTATGAGGCTAATGTGAGGCTAAGAGATCCAGTTTATGGGTGCATGGGTGCAATTTCAGCTTTACAACAGCAAGTTCAATCGTTGGAAGCCGAACTTAATGCAGTAAGGAATGAAATACTGAAATACAGATATAGGGAAGCAAACATAATTCATTCTTCTCATGTAGCTTTGCTTTCCTCTGGGGCTGTTTCAATTGCTGCACCGTCACCAGCCCCCTCTACGCCACCGCCCCCAACAGCATCGCCCCCTCCTTCTTCCTCATCTTCCTCCATGTACACTCAACCGACAAGTAGTGCTGCTGCAGATTATAGCACAACTTCGACTGAAAATGTCTCCTTTTTTGGTTAATATTTATATTTCGAGACAGAAAATAAAACAATTATTTCTTTATCATGAATCAGGTTGAACAATAAAAAGAAAAGGAAAAAATAGATATATTTTATTGCATTGGGGTTGTTCAATTAATTAATTATTTTTTAATTGCAATCCAAATACTTGATTCAAGTCTACAAATATATATGTCATGCATTTAGATAGCAGGTTTCTTTCATCTCCTCTCATAAATTGAATTTCATGCTTTCACTTCTGTATCAGCCCTCTTCATTCAAAGGCTACATATCACTAGTATACTGAATCAAACGTATTGTACAGCAGCCAATACAATTTCACGAAACCCCTTCCATAGATGCACCATCAAGAAAATTAATGCCCTAGCTATATATATTACTGAATATGTTTCTTGAGCCTCCTTGTTACTTCAAATATTCACTTTTTTTTCTTTTTAACTCCACATTTGATTAAAACCCTAGCTAGAATTAGCGCTGTGAACAGTTATAGATTCAAGGTAAAAAAGTGAGCTAATTACTTAATTTGTTGATGAGTTGCTGAGTGTGTTGGGATTCGAATTTAATGAGTGAACTCAATTGCTAGCTGGATTCCTACCGACAATTTTGGCACATGTAAATCTGTACTAGTGAAGGATCTAAAAGTTGCTTGGAGTTGGGGAGACAAAAGGTATGCTTTTGATCATTCCTATGAGAGTTAATCAATTCATGTTAATGGTTGTTGAAATTACGGTAATAGTGATTTTTTAAAATATATTAAAATAATATTTGTTTTATATTTTTTAAAATTATTTTTGATATTAATCTATTAAAATATCTGAAAATATTAAAAAAATTATTTTAAAATAAAAAAAAATTCAAGTTTTTTTAAAAGTACTTTCAAAACGTTAAAAAACAATATTCAAGTTTCTATTTATGCTAAGCATTCTTATTTTGTTGTTTTGAGGGTAACTTAATACAATGGAGCTTAGTTCATGTTGCTAGTTTGTGAAGCAATAATGTGTAGTCGATGGACATTAGTTTTGGCAGCTATATTATTGTTTTGTCAATGTTAGGTTTCTTTGGCCTGTAGACTTCAGCTTCATTAATCTATTGCTTCTATTTTGTATGTAAGATATATACCTCTCTTTTATTTTTATTTTTATTTTTATTTTTATTCACCTCTTAAGAAATATTTATTACTTTTCGTTCTAGCTCACTATACATAACAAATCAGTGTTGTAGATAATATAGAATGTAATTGGTGTCTCTCATTCTAGTCTGGTGAAGTCGGAGATGTGACAGAATCTGGTCTCGTCGTGGCATGGTTGCTTGAAATAGCAGCATCTTACCTCTTCCTTAGTAACAACTCTCCTAGATTTGCCTTGGCCATGTTAACAAATAACAAAGCTATCCCCATTCTCCTAGAATATCCTAAAATCTCATCTTTCTCCCTTCATACATCATCGGAGGATGACGACTCTGCTTTAGAAACATAGGAAGGGATTTAAAATAAATTAATTTAGTAGAGAAACTATCTCATAGAAACATAAGAAGACTAACTTTGAAAGAGAAACTGATGCGAACCCTAACAGAATTTAATGGAATTCGCAACCCCAAGATCAATCTAATCCAAGTTTGTTGAGATTTTAATGAGCTTATCACAATGGAAGATTTGCTCCAAGACAACAAGATTATAAACCAATTCGATCACAATGCCTACACCTGGAGACGAGCAAAGAAAGTATAAATTCACAACAAATAATGGTCAACTCTTTGAAGATTTGAAAGTTCAATTGAGAACCAAGATTGAGCAACCAAAAAGTCGGCTACAATGCTTAAATTATCATCAAAAGTCTGATCTGAAATTATTCTTAAAGAGTATTTAAACTTCAAGCCAAAACCCTAGTTTTCCTAATGGGTCTCACATAAACTCAATTTAAATAATAATCAACCCAAGTTAAAACTAGCCCAAACTAGTTAAAATAAACAAGTCTAAAACCCAAACAAAATGTCTCCTCTCAAAATAAATAAAGTTTGATAGCCCAACTAATTAAATAAAACAAGTTTGTTGTTTCCGCATTGTCTGGCAGCAACAAAACCCAACTTAAAATGGATGGTTCTCTCTCGTCGTAATGAATTAGAAAGCGTGCCATATACCGTTGGAAAGGTATGGAAGTCTAGTTGTCAACCCAACTAGAATCACATAAAAAATAGATCTGTAGATCCATTTATGACCAAAAGAATAACTAAAGGTCAAACTGTCCGAATCTAGTCTTCTTCTCCTTGTGTAATGGTCTTGATTCCACCAACAAACCCCTCTTGAACATGAATCAGATTAATCAAGGCTTGCTCTTTATTATTACAAATCCTCTTGAAGCTTATCTTAGCCCATGTATCTTGAAGAATTCCATTGAAAGCTTCTTTTGAACTTCTTAGCCCTAAGCCTAGTAATTGGACCAACTGGAACCTCCAATGGATCCTTTGATGGTTGGATCGTATCATCCCCTCTCTCCTCAAAAGAATTCGACCTCGAATCATCACCTACATTAAACAAAAAAAGATCAGAAATATTAAATGTAGCATGAACACCATACTCACTTAGTAGATCCACTTTGTAGGCATTATCATTAATCATTTCTATGATCTGATAAGGACCATCTCCTCAAGGCATCAACTTTGATCTTCTTTGTTCATGAAACCTTTCCTTCCTCATATGCACCCAAACTCAATCACCTGGTTCAAATCTCACCAATTTTCATCCCCTATTGGTTTTGTTTGCATATTATTCATTCTTTTCTATTTGTTGCCGAATCTTTGCATGGAGATCTTTCATCACCTGTGCTTTTTGATTACCATCAAGACTAACTATTTCATCAACAAGAAAATGAATCAAATCTAATGGTGTCAAAGGGTTAAAACTATAAACAATCTCAAATGGTGAATAATCAGTAATAGAATGCACACTACGATTATATGCAAATTCAATGAATGACAAACAATCTTCCTAATTTTTAAGATTCTTTTGAAGCCCTTAACAATTAAATCAAAGTTCGGTTAACAACTTCAGTTTGGCCAAAAAGGTGCCTAAAGGTTGTTAGTAGTCTTTTTAAATCACAAAATTATGAATAACCAAATTCCACAGAACTTATGGTTTTCATACTAATGTGTAAATCATATCGTTATGCCTCAAAAGGTGCCTAAAGTGGTTAACAGACTTTTTAAAGCACAAAAATACGAAAAAAAACCTTATTAAATAAAAGGTTTTTGCACCGCCAAGCAAAATCATACTTTGAGCCCCTAAAAGGTGCCTAAAGGTTATCGATGGGGGGTTTTAAAAGCACAAAAGTGCAAAAAATCCAATTTCATAAAATGTATGGTTTTTGCACAAGTATGCAAAAACATATCGTGAGACCCCACTAAACATGGCTAATAAGCTTTTTAAAGCATAAAAGTGCAAAAAATCCAATTTGGTTTTCAACAAGTATGAAAAAACATTTTGGGATGCCCTAAATGTTCACATAATTATGGTTTTTGCACAGGACATGTAAAAAAATAAATAATATACTACATGTATCCTACCACATATAGCCTTTTGAAATCTATTTTTTAACTAGTCATACAATGAGACAAAAAAAATTATAAGAATGAAAACGAAAACGAATAAAATCATGAAAGAAAAATGTACTTTTTTTTAATCAAAATTGTCTTTTCTTATTCTTGTATTTGTGCATAGTTCGAACAAAAATATGTGTTTTTATAAGCAATATAGTTCATTAAAAAAAAACACAACAACAATGAAAAAAATATTTTTGAAAACTATAATGATTTGAACTTTAATTTGACAGTGTAAACCCCAGGAAAAATAAAGGTTGCTTAAATTGCAAACTAACTACATGGGAAATAAAAGTGAAGAAATTTATGCATAGGGTTAAATAAAAACAGGAATTTATAAATTTTTGGATATAAATTGCAAGGTGAAATAATTCGAGACGTTATAAATTAACCTGGTAATATTGAGGGTTGGATTTAATTGAACAAAATAAACTAAACGAAAAGTTCTAGAGTGGAGTTATAAGAAATGAAAAGAGGTATAGCTTGATTATAAGAAGAAAAATATATGGGGGCAAAAATAATACACTTAAAAGAAATGGAGCCTAAATACAAATAAGAAAAATTATATAGTATAAATACTCATCTCCCCACCAAAAATCTGCAGCAACCAAAAGGAAAGAAAAGAGGGAGTTTTTGTATCCATTCTTACAAAATCAAGAGAGAAACACCAAAATTTCCAGAACTCATCCAAGATTTAGGGTTTATAGATGGAATAAATACTTGTGGGTAAGGGATTAACAAGAAAATTTGAACAAGAAGAGAAGAATGAGGGTCGGCTGTCATTAGAAAAAAAGAAGGAGGGAGTCGAAAATCTTCAACTGGTTGAAGATCGAAACCTTATTTCTTACCGGGTAAGGTATTCTAAACATAATCTTATAATTCATTTCAAATTCAATTATGAATTGATGTCTTATGTTGAATTATAGATTAGGGTTTTTAGACTTGAATTGGGGAAAAAGTAATAGATGTTAAAATTAAGTTAATTCATGTGTTGTATACATTAGGGGCATGAAACCATGATAATTTACCCAGAAAATATAATTTGTGAATGTTATGTGTGAATGGAAGGGGTGACAAATCTGGACAGGCTCGTCTCCCGACTTTCGGTGAGATTTCAGGTAAGAGGATGAGGGAATTAGGATCAGGTTCCTCTAGAGAAATTATAGTTTTAGATGTTGACTAACTAAGAAAATTGGTCTTGCTTAATTTAGAGCTATAGAACTCTAGTTATGGGTTACCAACCGAGACTGGGTCATGACAAACCCTATAGAGCAGTAAGTCTGATTTGTTGATGAGCAATTTTGATTGTCTTTGGGGCAGAACTGGGTTCTCCTTCTTTCAGAGGACTTGTAACCCCATGTCTTAGCTTTCTAACACTACCAACCTCGCTTGAAACAGAGTCATAAAACTTCAGATAGAGTTAAAAATATGAGAGGAGGTTGAAATGAGACATTTGCAATGAGTAACGGTTCAAAAGAGTAACAATTCGAAAGAGTAAGAGTTCAAAACAGTAACGGTTCGAAAGAGTAACAGTTCGAAACAGTAACAGTTTGAAAGAGTAACAATGTCAAATATAAAAAAAAGAAATTATTGAAAGAAAGACATATTGGCTGTTGATAAGGTTATTATAAAATGTATCCTTGAATGAGTAAAAATTATGAGATAAGCCTATGATTGCAAGAGGGACCACCGGAGTGGTGCAACAGCAATAGCAGGGGAGCACGAGTAGAGCTTATACTGCAGGTAGGTGATCCGCACCTATATTTTATAGTTAAATTCCATGATTTAATATGTTATTGATGTGAAATATGAATTACCGAATGTTGGATATTATATGAAAGAAGGAAAGTTTGCGTAATGATGTCGATATTTTGGATAGTATTCTGAATGTATGTGTATTCGAGGTGAAAGGTTGTTGTGTGAATTGTCAAGTGATGAAGTTATCGCTGACAACGAAAATATGAGAAGTGTGATATGGGACGTGGACTAGCATACATTTAGTGTATGTTAGGATCCCGGGTAAGGGGATCGTCATGTTTGGAGTAGCATACATTTAATGTATGTTAGAATCCCGGGTAAGGGCATCCTCATGTTTTGACTAGCATACATTTAGTGTATGTTAGGATCTCGGGGAAGGGGATCACCTTGCATCGACTCCTACGAGGTGATGATGATACCAATGAAATTGGTATCGATAATGTGTTAAGTGGAAATAATCATGGTTGATCTTATAAAATCCTGAATAGAGGTTGATAATGGAAGAGGAAACGGTTTTTAGTAGTTGAATGAGAAAGAGTTTCCAATGAAAACCAGAAAGGAGAAGTGAAGAAAATATGAATGCATGTTTGTCTTTTTAAATTGTTGGATATTTGTGTTGTTATATTTATTGTGATATTCATGTTTCAATAATATGTATTTTGTTTCAGAATCATCGCATGTACGACAAGAGTATATCCTAGCTTATGTTCACTTTTTTTTAAGTCTAGGTTCTAGGGAGTATACCCTTGTATTTTGTAATATTACAACTTTTATACAACTTAATTTGTATAATCAATGTTTAAACTTGAATAGATAATCTTAACTCTGAATTTCATATGATTGTCTCCATGTATACATGTTTATCTCATTTATTTCTCTATAATGATATTTGTTATTCAATATATGTTATAAATATTATGGTTGTGATGACGATGATGTTTGTGGGATTGAGACCCAGGAAAATTGGGTTGTGATTGAGTTATGAGA
This sequence comes from Populus trichocarpa, assembly GCF_000002775.5. Classification (NCBI taxonomy): domain Eukaryota; kingdom Viridiplantae; phylum Streptophyta; class Magnoliopsida; order Malpighiales; family Salicaceae; genus Populus; species Populus trichocarpa. Next base: position 7,326,803 of record NC_037297.2, on the reverse strand, counting down.
TGTGAAATATTTGAAGTGTAAACAGATTAAATATCAATAACTTGGGACTGCAAAATTTAATATGAACACCTTGCACATATATATAAATTAATTACTTTGTGTATCAGTTGACATGAGATTGTTGCTTAATCCCGAATATGGGGATGTTACAGATAGAATATTCATGACCATAAACTCTAAGAAATTCTTCATAGTAGGTTAACATATAATAATTAATGAAACAATTTCTAACATTATAAAAATGTTATAATCTTATTCAAAAATAAATTCCAAATTAAATAGCAGTAATGAAATAATATCTTAAATATAAATTTAATTATTTTATTAAAATTAGTTTCAGTTAAAATCTAAAAAAATAATCATGAAAGGTTGTTTGAAAAGGGTGCTAGATAATATATAAAAAAAAATTGTATAATCTTATTTAAAAACAAATTCAAAACTAAATGGTATTTAATGGAATAACATCACAAATATAATTCAATTATTTTATCTCAATGAAATTGTAATTAAAATTTAAGAAAAAACTAAAGAAAGACTTTAAAAAAAGATCATAAACACCTAAGCTAGAGTGGGTCAGGTGTTGGCCCATATTTCTCTTCTTTTTTTTTTGTTAAATTGGGTAGGTGACATGTCATTTACCCAATTTGTTTTAAGAAAATTAAAGCAAACAAATATATGGTTCATTGGTAGAATTCTGAACACCTTAAGTGATTGGAAAGTTGAGGTCTGACTTTTAGGATCGAAAAAACTCATTTTCAATATTTTTTTTCACCTAAAAACATATAAAAAAAAAACATTCTAGATATGTCAATAAACTCGTTTCTAACTTCAAACCAGCTTTTAATTGTGTGAAAAATGAAAAATCAACCTGAATAAAAAAACATGGAGCCTCAATATACTTTTTTCCAACAAAATAAAGGGTAAAAAACACATTAATAAAACTCATTATCAAATAGAATTTATTGACACGAAAATCAACTTTTTTTTATTGTAGGAGGAAGTGGCCAATCAAATGCTTTCTTTCTCCTCCATTATTTATCAGCGACTTTATTTCTTCTTTTTTAAACTCAAGGATCTAAACATGAACAAAATGAAGTTTTGGACCAAAACTCAAAATAATAAAACTAAAGACCTTAAAAGAAGTCAATGAAAAATATGTGGACTAAATTGTATTTTTCCATGTTAATTTGTTGCACCACGCTGATTTTATTTGTTTCTATGTTTGATCCATATTTTTTTAATTGTATCTTTATGCTACAAATTAAAATTATATCTCATTAAATTGACCTCCAATCAAGTTATGAAAATCTTGTCAGAACCTTCAGCTTTTTCTCAAGCATTTGCAAAGTAAAAAACTACAAAACACAAAAAAAAAAAAAAAACACATGAAAGGATAAAATCAAAGTTTGATGATCAAATTAAAAAAAAACTTAATATTTGAAACTTATAGTGAATTGTGAGAACTCCAATAATGAACATATATAAAGTAAAAAACCACACAATTTAGTTTTATTAACAGTAAAAACACCACATAATTTTTTTTTTAATGATGATGATGTCGACAACAACGACGATGATGATAATAATGATAATAAAACATAATGTAACATGTACCACTAGTCGGTTGTCATGCATTACCGTGGATAACTTTTTGATATTTTTATTAAGCCATGTTTAATGGGTTAATGTTGTGACTTGTTGACCTAGACTTTAGATCAAGTCGGGTTCCAAAGTAAACTAGGTGGGGATTGACTTGGTGTGACCTGGTCGACCTAGTGGACCACCTACGACTTGGTCAACTCAACCAAAACTTAGTTTCACTTTTAAAGAAAAAAATTTAAAAATGACATCAATTAAATGTTCCTCTTAATGATCTACTTTTTTCAATTATATGTAAGTTTAAAAACACTTTAATGACACTCCTCTCGCTAAGAGGAACATATTGAAACCAAATTTTGTTTTTTTATTCTCAAAATTTGGCCAAATGACACTTCTCTTATGAAGGGGAACATATTAACACCAAATTTAGCCTTTTTTGTTCCAAGAATTTAGCCAACTAACCATTTTTTCTTTCCTCCACCATTTCCTAGCAACATTCTCTCTATTCACAAAGAATAGAGATGGTAACACAAAACAAATAAAGCGTTAGACTGAAATGTCAAAACCTTAATAGACAAGGACTAGAAATGAAGAAAGAAAAAAACTTTGGGACTAAAATTTCAAATCCACGCCTCATGAATAGTTTAAAAAAAAAAAGGATGCTGCTTTTTTTATTCAATGTGAAATTTGATCCCCTCAATTTCAATTTGTTTTAAGCAATAAAATTGAGATTTATTTTATCAAATCAAGTATTAACTCAATGTCAAGATGTTTTTTAACACCGCAAGAGCTCATAGCAAATTAATAAAAACAAATCATCATGTCTAAATTCTATTCAATACAATATGAAAGGACAAAATTAAAAAAACAAAACTCAGGTAACTAGAGTAGAAAATACTTGACGACTAAAAAGAAAGAAAGAAAGAAAACATTACTCTAAATGGCAGTTCTTTATGTGGGGAGTCACGATATTTTTTTTTTATCTTTTTTATTATTTGTAATGGAATTGAAGCTATAATTTTTACTAATGCAAGCGAGCGAGAGAGAATGGATTACAGGAGACCCAAAAGTGTCAAACACAACAAAATAGTACTAATATAAAGAAAGATATAGAAAAGGAAACACAAAAAGAAGAAGAAGAAGAAGCCAGGACCAAGTTTTTAGAGAGAGCGAAGATTCTTCAAAAAAAAATTTAACGTGGGTGTTCGGGTCAATTTGTGCGTATCTTGACTAATCTCACGGGCCCTGAAATTAACGATCATATAAGCCTCCAGTGACCATCATATTAACAACCACAGAGCTTGAACTTAAAACTATAAGATGAATAACCCTTTTGATCCTAAACTCTTATCATTAGATCACCTACTAGATAATTAAAAATAAAGATTGTTGTAATTATTGGTGCCAGAGCCGGAGCACAAGAGAACGAAATAGAGAAGAAAACCCTCAAAAACTTGAGAAGAAATGCTTATTTTATGCTACGGTGAACACTAAGGCCTGCTATTTTTCTTCTTGATTCTTAAAATTAAGTTTTTTTTTTAATCTCTATTTATTTGGTGATATGAAAATTTAAAATTATCTAAATGACACTCTTCGACCTTTTTATTCTTAGAAACTGGCCGGCTGATTCTTTTTCCTCTATTTTTCAACAACACTCTTAAGTATAGGGATTTAAATGTAAAATAAATGAAATACATGACTAAAATATCAAATCTTCAATAAAGGAATAAAAAAATGAAAGAAGGAAGAAACTTTGAGGATTAAAATTTCAAAATCTGCTCATCATGGATGGTTAAAAAAGAAAAAAAATGATGTTTTTTTATTTTAGTATTAAATTTAATTTGTTTTAAATAATAAAATTAAAATCCATATTGCCAAATTAAATATTAACTTAAAGGTGAGGATTTTTTTTTTACATCTCATGAGCTCTAAAAACTAAATTTCAGTGAAATAAAATTAAAAGAAAAATTAAAGTAAAAAATGTTTAGAGAATTAAAAGGTCCTTGAAAATTTAGTAATAATTTTTTTTTAAATACATTAAAGTAATATTTTTTTTAAAAAAATTATTTTTAATATCAATATATTAAAATAATTTTAAAAAATAAAATAAATATTAATTTAAAATAAAAAATTATTTTTTAAAAAATACTTAAAAAAAAAAGAACATCACAAAAAAAAAAAACACTTTCTAATCGACAGTGCTGTATGCAGGGAGTCGCAAATTTTTTTCTCCTCTTTTGGATTTCTTTCTTATCTAATTGTAAAAAGGAATTTAGTGTAATGTAGCTGTCATTTGTAATAGCCCAAGCGAGCGAGCAGAGAGAATGCTAGTGCCAGAGCGCAAGAGAGAGTGAGAGAAGGTTGTTGCTGGTGCCAGTGCCAGAGCGCAAGAGAAAGAAATAAATAAGAAAACCCTCTAACCTTAGAAAGAAATGCTTATTTTCTGCTACGGTGAACAGTAAAGCCTGTTATTTTTCTTCTTGACTCTCTGGATGCACAAATGGAAATCATAAAGTTTGCATTTTGTGACAATTTATTGCGAAATCAGTCTTCTTAAACTTGCTCTAGTGTTTCGCATCTCAAGCTTGACTTACTTTGCTGGATCTGTGTACAAGAAGCTGAGAATTAGGGTTTTTTTTGCAAGGGTTTAGGGTTTTTGTTAAGTCACTTCTAGGTATTTTATAGTTCATCAGACTGATGAGTATTTAGGGCTTTATAGTGAGACTTGCATTGGCTATATTGGGAAATTTGGGTGCCTTTGAGTATAATATTCAATCGCTGCACTGGAGCGTTTAGGGGTATCGGGGACTATGTCTTCCTTAAGCAGGGAACTGGTGTTTCTGATCTTGCAGTTCTTGGACGAGGAGAAGTTCAAGGAAACTGTTCATAAGTAAGTCTTTTCTTGTTTTGGGTGTTTCGTTTCATCTCAATGCTATGTTTGGATGCTGAGAAAACATGGGTAGACTATAAAAATCAAAAGTCCATGCTTGTTAAATGGATATCGTAAAAACAAATAAATCTTCATCATATTTTTGTCTTTGGCTTAGATGAAGGCAGGGTTTGGTTTTCCTGGTTCTAAATTTTATTAGAAAATTGCATTAATTTTGACTTCATGAAGCCACATAAATATTTTTACACTGCTTACCACTATGTACCATCATTCTGTTTCCTGACTTCTCAGCTAGGAATGGTGATAATGAACATGAACTTGAATAGAATGCTAATGTTCTGTTTTTGTTTTGTGTGTTGTCATCAAATGCTGATTTTAAGGTTAGAGCAAGAGTCTGGTTTTTTCTTCAATATGAAACATTTTGAGGATCAAGTTCAGGCTGGTGAATGGGATGAGATTGAGCGATATTTATGTGGATTCACGAAGGTTGAAGATAACCGTTACTCTATGAAGATATTCTTCGAAATAAGAAAGCAGAAATATTTGGAGGCTCTTGATAGGTGAGTTTTGAATATTTGCCCCCTTAATTCTCTTGTTTGTGCGCTTCATTTTAATCAGAAATACTTACCAGCCACTTGATAGAAAATAAAAGGAGAATGCTGACATCTGTCAATGGGGTTATAATTTAGTGATTTGGTTTGTTTTGGGGTTATGAACTCTGAAGTTTGCTTATATTTTGTCATGCCTGTTTTGACTATTTTAATATTTCCTGCCATCAGACAGGATCGGGCAAAGGCTGTTGAGATTCTTGTTAAGGACCTGAAGGTTTTTGCATCCTTCAATGAAGAACTTTTCAAGGAAATAACTCAGTTGCTTACACTTGATAATTTCAGGTAGCTGCTCTTGCATCTTTTTCATGTTAGTTGTGATGTTCTACCATCAACATTTGTTTTCTGGACTATCAGGCAAAATGAGCAGCTTTCGAAATACGGGGACACAAAATCAGCTCGAAATATCATGCTTGTCGAACTTAAAAAGCTGATTGAAGCAAACCCGCTGTTTCGAGACAAGCTTACTTTCCCACCCTTCAAAAGTTCGCGACTTAGAACGTTAATAAACCAGAGGTTATCCTTGCATATTCTTTTATAAGCTTACATGGAAAAGGCAAATTTTGTTATCTGATTTGTATTATGTAGATAACTTGCATATTGGTATGCCTTTACAGTTTCTGAGTGGCATGTATAAGATTCTTACTTTTGCTCTTAGAGCTCTTCGTCATGAAGTTGTTTTTCAAAGGCTTATTTTTCTTTTGGAACTTTCAGTCTTAATTGGCAGCATCAACTTTGTAAGAATCCTCGTTCAAACCCTGACATCAAAACTCTATTTATTGATCATTCTTGCACTCCTACAACTGCTAATGGGGCTCATCCACCTCCTCCCTCGAACACCCCCCTTGTGGGACCGATTCCTAAGGCTGGGGCATTCCCCCCTATTGGAGCCCATGGCGTAAGTTCTTTCTTGCATCTGCTCTTCCCTAAGTGACACTTGTGGGCTTTCATATAATCCTTGCAATTACTTGCACCATGCAGCCTTTTCAACCTGTTGTTTCCCCAACTCCGGGTGCTATTGCTGGTTGGATGTCGGCCAATAATCCTTCTTTACCACACCCTGCTGTGGCAGCGGGCCCCCCTACTCTTGTGCAGCCTTCTAGTGCAGGTGAAGCTATTAATACTCATGTAGTTTGTGGTGCTCTTACCTTTTTCTAGCTTGGTAAAACTATATAATCATTCATGGATTTGCACAGCTGCCTTCTTGAAACACCCAAGGACTCCCACAGGAATGACAGGAATGAATTATCAGTCAGCTGATTCAGAACACTTGATGAAGCGGATGCGCCCTGGCCAATCTGAAGAGGTGTAGACAGATGAAATTTCTTTTTTTTTTCTTTTCTTCCTCAAGTTCAATTTTCATGCTTGGTTGATGTTAAAGTACAAGTGGCCTTCATTTTGTTACTATAATAATTATCTGGTTTCGTATTGCAGGTTTCCTTTTCTGGTATAGCACATACTCCCAATATCTATTCCCAAGATGACCTTCCCAAAACTGTTGTACGGACCCTTAACCAAGGATCCAATGTCATGAGCATGGACTTTCATCCACAGCATCAAACCATCCTGCTAGGTTAATATTTGAGCATATGTTACAAGTTTACAAAAAAGAAGAAGAAAGGTTTAAGTTTCATTTGATAGGATTGGTGTGTTGACAGACCTTTTGAATTATATTTTTTAGTTGGGACAAATGTTGGTGACATTAGCCTTTGGGAAGTTGGCTCCCGGGAAAGGTTGGCACATAAACCTTTCAAAGTTTGGGATCTCTCTGCTTCTTCAATGCCACTGCAGGTAGTTTGAGTTTCAACTTCATTGGAGATATTAATAGATCTAATTTTTAATTTATCTGTCTTTTGGTTGATGTCAACACCCATAAATCCTCTAATCTTTAAAAGTTTAGTGACAATGTGCGCCTTTTGGTATTGCTCTTTGGTGACCTTGTTGCTTGGCAGGAGAATTAATTATAATTGGGAATTGGAGTTTTAACTGATTGTTCTTCGTTTTCCTTTTCTTTCGGACTGATCCTTCTTTCTAATGGTTTGTTCATGCTAACAGACAGCATTGTTGAATGATGCTGCAATATCTGTAAATCGATGTGTGTGGGGGCCAGATGGACTAATGCTTGGTTTGTATTTAAATTTGACTACTTCCTGAGTATGATTTATTTTATTGTCATCTTTGTATGTCATTGTTTGCATTGTTTAAGTGATTGTTTCTTTGTATAGGTGTTGCATTTTCGAAACATATAGTGCAAATATATACTTACAATCCAACTGGAGAACCGAGGCAGCATTTAGAGGTAAGTTCAGTAATCCTGGATGCTATATCATGCTGGATATTATATCATGTGACTGCCTGATTTTATCTTTTAGATTGATGCCCATGTCGGTGGTGTGAATGATATTGCATTTGCTCATCCCAACAAACAACTATGCATTGTCACATGCGGTGATGACAAGATGATTAAGGTATCAATTATCAGAGGCTAATTAGTTTCCTTTCACTAGGAAGAATGGTTTCTTTATGGTAGCCTCCTGCATGACAGGTTTGGGATGCTGGAGCAGGAGGCAGACAATATATATTTGAAGGCCATGAAGCGCCTGTGTATTCGTTGTGTCCCCATTACAAAGAAAATATCCAGGTAAAACTCCTTTTTGAAGCTGGGTATTGGGTTCTCACTAACAATTTAGTGTCATCCATGCTGTATGTTGTTAGCAGAGTGATGTCAAATTATCAGTACAAATTTAAAACATGTTTGGAGGTTTTTATCATTTTGGTCACCTTTTAATCCATCTCACTTGGTATATATTTGCAGTTTATTTTTTCAACAGCAATTGATGGGAAGATTAAAGCTTGGCTATATGATTCTTTGGGATCTAGAGTGGACTATGATGCTCCTGGACTTTGGTGCACCATGATGGCATATAGTGCAGATGGGACTAGGTAAAACATGTCATAAAGATGGTTTACTTTTTGCTTTTGCCCTTTGTTTTCTGTATTACCAGTGTGCTTAATTTATGTCCACTCACAAGGATACTAGTAATTTTAACACATGCATTATTCAAGTTAAAATAAGCTTTCATTGATTTATAAGAAAATAAAAAGATTAATTTTCACACTAGCTTATATATATATATATATATATATATATATATATATATGTAATATTCCTAATGTTGGTAGATAAATATATGTACCACCATTAGAAACATGATAATGCTATTTTTTTTATTCAAAGGATTTTTAAACAATATGAATTGTTTTCTTGATTAATATTTCTGTCCTTTTTTATACAGAAATAGTTTAGAGATCAGATATTTTGCTGTTTTGGCAAAATTTGCAGTTTTGCTCAGATTTTGAATCATAAATTAATTATCTAATTTATATACTAAAAATGTGAAGAAATATGAAGAAAATTCCATGACATGTTGTTGTTGTTGTTGTTATCATCATTATTATTTATGTTATTCTTACATATTTTTTTAAACCTTCTTTATTGAATATGGAATAAACAATATGGAATTATCTATTAGAGACCAAAGAATTCTTCATATTATGGGAAAGAAAAGACTTAAATGAAGGTCACAAAGAGAACAAAACGTGGTAAAAGGGGAAGTAACCGCCCTTTTCCTTGTGCATGTTTGAGAGTGTGGTAGATGTTATTTTTCAAAGTGTTTTTTGTTTGGAAATGCATCAAAATAAAGTTCTATTTTATTTTATTTTTTAAAATTCATTTTTGACATCAACATATCAAAACGATCTAGAAACACAAAAAAAAAATTAATTTGAAGCTAAGTTTTTTTTTTTTCAAAAATACGGCTGGACCGCAGTGCCAAACATCACCTTAAACAGCAGGAACAATTTTTCTCCTTTGTTTTGAAACTAATGTTTATGGAAAGTAGAGTAATTTTATCATTAATCTTGGCCTTGTTTCAGTTGAAAGGTTGAATTAATCAATGTAATATAAAATAGGTAGTTTAGTCTATAATCAAATGTTTCAATAGAGTTCCTGCTCTCTCGCGCGCGCGCGCGCGCGCGCGCACACACACAAAGTTATGAATATCCTATGGCATTTAGTAGTGCATGAAACATGTTTATTGTTACTTAGCTAAATTGGCCAGTTTAGATACTCTTGATTAATAAGAGCAGTGGCTGAAAATTATATAACTCTAGAAATCTCCTTTCTCCAAAGATTTGTATCTGAGGAGAGAAAAGAAACTCCATGGAGAGCACACATTGATTTAGGGGTGGGATTCTATGAGCTATATATGGTTAATATACATTGCTCCAAGCCAATTTTAAATTGGAAAAGATGTTGCATAGCCTTAAGAGTCTTTCAATGTATAACTTGTTCCCAAAGATGGAAAGGGAGCTCCTACCTCCCTAGGGTTACATTTACTCTAGCACTGTCAATACCCACACTTAAAACATCCTGTGTAGACTAAACTATTGATCTATCGAGACCATCAAGTCAGTCTCCTCCAATGAGGCACAAATGCTTTAGATATATTGTCCATATCTATATTGAGCTCATATGTAATAACTATATTTGCCTGATAAAATATCATTGCCTTGTATACCTAATGAAATAATGAAAAGTAGTTGTACTCGATACATATTAGGTGTGTATGGATATGTTCCAAATGCATGAGGGTACATTTAGGATATGCCTCGGATTCGTGATACATTCTTGAGGCAATTTTCTTTCTTCTACCTATTTCATTGATTTATTTTCATTTGTTTGTTTTGTAAATGGTCTATTATGATATATATATATTTTAAATATTTCATGAGTTTAAAAGTTTATAATGGCGAGTTTTATTTTAAATACCTCATTTTGTTACTTTTGGATGAAAACAGCTTCTTTTTTTTTCATTTTTACATGATGAATTTGAAAACACTTCCAAACATATCACATTGGCTACCATTGGTATCCCTGTAAATATAAAAACAGGCATATAGCTTTAATAACTGGAATTCTATCTTGTATTACACCCATTTGACTTGACAAACACTTGAAGAGTCTAAAATACTCATGCCAGATAATGACACTCAGATTAAAAAAATGACATTATTGGGCGCTTCAAACCAATGGAAAGATCCAGGACATTCTAGAAAAAAAACCAACTGTAACCCCTGACATGCTCTTGTATCTGTTACTCGTATGAAATCCTAGCAACTTGGATTAATAATATTTCAAAGTTAGAGAAGTTGATTTTTCACTCCTATTTTTCTTGCCTATACATTTTGTCTATTGTAGTACATATACCATTTTTTTTTAGTTCCAAATCTAACCTAAATTACATCATGTCTTGTCAGAAATAAAAATTGCATTGCACAATGTTTCAAAACTATCTTGCCTTAGACATTTTATTCTATGTTATGGATTCTGTAGTCATTTTTTTTTTTTGTATTCCATGTGTCCGTGATGTTTAGGTTTCCTCTAACCTCCTTTGTTTTAGCTCAAGTAGTTTTTCAGTAGACTATTTTTGGGAGAGATTACTGTCCTGGGCTTGACATAAACCCTGCTTTGGGCACTATCTTTTCCTTCAATGCCCACTTGTATTATCCCTTACAAGGTGTGAATACATGAATATAAGCATTCAAAATGGTATGGGTGATGTATTGCTGTTCCATTTTTGCAGGCTCTTCTCTTGTGGAACAAGTAAAGAAGGTGAATCTCACCTAGTTGAGTGGAATGAGAGTGAAGGATCTATCAAACGAACATATTTGGGTTTCAGGAAGCGTTCTTTAGATGTTGTTCAGTTTGACACAACAAGGAGCCACTTCTTAGCTGCTGGTGATGAGTTTCAAATTAAGTTTTGGGATATGGATAATACAAACATGTTGACAGCTGTTGATGCAGATGGGGGGTTGCCTGTTAGTATTAGTCTGCATTCCTTTTCTAATTGTTTTAGGGGTATAAATGTAAGGTTTTGCAGTTCATTGTTAGTTTTCTTTGCAGGCTAGTCCTAGACTGAGATTTAACAAGGAAGGTTCATTGTTGGCAGTCACAACTAGTGACAATGGTATTAAAATTCTAGCCAGTAGTGATGGATTGCGCTTGATAAGGATGTTGGAGAGCAGGGCTATTGATAAAAGTCGAAGCCCGTCAGAACCAATCAACTCTAAGGTAGTTATACGTTTTGGTTTGATCTATTTATTTTTACCCTGTGTAAGGTCTGTACAATATGCTGTGTTGAGGTAAGAAATAAGATTGTTATCATAAAAAGAGAAGTTACTAAGAGAATCCTTGACTTGTTCACATGCAAGGAGAACCTGCTTAAAGACATCAGGTTAAAAAAACTACCCTTTGTAAAGGCCAAGGCATTAATATTTCTTTAGTGAGCAGAAGTTTGGTCAGCAGGGTGAAATTAGTGAGGTTGTCATGTGCATGAACTTGTATAGATCTGTTTGGTGCTTTTACCAGTGGACCTTAGATTCCCTTATACCAGAGTATCATGAATTTTCTTTTAAATAGGGCAGGCTCCATTTGATTTTGATGAAATGTTGTTATCAATTAATTCTAAGTGTTCCACATTTATCAATATTAAGTGTTCAATATCTCGATGCATCCGACACATTTTCTTTTTACACCGTTTCGTTCAATTCTTGCAATTTGTTTCCAGAGAAAAGATTCAAAGCTCAAGTGCTAGATGCTAAAGTAAAATTGGATTAGCGAACCTAATAACTTAGATACAAATGACTGTTTGATAATGGTATAGTTCTTCAAAGGTGATGGATCATTTGTGCTTTGATCTTGTGTTGGAAGAATGGTAGCTTAAAGGAAAGGACACTTTTCTAAAAGTGCTTTAAAATAAAATAAGATTGCAGCAGGAAATGTTATGTTCCTGATAACTTGTTAAATCAGAGCCTGGGGATCAAGAAAACCATGATATTAGTTCAATAATGTGTTTACTGGTTGAAGGGAAGGAGAATTTCATGCTTAAATTTCAGTGTTATGACGCTTAACAAAGGAAAACCTTATAAATATGATGCCTTCTGGTGATCATAGAGTTTTCAAATGATAGCATCCCTTGCTAAGTCCTAATTTTCTGTTTTGACAGAGGATGGTGGCTTATTATTATTATTTTGAGAAATGGCTTTTGGAGTTGAAAACCACAGCATGCCCGTGTATTGTTTTTGTTCTATACTCCTATATCATTGCATTGGATACTTACTTTGCCAGGTGGCATGTTTGCGGTGCTAATGAGGTTTCTTATACCTTTTATTGTAGCCACTGATTGTTAACGCACTAGGCTCTGTGGCAAATGTTTCTTCTGGCCTCGCATCATCACTGGAACGCTCAGATAGAATCCAGCCTGCAGTTTCTATTGGCAATCTTGTAAGTTAAGCAATTTTCAGTTCCATGCTGTTAGTGCTACCTGGTCTCTAATTTTATTTTGTTTAACATGACAGGGTACCATGGACAACAGTAGGCTTGTTGATGTTAAACCAAGGATTTCAGATGATACAGACAAATTGAAAAGCTGGAAGAGTGATATTGTAGATTCATCTCAGCTAAAAGCTTTGCGGTTGCCTGACTCCATAGTAGCTGGCAAGGTAGGTAGTTAAACAATATGATTGATAACTTATTTCTTACTGCAAACTAGTTTTAAATTGGGAAAAGATGTTCACACACAATCACACACATTTATGTATACCTATGTATGCATGCATGTATCATGGCATTTTGTTTTTCTTCCATGTGCAACTTTGCCAGTTGTAGCAGATATTTTTAATTACATGGGTTCTTAGATTCTTTTGGCTTATCATTCTGGACTTCTGCCTCTTATTTGTATGGTTTAGTGTGTGTGGTCGGCATCGTGTTTGCTTTATCATTGAAGCTGTTATTCCCATATTGCTTTCAGAATTATATGGTTTTTGGACTGCTATTTTGCATGGTATTGCTGCTTCCTGTTTAGCTTGAGTACATTGGCTGTGGTGCAACTCCACTGCATAAATATTTCCTATTTGAGAGAAACATCACCGGTAATTCATCTGCGAAGGAGAGGATTGCTGCAAAATCAGGGAGCTCGTGAAATTTGCTTCTATATGAAGTGGGTAGGGGTGGCTAGGGTAGCATATAATTTTCAGTCTAAAAAAAATTGAAAGAATAATAGCTAGTACCCTGTAGAACATGCAATATTTTTACAATTGATCAATGAAGAACTGTAGGTATGTTTCAAAAATAGCTGTTTATTTTTCATCTCTATTTTAGAAATATTTATCCATATTAAACTAATACAACATGTTTAATACCATTAGTTTTCCAAAATATGGAACCAGAGCCTTTTAAGTAAAGGACAGGGAGATTAAGAAACAGAACTCAACTGTTGTTTTCTAAAGCGTGGAATTTGGAAAACAACTTAAGTAGTTTTCTGGTTTACTAGCAAATGGGGGAGGGAAAAAAATAGAGAAAACTTGCATTTTGAAGAAAATAGTTTTACTTTTGAAAAGTAAACTCCTTTCTACAGTTTTTCTGTTTTCTTGAAACTATTAATAGAAGTGGATCATTTCTCACAACAGAATCCCAAATCTTTTTCCAGCAATATGATTTTTGGCTCTACATTACGCACGAAAAATGAACTTCTCTATTTGGTGGTGGGAAGGCATTCTTCCTCCTAAACCAAATTTTTTATGTTTTCCAAAGTTGGTGCTGAGAACTGTACTTTCTTGAAGAGAGTGTTAACTCTTTAAATGCAAATCCTTTTTATATTCTAAAATGAAAGAATAAATAAATAATGCAGTTGAAGTACAGGAACAATGTGAGTGTATTATATGTTAATACCTCCTGATGTCATTGTAAACAATTGACTTATTCTTGAGGGAAACTAAATTCGATGCAGGCAGAAATTTGGAGGAGAAGAAAGGACGTAGGAGAGAAGAAAAGCTGCAGCTACTAGAACTGTAGACATGAAAAATTCTTTTCTCAATTCTCAATTTGTTGCTCTAACAATAGGACAGGTGCTCTAATATAAAACCAAAAAGACAACTGATAAAGCTGCAGCTACTAGAACTGTAGACATGAAAAATAATGCAGTTGAAATTTGGTTGCCAATGTTTCTTTTTTTGGTATAGGCATGCACATTTGCCTGAGTTCATGCACAAGCAATATATTGTTGTGCATGATTATTTAAAGCTGATTAGCTGAATGCAATAGAGAAATTGGATTAACAACTTTGGAAGGGTCAAAATAGAAGACTGGGAGTTGGTATTTGTGTTCCAAACAATTGGTTACTTCTTGTTAAGCATTCTTGCCATGTTTGGAGAGATTTTCTTTCCAATAAATAAGAGCAATATTGAATAAATTTCTTAACCTTGTGATTCCATCTATTGCTTGCTTTGTTTTTGGTAAATGGTAATGGTGATCTATACAATATGCGTTGACCCCTTCCCGTTGTCAAAATCCTCCTCTAGCAAGCTGAACCTGTTACCCTCTTACTTACTACTAGAGGAGAAGCAGAGCACTTGTGTTGCAAATGGTGGTGGTATTTTTGGGTCAAACCAATATAGTCAGCTGATAGTTAGTAGTCAGAGGGAGTGGGAGTGGGAGATGGGGACACAATATACGCAACACTCATGCCTAATTGTGCATGTTTTGTGATGCATTGTAATAAGCTTTCCTTATATTTGTAACTAATTTGGACATTCATGTGAGCGCACATGGCTACTACTCTCCAAGTTCCCTCAATTCTCCCTAGCAAACTTTTTCTGCAAAGATAAGGTTCCCATAGCATTAAAAGCTTGTTTTGGTTGTCAATCATTAAAAAAAATTAATACTGACAACATGTTTCAGATAAGAAGACCCTCCCAAAGCATTGTCTCCTGAAGTGTTTTCTATGGGTGCCAGTAGTGGTGAAACTCCCAATCACTTATTTTTGCATTGCCTAGTAACTTGGATTGTGGTGTAACCTTTTCTGTGTTCGGAGAAACTTGGTCTGTCCTTTTAGTTTGGAGGAATTTCTTTGATATGTTTTTGGGTTTTAAGAAGTGGTAGCAAATTTTTATGGCAATGTGCCAAATTTTCTGTAATTTAGTGCGTCTGGAACAATTGAAACTCTATAATTTTCCATGATGAATGATTGTATTTTCATTTGATATGGGATAGGCTGATTTTCCTAGCTTCACTTTAGTGCTCCGCCTCAGATGTTTCAGAGGTGTCTCGTTCACAGATGTGCAGACTTGAAAGGAATATTGTTCAGTTTCATTCTTTTTTTACTGCTTTTTGATTAGGATATCTCATACTTCTATTGCACATTTCTGTTTCTTCCTATCAATGAAGTTTTTTTCCTATTACATGGGTATACATGATGTTATGCTTTATATAGCTGTCTCTTGCTGTAATAATCGAGGATAACAGGTCAGTAATTCCAGGTTGTGCGGCTGATTTATACTAACTCAGGGCTGGCTCTATTGGCCCTTGCCTCTAATGCTGTCCACAAGCTGTGGAAATGGCAGCGCAGTGAAAGAAATCTGACAGGAAAGGTCTGGCTCATGTCTTTAAATGGTGAAATCTCTGCCTCTTTTGACTGTTTTTTGTGTTTCATTTTCGGCGTGAAATCTTGTAGGCTACTGCATCAAATGCACCACAGTTGTGGCAGCCTCCTAGTGGAACTCCCATGACTAATGATATAAATGAGAGCAAACCAGCTGAAGAATCTGCTGCATGCATTGCACTATCCAAAAATGATTCTTATGTCATGTCTGCCTCTGGTGGGAAGGTCTCTTTGTTCAACATGATGACATTCAAGGTCTATTGTTACAGCACTTAATTGATTTCTGATTTAAAGTTTATTATATTTGTTTCTATTTTTAATTTTTAATTTGGCACTTTGGTTTGGCATGACTTAATAAAACTCTTGAGCTTTCTTCTTAGGTCATGACAACATTTATGTCCCCACCTCCTGCAGCCACTTTTTTAGCATTCCATCCTCAAGATAATAACATTATTGCAATTGGCATGGAGGATTCTACTGTGCAAATATATAATGTCAGAGTTGATGAGGTGATCTCTATGTGCGTGCATCCATGTGTGTGTGGGTGCGCTGGTCTTTTGATTTTGCTAATGCTTGCTCATTCTTTCAGCCTAACTAGCTTCCTTGTGATTTGGAAGTTCTGAGAAAAAATTGGACACAATTATCTATGCTTATGAAAAGATTCCTTAAAAATAAAACTATCACATACTACTACCAAATGATTGTAGATTCTGCCTTTTGGATTATTTATATTTTTTTGATTTGATTCCTGTCACCTCACATTGATAGTAAATCAAACAAAGCTCCATAACACGATAATGAGGAATTCTGTTCTGTTCTTGAATTCTGGAAATTAAGAACATGTGATATGTACTGTTGAAGTTATTGCAGTATCTACCCCTTATCGATCTTAAGGTTTTCCTTAAGGCATCTAGTTATGGGTGCGAAGTTGACTTTTGAAATTGACTGCAGGTCAAAACTAAACTCAAGGGCCACCAGAATCGAATAACAGGACTTGCTTTTTCACAGAGTTTAAATGTGCTGGTGTCTTCTGGGGCTGATGCACAGGTCAGTGATTAATAGGATCATTTGAATAACGTTGCTATCTTTATGGGTTGGGTTATTTGATGTTATCCTGAGGAGAGTCTGTGAAAGCTTATGCTTGAAGCAGGAAAAATTGGATAGTTTGTCCTATGGAACTCACTCTCCCATTCTGCTAAGTATGTTAACATGTCTGATAAATAACCTTGAAAGATCTCAAGCCTGTTGCTCTTTCCTTGTCCATAAACTCTGTAAAGCTTTTGGTTTTTCTTCCTTGAACTTTCCAACTTGCTTTAAGTTATAAGTTTCCTCTTTGAAGTTTCGTTATTGAGTTTTCTTTTTCTCTCAAATCAATGTTGCATCTCTTAAAAAAAATCCTTTTTCACTGAACTTTACAAATACAGGGCCTTATATCTAGAATATCAGATGTTAAGAGAGTTTTTTTAAGGTCCTTACGCTGCCATTTACACAAAAACATGGTGTGTTGTATGATGCCTTCATGGCCTGACACTTGAAGAATGTCAAGTCGGATCACTTAATGCACCGGCAATGTGCTACTTTGTCCTTTTGCAGCTTTGCAATTCACTTTCTTTGTGATGTTTTTAGGAGGTCCTCATTGGATTATACCCCCCACTGCCCTAACTTACTTGGTCCTTTATTTTTCCCTACTTTTCCATCGTCACAACATTATTGATGTTCTTTCTGATAATTCAGAATGGTCCTGAAATGGACCTTGCAAAAACTTTTATGGAAAGTTTTCATGGCGATCACATTATTCATTGTTCGCTATTTCACAAACCAATGCAACTGTTAGATAAATTATAATTTACTGGCACTGGTTCCATAGAAGTATTGGATGTATATGGCAGATGCTCACTCTAAACTGGAATATGGATTCATAAAGTCATCTCATATTGATTTTAAGCCATTTTGCACTTTTCTTGTCAATAGAAGTTCTTATTGAAGCTTTTCCATGTGATGTATTATGTATCAATACTGCCTTTGATGGGTTGAGTTGCAGTTGTGTGTCTGGAGCATTGATGGATGGGAGAAAAAGAAAATGAGGTTCATTCAAGCACCACCTAGTCGTCAATCCCCTTTGGTAGGCGAAACTAGAGTCCAATTTCATAATGACCAAGCACATCTGTTGGTTGTCCATGAAAGCCAAATTGCCATCTATGACAGCAAACTTGAATGTTCGCGCTCAGTAAGTTTTCCATCATATATCTTTTATCACCAAAGTATTTTTTTTTAATGAACAAAACCCAATCTGAAGTTGGATCATTGGTCAAATGAGAAAAGAAGGCAAGACAGGAATAAGCACCACCACTTTAGAAACCTAGTTGCCTTTGATAGTCCATAAATAGCTATCTAAGGAAATTCTGTCAGTACCCTATTTATAAAATCAGGTGGTTTGTTTATTTTATTATTCGTATCAACTTCTACCATCAACTGTAGTCTCAAGGTTAGGGGACAATTTCAAATACATATTAAACTAAGTAAAAAAAAAAAAAGCCCTACCACCCTTCTCCCCTCAACCCTCTGAAAAACAAAAAAATGAACTTCATGTTTTAACCCTGGTCCCAGATATTGAACAAATTGCTGTACTTTTGTAAATTCATCACACAACCATATTCTTGATACTTGATACTTTATGGAAGTTAATTCAATTGTGTGCCAGCTATCCCACTAGTTAGTTAGAGCATGATCAGCATTTTCTTTTGATTTCTGTTAGCACTACGAATGTGTGTCAGACTTGTAAGGATACAAGGGTCTATTTAAAGTCCTTTAGTTGGTCATTTTCAAGTCAACTCATTGTATGCTATTTCTTGTTAATGAAGCTATTGCATTTTATTCTCTTGTGAGCATGTATTGTGTGAGCAATTGCATTTCAGCAACGAACAAAAAGGAATACTGGACATGGTAGATTAGATGTGAAGGAGGGATTACTTGTCAATATCTTTTATGGTCAGATTTAGAGAACCTGGATTTTGTGCGTTGTTTAATTAACTTTTTACAAGTGTCAATCTGATTTTGACTGCAAGTCCTGACTTTTAGTTTATGTCTGCGCAAGAATTGGACATTCATGTCAAAATTGCCAACTTTGGGGATAGACGTTCTTTATTATGTTCGCTATAGTCATGAACGAGACAAACATTGAGTCATTTACAGGTTTCTTAAAAGATTGGAAGTTGATAGTTTGCAGTAATGAATCTATTCTGTTATTCCGTAATCAGTACCCTTAAAAGGTGATGATCAAATACATGTAACATGGTTAGTCTTGCAGTTTATTATTGATGTCTCAATTATTTTTTCACTAATGTATGATCTTGTAGTGGTCTCCTAAAGACACCCTTGCGGCTCCCATTTCAAGTGCAATATATTCAAGTGATGGTTTCTTGGTTTATACGGGTTTTTGTGATGGTGCTGTTGGAGTTTTTGATGCGGACAGCTTAAGAATCAGATGCCGAATAGCACCTTCTGCTTATATACCTTCACACCCTGCAGGGTAAGCTGGATTTTTTGTTAATGGGAGCTTGGGCATTTCATTTCTTCTATTTTTTCATTACTATTTTTCTTTTTCTTTTTCATTAAGAGGGTGGGGGAGCACATGCGTTTAGGACCCATATTCTAATTGATGAATCTAATTTGCGGAAATAATAATTTAATCCTTCTTGTTCCAGTCCCTTGCCCATGTGATTGTTAATTTTTTCGAAACAACGCTAGTTTCTTAGAAAATGACCAAATTGCCTCTAGGTTTCTTTCAATTAGTGACCTAATTGGTGACAGCCTAGCTCCTTATTAACAGCTGCTTAATGGAGGGACTAAGTTGTAAATGGAAATAACAAAAATAGGGATGTGATGTTGGGCTTTTTAAACCAGAGGGACTAATTATTTTGACAAAAACCATTTGTTGCAGCAGCACTGCCTATCCTTTGGTTATAGCTGCTCATCCATCTGAGCCCAATCAGATTGCACTTGGTATGAGTGATGGTGCAGTACATGTGGTTGAGCCATCTGATGTGGAGATGAAGTGGGGTGGCCCATCCTCTCAAGATAACGGGACCCATCCGTCTAATACATCGAATCCTTCTCCAAGTGGTCACCTGTCAGAGCTCCCTTCCAGGTGATGGAGCATTGTTGGGCAGTTGTAACCACCAGGACGACGAATACTATGGAAAACTTGCTCGATTTTAGTAATTGTCATTTTTTTTTCCTTGCGTTAATAGTTTGTTTGCATTAATCAAGGTCTGATATTAATATTCATTATCCCTTTCTTCTATCTTCTACTGGGGCCATCTTGCTGTTTGAGGTTTGAAAGGAATTTGTATATTTTTGTCGTCCCTAAAATGATGC
This sequence comes from Populus trichocarpa, assembly GCF_000002775.5. Taxonomy (NCBI): domain Eukaryota; kingdom Viridiplantae; phylum Streptophyta; class Magnoliopsida; order Malpighiales; family Salicaceae; genus Populus; species Populus trichocarpa. Next base: position 7,306,830 of record NC_037297.2, on the reverse strand, counting down.
AAGACAAGAGGCTTTGCCCCCGCGGCTCTGGAGGTTTTACAATAGGTATGTACGTTCCCCCTTTAATGAATTGTGTTTGGAAGGATGCAAAATTAATCAGTTTTTAATTTGTTCTGTTACCTGCCGTTGTGGTGTTTAACACCGATCTGAACAGGGTGGTTAAGACAGAAATAATAAAGAGTATTTAACGAGGAATGGTGGTGATGAAAATGAATATAATGAAGACTACAGTGATGACAGTTTGATAATTCAATATAGTCTCGAGGGGATTTACTAAAATGGAGATGTTGATTCCATGATCAGCCAAGATGAAGGCATTGAGTTGTATACCTTTGAACAAGTGAGTTGTTGACAAGTTTATTATAGAAGGGAAGGGAGGAGTAGCACCTCATTTTCAATTGTCAGAGTCTTAGTCAGTTCTTCCCGTTAAAGGGCCCTGACGATAAGCTTTGCTTTTGGACAATAGCTTTTAAAAGATTGTGGCTTGCATGCTAGAAAGGTTTGTCGAGAAGTAGTAGAATGTACGAGACTGTCTTCGATGTTCAAAGTAAGTTAAGAGCTAGCTAATGTTGGTGCTCCTTCGATGAATGAAACTCTAGCGAAAGCAAATTTCGAAGATAACTTGGTTGATGATTCATGCTACTGAACAAGCAGATAGTTGGGAAGCACAGTTCTTTGCACTTTCTTTGCAAAGGACGAGCAATATTTATGTGCTTAAATCAATAGACTCACTTTATTTCAAGAGTTTATATTTTATTGTGCCAGCTATATTACCCTCTTCCTACACTTTAAAATTATCGATTAATATTCTTCTTCTTTCTTTTTTCTAGTTTTCATATACAAAACCTTTCATGATATTTATTTTTGCTCGTCTAATTTCTCTCATTTATAAAATAGTTTTTAATTGCAACTTTTTTTTATATCATTATTTCAAGTCTTCAAATCAAATTTTGATAGTAAAAGTAAAAAAAAAAAAAGATACAATTCTTTATATTTGTAAATGTTGTTTTTAAAAATAAATATAGAGTTTAATGATAATTAGCATGGTGAGATGTTCTAAACCTTTTCTAAGAATTATAGTAACTAACAGGAGTAAATCATATGAAATGATGTATTGGCCCTCTCCCCCCCTTCCTTTCTCATGGTAAAAAACCAATCAACCCCTGCTCTTTCTTATATATCTCCCACCGACAGTTCATCAAGACTGTCCTCAACCACAAAGCAGCCGCCAACAGCACTTCCAACTGTCCTCAACCATGATTTTTGAACCCGCATATATTCTAGCTTTATGGTTTTTGAAGCAAAAAAAAAAAATAACGCAGGCGAATCAAACTAGTTTGGTTTGAACTAATTTCTGGTTTGGGATGGGTAAAATTTTTAAAAAATTAGAAAACCTGGTTTGGTTAGAATTTTTTGTCCGGACCGAATCGGGTTTGGAACACCCCTAATTAATGCAAATAATTGGCCAGATTATACTTTTGCAAAAGAAATTCTGAGATTTAAGAACATTACAGTAATTGGCACAAAGAGAAATTTAAAAGAAAGATTGCTATAATCTCAACTAATACCATAAGAAATATGAAGAAATATCACTATGGATTTTATAATAAGTTAGGGGAGAAGGATACAATCATGGTTATAGCTGAGGGATTCACCAAGTAAGGATACTTTATAACTCTATCACAACCATTTATAGTTTAGGAGATGGATCAAAGTATTCATGGATTATTTTTACAAATTTTATAGTTTGCCGGTGACTATTATAAGACAAGGTTTTCATGGATATACCTTGAATGGATATCCTCCACCTGGCTGGCAATTGACCACACAGGAAACTACAACAGCAGTGGCGATAGTAGAAGAGGTGATTCGGAGGAGGAGGGCTAACATGGATTAGGTGTTGCAGAAACAATTGGAAATGGCCAGACATAAACTGAAGCAGATGGCAGGCAATGGAATAACAAAAGGGAGAAGGATTCATTTGTAGCTAGTTAGATGATTAGTAGTTGAAGGAGAAGGATTCATTTGTAGCTAGTTAGATGATTAGTAGTTGAAGGAGAAAGATTCATTTGTAACAGAGATGTGTAAGAAATCCATTTAAATCACTTGGTTTTGCTAGGAGGATCTTAGCACTGTTTAGCTGTAATTTTATTTCCTTCCAATTTAAGCGAATTGGCTCTCATCTTTTCGAGGAAAATAGCCAAAGCACGAGCCATGCCTCTCAGCTCATCTAATGACCTTCAAAATGAAACCATAGATTCAAAAGCAGAGTGATCTGATCCGTAGCAAGTTTCTCTATGCCTTTCAAAAAGATAAATTGAAAGTATAGCGTTATATAGAAGAAAATATGTACACATCTATCTGAATTCCAAGCTAGCTTCTATCATCTGTGATAATTTCTAATCTTCTTCTTTTGTGCCTAAAGCCTCCATTCCAGGACACCAGTGCCCAGGAAAAGCTGCCACTAATGATACCAGAACCACAACGTTGCCACGACTGATCAGTATATAAAAGCTCTTCTTTTACACCACACCATCTAATTGAAGAGACAAGATCCTCACATTGCCATTTCTGACAACGTACAGAGCAAAGTAGCGATTGATAACAATACACATGTTATCTATGAAGGTTGCCTATCCCTATCCATGTTCAAGACCACCACTTTGATAGCTGTTTTTGATGGAGGTCTATTGATCTTCTCAAGTAACCTACTGAAAACTAATTTGACAGGTATGCAAGCAACCGTAGTTGGCGCAGATGTCTCAGGTTTGATAAGCCCATCCATTTGACCATTGCTCGTATCGTGCATTGGCTTAGAAACAGAATTCTGCTTGATACCAATTGATGACAGGGTTCTCGTTTTTTGATTAGATGGTAAGCTTACTTTCTTTGGCAGTTTTCTCGGGAGCTTCTTGTCTGCTGAAGACCGGGAAATGTGGGGAAGACTCTTCCTCACCAGGTTTGCCTTGTAACTGAAACTGCCTGCACTTGATTTCCTAAACGGAACTGTTCTTTCTTGATCCATAAATGGAATATCCTCAGCACCAGCATCAACTCCCAACACTGATGATAAATGGGGGCGAGGTACCCTAGAATTGGTCCTTCTTGCAGTCCGCCATGCTGGTGGAAGTGAAGTGCTTTCATCATGGTCAACTGCTTCATTGCTATAATAATCATTCAGAGGGAAATAAGTTTCAGATGAACCATCTTCCACAGCTTCAATTAAGATCGGATGTCCTATTATTGCCTTCCCATCAAACTTGCTGATAAGGGAAACAATAGGAACACGATCTTTTTGGTAGCTTGATTTGACCTTTAAATCCACATCTATTAACATAGATCTTGCCCTTCCCCCAAAATGGTGATGGCCAGCAAATATTGGATTAGAGTGCTCCCCTCTGTCTTCCCAGTGTCTCCTAAAAGTATGTTGATCCTCCAAACCCATGCCTTCCCATTCTATCATATTACGACCAGTATTATTTTGATCTCTGGACGCCAACCTTGATGAATAAGAATAACCTCTGTTGCCAGGACAATTCGGTTTGGACCCAATATATTTTCTGCCCAAATTGGCATCATGAGAACCATATGCCCTTTGGCTAGAGATACTTCCTTTCATCCTGTAAAAGGTTCCATGAGAAGCTCCATTAGAACCTTTTCCATATTCCATGTTGACAGGCTTCTGTGTAAGATATCGAATGTTCCTTTTCCCCTTCAATTGCCATTTGGACACTGCTTCGTTCGCAAGAAAGAGGTCATCATGATAAAGGTTATCCATGTCATCAGAAGACATTGATCCATCAGACTCGTCACTGCATGTACTAGCATGTTGTGCTGGTGCATCAGGCTGTCCCAGAACATCCTGTTCAGCTTCTATAGGCACAGCAACATCTAGAAAGCCAAGTAAATAAATACACTCCAGTGAGATAAAAATAAAAGACAGTGCCTTCTGAAGTAGAAGAGACATTATGAGCCATGACTTCAACAACTGACCTTTAAAACAAAAACAATCAATTTGTAAGTCCAAAAAGGATTGCAATATTTATGAGAACGGAGTAATAAATACTTGACCTGAAAAAACAACCATTTCTTTGTCCATATCTGGTTCAGTCTGAGAAGAATCAGACACGGATTCAGATGAATTAGATCCAGAAAAATCAGATTCAATATCTTCCATAGATCCAGAGGACGACTCCTCTTCATTTGATGAACCAGCATGGGAACGCACCCTGTCTTCAAAGCAAGAAGAAGACATCTTATTCTGGCTTGGAGGAAGTTCTTTATCATCTGTAGAATCACTAGAATCAGCAGGCAAGTTAGAACATCCCCTCCTCTTTGCCTGGAAAATATCTCCCATCTTCTCCAATCCTGAAAGATGGAAACAAAAACAGTCAGATTGCAATAAATGAGTAATTTCTAATTTAGCAATAGTCTGCAATGCTAAAATAAGTAAGCAGGCCACATCACATCCCTTGACTAGATATTCCCCAGTCAACCCTTCTGTGACCACCTTCATTTATCTAAATAGTGTTTTACCGTTTGCATGAGCAGTTATTTCCACAAGAGGGGCACTGTTAGGAGGATCCTCATATTTGTGGTCTGCTATAGGTCTCCTCCAAGAACCATCTAAATCAACAGAAGGCGAAAGTTTTCGCTTTAAAGAAGTCCTCAGCCTGAAGTCCTGCGAACCTCTCGTCCGCAGCATTTCCTCACTGTGATCTTCTAAAACTGTTTGATCTCCATCCTTAGCTTTCAATGGAAGTGGACTGCCTGGAATCTCTGTATCAACTTCTCTAGAAGGTAGGTTCCATTTAACATCCTCAGGTTTTCCAATATTACTTCCTAAGCCTTCTGAAAATGCACCCAGCTCGGACTTCACAGACCCAGATGATTTACTTCTTGGGCTGCCCTGGGCAACACCCAATTTTCCTTGCTTTATCAAGAGTCGCTTTTCAAGCTCAAGGGCATGAAGAATTGCATCTTCTCGACGTGCATATTTCTCTCTTTTCTTGATTGGCATGCCCAAGGCAGATTCAGCCCTTTTGATGCAATCAGAAAATTCAGCACACCGAAATGCTTTCACACGCTTTGACTTTTCTAAATTGTACCAGTCCCTGTGAAGAAGCAGAATAACATAAAATCAGAATGAAGGTGACAGATATATTGAAAGATGGGGAAATAAAACAACTTGAAATAAGGGCAAGGAACTCTTGGTTAACACTTCCAGTAGGGAAAAGGAGAAACAGAGTAGCAAAACATTTGGTCGAATATCAATAACTTAAAGAACCAATTGTTCGTGTTTTTCATCACGTCAAGTTTGAGAATATTTAAACCTCAATAAGCTATTATTGCATGGAAAAGAAAGAGAAAACACAGAAAATTAACAAAACAAAGACCAAACAAGCGTCATGCATAAAGAAATGCGATGCTTGTTAGGTTTTCAAGAAACAAAATCATAGATGATTGCAGACTCTATGGACTATGCACAGAGCGTTATTTTATGGGAGTCGATCTTGACAGTTTACCCAACATGTTTGTTTTATTTCAAGACGGACATTAAAAAGCATTTAGAAGATTTGTATATCCCACAATAACTTTTCATTTTGTTCAGCATGTGACAATTCCAAGAGGTTAGAAATGGACTTGGGCAAACCTTATATTGATTAACAATGCATAAGGAAGGTGGTCGGAAAAAGCCTCCGGCATTTGGGGACTTGATCAAACTAGAAGCCACTGTTAAAATGAAGCAATAACCGTAGAATGAAACTCTACTAGGGAGGTTATGGAAGAATGATTCCATCAAACTATTCCCAAGTAATCCAATATGATTTAAGATTTTGCAAAAAGGAGCAAAAGGGATGTTAGGATTAGCTTGCACAGAATGAGTTTGTTCATATTTGTGTATAGAAAAGATTACCTGATGGTATTTCCTACCTGCCTACAATCCAATCTAAACGGAGTAATACACAATTTAGCAGCTCATTTATAGATTTTATTTTATTTATTTACTTGTGAGCAAATCATTTCTCTTGTCATTACAACAATCCCAAACAAAATTAACAAGAAAGACTTACACGCTAGCATCATCCCTTCCAAGGAGTTTGACCGGAGTCCCTGTTCGCGGCGATGTTAGATTATACTCTGCGAGCTCATCCGCCTCCATTATGTGACCAGGCCACCACGACCCGTTTCTTCTCCGCACCCACACAATCGGACCTATGCCACCATCGGCCGCCGTCCCAGGACTCTCCTCCATCCACGAGCGCGCGCGCTCTCTCTCTCTCTCTCTATATATATATATATATATGTAAATGCAGTTTTTATTTTACAGGAAACAAAAAAGAAAAAGAAAATCAATCAGCCTCCAGAGAAGAAGAGAGAGAAGCGGATGAACCGGAAAGAGGTGTAAGTGGATGATCTGGGTAAAGAGAATCGGATTTCCATTCAGAATTGCTGACTTTTCATTTTCTTCCCTTTTAGGGTTTGGTTTTTTTTCCTTCCCTTCACCGATCTGTTTTCGAAATTCCCTTGTTTTCTTATCTAATATGATATAAAGGCAGATAGATGGATGGATTGGTTTTTGTTTGGTTTTTTTAAAAACGAAAACAAACGAGCAGCAGCGGCATCGGCGGCAGAGAATGAAATTGAAGGACGAGTGGTGTGTTCTGCTGGCTCACTGATTTTTGACGCGGAAACTCGCCTCGACTCTAACTAAGTCCAGTTTCTTATGGGCCTCCGATGGTTTTGGGTCTATATCCTCTTTCCCCTAACAAAGCCCATGGCTCGACTTAAAAGGGAACTCTCGTTCCTTGAAGAAATTCCACGTGTTATAATATATATTTTAATTAACAAAGCTCATGCTGATGGTTTTATATATTTTAATGTATATATCTCTTTTGTAACTAAATAACATGCAAAATTAAATTTAATTTTAAATTCAGCTAATAACATATTACAATTTTTATATTTGAAATAAAATATTAAACTACATAATTGAATTCAATTATTTAGTTTAAAATATATGCCGAAATGAATTAAATAAAAATTCTTAACTGTTTTTTTCTTAATTCAATTATACTATTCGATGAGCTATTTTACATGAAGAGTTGTCGGGACACAAATCTAATTCCATCTCCATGCTTTCGGGAGGGCACCTTTGAGTCTAGGCTCGCTAATTAGGACTGGAATTTCATTACTTGTTCAATATAATTTTGGTTCAGTAATAATAAAACTTGAAAATTTATAATAATGAACTGATGCGATTTTTTTTTTTTTTTTGAGTTAGGTGGCATTAGAATTGTTAGTTTCAATTCAATATCAAAAAAGGATGAATCTCATAATGATTGAATTTTATTCCAAGGCCTCGGCATTATATTTATTTAATTATATGATAATTAAAATATATATTCATAAAAAAAACAATGATTAAAATTAGAGAGAAAAAATATATGTTTTAGTCAAAATTGTATTTTCTCATTCATGTAATTTTTTTTAACAATAACATGTCTAAGAACCTAAGACCAAATGTTATTTGGGATACTAGTCATCCATACTGTAAACAAATTTTAAAAATAACTAGTAAACATGACAACTATTAGAGCTTTAGACGCGAGAACACGCCAACGAATGCACACTGTTTAGAATTTGGTAGCGTGACAGTGGTAGCCTTGCATAGGCAGCGACAAATTTAGCAAGTAGTGTGCAACAGTTCATACAAGTCATTGAGTTCTTGACTTAGCATGAACGTGGGGATTGGATCATGGACCTTCTAAGCTGGCAGCAAACACAGCAGAAACTGTCAGTTGGGACTGACATTTAGACATGTTAATTGTGGGTTAGTTGTGGCAGTAATGGACATCAAGATCATGAGGGACAGGTGGCTGAACGTAGGGCATAGCAAGGGTTACTCTACAAGCTACTAAGATCATGGGAACATGGGAGAGAAAATGTTCAATACTTGCTGGAAAATAGGCTACTAAATTCATGAAGAACATGGGAAAGAAAGTGCCCCACTATGTCCTGAAAAATAGGGATGATAGTTATGCCTTGTAATTCACATATCTTTGTCTATAAATAGGCTGGAAAGTCTTGGTTGTGTAGTATGCAATCTTTGTGCATAGAACACACACTTATATCGTGTAATCCTTTGTTTATGAGATTAATAAATGTTGAGAGATTTTCCTTTATTTACGGTGTGCTTTAAGTTTATTTACTTGTGTTTGTTATTTGCTTACGACAACGCAATTATGAGAACTTCTTTGGGTGAGTGAAACACATAGTTGTAGGCAAACACGAGTGAAAAGGGTGAGGTAAGGTTTAGTCTAGTCAGGACTAGATTGCCGCATATGGCTGAATTTTGGGGCGAAAAATTTAACCCTATAACAAGTGGTATCAGAGCACGATTTGTTCTAAGATCATGCAGCTTGAAGTCATGGAAGTTATTGGGGAACGGTTGGTTTGTCTTAAGACTTTGATAGGGCAAAAGGAAGAAGGTGAAGAACGCTCTATCATTGATCGATTAAAGGAAGTTATGGAAAGTGCTGAAAAGGATGAAAGTTTGTACATTTCTCTTGCGGCAGAATTGAGTGAACAATTGGAAGCTACTAAAGAGACTATTGTCATTCTAAAACGGGAAGTAACAAACACTCTTATTGGGTAAGTACATCTAAGCCTAAAGTGCTTGAACCGAAGTCTTTCTATGGGGCAAGAAGTTCCAAGGAACTTAAGAATTTTTTGTAGGACATGGAGCAATACTTTAGTGTTGCTAGGATCGACGTGGTTGAACAAGTAGATCTCACTGTGATGTATCTCACGGGTGATGCTAAAATTTGGTGGAGGATAAGAACAAAAAAGGACTTAAGTGCTGGATGTCCGAAAATTGAGACGTGGGATCGTCTTAAGCAAGAACTGAAAGAGCAGTTCCTTTCAAACAACACATCTTGAATTGCGTGGGAGGAATTGAAAAGGCTCAAACATGAAAGGTTAGTTCGTGACTATGTTAAATCTTTTAGTTCTTTGATTCTCGACATTGAGAATATGTTCGAGGAGGATAGGTTATTCAACTTCATGTTTGGACTTCAACCTTGGGCTTGGGCACAAGCGAAACTAAGACGATAGAAAATAAAATATTTGCCATCCATTATTATTGCTGCGAAAAGTTTGATTGATTTTAAATCAACTACTACTATAAAGAGTTATGTGTCAACCTCCTTCAAGTCTAAAGTAAAAGACAAGGAGGGAAAAGAAGAAGAAGAAGTTTGGTGGGGGTGCATCAAATGTTGTCGTGAATAAGGGCAAGACTAAGTTAATGGGTGCACAAGGTAAAGATACTAACTGAACTTTGCTTGCTTCATTTGTGATGGTCCTTATTTTGTGAGGGAGTGTCCGAAAAAGGAAAATTTGAATGTTATTCGAGTTGGAGATAGCGAATGAGGGGGTAGTTATGCTCGTCAATCCTATACGTGTGTTAAACTGCTTAGTAGCTAACTCAAGGGATTGCGACTGCTGAAACCAACCTTGTTGATCAAGACTTGGCAAGGATTGATGCGTTGCAAAAAGAGAAATCAGGGTTTGCAGACAATCTGATGTATGTGAGAATTGGGATAAATGCAAAGACATTAATGCTATACTGAATTCAAGTGCAACTCACACGTTTATAGTTAATCGATTGGTGAAAGAACTTGGCTTACGACTGAGTAGTAGCCATACATCGATGAAAGACAGTAAACTTAAAGGCACAAAAAATTGCAAGTATGTATTATGATGTGCCAATAATATTGGATCAGTGAAGAGGTAAACAAGACATGTTGGTTGTAAATCTTGATGACTACAATATTATTCCTGGTCTTGATTTCTTGAGAAAAACCAAGATTGTTTTGATGTCATATCTCAATAGAGTCATGATTGCAAGTGAAGGATGCTTATGTTTTGTCCTATGTTGCAATGTCACAATGACAAATGTCATTAGAAGTGGAAAAAGCTTGATCTTGGTCATTGTTATTGAGAAAACATTACAAAAAGATGGAGAAGTGTATCTTACGACAGTAGTGGATGAGAAAATAGATTGTTATGAGAAGGTGCCAAAAGAAATTGCTAATATACTGCAACAATTTGAGGATGTGATGTCGCCTCGGCCACCGAAGAAACTCCCACCTAAAAGGGCTACAGACCATCGAATTGAGTTGGTGCCTGAAAAAAAAACCATTATCTCAAGCCCTTTACCGAATGTCACCAATGAAATTAGCAAAATTAAAGAAAGTAATTGGGGGAACTGATTGACACGGGTTTTATCCGTCCTTCCAAGGCTCTATATGGTGCTCTAGTCTTATTTTAAAATAAAGTAGATGGAGCCTTCGCATGTGTGTGGACTATCGAGCACTTAACAAGGTAATCATTAAAAATAAATATCCAGTTCCTTTAATTCAAGATTTGATGGACATATTGTGTGGAGCCTCTATCTTTACAAAGCTAGGCTTGCGATCAAGATATTGGCAAGTGCAAATTGCTGAAGGTGACGAGCGTAAGACTACTTTTCTAGGTATGTCATTCGGCTTAACAAATGCTACATAAACATTTTGTAATCTCATAGTGACATTTTATATAATTTCTTAAACAACTTTGTTGTAGTTCACTTAGATGACATTGTCGTCTATAGTAGAGGAATTAAAGATCATGTAATTCATCTTTCTAAAGTTTTAAGTAGATTGAGGGAATATGAATTATATGTAAAAAGAGAAAAATATAAGTTTGCAAAAATTAAGATTATGTTCTTAGGGCATTTAATTGGGGAGGGACATGTGAAGATGGATCCATGAAAAATTCAAGCCATCGTTGAATGGTCAGCACTAAAAGACAGTCCTCGAGTTGAGATCTTTTTTGGGGCTGGCAAACTATTACTGATGATTTATTGAGGGCTATAGCAAGAAAACTCTCCTCTCTCAGATCTTCTAAAGAATAATCAGAGATGGAAATGGTTAGTTGATTGCCAACAGGCCTTTGAGAAGCTGAAAACAGTGGTAATATCAGCTCTAATCTTGGGGCTACCTGATTTTGAGAAGTCATTCGAAGTGCATATTGATACTTTAGATAGGGCTATAAAAGGAGTGCTGGTACAAAAGGGATATCCAATTGCTTTCGAGAGTCGAAAGTTGAAAGATGTTGAATAGAAATACTCGACTCATGAGAAGGAAATGATGGCAGTAGTGTACTCACTACTTTGGTGTATGGAGAGTATATATGTTGGGACCAAGATTCTTTATCAAGACCAACAACGTTGCCAACACCTTCTTTAAGACATAAAAGAAATTGTCGCAGCGGCAAGCTCGGTGGCAAGAATTCTTGGTCGAGTATGACTTTGTATGAGAGCACAAACTAGGGAGGCATAATCAGGTTATGGATGCACTCAGCAGACGCGAGGTAATTGTTACTATTCTTGCTATTGTTCAGGTGGAGTTGGACATTCTGGATTAACTTTATCAAGTTGCTAGGGAAGATACAGTGTATAAGAAGCTGGTTGATCTTGTACAAGAAGGGACAATACGAAGATATTGGTTAGAATAAAACCTACTCTATGCAAAAAAAAGGTCGGATCTTTATGCCAAAAGGAGAGTTACAAAAGTATTTTATAATGGAGACTCATGACCCGTAGTGGGCTAGACATCTAGGTAGAGAAAGGATGTTTGCTCTTGTATCCCAGACTTATTATTAGCCGAAGATGGATGATGACATAGAACTTTACATCAAGACTTGTCTAGTGTGCCAACAAGACAAGACTTTTCGGCAGCGAGAGGCAGGCTTGTTACAGCCGCTACCGATTCCAGACAAGCCTTAGGTGTCAATTTCGATAGACTTTATTGTTAGGTTTCTGAAGGTGGATGGCATGAACATTGTCATGGTTATCGTAGACAAATTCATCAAGTATGCAGTGTTTGTGGTTACCCTGATAGTGTGTATAGCTGAAGTTGCCGCTAAGTTATTCTATCAAAACATGGTGAAGTATTTTGGAGTACTTTTTAACATTGTAAGTGATCGCGATATGCGATTCACGAGCAGATTCCAAACAATGTTGTTCAATATGATTGGGACAAGACTGGAGTTTTCCACTCCTAATCATCCGCAAACCGATGGGTAGACAGAAAGGATAAATGCTTTGCTGAAGGAATATTTGAGATTCTAAGTGATAACAATGCAACGAAATTGGTTGGAATTGTTGGATAGTACGCAGTTTTGCTACAATCTTCAAAAATCATTGGCAACAAAAGCAAGCCTGTTTGAGTTGGTTTTGGTGACTCGGCCTCAAACTCCTGTCGAGATTGCGATGCAAAAATCTTGTGGGGAAAATCCAGCTGCGTATAGGTTTACGATGGAGCGACAAGAATTGTTTGAGTAAGCCCAAGATAGCTTACATAAGGCAAGAAAAAGGATGTTAAAATATGTTAACTAGAAACAAAGATTGCTAGAATTCAGTGAGGGCGACAAGGTGTTACTCAAATTAACTCCACAAATCTGGAAGAAAATTATAGGGAAGACAAAGCATCGATGATTGGTGCCGAGATATGATGGACTTTTCAAAATCATGGAAAAAGTGGGGGTTGTTGCCTATCCATTGAAGCTGTCAGGACAGTTAAAGCTTCATCCAACTTTTCATGTAAGTTATTTAAGACCTTTCCTTGAAGAACAAAAGGATTCAAAATGAAGTAAGTTGCAAAGAGATCCTCTAACGATTCACAAATAGTTTGACAATAGTATTATTAAGATCATGGATCATCGTTGACTTGGCCAGCATAGAAAGAATCGACAAACTGATTTTTAAAAAAATAGGAGAAAAACATAGAGGTTTCGTGGGGAAAGGACACAGATTTAAGGCAATTCAAAGATCAGGTGCAAGAATACCTCACCTCTATTCCGACGATGATGTCAGACTCTTTTGGTGGGGGTGGTTTGTTAAAGCTTTAGGCGTGAGGACACGCCAATAAATGCACACTGCCTAGAATTCAGCAGCGATTGACAACAACAACCTTGCATAGACAACGATAAATTTGGCAAGCAATGTGCAACGATTCATGCGAGTCATTGAGTTCTTGAATTGGTATGGACATGAGGCTTGGATCATGGACCTTAGAAGCTGGTAGCAAACACAGCACAAACTGATAGTTGGGACTGGCAGTTAGATATGCAGATTATGGGTTAGTTGTGGCAGTTATGGACATCAAGATCATGAGAGACAAGTTATTGAATGTAGGGCATAACTGGGGTTGCTCTACAAGCTACTAAGATCATGAGAACATAGGGGAGAAACTGTCTAATACTTGCTGGAAAATAGGCCACTAAGTTCATGGAGAACATGGGAGAAAAAATGCCCCACTATATCCTGAAAAATAGGGATGATAGTTATATCTTGTAATTCACATATCTTTGTCTATAAATAGGCTGGAAAGCCTTGGCTGTATAGTTTGCAATCTTTGTGCATAAAACACGCACTTATATCATGTAATCCTTTGTTTGTGAGATTAATTAAGGTTGTGAGATTTTCCTGTATTTGCGGTGTGTTTTGAGTTTATTATTTACTTAAGACAAGGCAATTGTGGGAACATATTTAGGTAAGCAAAACTGTAATATCTCACATCGACGGGTGAGGACTTGGGGGAGGGCCTTATATGAGCATGCTCACCTTGACTAGTAAGACGCGTTTTGAAACCATGTGTGGCTGCCAAGAACAAATCCATGAGACCCATGGGTCAAAGCGGACAATATCTTGCTAGTAGGGTGGGGTGTTTTAAGTTGGTATAGAGCCCGGCTCACTGGCTGTCCGATGGTGCTAACGAGGTTGTCGGGCTCCTTAAAGGGGGTGGATTGTAATATCCAACATCGACAGGTGAGGACTTGGGGGAGGGCCTTATATAAGCATGTTCACCTTGACTAGTAATACGTGTTTTGGAACCATGTATGGCTGCCAAGAACAAATCTGTGAGGCCCATGGGTCAAAACGGACAATATCTTGCTAGTGGAGTGGGGTGTTTCATAGCTTGTCATTGAAAAAAATGAATTTGAAATAGTCTTAACACTTATTTTCCAACTATGATAGACAAACAAGATAAGCATTCCAAACATTACTGCGCCGCCCACCACCCTTACCTGCTGGCATGCCATATTTTTTACATCAACACATCTGACTTGAACCCTGTAGTATACCAGACTTCATAAATTCACTTTGAAAACAAAAAAAAAAACACACGGAGAAAATATAATAAATCATAGTTAAAAATATTTTTATTATTTTCAATGAGTTTTGAATTTTTATTTTATTTTTTTGTGTTTCTTTTTTTAAAGTGAACCACATAAAATAATTAATAAAATATCACTAGTTACTCATGTATCATAAAATTTTTCTTTATTTAGAGGGAAATAATTATCCGTTTAAAATTTAACCCCTAGATAAATAAATGAAATAAACAAATAATTTTTAACTCGCAATACATTATACCAAAAAAAAATATCCTTATACTATTTTTTTCACTCTCTCTTTCCTTGTCTTAAAATTCAACTTACATTACTAATATGATACGATCTAAGTAAGGTTGAATTCAGATTTTTATATAAAATTTTCTACTTTTCAGTAAGGTCGGATTCGGATTTTTACATAAAATTTTCTACTTTTTAGTTTTACTCTATCGAACATAACTTTCAACTCAATTGTTGGATCAGACTGAATTTTTTACATGAATTTCTAGACATGATGTTATACATTGGATTAGAATTTTCGGTCAATTAGAGTTTGTTAAGAGATTATTTCAAAGGGTCGAAGTTATTAGATGAATCTTGTTAAATCTATATGTCTGACTTTCGTTTACTTTTTGGACTATATTTAGAGCTATAAAAGGAATTATGATGATATTACAATTGTATTGGTAAGTAGACATCCATAACTTTTTGGTGATATATGGTAGGCCTGCTAATTCATTCAAACGATAGAGAACGACATGTTTGAAATCAGGACTGAAATATGTCAAGAATATACAAAAATTGAAGAAACATCGTTTCCTAATGTATTATGGATTCTAGTCAATGCAAGGATTTTTTAATGCCCTTAAAAACATGTGTGGAAGCTATTGACTAATTTATTTTACAAGGATTCCATGTCAAATAAAGAGATATTTATGACAACAATTATTATCCATAGTTTCCAGGGATTCCATATTCATTACGGAATGTATGTGGTGGTAATGAGACTTGAGATTTTTTTATTGTTCCTTTTCTTATTTTATATTATTTCCTGACACATCAATGAGATTAAAAGGAGGCAATTTAAGGGAGAAAATTTCAGCAATTAAAAACAAAGTTTCCTAGCTAATTTGAAGTATGAAGTTTTGGCAAAGCCTCCAAGGAAAGAAAATGGGAAGTTTCGGCCATGTATGAGGATTTTAAGCAAGAGGACTTTGTTTTATGATGTTTTGATTTATTTATTTTAGTGTTGAATTTTATTAGCTTTGGACTTTATTCTAAATTGAGTTTGTTTTGGCCCATTAAATATTGTTTTAGAGTTTGTTTTAATATTAGACTTGTGTTAGTTAATTACTAGTTAGGACTCATTTGCTTGCAACCCAAAAAGGGATTCATTAGAGTTAGGGGTGTTCAAAAAAATCGATTAACCGAGAAAATCGATGGAAAATTAACTAAGAAAACCGAACTGAGATGGAAAACCGATTAAACTGATTTTAAAAACCATAAAATCTTGCCGGTTTGGTTCGGTTTCAATTTTACCACTGAAACCGGTGAACCGAACCGATCCACCCATAAAATAAAGTTAATAAATGACCTAGTATAAATAATATAGTAAACCTAACCCTAATTGACATTACATATGAAGCCGCCACCCACGCCAAGCAGAGACGATTTATCGTCTTCTTCCTTTCCCCTTCAATTTTCATCCTCTCTACGTCTTGCCCCATGCATTTATCTCTTCTCTAGCTGAACAATAAGTCAATAACCCATATCTCTGCATCCATCTAGTATACTTGCAGGCGGAAAAAAAACCCGACAAAACCCCTTGGCTTCTCTCTTCACTTGCAATAGAAAGATAGGTCTCCTCCATTATAGAAAAGATGGCAAGGTAAAGTTTATCCATGTGTTAATTCTGGCCTTCGTGTGCTTGTAAGTTGTAACATTTGTTTCAAACTTTGATGCTTCTCTGACCTCTGCTTCTCCTTTTTCTATCCTCTTGTAGCTAGGGTTTTTGCATCTTTCTTCAGGTTCACCCCCCTTTCCCCTGCCCTCTATCCTTTCTGTTGATTTGTGTTGATATTGAGTTCTGATTGCTTTGTTTAGCATTGTTAACTTTAATATGTATCGGTTTATCTTGATTGCTTTGATCTGTATTATCGGTTTTTTTTATCTGTAGTATTAGCTATCAATCTGTTTTATCTTGATTGCTTTGTTTAACTATCAATCTATTGTATCAATTCTGACAGTAATAAGTTCAAGTGAAAACATGGTTGTCGGGTGTTATGTTAGCTTTATAATAAGTTCATGTATGATCTGTTAATTGTTATATCTGTTCAATAATAAGTTCAAGTGAAAACATTGTTGTCGGGTGAATCTGTTGTATCAAAATGGATTTGAACAATGTTCATAGCTTTATTCTGGCAGTAATAAGTTCATTTTGTTTTATCTTGATTGATTTTCATGTATGATATGTTATAAACCATTGGTCCATTACAGTGTACACCTTGTTTAAGATTTTTTTGCCAGTCAGATGCAATGAACTGATAGTACTTTAATTTCCTTGTATATGGTTAATATGGTTAACATGGAAAATCAGTATATGGTTAATATGGTTCAACATGGAAAGTCAGATGCTAGAGCTCATTATGATGTGTATTTCTACGAGTAGTATGCAGGTTTTTTAGAATAGAGAGGTGACAGATGCCTTTTTGCAATTATATGAACCTAACATGATGCTCAACTTCTACTTGATTCTCAATTGTAGTCAAATGTTGATTCATGTTGTTATTTTTTTAATTTCAGATGGATAATCGGGAAGATCCTACACCAAATGAATCAAATCCTTCAAGTTCGGAACCCAATTATTTGCCTATTCCAATTGCAGTTCCAATTGCTACTTCTAGTACAAATAGCAACATTGAAAGTGAAGGTAATCCAGCTTCTAGATCTAATAAAAGAAAAACATCTCATATTTGGGATCACTTTAAAAAACTAGATGGTAATCTTAAAGCTCCTAGGGTTGCATGTATGTATTGTGGAAAAGACTATGCATGTCATATTATACTTAATGGGACTAGTAACACGTGGAGTCATCTAGGTGTATGCAAAAAATTTTCTTTTGTGATTGACCAAAAACAAAAAACTTTAGTCTTAGAACCTAAGTTTATAATAAAGGGGGTAATAATTGAGAGAAAAATCTGGTGACTATTAAGGCAGTGGGTTATAGTTATGAAGAGTGTAGGAAAGCCATAGGAAAAATGATTATACTTGATGAGCTACCTTTTAACTTTGTTGAAAACCAAGGATTTAAATCATTTTGTCAAGTAATGCAACCTAGATTTGATGTTCCTTCTTGTTTGATGATTTGGAGAGATTGTTTGAAAATTTTTGTAGATGAGAAGGAAAAATTAAAGAAAACTCTTAAAGATCGACGTATATGTTTAACAACTGATACTTGGACATCAATCATAAATATTAATTATATGTGTTTGACTGCCCATTGGATTGATGAAGGTTGGAACTTGAATAAAAGAATTCTAAACTTTTGTCAAGTTTCTAATCATAAAGGTGAAACAATTAGTTAAGCAATTGAGAGTTGTTTGTTGGAATGGAGAATTGATAACATTTTAACAGTTACAGTAGACAATGCAAGTTCAAATAATTTGACAATAAAATATCTGAAGAGAGTAACAAGTAATTGGGCAACTAATATATTGTCAAATGACTTCATGCATGTTAGATGTTGTGCACATATTGTTAATCTTATTGTATGTGCGGGATTGAAAGATATTGATGATTCAGTTGTTAAGATTAGGAATGCAGTGAGGTTTGTTAGATTTTCTCCTTCTAGACAACTTGTTTTTAACCAATGTGCAGAGAGGTTGAAAATTGGGAGTAAAAAATCTGTTTTCTTGGATGTTGCAACTAGATGGAACCCTACATATATGATGTTAGATGTGGCTGATAAATTTGATGTGGTTTTTATGAGGTTAGAAGAAACCGATCCTAGGTATTTGAGTTACTTTGAGGTTGATTCAAAAGGGAAACAAAAAAACTTAGGTCCTCCTGCTTTAGAAGATTGGGAAAAGGCTAGATCTTTTGTCAAGCTCTTGAAACTATTTTACACGGTTACATTGAAATTTTCTGGCTCGTTGTATGTGACATCTAATTCTTTCTTCCATGAATTGATTTTCATGCACACAAGCATATCTCAACTTTGTAGAAGTGAAGATGTTTATGTAAGTAAAATGGTCAAGAATATGATGGCAAAGTATAAAAAATATTGGGGGGATCAAGATACACAAAACTTTTTGTTGTATATGGCTATTGTGTTAGATCCACGTTTCAAATTGAAGTATGTGAGATTTTGTTTTGGAAGATTGTATGATGTTGAAGAGGCTAAAAATTTTACAATTAAGGTTAAAGATACTTTGCTAAGGTTGTTTGAGCATTATATGAATGTTGATGAGAATGTTGAGGTTGTTCATAGTGTTGGAAATAGTATAAATGAAAATGTTAATGTTGATTTAATGGTGGTAAATGATGATATGTTAAATGACTTAGCTTCTCAATTCAAAAAACATTTAGAGGAAGAAGGCGGTGTCAAAAAAAAAATGAGGTTGAGGGTGATGATTGTGAGGATTCTAATGATTTTAAATTAGATATTTTGGGTTGGTAGAGGTGTAATGCTACAAAATACAAGATTTTTTCTAAGGTGGCACAACGCGTGTTAACTATTATGGTATCTACAGTTGTTTCTGAATCAACTTTCAGTACTGGTGGTCGTATTTTAGATCCATTTCGAAGCTCTTTATCTCCATCAACAG
This sequence comes from Populus trichocarpa, assembly GCF_000002775.5. NCBI lineage: Eukaryota > Viridiplantae > Streptophyta > Magnoliopsida > Malpighiales > Salicaceae > Populus > Populus trichocarpa. Next base: position 7,287,784 of record NC_037297.2, on the reverse strand, counting down.
TGTAAGCACTGGTTTGTTGTCAGAATTGATTGAGTTTAGCATCAATTCCAATCAACATCAGAAACTTCATGGATTATATTGAAAATTCTGAGATGATTGAGTCAGGTAATTTCTTTTACAAATTTAAATGTAGTTATTTTATAATATCATTTATTTACATATGTTTAATCTAACATTTTAATTTATGTTTTTGTAGAATTTGGTGAAAGTTTAAAAATCTCAACTGATTGTTTGTAAGTTGTATTAATGATGTTGGTGCAATCCTGGAATATAATTGTTTTGGGTAATTAATTCACTTTACCTTTTAATTCCTTTTAAAATTTTGCATTACTAATTTTTTTAATAGCCGAACTCTAATATGTTGCTAATTTGCTAGTGTTTCTTTATAGCATTATCCTTGTTGGATCTTTTGGCTTTTACTGTTGCTAGAAGTTTTGAATGCTGTTGTAGTGCTGGTGTTCGATTTTTTTCTTCAAATTATACATGATGTTTATGATAATTTATTATTGGTTGCTATTTGCTAATGTTTATATTTGCTAATGTAAACTTTTTTAGTGTGAACCCCTCTTTTAATTTGAGGTGTCCAAATTTGATCATGCATCTTGCATGTTGCATTGATTTGAATTTTCATAACTTATTTCTTTGCACATTAAAGATAGTAAGATAGCAAGATGTGAAGCATTTCAAATTTATTGTTACTATAAGCATTTCAAAAAATATCAATCTTTTAATTTCATTAAAAAGCTTATAACAAACTAAATTAAATTAGAAAATTTTAAAGAGTTTTGATTAAAAAGCCTATAAATTTAGCCCAACAAGACAATTTAAAAGCTCAAGTTAATCTAAGCCCATTAAAAAAAATTCAGAAAGCCCATTAATTTAATGATTAGGTTTCTCGGTTTTTAAGCTAAAAAACTGAATTCAACCGAACCGAACCGAACCGGTTCGGTTTGAACCGGAATTCGGTTCAGTTCGGTTTGAATTTTAAAAAATATAAGTTACTTGGTTCGGTTGGTTTTTATGATTCAAACCGAACCATGAACATGCCTAATTAGAGTTATTTAGAGGGCACTATACACTATATATTGTTTTTATGGAAGCAAGTTTCGGCTGCTATGATGATTTGAACAAATAAGATTTTTCCTTTGTTTTGCGTGCTGTAAAGATTAACTGTTTTACTTTACAGGGACAAAGATCTTATACTGATTTATCAAAAATAAATTGGCTTCGAAGCGTCATCTATATACTTCAAGTTCTTAGATACACAGTTATCTCTAGGTTCAAGTTTTTTTTCTTCAATATCTTTAATTCTTAGATACAAAGTTGTCTCTACGTGGGAGTTTCAAACTTAATATTCGGCTTTCTTGGGATGATTTTCAATTTCGTTGTGGATTACATAACAATATGGTCACGAGTTTCGCATCATAGTATTTCTATTATTTTCTTTCTTTCCATAATAATTTACACCCTTAACAATTATTTTTATAAAAGTTTTTATTTTTATTTTTTAACTTTGCAGCAAATAGTCTTATCTTAATTTGTTTTTGCCCTTATTTTTGTTGCCAGATTTTGATAGAATATTTCCTTACTTGTGTAATGGATTAAAAAAAAATTCTATTCATATAAAAATGCAAATAGACTTTTAATGTCTTTGGTAAAATTTAATTTGTCAAGAAAATTATGATCAGTTGGAAAATTATATTATATTTTTATTTAAAGCATTTACATTCAATGAGAACGTATGGTACAAAAATTGATAGAATCTTATGATTTTTTTAGATTATAGTAAAATATATAAGACATTTGTTAGATATAAATAAATTAATTCCTCTAATTTGGTAAAATAAATAGTTTTAAAAACTAATTTATCAGTCCCTTTCACCAATTTCATATTTTTTTTCAATTTATTTTATTTTAATATTCTTTATTTTAATAATTATGAAAAATAAGTAAATAATATGAAAAGATCAATAAGAAAAGAATATATTTTTAAATAAAACAATATTAAATTAAGTATGGTTAAACTGGTCAAGGGTCTAATTAATTAAGGTTTTAAACTAGAGAGACTATTTATTCTTTTTGCAAAACGAGAGCTATTAATTTATAATTTACTTGTCTAAAAAATCAGACAGAATTCAAATTTCAAATTGACGCTCCAACGGTCATATGCTCTAGGGTTTTTTTTGGATTTTCAACGTTCTTCTGTGGCCAGAGTCCCCCAAGACAACTATATAGCCATTGGTCTTCTCTCTTGATAGCAGCCAGCCGCACACAGCAAAAGAAAAAACATCTTGTTTTTCATTTTCATTATCAATTCAAAGATGGATTTCCACAGTCTTTCAAGGAAAGATCTCCAAGCTCTCTGCAAGAAGAACAAGATCCCTGCTAACATGACCAATATCTCCATGGCCGATGCCCTCAAAGTTCTTGACAAGGTACGTAATATAACCTTTTCCTTGAAATTCTTTAACAGCCCATTTCATATTCTTTCTTGTATTCAACGAATTTGATTTAATTTTCCGGATCCAATTCTTTCAATGAGCGAGCATACTTTCTTGAAATATTCAAGAACAGCCATATCCATATGAGATTTTTCTAGATTTTACTGCTATTGTTTTGTTTCATATAGCTGGAAGGCACTCTTTGAGTAAGCCATTGGGGAAAAAAAAACGTAAACGTACATGCTTGTGCAGTATCCAAACAATAACAAAGATTGTTGAATACTTGTTTTCAATATCTTGTTTGGCTGCCAGCGATCAGAGTGAAGAAATCTAATGAAATAAGAGAGACCCATAACTTTAATAAAAAGATATCAATTACATTTCTCAGAAATCAAAGAATGACCCAATTGAATTCATAAAATCCCCAAGCTTTCTCTCTCATGAACTTTATATGTCATTCTTCTTCACTCTAAAACCAATTTAGTCTTACTATTAGCTATAAATTGAAAGGAATAGTTTTGGATTCTCAAAGATTTTACTTACTTTTTTCAGGTGGAAGGACTTGACGAGTTCACCAATGCGCCGCCCAAATCCGATTCACAGCAATCCCCGGAGAAAGCTGGATCAAATGAAATTCTTCGAACTTCTTGTAGAACCTCGACTCGGAACAAGCCTCTTCGCATCGAGCCTGAAAGCTCACAAAAACCCTTGACTCGCACTCCTTGCACAACAAGAAGAAGGATTATTGGGGGGGATGGTGATCAAGAGAACAAAAATGCAAATCATCCAGAGACTCCAGCAATGCCAACAAGCCGCAACAGGACTTCAGCAACTTCTGCTCGGCGGAAAATGGTGGAAATTGCTGAGGACCAACAGAAAAACAATGTACCAAAGACACCAGCAGCAAATAGTTGCCGGAGAATGGCTCCAGCTGTTTCGGCTAGGAGGAAAGTAGAGGCCCAGAAGGAAGAAGTATCAGTTCAGAGGGTATACAGCACGAGGCAATCATTAAGATTGTTGGAGAAGAGCATGGGAGGGATGAGCTTAAAGGAGAAAGGGAGTGTCGGGCCATTGAAGATGGATGAATTGTGCAAGGAGATTGATGATGTTGAAATGAAGGAAGAGTCTGGTAAGTATTTTTGTAATTATCCATGATCAATATTTTCTGTGTTTGATTGCCAGAAAATGTTGGGGGGGAAAACAGCATTTATATAATTGAAAGTTTTTCATTTTGCATCAGAGTTCAGTTCTTGTTGTAAAGTTTATTGGGAAACAAATTTAATGCAATATGAGAACAATATACAAGGAATTAGAACAACAACTTGGACTAGGAACTATTTTGCTGGATTTTGGTTTTCTTGAGCTCTAATATCAGTCATCATGTACAGGATCTGATTTGCTGACAGTACCCGAAAAGAGTTCAGAGAAAACCATTGATACAGAAGCGATTTCGTGCCAAAACCTAGATCATTCACTGGAGGATAAAGGGGAAATCAAGCATGAACTTCAAGAGGAGAGCAACACTGATGTCTGTGAAGTTGAAGATTGCAATGCAAAACAGGAAATAGGTTCTGAGAATTGTGATAATTCTAAAGTTATTTTATTAGACAATGAAAGTGAAATGACCAACGAACTTGAAGAGGATAACAAGAATAATGACTGTGATATGGATCACTGCTATCCAAAATTGGAAGGCTTATATGAACGAGATGAAGACATGAATGAGAGTTCCGAGAAATCAAATCCTATTCTAGTTGAAAGATCAGATAAGGCAGTACCGATCAACCAGGAACCAATCTACGAGAAGGGTAATTTGATTTTATGCTTCTTCAATATAAAAACAACTATTCATTCTTATTCACAATTTGTTTTTCATGGCCATTTATTGTTCTGTGCTTCTTTGAAGTTTCTTGAATGGTCAGAGCCTTGCAGGACTAAATGCTCTGATTTCTGCAGGCACTGTGAAGTCTGGATTTATGGTGTCAGATTCACCAACTCTCGAAGTATCTGAATTTGTGGATAAAAACTCTGAAATGATTTCAAAAGAAGATAAGCAGCATCATGACAATGATGATCTCCAGTCAAACTTTGCAATTGAGGGAGAGTCTGATAGCAATCAATCAGATGAAGCTAATGAAAATGGTAAAGTAGAAATAGTTCCTGAAGATGCTAGCAATCAGAAGTCAGAAAGCAGACATGAAACTGAAAGTTGCCATTCAGTAACCGGGTCTTCTTCAACTAGTAAGTTTCCTGATCATTTTGTCACTGGTAATCTTGTGGCATCCTTCAAGGATATCTCGTTTAAGTGCGAGAATGAAGCACTTGTTGAAATCCATGTGATGGAAGCTGAAGAAATTGACATGAAAACCCATGAATGGCACGCATCTTCTTGTGTTTCAAATGAGACTCCAGGATATGTAAATCAAATGGCTTCTTCCTGTACTATGGCATCTGACAATGATTCAGGTAAAATCCTATTGCACAAGGTGCACGATCATAGCAGTGCAGGGAATTTGGTTGATATTACTGTAATGTCACAAGAAGAATTCGCCATGGCTCCAGCTCCAGCATTGGACAAGACTCCATCTTCCCCCTGTCAACCCCTGGTTGCTGGTGCAATCACAGGCCAAACAGGCTCATCTGCACCCTTTGCAGATGACACTCTTCAGGGTCAGTTTCCTCGTCCGACGGAGTTAATTTCAAAGAAATCTTCAACTAAGAAACAGCCAACAAGTTGGAAAATGATCGATGCCATCAACAAGGAGAACATTGACGACGGTGGCAAAAAAGTGGAGCCTCATAAAGAAAAAGAAAATAACAAGGTCATTGGTGAGAAGATATTGGATGAATTCAGTCTAAGGCAGCTGAGAAAGATGATGAAAGAAAAACTACAGATAGCCAACAACAAGAACAGTGAAGAAGATAATGACACAAAGGTATTATATTTTTTCAAGTACAGGGTTTTTCCTTTTTCTGTTTTCTTTTTAGTATTATATTTTTCAAGTATTTTCAAGCAAGTCAACAACCATTCATGGGGCATATCTCTTGTTAAATGATCAACAACAGGTGGGAAAGACAAGACTGGCCTTGCAGACACTGGCTGATGAGAATCGCAGGCATGGTGCTGAAGAACTGAAGTGACACCTTCTGGCCTTTTTGTCTCGGAATTTTGAGCGAAATGAAATATTTCTGTCGAATTTGAACTTTAATCCAGTCTTTTTTTTTCCGGTCCTGTTATAGGCTGGCTTACTGCAACATTTTGTTGAATGGCAAATTTTAATAAAAGAGACGTCTGTCTGCAAGTTTTTTTATTTTTATTTCCTTTTCATCATCAACAGAAAAATTGACGAAAAGAGCAGATTCCAGCTAATAATTTGGCCTAGAAAATCATATTCACAACATTTTGGGGCTGGCAGGCAGTTCCCTTTTCTGTGTGCACATCAATCGTCTGTCTGCAAGATTTTGATAAATGTTTATTTATGTAAAAATAGATACCAAGCTAGGATTTTTCAATAATTTTGATTTTAAAGCTGTTTGGAAGGGGGAAATAAACCTGAAAATCATTTTTAAATAAATTATTAAGGAGTTCTTTTCTCTCTCTGCCTTCACTTTCTCCACATTCTTCTAACACTAGCCATGTAAAAAACACATTGAAACTGTTGATTCTCTCTCTCTAATCACCCCTTTAATGGACGAAAACCACCCATTTGCAAAGACTAAAGCTTTTTGTCAAAAGATGGTTGTTTCATGTTTGTTCCGGACTAGGGTTTCAATGTTTTGAATTGGGTGTTGAAGTCCTCAGTTAAGCAGAGATTACCAAGAGTCTGTCGTGAAGAAATAATGAGAAAATTTAGTTACAAAAAACTTTGACATGTCATTATTTTTCAGCTTAATTACAGAGGGAAGTATTCCTTCACTAGTTTTCATCGAAAATTTCATGGGTAAATATAGAAGTATTATAATCGAGAGCAGCCTCGTCGCCCCCTCCCTTTCTTCTTCCTCTTTTTCCTTTATTGCAAAAAAGTACTCCCCATCTTGCCACAAATCTAAGCCCCAATATCCTTATAAATTTGGCCACGCCAACACTTCTCTATGTTGAATCCAAGTTCTTGCTTGGATGGTGTGCATCCTGTGACAGTACTACCATGACCAGAGGAAGACAATAGCATCAACAGTTCTCTTTCATCCGAAGAAGAGCTTGGACTTCTCTATGTTGAATCCAAGTTCTTGCTTGGATGGTGTGCATCCTGTGACAGTACTACCATGACCAGAGGAAGACAATAGCATCAACAGTTCTCTTTCATCCGAAGAAGAGCATGGATTTGTGGATGGAAATAATAACGAAAGGAAAGCAGTGGTAGCATGACGATAGGTTACCTGAAGAAGAGGCGTAGCAAGTTGCGGTTGGCCATTGTCAACTTAATTTGTTGAGTGCATGTGTGGGTCAAATCCCTGGAAAGAAAGCGTAGAAAGAGGAAAAGAAAACCATAGAATCATCAAAGTCTTCTACAGTTTTTTCAAGATTCAATCACAGGTCTGTCACTTGAAGGAGCAAAGATAGCAGATCCAGTTGGCACTACAGGTATAACTATTCTATCTCCCTTCACTTCGCTCCTAAACCACGGCGATCTGGGTTCCTTTCTCTTATGATGCGTTAAACTTTGCTTACCTCTCGATTCAAACCTAGGAATTGTATACAAAATTGGGGTTCTAAACAAGGTTCTCTCTTTTGGTTTTATTTTCATGCTCTGTAGCGTGGGTTTGTGTTTACCTTTCCACATGAGAGGAGGGCAAGTTTTTTTACTCAGAGGAAAGAAAGAAGAGAGCCATGGATGTTCAGTCTTTTGCCAGCATGAGCACAATTTTTATTTTATTTTTCTTTAAATGCAAGCCACTAACGTGCACTACTCCTGCTCTTCTGCCTCACCTTAGCGTATGCATTTGGGAGTGTGGGCCAGATTTGCATGTGGGTTTTGCCTTATGCATTCTTTGGGCTTATTCTTTTGTTTGTATTCAAGCCGGTGGGCCTTCCTTGGACAAAGGTGGTCTGATATATTTGGGTTTTAAATTGGGCCTTGTGCTAGGCTGGAAAACTCAGTCTAGGCTGAGCCTTTAAAGTCTAAGACACAAAACAGTGAAATTTGTCAAGGATAGAAATGTATTTTTTTGGTCTTTAAGATGCATTTGGCAATCACGCCTTTAAAACAATTTATAAACCTTTGTTTTTCAGTTAAGGATGTGTTTGAATAACACGTCCTGCATCTTTTTTCACAGCTTTATTTTTTGTTTTTTTTTCTTGTTTTGCCAAACACGTTATAATTTAATTTTAATTATTTCTTTGATTTTTAAAGGATTATTTTTCAATTAATTTTGCATCTTTCATATCATTTTCTTACCATTTTATTTTTAATAATTGAGATTATTAATATATATATATATATTTCTGATATTAAATAAACCAAATTTGAAAAAATAAAAAAATGACAAAAATAAAGTTTACAAAAAAAAAACAAATATTTATGTTTTAAATTGCATATGACAGTTTATAAAAAAAATATTATGTTTACATATTTAAAAACAAAAATATGAAAGAAAAACAAAAAAACAAACATATTGCATGATTTAGCATATTAAAAAATAGTTTTTACATTTCGCATGTATCATGGACTTAATAACAGGTTTATTAAAGTTTACGAGGACTTGATCTAAATTTTAAAAACATGAAAAAAAATATCAATTTGCTTATTTTTAATATTAAGAATTATAAACTTACATGTAAAATTTATTCTTAATATTAAAAAGAAACAAATATAAAAATATATTTTGCCTGTAGAATAATTAGGCTTGACCTATAAAGTGATGATCCATCTTACTGAGATGGATTTGCTTTGACAAATAGATAGCTAATAGTCAGAAAAACACAAGATCTTAAAAATAAACATATAAATACACAATACAACTTACTTAAATTAAGGTGTATTAGGGGTAATATTGTCATTCCTATACACAATCAGTCCTCTTACCTAGATTCTGAAGACCAATTAAAATTCTTTGTTATAAAAAATAATAGGTGGTGACTCCAAACATTTTAAACCATAATAGACAATAATTTCTTGTTATTTCTTCATATCATCTATTTTAATCCAGAAGAATGATTGTCGCGATATCGTACATATATGACAAGAAAAAAAATAAATTTTAGTCATTAAAAAATCATTTGGAAATGTCGCTCGGGTAAAGATTGTTTTTCAAAGTGTCAGTTTGAGAGTATAGTGTAGATATTGTTTTTCAAAGTATTTTTTGTTTAAAATGCATCAAAATAATTTTTTATTTCTCAAAACTTATTTTTGATATCAGCATGTAAAAATAATTTAAATTAAAAAAGATAATTTAAATTAAAAAAATAATTTTTTTTTTAAAAGAACGGTCGGGTCGTAATAGTAAACGGTTCATGAGTTAATTATCAAAACATGGTTTAAAACACATGTGAGGGAGTCATTTCGCATGAATAAGTCGGTTCCATGTCAAATTCAAAGCAGTAATCACACTTACAGGAAAGAGTGCAGAATATTCGATTTTCGATTCGCATAAAACAAAAACAAATCAGGATAAAATGCGTTCCGCTACTAACGATGGAAGCATTAGTTGACGGTACAAGAACGCGTACGGGTCGGGGGAGTGAGGTGGGGACGGCAACCAAGGAGAGAGAGAGAGAGAGAGAGAGAGAGAGAGAGAGGTGTTGGTAGGAAGGTTGGGTAAAGACACGCACCAATGACCAAACCACACATATTATTCTTTAGTCCCTTTATTTTGAACATAAATTATTCTTCGTAATACTTGTTTGAAAGCCTAATAATAAGTCCCTTGACATTCTTGTAGACCGTTGTCTCTTTAATAAAAGGTGAATGAATTGCCCCCCCCCCCCCTGAATAATTGCAATTTTGACACATTGTTTACACATCAAGTCAGCCATCGTTAAGTTTTATCATTAAAGCTTGCAGTTCATCATGATTTTTAAATTGTTTTATACCTGAAAAAACATCAAATTAATATATTATTAATTTTTTTAATGATTTTAATGTATTAATATAAAAACTTATTTTGATTTACTTTTAATTAAAAAGCATTTTTGTAAAAATACACTACATCACATTGTTAAACTTATTTTCTTGGTTTTCATAAAGCAAACAACATTACATGTAACAATCTTATTACATGTAACAATCTTTACGGATTTAATGAATGTCCGGTATTTAAGAGAATATCGACCAAAAACAATGTTTTGATGCAATAAAAATCTCATAATTATAACAACTTTATAATCTCATTTGCAAAATATTTTTGTCCCATGAACTTTATTTTTACTCTAAATTCATTAATATAATATTAAATGAATATTAAGAATAAATCAAGCCTTTAATAATAATAAATATGTATTTACATGAATATAATAATATCACGTATAGCCAACCGATTAGCTACAGTACATATTAAACTAGCATAACAAAAAAATTTGGTCTTTTAATGTAAAAACTCAATGGTAAAAATCAAATTGAATTAAACCAGATGCTTAAATTAAATTAAATTAAACGGAAAGCTTAACATAACATAATGGAAGGAGGAGTAATTTTGCTTTCAAACCACCAAGCTCGACGTGCCAAAATAGCAATTCTTCACGAGCGAAAATGCAAACATGAAGGATTATTTATAAGCAAATGCAAAGAGCAGGGACCGAAAAACATTATACTCTATCCCTTAGAGGTAGTTGGATGGTGCTCCCTCTGTCCTGTCTGTGTATATAAAGATCAACTGCAAAAGATACAGAGCCATCCACCACTTGTGCTTCTCTCAGGATTACAAGTACCTCTCTCAATCTCTCTCAGATCTTCTGCTCCTGCTGCAATTTGTATGGCAGCCAATTTCAAGAACACTGGCATCTTGGGGAAGCGAGTAGTCAACCAGATCTGGACTCCCAACTCCACTCGCTCTTTCTCTGTTTCCAATACTCCGTCTCTCAGGTTTGATTTGACTTCTTCTCGATCATAGAAGTTTTGATCATCAGTTTAATTCATGTTTAAATAGCTTAGCTTTGCCGATTCCACTCCCTGACATTAATAATCTTCAAGATATATTGTTTCTTCTCTGCTCGAAAGTCTTGATTATTGTGATTGTCTATGTATGTATGCGATAGCGTTGATACATTTTCTCCCAAGGAAAGCTCGAAAGTCTCTTACTGATATTTCCTGTAATCCAGAAGTGTTCTACCGTCAAGATAGAGACGAGTATTTCCGTACGGACTGCAAAAATTGAAAACAGTAACAACAAGCGATTCTAAAGTTATTTCCGTTTTTAGGGTTCGAGGGGTCTCAAGTTCAAAACTCTTCTTTTTTCTTATGACATGACTCTCCCTTGTCTCAATTCTCCTAAAGTCAAAAAAAAAAAAAAAAATTAATCAAGCTGCCGTTCCTTAATTATAAAGAAATTCTATTCTAGGTGTGTGTGTATATATATATATATATTTCAAGATAGATTCAGGAAATAATTAATAAAATCTCATTAATTACTTTTTATATTATATTTCTCAATTCACAAGAACTACCATAAAATTAAATACACGCGGAATCAAGTAAATAATGTCTAAAAACTTCATTCTCAAGTAATAATAATTGCTGGGCACATGCTAAAACTCGTCGTTTTGTAAAGCCCAGTGTGTTTTATTTCTTCCTCTTTGTTTGCGTACGGCAAAGCTCCACGAGATCCACCTTCCTTAGAGAAAATCTGTCCCTAAACATGATCTGATCCAGAGGGAGTCTGAGTGTGACATAAATATTTTAAGGGATTACTTTGTCAACTTATGCAGAAGTTTTCTAGTGTCTTTATTCACATATAATCAGATATTATTTATTTATTAAATTAAAAATTTAGAAATAATTTGTGGGTTACTTATCGTTATCTGGTGGAGTCACGTGACTTTCAAGGGTCATATCGTTGTCCCCCATTTAATTATTTTTTATTAATCCGCGCCTACCCATGTAATTGTCACATGGCGAGGCCACCTACTCTCCCATTCACGCAGTATTAGTTATTTGTTTTTAAAAATAAATAAATATAAAAGCTTTTTATTTTTTTAAAATCCAATTATAAATCAAAAGGTCTATACATGCATTTAATTAAATACATCGAAAACCATTTGTGCCAATAAATACAAAAAATAAGGTGTTAACGTGTCTATTCAACTTGTCTTCATGCATTTAATTAAATATATCGAAAACTATTTGTGTCAATAAATACAAAAAACAAGGTGTTAACGTGTCTATTCAATTTGCCTCGTTATAGATCAAACATTTTTTTTCTAACGTAAAATAGTTAATGTGTAGATATTTGTAACCTGTTTTTATGACATCGAGTAACAAATATAACTATGAATCAAAAAATTGATGTTTATATAGAATAAAATATAATAAAAAATATATATGTTAATAAAAACATTAATTTTTAACGTAATAAAAGAATGAAATAGTAAATGAAATAGTAATAGAAGAAGAATGAAATAATGTTGGAATTGCTAAAGTGAATTGTTATTTTGTTTTATAATAATTTAAAAAAAAATTGTAAAGAAAAAAAAAATTCCCCTGCTATTTTTAAGTAGTCATAGGGGTTCATGAGCGGATGAGGGGTTCACCCATCAGTCACCCAACCTATCCTTGATCCGATTTCCTAACTTATTTTTTTGTTCTTGATTACAAGTAGCTGTAATTTTTTTATCACAAAAATTATGGTGTGTTTGTTAAGAGGGATCAAGGGAAGGATGGAAGAGGGGAGAGGGATTGTGCTTCACTTTATTTGGTGAGACTTGAGGAAGGATTGAAGTATCTTTCATCACTTGTAATTTTCAATCTCCTAATTTGCTTCCAATTTTCCCCTCTTTTTGTAAATTAATGCTCTCAATTTGATTTGATTGACTACCATCATTTCTCTTCTTGTTAACAAACTTACCCTTTCCTCCCAAATTTTCTGTAGTTAATTTCAATCCTTATATTTTGAGTTTACTTTAATTTGGCCCTCTAAAGAGTTTATGTTTAAGAGTTGTTTCAATTAAATCCCTCAAGATAACCCCCCAATTAAATCCTTGTTTTTTGAAAGTTATTTCACATCTTGAAGCTTTTGGTTATTTAATTTCCAGGTCTTGTTAATTTCATCACTTTTTCTATGGAGACACCTTTCTTTCCATTTCTGGTTTATTTAGTGTTTCCTTCCTTCTCATGTAGAAGTTGATAATCAATCCAGGAAGTGGAGAGAGGATTGGGACCTTTTAGATGTTACGATTAAAACCTTTTTTACACAAACACATTGGCATCTCACTTACTCATCTAATGGATGAGATGATTCCAAAATCTTATTAATAGCCTTGTTTTTGTGTTTTAAAAGTTTTTTTTTTAAATAGAGTTTTTGTTTTAAAAAAATTTCAGATTATTTTAATGTGTAAATTTTAAAAAAATTTAAAAAATATTATTTCAATGTATTTTTTTAAAAAAAATACTTTAAAAAATAATTATTACCACAAAACTAAACTGCGGAGATTAAATTAACAATGCTTTAAGTTAAAAGAGTTACTTCTCGGACCCGTAAGGAAGCCTTAAGTTAGTTAGCCAGGTTACTCTAATCAGAAGTAATCTTTTATTTCTTAATTACCAGATACCAAGTGTTCCCTGCATTTTCCAATTGTTTTCCTTTACCGCTTTTCTTTTAATAGTTTTGGTGAATATTATTTTATACACTAAAACTGCGATGCTTTTAAAAAGAATCAGGTGGGAAAATTAATGAACATTAATCTAATGCTTTTTAAAATATTTGGGACTTAATCTATAGAATTTATAGGTTTAGAACTCAACCGAATTTATAGGTTTAGAACAAAAATGAGTTTTCTGAGGTTATAATTCATCACATTTTATGAGAATTGCTGCTGCCTGCTGCTACTAGCTAGATGCGTATGTGTTGTGCTTGTGCCACCCGATCCCAACTTGAACTTCCTCGTTATTGGACTCTGTTTATTGCTCTAATTATAGTTTATGTGAATCAATGATGACGGTGATATTGCGGCAGGGGTGCTCACACATCGGTGTACGACAAGAACCTGGATGATGAGTTGCAACCGAATGTGGTGCCGGATGATGTGATCAAGCCCCAGTCCGACAAGTACTGGGCTCCACACCCACGAACCGGTGTCTTTGGGCCTGCCACTGAGCAGCACCTCTCTGAGATCAGCGGGGACAGTGCCTCTGTGGGAGACGGTGGTCAGGACCCAGTGTTGGAGGAGAAGGCGTGGTTCCGCCCCACCAGCCTTGAGGACCTGGAGAAGCCACACCGTCTTAATTGACAGATAATCTATCCAAAGCAGAGGAGCGTGCCCTCCTCAGTGTGAATTATTACAAACGTAATCTTCATGGTATGTGCTGATGTGCTGTAATTATAACTGGAGTGGAACTAGCTGGTCAAATGCAGACCTAGACATACCTAGTAGTTGTGATTTGAGTAACGTCTGTATGCTTGTTGGCTACGTGTCTCCCTACGTTCTGTTCTATAATTGCGTGGTTATTCTCCATAATAATAATAACAACAATAATTTAAAAACTAATTATTTAGTCCGATTTTCCTCTTCAGTTAGTTTTTTTTTTTTGTTTATTTCAATAAATAGAAAAGTGTAAAAAATAAATATATGGTATGAGAAGATATCTACAAGAACTTTTAATCTCTTCATTATGTCGTGGGACCAGTTCTCAATTAATCTCTTCATCTTCAATCATGTCAACTAAGATTTGAATGAAAGTTGAGTTTCCGATTAGAACTTTGGTTTTTTCAATCTCCAGCAAGCTAGCTTTTGGTTCTTAATTAGAATATTGATTCACGCTTCACAGTGGTTTTTGTTTTTAAATGCTATTGGTCTTGCTGGGGTTTTATTAAGCTAAATTCAACAATATTTTTGACTAAAAAACAAGGAAAACGCTTCTAATAATACTTTTTGACAAAAAAAAAAAAAAAGACAACACATCTATGACGCCATACTATCCAAACCCAAAGCTATTGGGTATGGTGGTGGAGCCAAACTCAAATGCAATTAGGTCTTGCTGTGGAGCCAGACCCCATATCCTTCAGTCTGGTGGGCAAGGCAATTGAGTCTAGCGACACCAACCAGACCCATGCCTTGGGTTTGGCGGCGAAGCTAGACCTCAATGCTATCGGCTCTGGCAACGGAGCTATACCCAAACGTTATAGGGTTTGGTTGCGAGCCAGACCCAATAACAAAAAATATTAATATGAAGAAAAGAGAAATAAAAAAAATAAATTTTTTTAAAAGTATTTTGGAAACGCAAAAACAAACATGTTTTAATAAAAAAAATTCAACCCAACCTCAAATGAAAAAAAAAAATTATCATCACCAAACTTTTGTATAATATAAAAAAGTCATATCAATTTATTTTCTCTTTATAGTATGAAAAAAAAATTCAATAAGAGAAAAGAAAAAAAAGTAAAGAGAGAGAAAAATAAGATTGGAAATATCTTAAAAGAAAAAAAATTAAAGGGAAAGAAATTAGTTGTCGGTGTATTGGACGTTGCTCTGTTATGCGTTGTTCATGGCGCTACTGTAAAAAACAATTTATTTGAAGATGGTGATGGTAAAAATACATTCTGTGTTTTTAACCCAACTCAAGCATTTTTACACTTGAAAAAAAAATGTTATTAACCCGTTGCGGAGCGCGGGCGAATATGCTAGTTATTATATTATTACGTAATTGTTATTTATTAAAATATTTTTAAAAAAATTTATATTGAGATAATATTTTTTTAATACTGATTTTTTATATAATCACATCAAAATAATGCACAAACATCAAAAATATTAATTTGAATTAAAGAAAAAAGTAAAAAAAATTCAAATGGTTTTTAAAACATTTTTTAAACGCAAAAAAAATAAACATATTTTAATAAGAAAATTTAACTCAACCTCAAATGAAAAACATTTATCATCACCCAACTTTTGTACAATATAAAAAAAATCCCATCAATTTATTTCATCTTTACCGTTTAAAAAAAAATCAATAAGAGAAAAGAAAAGAAATCTAATGAGGCAAAAAAATAAAATTAAAAATATCTGGCGGCCCAACCAAACCCAATAGCGTTGGGTTATATTAAGATAATATATTTTTTTATTTTAAAAAATTTACTTTTTATATCATCACATCAAAATAATACAAAAACATCAAAAAATATTAATTTGAGGTAAAGAAAAAAATTAAAATTCTTAATTTTTTTAAAAGAATTTTTGAAACGCAAAAAGAAACATGCTTTAATAAAGAAATTCAATCCAACCTCAAATGAAAAGAAATTATATCACCCAACATTTGTACAATATAAAAAAGTCACATCAATTTATTTCATCTTTACAGTATAAAAGTAAATTCAATAAAAGAAAAGAAAAATAATTAATAGGGAAAAAAAATTGGAAATATCTTCAGAGGAAACAAATTAAAAAGGCAAAAAATTAAAACTGAAAATATGTTGCAGCCCAGCCAAACCCAATAGTATTGGGTTATATTGAGATAATATTTTTTTTTAAAAAAAAAATTTACTTTTTATATCATCAAATCAAAATATAATACAAAAACATCAAAAAATATTAATTTGAAGAAAAGAAAAAAAATAAAAATTCATAATTTTTTTAAAAGAATTTTTGAAACACAAAAAGAAACATGTTTTAATAAAGAAATTCAACTCAACCTCAAATGAAAAGAAATTATCACCACCCAACTTTTGTACAATATAAAAAAAAGTCACATCAATTTATTTCATCTTTACACTATAAAAACAAATTCAATAAGAAAAAACAAATTAAAGGGAAAAAAATTAAATTGGAAATATCTTCAATAGAAACAAATTAAAGGGAAATAAATTAGTTGGTGGTGTATTGGGTGCGCTATTCATGCTGTTACTGTAAAAAATACTTTATTTGAAAAAAGGTGATGATGCAAATACATTCCGTACTTTTAAGCCAACTCAACCATTTTTAAATTTGAAAAAAAAAATTGTTATTGACCCGCTATGAAGCACGAGTAAATATACTAGTTATTATATTATTATGTAATTGTTATTTGTTAAAATATTGTTTTAAAAAATATACTGAGATAATATTTTTTTATTTGTAACACTGATTTTTCATATCATCACATCAAAATAATAAACAAATATAAAAAAATATTAATTTGAATTAAAGAAAGAAATAAAAAAAATTCAAATGTTTTTTAAAACATTTTTGAAACGCAAAAACAAACATGCTTTAATAAGAAATTCAACTCAACCTCAAATGAAAAACAATTATCATCACCTAATTTTTGTACAGTATAAAAAAAATCTTATCAATTAATTTTCTCTTTACCGTATGAAAAACCAAAATTCAATAAGAGAAAAGAAAAGAAATCTAAGAAGGCAAAAAAAATAAAATAAAATGACCTTTTAGGGATACTATTAACACTTCTACACTATTTTTTTTTGGTTTTGGGTCCATCACAATATAATATTCGTAGAATGAGTTTTGCTATGATAATATTGATATCTTATTCCAATTCACGATCGATGCTAATGCGTAAGTGATCAATTAAGAAATTAACTAAAGTTCAACCATTAACCCCCCCTTTCCATATCATATAATATAAATTGAATAATTCAAACGAAGTTAATATTCATTTACTAATATAACCTCTTAAAAAAAGTTTTGATAGCATATATTTAATTAAATTTGTTTTGTATATTACATAAATATCAACCGGTAACACATACTGATATAATTTAACACAAGCAAAATATAAAGACTAATAATTTCTCTATTGATGTATATATTTCTTTAACCTTTATGAGTACATGAACAAAGTAATACACTATTTATCTATGCCTAAAGTTATTTTCTTATGCTAGATGCTACCAATTATTCCTTCTATTGCTGAAACGTACAACCCTAAAGGTTTCTCAGGCATTATAGGGTTAATAATGGAGGTTAAGCTAGATATGTGTTTATATCTTCAAAAGTAATTTGTTGCTTTATTGTCCATCTCATCAAAGCTCTTTTCTTTCAACAACTTGGTAAAAGGTTTAATCTTCCCATACAATATTTGAAATAAACTTCCTTATGAAATTATTCCCAATAAGGCTTTATAATTCCTTTTTTTAGGAGGTTGTGTTTTCATGATTGTTTATGCTTTATTCGAGTCCAACTCTATACCTAGTTGATATATTACAAGTCCTAAAAAATTTCTTGCTTTCATACCAGAGGTGTATTTTGGGTTTTTTTTTTTAGCTTGCCTCATTTGTTCTAAAATAGTATGTAGTTCTTCTAGATAGGTAGATCTTGATTTCAACTTTATCACAATACTATCAATACAAGCTTTCATATTATATAAGCCTCAGTTTGATAATTATTGGGCTCTACACCCATGAACTGGTGTCTTTGGGTATGCCACAACGCATATCTCTAAGATTAGTAGGGACATTGCTTCTTTTAGTAAACGATGGTCAGGATCTAGAGTTGAAGGAGCAGGTTTGCTTTTGTCCAATCAACCTTGAGGACTTGGAGAAGCCACACCATTATAATTGATAAATAGATATTACATAACTTCATACGCTTCACTTTTCATAAAACAGTGAAGCAGCTATAGGTTTTTTTTTTCAAAAATTTTCTTTTTCAATTGAACCCTTCTATGGTTTTAATTAGATATAATTAAGTTTGAAATTATGTTAAACACACCAAATTAAAAGATATAAGACTAAAATATAAGAGAGAGAGAGATAAAATATGCATAATCCTATATCTCCATAATTTTTATTTTGATTCAAAAGTTTATTTTGTTTATTTTTTAGTCAATGGCTTTGAGAGAAGATAGAGAAAGTCACCTGAAACTATGAAAAGAGAGAAAATTATCAAGTGGGCCATTTTTCAGCGAAGAAACTCATTATTTTTTGTGTCAACGAGTTCCATTTGACAAAGAGTGTTTGATGATGATGGTTTTTTTTCTTTAAATATCCTTAAAAAAGGACATTGGGCTTGGTTAAAAGTTTTTGTATTTGACTAATTTGTGTTTTTTAGGTGATTTTAGGATGGTTAGGGTTAGAGATGGTTTGAGGAGATTTTTAGAGGTATTTTTAGCAATGGGTTGAAAATGAATTTGAACCCAAAAGACCCGTCCCCCTAATTTTTAAGGCCACCACATTGGTGGCTAAAATCTAGGTAATGATAACTCGTCAATCACTTTTTTATATAAAAAAAATAGTGGCAGACAACAAGTCATCTGCCCTTTAAAATAAAAAAATCAAGTATGACCCAAATATGTAGACCTACCTTATGCCCAAGCATCTGAGCTTTTAATTATGGCTTGCTCACCTAGCCTAACACTTTTTTTATATTTTCAATTTTATAATTGAAATTAGGTTTTTGTTGGGTTTTTTTATTACCTTTTTCTCTTCAATTTTTTCTTTTAATATTTGGTTCATTTTGATTTGGTATTCATATTTTGTTATCATATAATTAAATAAAAACAATTATTGAACTTGGTAAAGTTTATAACCGAGGTCACAAGTTTGACAAGTTACCCAGAGTTTGAGTTAATCTAATTGTCCACATTTCAATATGTTTTTAAAAAATTATCTTTAGATGTTTTTTAAAGTAAAACCATGGATTTACAAATCATCTAGGTAACATTTGGACTTACACGCCTAGTTTTTTTTTTTTTGGTTATTGGTTTTTTTTTCCTTTGATTCCTTTTCCTTGGAATCCGTCGACTAAGTTATGTCGAGACAACTCCTACTCGATTTAATTTGAAACCTGGGCTAGGCAAGGAATTGAATCATCTAGTTTTCAAGTTTGATCCACTAAGCTGAGTTTAATGATAATGCCAAAAAGTTAACCACCACTTGAGTATTTTCTTATATGTTCAAGAAAATTTCACTCCAACCTGCAGCATAACGCAACTAGTCATCTAGTGTAACCTAGTTGTGCATGCATAATAGAAATGTGATGAAGGGAGTGTTTGGATTTGTCTTAATTTGGAGCTATAATTAATACTTGTCCTTTTAATTTGTAATTAATTTTGCATTTCTCTTAAGGAAAATGAATTCATTTTATGAATTTATAGGTATTACAATAAAAATGCTCATTTTATCCACTATATATAAAAGTCTCAATGTATATTTATTATTTTTCTTTTTTATTTTAATAGTTTAAATTTTTGTTTTAATTAAAAATATTTTTTTATTAGATAAGTCATATATAAATTGAACTTACATGTTTATTTATAATTTTTTTAGATTTAAATATAATATAACAATGTAAAAACAAATATACATATCATTATGATTATCACTTATATTAATTAAATACAAGATGAAAAATATTAATAATAGTAATGTACATGCATGCATGAACTATAAAGTATAATCTTGTATAATCTATTATGGGTAAGCGGAAAATTTGAAAAACTGATTAAACCGATAAAATAAAAAAATAATCAAAACATCAAATCATGAAAAAAATGAATAAATTGATTAGAAATATTAAAAAAATCTTTCAAGTGAAATGGCAAAAAACATGATGTTAAAGTTTGAGAAGTATTGGAGTTATGGAAAAAATTAATTTTTTTTTGTTATATGTGATTATTGTTTTAGATTCACGTTTCATGTTGAAATATGTGAAACTCTATTTTAATGACTTGTATGATGATGACAAAACACAATTGCTAAAAAATAAGGTGAGAGATACTTTAATGAGCTTGTATGATTTTTATTTGAAAGCTGATGAAGTGAAAGATGATACTAAACATCAACAAGATGTTAATAATATTGATGACTGTTAGAAAATAATATAAATCATATCCTGAGACCTTACCTATCAAAGAACCATCTCAACCCAATAGCTTAAGCTGTTAGGTGAGGTCCCAGTATATGATTTATATTATTCTCTAACATACCCCCTCAAGTGAAAGCCCTTTGGGCTTGAAACTTGCACAGGCCCACATTATCTTGTGCTTAATTTTTTTATCAAATAAATAGGGATGGTGAGATTCGAACTCGAAACCACTTGGTCATCAAGACTCTGATACCATGTCAAAGAACCATCTCAACCCAATAACTTAAGCTGTTAGGTGAGGTCTCAGGATATGATTTATATTATTTTCTAACAATGACATGGAAGTGGATGATAAGGCAAACACTTTGGTTCGATTAAAAAACATTTAGAGGATGAAGATAATACGGAGAGTAGAAATGAGATTGAGAGATATTTGATTGATAGTTGTAGGGATTCTAATGATGATAAGGTATATATTTTGAATTGGTGTAAGCATAATGCTTTGGAATATAAGATCTTTTCAAATGTCTCATAACATGTGTTAGTTATTCTTTTATCGACATTAGCTTCCAAATCAACCTTTAGCACTTATGCATATATACTCGATCAATTTTTTTATTTTTTTAATCTTCAGCAATAATTCAAGCTCTTGTTTGTTGTCAAAATTGATTGTATTATTGATCAATTCCAATTGTGATATTAGAACTGTGATAAATGATATTGAAACCTACGAAAACCTTGAGTTAAATAATTTATCTTATAAACTTGAACCTTTTATTTTATAATTTATTAATTGGCGTATTTTCAATTTAACATGTCTATATTTTGTAGAATTTGATAAATTTTTTTGCATATATGATAACAAATGATAATTAATTAAAAAATCAAGGGATTTTTTTTTTTATAGAAAATGTATAGTAAAGATGCTACTTGAATTTTTGAGTTATTGTAATGATTTTACTATTTGTATATTTTATTTGTATATTTTATTTGTTTATTTTTGTTGCTAACTACTACTTTTGTTTTGTTTCGTTTGTGGCAATGGCATATCATCCTTTCATCTCACTGCCTTGATAGATATGGATGATAGTATATTCACATTATTGTGAGTATCTCTTTAAAAAAAATAATTAAAAAGCTGAATTAAAAATAAAATAAGATAAAAAAACTGGTAAATTGAAATAAGATTTTTACATAAATTAAAAAGGCTTTTAAAAGTCCATAAAAATACACAAAAAAATCCAATAAAAATTAAATAGGTTTTTCCAATTTTTTAACTACATAAACTGAACTGAACCAAATTAAAATTAATCAGTTTGAACTTTAAGTGAAACAAAACCAAACTGAAAATGACAGCACCCTAGTTATTAGCTAAATTATTCTCAGCAAACAAAGCTGGCCAAGACACAATGGTAACTCCATATTTACAAGACAAAGGCGGATTACAAAAAGGATTTGGCCATTGTGCTATTAAATTGTAAAACATACATCATGATTACAAACACATCTAGTTAAGTTGCAATTAAGATCAACTGAAAGGAACGGTAAGAAGCTACCTTCTAGTTAATTCGGCATTGTGCATTTCTTTTGAGAATGTCCTAACAAATGACAGCGACCACATTGAACAACCCTCTTTGGGCGTTTAAAGTTTTCTACACGAAGAACCTTCTTTTTTGGCCTGCCAGGTGGTCGGCGAGTTTTGGGTGGGCGTATTGAGATGTCAACCCTGGCAACTCCACCTTCTGTTCCCTCACCCAATTCCCTCCATTGGGACTTATCAGGAATAGGGTTGATCATCTCTGAGTATGTCTCCCGGTAACTTGCAACAGTGAAGCAAGGCTCAGCAAATACATGAGCATTTTGCCCACAGGAAATAAGCGCGGCAGCAGCATGTGCACAAGGTAAACCATTGAGCTGCCAACGACGGCATGAGCAGACACGACTGCTAATATCCACAATATTTGTTCGCTCAGTCGACACAATCTCAAACTCAACCTCATTTGCCCGAAGTACTTGATAGCAAGGTGCATCTGCAATAGCCTCTAAAACCCGCTTCTCAGCAGATGGAACAAGAATTGAGGTCCAGCTCATTCCAATTTCACGACGATTGTTAAACCAAGATGTCAACTGAAGCCGAATATGCTCCATCATTTGTACAACTGGGAGCTCATGGCATTCAAGAGCCCAATTATACAACAATTCAGTAACTCCCAGTGTAAAATGGCCAAATCTCATGCCCTCAAAATATGCGACAGCCCAAAGTTGGGGAGAGAAGTCTTGAAACCAAGGTATAACATCTTGTGAGATCTCTACCATCTCAGCTATCTTGCTTTCGAATTCAGCTGCTGTGAGGGCATAAACAGCATTCCAGAAAATATTTACTAACTTTGTATTCTTAAATGTGTCACGGAAGTTTTCACTAACATAACGCAGACAAAATCCATGGAAAGCACTGGGGAAGTGTGTTTCAACTGCCTCTACAATGCCCTTATGCCTTTCAGACAGTATGGTAAGTCTAGGCATGTTGTCTGTATTTACTCCAAGAAGCTTCCGCAACTCTGACATAAACCACATCCAATTCTCGTCATTTTCCACATCAACAATGGCAATGGCCAAAGGAAATAATGCATCATTAGCATCAACAGCTGCAGCACAAAGTAATGTACCCAAATATTTTCCTTTAAGATGTGCTCTATCAAGTTCCAGAAGAGGCCTGCATGCATTTATAAAGCCATAAATAGATGCACGGTAGGATATAAAAAGTCTTTGGAAACAATTGTCTTGTCCAGTAGCAAAAACAGACGCAATGCTTCCTGGGTTGTTTTTTCTAATCTGCTCACAATATGCAGGAAGAAGGCGGAACCCTTCTTCAAAAGTTCCATGAAGTGCAGCCATGCTGCGCTCCTTCCCACGCCAAGCTTGCATGTAAGACACAGCAACCCCATGCCGGTCACGGATATCTTGCAGTATTTCCTTTGGTTTGAATTGTGGATTGTCTCGAATGCGTGCTTCTACAGACCTAGCTACCCAACCTACTGATGCTTGCTGATGGTGTAGGTTGTGGACTCCTTCACAAGTATGCTCTCCATGTAAGGTTCTAATTGAAAAGGTTGGAACTCCAGGACATTTTGCAACATGGACACGCCATGGACAGCCTACTTTAGAGCATTTGGCTATAAACCGGCTTCGATCTGATTTCACTATCCGAAGATCAAAATGCAGTGCTATAGCAATGTCCTTCAATGTTCTTCTGCAAGTTTCAACATTGGGAAACTCTTGTCCGATGGCCAAAGCATGTTCTGACAATGCAAGGGAAGCATCAGGCACAATTAAAGCACGGTCTGCCATGAATCAATTAAAACGAGGAGAAGCAACTTTGCTTGCTTGACAGGCTTCCCCTCATGCTGCATACAAAACAACCAATTTCAAACTTGTATTTTTCAAGTGCAGCTAGCACTAAAACCTTCAACAAATATGGATACCATAATAGAAAGACAAGAATAAGGTAACAAAATAGAAAAAAAAGAACTCACAAATAAATCATAAAAGAAGAATGCATAACTTACATCCAGACAAACAAATATATCAGGGAATTAATGTAAATTGAATGGAAAGGAACTGGTTGATACTGAGCATCAGAAGTAAATTACAATATATATATATATATATATATATATATATATATATATATATATTGATGTTTGAAATAAGGGGAAGTAAATTCATTTGTTATGCCACCGTGTGTGTTGGGGGGTTGGGAGGGTGGGCAGATAAAAGAAATATAGTTCTGAATAGCAGATACCAGATGATGATAATAGTTAGAGTGGAGGAAAAAACGAGAGAAAATGAAACTAAACAATAATTTCAGACCATAAATGAGTACACAGGCATCTTAATTTTCTCAGGCTTTGAGAAAAAAAAGGT
Organism: Populus trichocarpa; assembly: GCF_000002775.5. Lineage (NCBI taxonomy): Eukaryota > Viridiplantae > Streptophyta > Magnoliopsida > Malpighiales > Salicaceae > Populus > Populus trichocarpa. The sequence continues at coordinate 7,263,532 of NC_037297.2, read as the reverse complement.
TTTTTCCTTTAGAGAATAGATATTTTATTAAAAGAGAATCAATGCCGAATTGGAATGAGAATAAGTCATCCTCTTTAGTGAATCAAAAAAACACTTACAATCATCCTGTCATGACAAAGGTTTACTAAAAGGAAAACATTTTCAACCAGATATGGCCCATTTATCAAAGAGAAAGAACTAGTATCAGTAAAGAGAAGACTGTCAGCATTAAAAACCAACAATCTAATGCAGATTATGAAATTCCAGATTCACTTCTTTGTATCTCAATTTGTCTCCCAAGTTTCTTTGTTTGGTTCAAATAAACTTTGCTCAAAGGAGCTTTAAACAGAGTCAACCAACTTTATCAGCTCATTGCACCACGAAGAGGTAACTTGCAACATTGAATTGTTCCCGCGTGATAACAGAGGGTATAAATAAATAAATAAACTTGGGATACTTTGATTAATCTCAAAGTCTAATAGTTTTCTTGGAAGAAACAAACGAAACTATGCAGAGCAATGGATGGAGATTGGAGATGAATATTCAGGTCACTCCCCAGCCTAAAATTCAATTCTGGAAAAAAAAGGAAAATACATGTTTTATTCGAAAACATTCATACAAAATCATCAATTTCAGAACAAGCTCACATCTTCCAATATGTTTAATCTGCGTGTGCACAAAAATCCCCATCCAAATATAATAAAAAAGAATTTCGAGGTTCATATAAATAAAACATAATTAATCATTTCTGAACCTTCTTCAAACTCTAGCTAATCATTTCTTTACCTTCTTCAAACTTTCCCACTTCATGCTAAGGGTGGCACATTGCAATCCCGTTTTAAGAACCTACTTAATCTAAATTCAATATCAGTTCTTAACACATTAGAGAAATGATGCCAAACCAGATCAAGGGAACAGAAATTCACAACAAAAAAAAACATATATTAAATTAATAAAGACAAGACTTACCTACCATGGGTTTCTACTGCAGTAAGCAAAGGAGAGATGAAATCCCAATAATATATCTGCTATCGGCATCCATTTCCTTGAGCCAAAAAAGGAAACAAGAAAAAAACTAGTCTGTCGAAAAACGAAATCTTTCTCGACAATCAGAGACTCTCGACTAGGACTGGGAGAGAAACCTAGAAACATAACATCCAAATCTTTCTCAACTATCGAGAAACCGGTTCGAACGCTTTCGGTCCTAGTTATTACTTCTTGCCTTCATTCCGGACCCTAACGTCTTCGGCCCGATAAATAATATTGGGCTTTGGGCTACATTTGTTCCATTTTTATCAACCATTCAACCTGGGGTGTGTTCCTATTGCTTTGGTCTACTTATCCTTCTATATTTTATTGTGAATTTACTGTTACAGATTTTTTTTAATTTAATCATTAAATTTATTTTTGTGATTACATTTTTTTGGGATCAAATTTAAGAGCAATTGAATCAATCTTGTTGACTAAATATGAAATTAAAAGATAGAGGATCAAAGTAAAAAAGACATCACAAATGAGTGATGGTTTTAAAGCTCATATAAAAAGTTTAATTTAATCCTCCTATTTTTAAAACTATAAATATTCGATACCTTAATATTTTCTCTATTTAATTTTTATTTAGTCACAAATGGGTTGTCTTTTGGATTTCTGGGGTTGGATCGTTGACTTGCATACCTCTAACAAGTTCGATTAACATCCAAATGCTCCTAACCATTTCTTCCACTCCCTGCTCCAACCTTGTAAGACGTTCTCCATCATGATTACCTTGCCTAGCCATCTTAAAACTAGGCTTTGATATCACCTGACGTAGCACAAATGTTGGTGGGTTCATGATTTCGCTCACGAAGATAAGGGTTGTTGATATCGTTCAATTAGACGAAAGAAAATTAAGTCCAAAAAAGAAAATCTGAATTGATTTTTTAATTGAGAATTTTATTCGTGATTCATCAATTAAAAGTTAATACAAAATGAAAATATATTAAATACTTAGAACAACCCTTTTAGAACAAGGTAAATGCCAAATTAAATTAAAGGCCAAAATTAAAGTTCTTGATAACACAAACATCAATATACATAAATGAGTAATTACTTAAAATAGATAAATAATCATAGTCAATACTTCTTTAACTCCATTAAGTATGGCTGACTTCATTTTAGGCTTGAGTCAACTATTATACCTCATCCATTATGTTATAAAATCCACCCTTATTTCATCTTTATATAGGTTCGAGAGACATGAGCTCTAAAAGAAAAGGAGTTTGTGATTTAATATTTTAAGATATACATAATAAAAACTGTAAATTTAAGATTTTTCAAGAGTTTCAAGGATCTTGTTAGAAAAATCTAGAGTAATTTAGATTTTATAAGAATATTACTGGTATATTGTTGCAGGCAACCAATTATAAAACCAACTCTTAAGAATACATGTAGTTGTGCGAGTAAGGATCGTTCCCATGAAGAGAATCTACCCTAGTTTTATGCTACATGAACAAGGAACAACTTAAATTAAACTATCAAAATCAATCAAAATAAAAAACCTTAGTCTAGGTCAACATTCACCATCAGAATTTTATAATTGATTATTGATACAAGTATATATCAATTCACACTTTAAATATTCATCATTGAGACTATTTTCGTTATCTCTCCTTAGTCATAGTTAATTATAAAACAAGCAATCTAATTAACTCTAATTGCTGAACAACTCAAGACAAACGGTAAAAGTTTAATCTAATGGCAGCCTTAAGATTTAGAGAGATTGATGAACCTAAACAACACAAGAACAATCAATTGTATTTAATCTAGTCGGGCGTTTTTCGTAAGATCTAATGGTTTCTGATGCAACAAATCAATAAATCTTAGCTGCTTCACAAATTAGAGAGATCAAATAATTACGGTTCTAATATCCTACCTAGTTGTAGATTACAACGAATTATTATAAACTAGTAGGGCTCCTAGTAATTAAACGAGACAATCATGAAAATAGGCATCGAAGAACATTCGATACTCAAAGCATATAATTTGAAAATGAAAACTTAGATCTCACAATTTTATTGATTATGAGGCTTTTATTTCCTTCGACTAACTAAGAATTTAGCTACGCAGGACCACGATGAAAACTCGAAGAAGAAAAAAAATTAGAGAAAAGGGGAATTGAATTTTTTTCAATTTCATCATTTAATATTAAATTAAATGAGAATCGTCCGAGTTGTTTTAGACCCGTCAAGTTAATCGAATAATATTAAATTATTAAAATAATTATATATCAAATATATTAAAATATGATTGATTCTTCTAAATAGCCAGCGGATATAAGAAAAAAAAAACTGTGTATCTTGTATTGAAGATGGCCTTAGCTCTCATTTGTATAACATAGGGACACGTAAACAATTAAAACAAATTGAACTCTCATGTTTATTTCACATTTAACTTTCATTCTATGAACATACCATTTCCAAGTCAGTCTGTTAAATGAGAACAAACAATCATAGTTCTTAAACACGTTTTAGCTGTGCTTGGAGGGAACTAATTTGCTGCTCTCAGCCTTCTGTGATGCTGTTGTTTCTTCTTCAAAACTTATTGATGGCTTTCATCGTCTAAATTGTTGCAGTTGCATACCTGGACTCACTCTATCAAACTTGCCAGCAACTGCTCTCAAACCCCACTCAGTTGCATACCTCGACTCACAATCAGCATGCCTATCAATGCTTGTGTTCCAAACCCAACTGTTCATTAAATTAATTAGAGAGTTAACAGTTTCATGCATGGGAAGTACCCTTTGTGGGCATGTATTGTTTCTTGGATTTAAGAGTTTGCTTTAAGCAAAGAAAAGTTGTGTTCTATGTATCAGTTTATATTCTGGTGGTTCTGAGAAAAAAAGAAGGAAAAACATGAGTTTGTTTTCAAAAAACGAGGGTTCAAATCTCTGAGATTTTATTATATAGGCTTTTCCAATGACAGCAATGCCATTTTTAAAAGCTCCACTAAATGTGTTTGGCAGGTGCTTGTGAATAAGTTAGCAATGGCGAGTGCTGGATTATAAAACCGGAATGGTTTTGCAGACCGTGCTAATTCTTATTGATAGAGTCCGGGAGGTGGTATTGGAGTGAAGAACGTGGCTTTTTTTGACTTATTAGCCCACCGTCGATTCATGAAAGCAACCTGGATATATAGCCTTCGTGCTTGCTTGCTTTTCCATGATCACCTTTCTTAATGATTCAATCTTCATTTACAGAGTAGCCATGGACGGCCATCCCATGCACGCATACGCTGGATATTGTTTTGCAGCTCCTGCTGTAACAGCATTATTTCGGCTCTCGACTCCTGCTAGGACTGTTATATGCAGCTCTTTTTCAAGTAAAGTAGCTTCATATGTTCTTATTCACTTAATATGCAAGCGTTCAACCGATTCCATCTCACCTGAAGATACTATTGCTTCACCACTGCATTCATTCATTGCCTTTTAATGAAACTAGATCTTGGTCTATTCTATTTTTCTATCATGTTTTTATTTATCCTACGCTATTCTATTTTTTCTATTAATCGTTTTTAATTTTTCGTACAATGAGTTCCTATTTCTTAAAAATGTGTGTTGATTTTATAAAAACTTCATTTTGAGTCAATTTCTAAGTAAAATAGCAAGATTGAAATCACTAATTCTTCAAAAATAAATTTAATATATTACGATATCGAGATTTGCTAAAATTCAATGAAGAGTGCTTGAACTTAAAGATTTTCTAGTAATCAAATTATTTTGATTAAATTCTATTTTGTTATCATGTTAAATAAGTGTTTGTTAATGTAGTGCATTATATATTTTTTTTATTAGATTTTATTTTGATCTTGTATTTTTAAACACAAGATCAAAATTACTAATTCTTCAAAAATAAATCTAATATATTACAATATTGAAATTTATTAAAATTAAGATTATTTGAATTCAAAGATTTTCCACTAACCAAATCATTTTGATTAAATTTTATTTAGTTATCATATTAAATGTGTGATATGATGTTTTTACAAAAGTTTTTTTCAAATAAAAATATATCAAAATGATATTTTTTTAAATTATTTTTATTTTTGATATTAGCAAATCAAAACCATTAAAAAATAATTAAAATTATTTTTTAAAGTGAAAAACAATTTGAAAAGCACTTTAATGTTTGTTTTTACATTACAATTTAATTTTCAATTTTTTTTACCTAAAAGCATTAAATTAATGTTTTTTTAAATACTTTTAAATAGTTTTAATATAATAATATAAAAAAATAATTAAAAACTATTATTTAGATATAATTTTAATTGAAAAAATATCCTTCATAAAATAGGTTAAATCGCATTAACTTATTAAAAACGTGTTTGATATTATGTTAATAGTTGTTTTTTAAAATATTTTTTATTTAGAAATATATTAAAATTATATATTTTTTATTTTTTTAACATTAACATATTATTTGAAAATATAAAAAAATTAATTTAAAATAAATAAAAAAATACTATTTTTTTAAAAATATTTTTTAAAAATAAAAACCAACGGGCAACGGGTAACATATCATGATTTCGAAAGCTTAGGGTTTGACCGTTTAAGTGAAACTGAAAGAAACAAAACTCGAAACCAGAAAGCTAGTACCTAGGAGTACCTGCATATTGTTTGTTAATGAATGAAATGGCAGGGAGTTCTTCATCACAGTCACAGGCTCCCAAAATCCTACTAGCAAAGCCTCCCGGATTGGTGACTTCTGGACCAGCGGTGTCTGCCGCTGCTGCTAAATTTGGACGCGAAGACGAAACAGCGCCGCACCATCACCATCGGTCTCGTCTCCCTTCAATTACCTCTCTCAATCTCCTCTCCGATTCTTGGGACTTCCACATTGATCGCTTTCTCCCTGTATGTAACAAATACCACTACTAACATAGCATAATAATTTCCTCAGTTTCGTAAATTATTTGTTTTTATATATTTATTTCTAATCTATTCATACATTTTGGATCGGATCAGTTCCTGACGGAGAATACAGATTTTACAGTGGTTGGAATAATTGGGCCGCCTGGGGTTGGCAAGTCCACAATCTTGAATGAGCTTTATGGCTTTGATGGAACCTCGCCAGGTTACCCACTTATATTTGATTCTTTACAAGTTATTTTAATAAAGGAATGAACAAAAACGATGACAATACCTACTGTATGCTATATATATATAATAAATACAGGGATGCTTCCGCCGTTTACTGTGCAGTCTGAAGATAACCGAGCAATGGCAAGGCATTGTTCTGTGGGAATTGAACCCAGGATATCTGCTGAGAGGCTTATTCTTCTTGATACCCAGGTCAGGCATTTTTTTTTATATATAATTGAAGTCAGTTTCATAAACTCAATCTGAAAATGATTTTATCCTATTAAACTTAAATAAGTTAGCGAAACATAAATGAATATAAATAATGCACGCTTTGGCTGATTTGAAGCTCCGCGTTTTAGATTTTTGGGTTCAGGGGCTCAATCTAAAAATGACTTTATCTAGTCTCTTGAATTCATTGGTTTTTTTCCTAAACTCATCTGAATCTTTAAGATTCTCATCCCAGACTTTTCACAAAAAACTGTCAGTTTCAGTTAATATTTTGTTGATTCAAGTAGAAATTCGCTTCCAACTTGAAGGGAATTGATTGATCGGCTCTTATTGATAAAAGAGCATGGAGATAGAGATGGGATGATTACTCTAGGAGATAAGGATGGGAAGAGAACACACACATATGGGATAGTAATACACTGTGTAATCAGGTCTGGAGATCCTTAAATCTGCCCTGCCCTGTGCCCGATTTGGGTTCTCTTAGGTAGTGTTTGTTTACGTCTTAAGACAAAAGAGACGAAGATATTTGGGACGGAGGGGACATGTCCCCTTGTCCTTTCTATTTTGAAAGGACAAAATTCACTCCAAAACTATTCTCGAGACATTTATTTTTGTCTTCGTCTCCTTCCGTGCAACCAAAAATGTTTCTTCCCCTATTGTTTCTGTCTCTTCTTTTATCCTAGGACACTAACTAAACGCAACCTATTCAATTTACACCAAAACCCACCTACCCTGCTCATTTTACACCCTCCATTTAGGTGGGATGGGCCAAGTGTTGTGGGTTTTCCATCCCATTTTCATCCATGTAAAAGACTATTGTTGTGTAATTCTTGCACTAAATTTACTTACTACTTAACAAGGTCACTTGTCTACACATAGAAAACAGTAGTTTGGTTTATGAACATCAAATCCTACACCCCTAATTGATATTCATTGTTCTGATACCATAAAGCAAATGCTATGCCGTCTTCTGTTTCTGTCTATCCTCATATACTATACTGAAAATTTTGTCTTCTCCTTTTCTTTTACTTTTTTAACTGTTTTTTTTCTTAATTTGCAGCCTGTTTTTAGCCCTTCTGTTTTGGCAGAGATGATGAGACCTGATGGCTCATCCACAATTTCAGTTTTAAGCGGTGAAAACCTTTCTACTGAGTTGGCTCATGAACTTACAGCTATTCAGGTAACTGGAGAGGAACTTTACTTCTGATTTCATGGCTGGAGTAAAATATAGTAACTGTGTTGATTGATAGTGCATAATCCGTCATATTTTCTTGCAAGTACATCCTTACAGTTATTGAAAGATAAAATGCCTGATGAACTTCTATGTTTCTGGTTGTGCTGCAAGGATTCATTATAGCTTGGTGTTCTCCTAGCTTCCATTTGTCATGTCCTGCTGGTGGTATCAGATGGAGTTTATGATGATAGTATGCGGCACTTAATGTTGACGGTATTTCTTATTTCATGGCCTCTGCACATGCTAATGTTGTATGCTCCATAAATTTGGGAATAGACAGCTTTCTTTAAACAATCTAGTTCTGTTCATTTGATAGTCACTAGGAATTTGCTTTTTTCTTTGTTAATCTGTGCTCATAATTCGGACAAAAATATCAACTTGATGCACAATATAGGAACAAGAAAGCTTACTTGTTTGTTTGTAATTTAGTACATTTAGAGTTTATTGGTATTTAGGTATCTTTCTATGGTTTTATTATTATTATTATTATTATTATTATTATTAAAAGGTAATATATTGTTAGGATTCATATTTTCTATTTAGTTGAGGATACTACAGTTTGTCGGCGTCAAACACTCTATAAAAACCATATCCTTTGTAAAAGTCAGAGATTCTTTAAAATCCTTCAACCCTCTTCTATAGGGATTTGCCCTCATTTATAAGTTGTTCGTTCTTCTTGCTCAAGTTTTCCCTCTGCAATAGGGAATTCTACTTCTCTACATTTGCTACTACCCTATCCCATATCAATTTTGGTATTAGAGCCCAACCCCAATCCAAACCCTTAAACCAAAAATCACAAAAAAATCTAGATTACCAGCCCTCATTTCTATGCTGTCAAGAAAAAAAAAAAAAAACATAAGACTTCATGTATGAAGATTATGATTATATTGGCAAGTCCGCTTGTATAAGTTGGGTATTATTTGTTCAAATTCACTGGTTCTTGTATCGGGTCAGTGATGAAGTACTGTATGGGATTTTTGAACCTTGTGGCTTTGTGGAAGAGATTATTATGTATAACAAGGCAATCATAGTACAGTTTTTATTTCAACAAAGTGCAACTAACAACTAGCAGAATGTGAACAAATCATGGCTTGCCCATTCCTTTCCAGAATTACTTACATATCTACTACTATTTTCTCAATAATTTCATCATCACACATCAATCATCGTTGTTTCTCAACATCACTTATCCAACAATGCATCTCAAATCTGATTTAATCTTTATAAGTTGGGCTTGAGGCTACTAACTTTATCTGGTAAGACACAAATTGCTTCCTTTAAGAATTTGCTAATATAGTTGTTAGATGGTTTTTGGTACTATATCCTCATGGTTGTATATGGTCACACATGCACTGATTATTTCAAAACTATATGTTAGGTCAGATGTATATCTTTAAACTTCATATGAAGGTACTTGAAAAACCTTGTTTCCCAGGACTTGAAATGGCTAAATGTTTTTTTTTTATAAAAAAGATGATTTATTGGAGTTTAATACAAATGAGGAATTTGGATAAAGGTTCGAATATCCAAGCTTAGAATTTAAAGTTTTTCTGGGATGCAACTTCCATAAGGAGGATAAGAGGACAATGCCTTCAAGTATGCTTGTAGCATTAGTGAGAACTAACGTGCTCTCATATTGAAAAAGTAACTACCATATATGACCTGGGAAAATGAAAATAAATTTCTACAAGTGTCCAAATCTAATGTATACCTGAATATACATATATGATGAGCACAAAGGAGAGATAGCAAAAACAAGGTGTCTGATTGTTCTTGAGATGCCTGATGGCCTATGCCTTAAGATAACATGGTAATATGTTATTCTATCACTCAGAAAGTAATTCTTTATTCAGGCCATACTCTTGTAACATTTTGCAATTTGATATGTATTTTTGTTTACTTTAGCTGCCTTTTAATGCTTTGTTTGTATATGAATGTTTATTTTATTTTATTTTTCCTTTGTGGTTCTTTTTCCTCACAAAGTAGGTAGTTATGTTTTATCACTACTAAAATATCTGTACTGAAGTTGCATGAAACTACACTCTGTCTTTGCTCATGGTATGAAAGAACAATTTTTATTAAAAGTTATGATACTAATATCATTGATTGTTTCTTGGTCAATATTTCAAGATCACTAGAAACTGGATATTCTGATGTGTTGTCTTTTCTCAAATACCTGTTCTTTGACACTTGCATTTTGTTTGTCCTTTTTCTTTCTACTTGAATGTCTCACTTGGTTTATCTATCTTGTACAATCTATAAATCTTACTGGGGTGCTATATATTTGCAGGTTGACTTGCTGAAACATGGCATACCTGATCCATCTTCACTAAACTCTGCATATTTGCAGAGCTCTAATGCGGGAACTGAAAAAGAAAACAAGGATAAAGTCTCTGAGGCTGAAGAGTATATGGCTACTCCACTCTTTGTACATACAAAGTGAGTTATCATTTTGTTCAATTGTAATAAATTGCAACTTAGCTTATGGAGAAAAAGTAATTCGGTAGTGTGTCTTTGAAATAAGTTATATAAAATACTTGTTGACATGATCAACTTTTCCCTCTCTCCATGTAGGGCATATCTCATATGTAATTATTGTATTGATAATCAGGGTGTTCAATTTTCTGTCTTGTTACCCCACTCTGATTTTCAAAGATATATTTCTTGCTTTTAGGAAGCCCAAGTTAGCTAACAAAATACTACGATCACATAACACTTGATTTATGATCTATTAATGCATGAAGGCTAGGTCCATTCTAGGCTTTTCATTATTTTCGCTCTTGCATTATAATATATGGAAGTCACTTGTTCTGTATTCATGGTGGTCAAGACATGCTCACTTGCAGTAACAACCAGGAAAATTTAAGAGTTATGCACATGTGAGCATGTTTTCATGATTGGCCAGATGTATTCTGCAGGGCTCACATGCAGCCATAGAAATAAATAGAAATAAAGCTGTTATCGTCAATGAACAGTTTCTATGGATTTCATGAAATAAAATCCTTGGAATGATGGTACATCTACAATAGCATGACAATGATTTTCAAAATTTCTGCATGTACATCTACAATAAATGGGGAGATACAGATCTCAAATCAACATTTTTGCATCTAGTGCATTGTCTGTCAACGATGTTGCTCAACTTTGATATCATTTCCTAATTGCTTGAAGTCTTATTCAAAGTTATCTTGGTATTATGTGATATGGAGTTCTTTCTTTCTGGGAGCAGAAGCACCTATCTAATCCTCTTTTTTGCAGGCTGCAAGATAAAGATTTTACTCCATGTAATTTTGTGGAACTGAGGAAGGAACTAGCACAATATTTCAGCTCCTCATCATTCATCAAAGAAAAGGGTGGAAGCATGGAAAAAGAGCAGATCTCTTATTCTGTGCCTTCAAACAGTCATGATAATGATCCAGATTCAAAATCTATCAATTTATTTGTCATTCCATTAAAGGACAAAGATGACTCTCTTAAAGCTCAGTACAAAAGTTACATCTCTGCACTATGGAAGTTGCGAGATCAGGTTTCTCTCCTTCTCTCTTATGGTCAAGTGCAATCACATATTTTTTTCCTCATCTGATAAGATAAAACCTATCAACAAAGATATTGATATTCTTTTCCCTTGACAAACTACAATGTCTGCAAATTTGAAAAGGCTTTCTGTTTCTTCAGGTTTTATCAATGAACGGCCTGTCCTTTGCTAGGACAGTCTCAGAACGTGACTGGTTGAAAAATTCTGCCAAGATCTGGGAATTAGTTAAAGGCTCTGCAATCATTGCAGAGTATGGCCAAGCACTTCAAGGTTCAGGGATGTTTCGGAGGTAGGAGTTCAAGTTTTGTGCTAGAGAGCACAGGTTGACACCTGGATTTGAACTGGGGAAAAAGGGTTTGCAGTCCCCCGCCTTACCACTTGGCAATGTCGCCAAGATTTGTCTTCGATGCAATAAGCCAGCCTGCTTGGCTTCGTGTCCTCAACCAGGATTGTTTACATGTATGATTCGTGCTGTATTTTTGTTTGAATTTCAAGGGCATGTTTGTAATGGTTGCGAGAGAAATGATTATGTTACTGATAAGTTGTAGATCAGGTAATCAATCGTGCGCAGCATTTCATTGCCTTGCGACTTCTTGAGAGGCCTTGTTATATGGCATGCAAATACTGGCTAGAAATGCTACCATTCTGTCTTGGAAGGATTTGACCATGCTTCACACAACTTTCAATCTCAAATAATAGTTGGATATCCTTTGCAAGCCCCAGAAACTTTGGCAATGGCTTGAAACTGCTGTCGGACCTTTTGGAATGAGTAGATTAAATCAGCATTTCAAGTCCAAATAATAGCAGATTGTTAGCTTGAAGGAACCAGTGCAACTTTTTAAATAACATTCAATAAGACAACATGTGAAGGTAGAAATACTGCAAGCTTAGTTGAAGGCTTCGGACAGTGTGCATGTAACAAGGTAACAAGAGTCTAATACAAGAAAATTAATGAGAACAGAGCTCTGAGTTCTGATCTATAAGTTAAAATACATGTATAACAACACTATGCCTGCTCAAGCTACTGGTAGAGTGAGCTGACCTGAAGCATGGACCTCTGAAAACAGTTGCTGCTAAAAGATTAGCAAGTAAATCTTGTGAAGCTATGAATTTAACACAACTTTTGCAACTTTATCTTGCATAAAATAATAGTCACCCTAGACATGTTTTCTGCGTGCATGAAAAAACAGCCTAGGAGGTAATAAGTGGCTTCTGAATTATCACAGCATAATGTTAGCTCACCTAACTAGGATTGAATCGCATGCAAGCTCTGATACACCATTAGCCATGGCGTTGTATTCTGACTCTGTAGATGATCATACAATTGTTTTCTGCTTTCCAACAGACAAGATTGGGACCAAGAAGATCAGCATAACCAATAAGAGTCGGTGAAAGCAGGCAGGTGGAAAGAATTTCCGAGTACCATGAAGACATAATCAATAGTATGCTGTAAATTGCGAAGTATCGCACTCCAATGACTCATATAAGGTGAATGAATAAATTGATAAATTTTATTAACAACATAATAAATGTTAGGCTGGGAAAATTTAGCTTTGGCCATTAAAGATAAATTTGAAGGATTCAGAAAAAAAAAAAAAAACAAGGGGAAGTTCGAGTGTGGAAAGAAGAAAGAAAGGGTGAGAAAAAAAGAGTATGTAGAAAAAGTAGGGAAATACCTTAATTTTTATGCAAAACAAAGTCATCATACACATATTTATTTTTTTAATATGACTATGATTTTACTGTTGTATAAAAATGCATAATTTAACACTAACGAACTCGATTCTTGTGTTTATTCTTCTTTGTTATAGGAATTTGATAATGTATTTCTTGATGAGATCTCAAAGAGATTGCCACCTATAAGAGAAATAAAATATCAGATTAACCTAGTACCGCGTTCGATTATTCCTAATAGACAAATCTATTGAAGTAATCTTGAGGAAACAAAGGAGCTTCAAAGACAAGTGAAGGAGATAATGTCAAAAAGGTACATTCGAAAAAACATGGGTTCATGTGTTGTTCCATACTTTTAAAAGACATTTGAATCTAGATTGCATAAAAAATGTAGGTTGTTCTAAGTTGATAGTTTTGAAATTTGAATTTTTTTGCATGGTTATGATGATTTGTTGTTTTTATTAGTTTTTTTTTTCAAGTACATTTGGTTATGATAATATGGGCTGCTAAGGCCAAAAGAGTCTAGTTTAGAGGCTTAAAATGTGTTTTATGGGTTTAGCGGCATTATAGACTTTTTTTTAGGCAACTAGGTATGTGTTCTTCGTGTTCATCCGATAAACATTGTCATAAGTGCTAGTTTTAAGTCTCGTTTTGATTCAATTCTGGTTTCTACAAGTTCATATATCATTATTAGTAAATAATATAGGACTTTCGAGCATTAATAACATGTATTTTAGGGTTTTAATTTTAGGATTTTGGTTTTGAACCGAAACCCGTTTATAACAAAATCGTAATGTTTGAGTAATAATCAAAGCAAAATGACACTTGATTTTTAATCTATGCTTGATTGCGAATAAAAACCTGCCTTTTATTGTTTAAGATCTAGTCTGGTTTGAGAGTTATGTTTGCTGGGTTCTTGATGAATGTTCTTCATGTTCTTTATTTTTTATGTGTTTGATCTGTTTCGACAAAAAAAATTTAAGTTTTTATGTTTTTCTTATGTTGGATCTGTTTCGGTCCTGGGTCTTTCTTTTGGTTTGTTTTCAAGTCAACTCGGTCGGGTCAACCTGGTTGGGTCAAAACCGGGTCAGTCCTTAGGCCTTGTTTGGTTTGCTGTTATTTTTTATAAGATTTATTTGGTTTAAAGGTGTGTTTAACAAACACCCTTTAAGCTTGTTTTGGGTAGTTTTCATTTCAAGAAAAATTATTTTTTTTACCAAATAAGGTCTTACAAAAATACAAAAAATGTAAAATAAAAATTTTCTTTTTGTGTGTTACATATAACCAAGTTTTCTCAAAAATACAAAAATCATATCTTATTTTTTTAAAAAAAAATACATGGTATGTTTTATTTTTTTAGCATGCATAATAGATTTAATAATCAGTTTATTGAATCTATGAGAATTTAACTAATATTTCAATAATCACTAAAGTTTTAATTCATGAAAATAAATTGTCAATATTTTGGTATAAATGTTGGACCTATAAGTGAGGCTGATATTTAAATATCAGGAGTTGACTAGAAAATTCTCAGAATTATTCTAAATATTCACCAATTTTAATTGAGAGTATTTTTCACTGCAATATATGAATTACAAAAAAACTATTTTCATAAAAATTTATTTGGGTACACGAGCTCATAATAAATTCTTAATATCAGATTTATTAACATGAATAAATCTCAATCCTAAACCATAGACAGACCACTGGTTAGGAACCCAAATCTCAATCCTAAACCATAGACAGACCACTGGTTAGGAACCCATCAAAACCTTTAAACCATGTTCAAACCACACAATGTAACCTATCTTAGGTAGGGTGTGCTCTGGGTGCTAATACATTCCATAGCCACGATCAGTCCCTTACCCTTTGAATCTCCGACAAGACTAATACACCCGGGTCTCCTAACGACCCTGAACCAAACAACTAGGTAGCGACTCCCTTAACCCCCTTGACGTCGTTCACCCACGTACGACAATGCGTTATATACACCTTTACTTATTTCTAAGGAACTTTAAGTTGATATTTCTATAGACTTTATTTTAGGTTTACCTAGGTCAAAGAAAGGAAGAGACTCCATATTTGTTATTGTAGATAGATTTTCTAAAATGACACATTTCATTTCTTGCCATAAAATTAATGATGCAATGAATATAGCAGATTTATTCTTTATGAAGGTAGTTTAATTAAATGGTGTTGGAATGAGCATTGTGTCTGATTAAGATGTTAAGTTTGGTGTTCGAATGAGCATTGTGTCTGATTAAGATGTTAAGTTTTTGAGCTATTTTTGAAAGATTTGTAGGGTAAGTTTATAACTAAATTTTTATTTTCTACTACTTGTCATTCATAAACAAATAGTTAAACTAAAGTAGTAAACAAGACTTTAACTCTATTATTAAGAGTTATCGTTCAAAAAAATCTTAAAAATTATGAATATTGTTTATCATTTATTGAACTTTCATATAATTAATAATTATAGTGTGCATTCTATTACTGATTATTCATCATTTAAGATTATTTATTATTTTAATCCTTTAACACCATTAAACTTGATTCCTTTTATCTTTTGATGAAAGGTTTAGTCTTAATGCTTAAAAAAAAAACACATATGGTGAAGGATTTATATGCAAATACATGACAACAAATAAAAAACAAAATGAGCAATATACATTCAATCATCTACGCTTGAAGTTTACAAAGAACGAAGCTCTGTTGGATTAAGTCTAAACGTTCCATAAAAGTTCTTCAATAATATTTTAAAGATAAATAAAAGATACTCTTCAAAGTATCAAATCATCAAATCTCGATCAACAATACATGCCTAAATTTGTGATCTAACAAAGCACAAATCTTGGCTTGATTTTACAAATAAATAAAGTCACCATAAATCAAATTTAAAGGAAGACTCAAATGATTGTTTATTCTTTTGTAAGAATATTTTAAATAGAGATTGTACTCAGTCATATATTTCAATATAATTAAATAATTATACACATGTGCTTACTTAATTTTCATGTATTTAAAATTATATCTATAGATGTTACTCCATAGCAACTGTGATAAAATAAATTTTATATTTAACCTAGTGAAAGCGTCTCTCTAGCATAAGCCTTTTATTTCTTTTTACATGTAATATTTGAAGAGATATTCCAAAGTAACATGGAAATAGTTGGGTGAGTGGATGCATGATTTATAACATTTTGTAGTTGAATTTGTCTGTTATTTTTTTTAGATTTGATGGCAAGGTTATAATATTTAATAAAATGACTCATTAATCATGGAATATAATGACATTTCTATAAATAATTTTAGCTTTTTTATTTTTTTTTACGCACATCAGTGAGGATATAAGGTGTTAACCATAAGGATGTTCATGGATATAGTTGGGTCAGAGTTGAGTCTATAATTGTATCTATTCTAATTTCTTATATTTTAAGAATTGTAAATCTGAGTCATTTAATTTTTTGGGGACCTGAGTGGGTTGAATATATCGTATTGGACTATTTTTTTGTGTGGATATTACAAATATTCATGAATTGGGTTTATATTCTTAATTTTTATGGGCCCGCATTTAGATGCATACTTAAAACATAGACTCTAGGTGTCATGACACCCCTAATATTAGTTCTATTTTTTATACATTGCACGACCATTAAAATTTAGTTACCTTCCCCCTCCCCTCCAACAAAAAAGTCAAGATAATTTTTTGTTACGTTAAAGAAATTTAATATGAAATTCACTAATAGGAACTCCAGAGCTGAAATATTTCTAAATAAAATAAAAATAAATATTCAATCCACAAACTATCAAGTATAAAGATAAAAAGAGTAAATATGAGTTGAGCCGAGTTCATCGGGTTTTAAAAATCCTAACCCATGTTATCCATTTCTTAGGTTTTTTACCAACTATCTTCTATAATATCTACATTATTCAACTTTGACAGGCTGGGTTGGGTCAGATAATACAAATATTATAAATAGACCGAGTTTTTTGAACACCTCTATTTATATAACTTATAAACTATAAGATGTAAATTGTGATTTCAAAAAAATAAAATAAAAACAAAGTAAAAGAAATGACTAAAAGAGTGAAGTCAATTTTTTTTTTTTTATTGTATCATACCTTTCAAGGGAAGAAAAGTAGAGAAGAGCCCACTTTAAAGAAATACAAGATATAAGTTAGATGTATAATTTTTAGGTGAAGATATTCTTATTATTTTTGATAAGTCAATAATTTTATTTTCTCATTCTTCTTTGTGTTTGTCTCTTTTTTTAAAATGAACCTACATCATAATAACTAGCCAGATATCATTAATTATTTTTTAATCACCATAAAATTTTCCAGAAAAGCTTCTTCGAACTACTTCTCAACATTGAACTACAAAGGTGGCTTTGCTCGGAAATCTCTCATCATAACTAGTTTCAGCCTTAATGAAGTATTTCAAAATCCATCTCCCTTTTATTTTGTTTCCGACACCATGACTAAACTATGGATAAGGAGTTCGTGTATCATAGTTACTGAATTATTTTTGGACCAATTTTTACATCAATTGAACTACAAAGGTGGTCAACGTCATATTAGGCATTAATCAATTCTAAGTATTGGATTATATGAATCCACCAACAGTATATATTTAATTATATGTGTTAATTAAATATTCATTGCTTGCTTTTGCAATGTAATTAGCTTAATTTAATGATTGTGCCAGCTTCCTTTATAAGAAGTTTAGTATAATTTGCAGCTTTTGTTTTCAAAAATTTGAAAGTTTCTGTTTGTAAAATTTAAATTTTTTTTATTTTTTTATTTACTTCAAATTAATATTTTTTAGTATATTTAGATCATTTTGATACGCTGATATAAAAAATAATTTTTAAAAAATAATAAATAATATTATTTTAATATTTTTCTCAGTAAAAAATATTTTGAAAAGCAAACGCAACTACACCACCAAGATAAAATTCAACAAAAAGTTGCCAAACTCTTTTTTTTTTTAAAATAACCCAAAAAACAGTTTTCAAGGTGCAAGTTTCATTTTTAAAAAAACGAGAAAATCTAAAACAAATGAATTATTTATTTATTTATTAAAAAAAAACACTCACACAAATAACATAAGCCAAGCCAGATGTACTGGTTCCTAATGGGCTTTAGCAAACTTTAAAGGCCCACACAACTTACTAACAAAAGAAAACAGCTCCATCCTATCTTTTCTATATATAAGAAAAAAATCCATAATATTTCTCTCGTTTTGTTTTTATATTTTTACTGTCCTGCGTAACAGAGAGAAAGAGCGACGATGGCATCGAGCTTGCTAAGAAGCCTTGTAAGCCGAAGCAGAAGCAGATCGTCCAATGTCGGTGCTGCTTTGAGCACTAGAAATTATAGTTTGGTTACCAATCAAATCAGTAATCACACTGCCAAATGGATGCAGGTATTTTCTTCTTCGTTAATTTGGTATTTTTATTTGGATTACATGTCCAATTCTTTAAATTGATGTTTTTGGAGAAAGGAGATTCCAAATTGAATTTTATAATATAGGGCCGACCTTCTTTTTGTTTTTATTTATACGAGAATCCAAATTGTCAAGGTTTTTCTTTAATCTTCCTTAATTTGTTTTTGTTAGACTCACTGATAAATCTATCTATGGTAAATTTAGGAGTCATTGGATAAGGTTGATTCTTTAATTTGGGCAGCTTCTGGGTTATTGATTTAATGGATTGGAAGAATGGGCGGCTTTTAATTTTGAACCATTAGAAAAGTAAAATTATTCTCAGATGTTGAGATTCATTATCATGGACTACCTATGATGATAATCAGTCATCTAAAATTCCCATATCCTTTCAGTTTAAACTAGCAGTTGTTTTGTTTGATTATTTGAGTTGTACAATATATTTGAAGCAATTGCCTAACCATTTGTTAATAATCACATATTTTTGTTGCCAAGGGTATTCTGCTGCGGCAAATGTTTTTTAAGGATAAAACAAAATAAGTCTTTGAACAAAAACTTTGTTTCTTTCCTCTTGTTGCTTATGGTCTACCTGCTTACATATGTTACAATTGTTTGTGCATTTTTTCGCTTCAAATCATTTTTGTAGGCCATAGTAATGATTAATGCATAGTCAGGTCAGTACTGCATATAGGCTTTTGCTTGAGAACTATGGGGATTGGGTGGGTATGTTGTATATTTAAGAAACCAGAAAACTGGTTCTATGGGAAACACACATTGATCATTGACATTTTGTTCCATAACCCATGGCTTTAAGTTCTGGATCAAGCAATCATAAATGATCGTCTTTTGTGGTGATAGACTTAGACACAAATCTCTTATTCCAAAATTCACACAAGACATTGGTCTTAGCAACTTTGAAAAGTCTAGATAATGTAACATGCTACATTTGTTTGTATGCTACACTTTTTTGTGTTTTGTGAATGACATATTTACCATATGTCTTCAACCCAGTGTGTGTTCTTTACCTTCCTGATTAAAATGTTTATTATGATTTACATGCCTTTTATTAAAACGTATGTGCTCTCTTGCATAACTATTTCTATGAGTGCTGGTGTGTAGAGACAAATACTATCGTTTGCTAGGACATTTTCTTTTATGCCAAGCTCTTAATACTAGAAGTCCCTTGCAGCTTATATCAGCCTTCATCTTGTGAAAGCATTTAAAAAAATTGAATGATCTGCTCTCTCTTTATGTTTGTGTCAGATATTAGATTGTTGTAGTAATAGATGGAGTACCCAGGTTCATGCATGCTTTTCTATACATCTTATTTACTGCTTATATCTTTTATTCCACTATGTTATACTCATTAGATTGTTGTAGTAAGAGAGATATACTCAATCTTGAACGGGCCAAATGCAGAGGGACATACTTGATCTTGACATAAATAAACCAAGAGACACTCAGTCTTGGGAAAGCAATACAAGAGAGACACTTAATCCTGATGAAAGCTTAGTTTATTTTATTCAACAATTTGAAGATCCAACATATAATGCTAGGTGGTAATCTATGTGCTTCAAACTAAACAAAATAGGAAAACCTAAAAAGTCTAGATTCTACAAGGAAACTAAAATCCTTATTTAACTAAATAATAAATACTAACATTCATAAATAATAAAATCTAGAATAATCATACAATATTAAAATTCTTAAATAAATAGATACCAATTCTCATTGTTGCCCATCATCCTCCATTCTCTCCTAGTTGGGGGGAAAAAACTTGAGCTTGAGTTCAAATGTGTCGAAGTAGCAAAAACCTCGCGAACTTGCATAAACTCCATAGTTCAAAGAAAATTTTATGCACTGGATACTTTTCATTCTTCTTCAAAGATGAGAGCAATGTTGGCAATAAGATAGGCTTCTCATCTACAAGATTGAATTCAGAAGGTTACAAAATTAATGTCATTAACATCGCCTTTAAATACTTTAATTTGCAAAATCTTCTTGTACAAGATTCTTTACTTTAACTTCATGCTCATCTTGTGTCTACATGATCGCAATGTCCTCTAACAAGTTTTCTTCAATGCATTCATCAACTTGTTTTACAATGGTTGCTTGTTTCATGAGACATCCAGCTTCTATTTTGAATTGAACAAATGTAGCATTGAATGGGCCTATGTCCTCAAGTTTAGTCTGCAAAGTGTGGATTTGGGTTTTCAAAAGATGTTAGGGCTTCGGTGATTCGGAAAACCTTAGATGGAGTTCGATTAACTGCATGGTAAGACAATTCGATTAACTGCAGAAGAGATGGTATCAATAAGGCTCACATTATCATAGTACATTCGGAACTACCCATATACAAATATCCATCTTACCACAATTTTCATAAACACAAGTGTCATTTAGTCCAAAAAAAAGTCGAAATAGACATGCTTCATATTGAAATTGAATGAAAGCTAGCTCGTCAAACATAAATATATTATTCAAATAACCATAGTCAGAAAATATTTAATGTAAGACATCCATGTCAATAGGATAAAGGATATGGGAGAATTTAACTAACAAGACTTATCTTGGCTTTTCTTAGTTCTTGAAGAACTATACTTCTCCAATTATAATTATATTCTATATGATTCTTTTAAGATTGACCATGAGCAAGAATTGCATGGATCCTTTTCCTTCCGAGCCACAACAATTCTTTTTTAACCATCTTTAACCAATCAAGTAACGAACACACAAGACAAGTTTTCTAATTACCTTAAAAATGATAGAATACAGATGGAGTCGTGATTTAGAATAAATGATGGCAACAAGAAATCTCTACTCCTAACAAAGAAACCTAGCTAATCCCACATGGAACTTGATGGAATTCTGACACGATATCAACAACCCTTGCAAAAATCTACCATGAACAATCCTCCTTGTTCCAAGGATATTCCAAAATTCAACAACTATAGAGACACACTTGTGTTTATAAAAAAAAATAAACAATCAAATGTCATTTGATCAAGAGCAATAGTTTTTGACCTTGTGTTTTCAGCAAATCAGTGAAGGTAGTTGAGATTGACTATCAACCAAAGGGATGAGGATTCAAATTATTAATTAATGATAAAGTCTTATTCAAAACATGAGTCTTTAGCAGCTTACGTTGTGAATGTTGCAGTATAATTAAAGTTCTAACACCTGCAATTGCCAAGAGGAAGCGGGAGAATAGAAAGGATGAATTATAATTGGATTCAAGTTGTAAAATCCTTATATAAGATTAGGATTTATAGTTTATGTTGCTTTGAATCTGCAAATCAATTATGAGACCTAAGCATAGTTTTAATCCCAATTTGGAATCTCTTTAAGAGTTGACAGCAAAAATAAGCAAGATTTTTCCTTTATTTGTAGGATACTAGCAAGAAATCTCCAATGGAATTGATCAATGAAATTCCTCCAATCAAGGTTGAAGGCAGGATTGTCGCATGTGAAGGAGGTTAGTTTGTGCTTATACCTTGTCTTTACATTTCGTGAACGAGGTAGATTTTTAAAAGTTCAACCTGTTACTCTTAACGGGAAGTCAGATTACAAACTCTTCCCTGCTGCACTCCTCCAAACCCAGAAATAAGTAAATAACCAATACCAATTGATGCTAACATTGATGATTTGCTACTTCTTGCTGTAGACACTGACCCTGCACTTGGGCATCCAATTGAGTTCATATGCCTCGACTTGAAGGAGCCAGCTGTCTGCAAGTATTGTGGTTTACGATATGTGCAGGCTCATCATCATTAGGGGTTAAAGTTTGTCTTTTTTCTGCAATGTTAATCATCTGCAACCATATCACATGGACAATGACTGTTATTGGGTAATCCATGCAACTCTTTATTATCTTGTTTAAAGCCTATTGTGCTGTCAGATGACAAGGCCGAGTGCTAATAACATTATGTTGTGTTCATTACTTCAATACCAGCAGAATAAGGAGTTCTAATCATTATCATTATCTTGCTGCTGGTGATTTATGAACTAAATTTCCCCCATTACTCTGTTTTTGTTGTGTACTTTGAGCCTTGGTGTTTTTCCGCAATTTGGAAAAGCATTCTAATAATTTCTGAATCTCTGATTGTTTGGGTTATCAGGGCGATGCTATTGTAACTACCTTCGTAAGAAATCTGTAACTAAATAATTTAGCATCATTTTTTGAAAGAAGAATTGGTGATTTTATGTGGAAGGTGAAGAAGTAAGTTTAGGGTTCTTAGTTCTATATTTCTTTTTTCTAGAAATCTCTAATAGAGCTTACTCAATTGTCATTTATGATCAATTGGTTCGATAGATTTCAACATTTAAATAACAAAGTTTATTCCTTCATTTGTTCTAAAAATAAAGGAATATAAAGGGTATAGTTCACATAAAAATTAAATATCCACGCTATTACTAAATAAAAACAATAGTTTAGTACCAGAAATATATATATATATATATATATATATATATATATATATATATATATATATAACCAAATTAACCACCAAGCCATGAAATGGATTCACCAATAAAATGAAGAGCATCAACACCTTTCTTGCATGGATATATACTTGATGAATTAGTTCCTTGCAAACATGCATGAGGCAAGCATTGGGAAAGATTACATTAATGTTTTTTGGGTTGGAGATTTTGAGCCTAAATGCAATAATTAATGTTGCATTAATTTGTTATTGGGATGTTAAGAAGAGTGATAGCTATGGATGTCTGTTTCATATATAGAATGCATTAATTAATTATATAGGAATCTGAAAGTAATAATGTCACACATGAATAATTGGCTTGTAAAAAGCTTCTTGCAAATGACAAAAATGCCCTACCACATGTAAGAACCCTCACAGAATTGAAGTCACATGACACCTATGCACATCATATGGTCTGGCCATTTTAGTACTGTGCTCCTCCGCTGTCCCGCCTTCTGCTACAGGATTTGTAGATCAGCCAACAGGGAAATTAGATCTGCAGGGAGGGTGGTGGCTTTTGGAACGTACGATTGCAGCAAAATAATCGAAAGAGAGATGGGTTGCATGTTCTCACATCTTAAAAAATGTAGAGGCCAGTACTGTACAATATTTTTCAACCTGGGTTGTTTGCGTTTACTTCAGGAATAGCTTTCTTTTCACGTTAAAAGTATATAAGAGATGCTTCTGTCGGACCTCAGATTTTGAGTAAAGTCCACGACCAAAACCATTTTTAGATTTATTAATACCAAACAATTATCGCGTTTGAGAAGAAAACGCAGAAGCCACCGCAATCCCAGAAGAAAGATTAAAGGCCGAGTATTTTATTTTTCGAGGGGAACCGCCCCAGTTGACGACGTGATATAATAATATCATATCTTATTACAAGGATGGTTGCATGAGAATGCCACGCCATCCAGCAAAGCTTATAAGGAGGTGACTCGTGTCGACTACAGCTAACTTTCTTAATAGAAAGAAATGGGAGATCTACTTTTTCTGACGAGATCTACGTACCAAGTGAGTCTATCCATGATCCGTTCACGACATGATATTGATTGAGAAATTAAATTTAAAAACCAAAGTGGTTCTTGGCTTTTATTGGTCATTCGTGTTTGTTGAATTCTATGATTAAGTCTTGTATTGCCGATATAAATTGAAGACTTTTTTAATACTTGCAACTCTCAATATGGGACGGCAACTATCAAGCAGGATTGTGGATTCTTCCAAGAACCTGGAGACCTCAACTATCTAAGCAACTGTTGCACAGAAATCACAAATATAATCACAAAGGCTAAATTTCCTATGATATAAAAGGACTGTCGACGCCTCTATTGTTTCTCCTATTGTATTTTAATGTGGATTATAATATTAAAAATTTTAAAAAAATTTATTTTGATCCTTCATTTTTTCGTTTATATAATTGAGCCCAATTACATATTTTTAGGAGGTGGGGATTGAATTGAAAGACAGTAGACTGAAATGAAAAACATGGGTAACATAGATGGTGATTTTGAAATTCGTTTAAGAGTTTATTTTCATCCTCTGTCTTTTTTAACTATTAGGTGATCGGTCTCTGTAATTTTAAAAACATATATTTTGGTATTAAACTTCATTTTTTTTTTTAGTTTTTTTTTGTGGAGAAGAGAGATGAGGTCATTGGATTCCGGCTCAGAAAGAGAAAATTGTTGAGGAAGATTTAGGTCACCAAAACAATCTATTTTTATATCAAAAGGTTTCATATGATGAGGGGAGTTAAGATTAAGTGTTTTCTTACCTTGAAAACGCCTATAAAAACATATCTGAGCTCATAAAATCTTTTAGTTTCAGGTTGATTTAAGGTTTTGGGGTGGTTTTTTACGTTTTTTAGGTCATGGATTGGTTTAATAAGGTTCATAAGGTATTTTCTAGGTGTTTTGGATCACAATGAGTTTCAAAATAGGTTTTTGAAAAGAAAAGAAAAACCTTGTTTTTCCAGCCACACTAGTGGCTAGATTTTGGGATTAACAACGACGCGTCATTTACTGAGATAGACAATGTGTTGTTTTTTTATTTTGACAAAAAATGAGGTAGACGATGCATCAACCGTCCCCTTCACCTTAGGAAAAAAAAAGGCCTACACATGTGGACCTAGACTTGCAGGCCCACGCGCAGGGTCTTTCTTTATGAATTAGGCGTTAGGCCTGGCTCACCAGACTCAAATTGTGTAGCCTCATTCTTTTCTATTTTCTTTTTTCTTTTTTTAAATTACTACTTTTTATATGTATTATTCAAAATAATTTTTGCATTTGTGTTTTGATTAATACCCATTTTCTGTGATTTTTTTTTTGTTTATTTAGCCTTTTTGAAATAACAATTATTTTTTAATTATATAGAGTGTGTTTAAATTTTTTATGAGGTTAGTGTGGTTCTACTATAATTTTTTTTATATTTTATATAGATAAACTAATTTTTTAAAATAAAAACATTTATTTTTTTACAAAAATTTTAATATGTGCAGCCTTGCACGGAATTTTTTCCTTTAATTTTATTTAATGAATTTTATGTGTATGTTGATTTCTGTTACGGATTGATTTTCATAAATAAATTCATTAAACACAACTATGTAAATGACTTGTATTGCAATATTAAATATTTTGACTTATATCCATCTTTTAATTTTTTTAGTTTTTTTTTTTTGTTAGTGTTAAAGATTTGTTTTTATTTACATAAGTGATTATTGATTTATTTGATTAGATATTTGCATGAATTTTTTTATTTATACTTTCAATTTTTTTATAAAACAGCTTGTATACTCGGGATTTTTTTATAAAAAAAAATTATGATCCGCGAGAGAAGCAGCTATTTTAAAAGATATAACCTGTAAAGTTTATATTGGTCGTGAAATCCATGAAAATTCAAAATAGCTTTAAAAAATGAAGGTATCGAGTGTGCAAATAGAAGCTTACATTAAGCGGTTAATAAACCATGATTTCTATGCCAAATAAACTATGGAGGAGGTTTACATTTCATGAAAAATTTATGTAAATAAACTAAGTTTTTAGCATATGCGATTTAACACCTAAATTGGAGAAGAGTTTTGCAATTAAACCTCTACGCCCCTACATGTAAAAATTCATTTTAACAAAGCACAGGTAATCTTGGTCAGACTTTAGTCGACCAAATTAAAAAAAAAAAAAAAAGTTGAAGATAATTTGAGAAATTAAGAAATAATGATTTTGGTCATGGTATTGAACATGCTTGCTACACCTCAATGATAGGTCAAGAATCTTACATTTGAGACAACTTCGGACACGCCGAGGATTAATCATCGTCCCTTCCAAAGTGTATATAACAACTTTGGGCCCTTGCCATGAACAAAGGGAATGAACTAATGAAGAAGCATTGGAATAAAAAAAATATTCCATTAAAATTTACGTTCGCTTTTCTAAATTACAAAAGAATGCATTGAGCACAATTCTAGTCATCTGCCTGAAAATGGGTCCGCTGATTTTAGCATTTCATGCAATGCATTGTCACACAACAAAGCCAAGAAAACCAGCCACCCATCTTCTCGGTCCTGATCTCCATCTTCGGTAGAACTGTTGTGGAAGTAGCCACTACACAAAATGGGTGCAAGGAACATAACTAGTCTGTTCTCCAGCAGGATTGATGTTTTGAACTAAGAATTTAGTAAACGAATGTCATTGAATAAATTAAACTCGAAAGGACAAAAAAAAAGACCTATCAAGGAAACTGGAAAGAGCCACCGATTTGGTTGGTGCCAGACGGAGGATTGATTGCCACCCAAAGGAGAGAGATGGTGATTGCAATAAGACCTGACCACACAAAAACAATGGTTGGTGTCCTTCCTCTTCTTCCCATCAACCCTTTAGCAAAGGGGTAGAGATGAGCCAAGACCCAGAAACTGAAGAAAACCCCGCCCAGTAATCGACTCCACTGTGGTATAACACTGTAAATTGTTCGGCTAAATCCAACTGCTATTGCAATTAAGTTGACCATCATGATGGTGATAGGAGGTATCATCAGCGATGTCCATTTGACAACGTAGAGATCAGCAAACTCATCATCCACATCATCACCAGCTGATTTTGAAGTCAAGGTGAAAGAAATTTCAATCCCTGCAACGACTTTCAACAACCCCTGAAGCACAGCAGCAAGGTGGGCACTAGTTCCTCCAATCAACCAAAACTGCTCATTCCTCCACCACTCCTCTAGCTCAATTCCAGACCACTTGATTTCCAGCACAGCAAGTAAACACAGAGTCAGTGTGATGATTAGGAGATAAGCAAGGAAGGTGACATTAAGGGTCTGAACGATGAACTGGCCAGAGAAGAGGGAAAGTGCAGGGAGGAAGCAGTACACAATCAGGAAGATTGAAGTGAAGGGATAGATGCCAACGTTCAGATATGCTATCCTCTGAAGAAATTTCATTCTAGGGCTGGCTAAGAGGGCATTGTTGCGGGAAAAGAAAATCTCAACAGAACCAGTAGCCCACCTGAGAACTTGATGAAGCCTATCTGTGAGATTAATCGGAGCAGTGCCACGGAAGGCATCACGCTTGGTCACACAATAAACTGATTTCCATCCCCTGTTGTGCATCCTATACCCAGTGACAACATCTTCAGTGACAGATCCATAAATCCAACCAACACGATTTCCCCACTCAGTCTTGTCCTCGTACCAGCAAGATATGACACTGATTGCCTCTGCAACAGTTGATGCATCAAGAAGCTCACGGGGAATAGTGAGAGCACCAGGTGGGCGTCCATTCTTAACAGCTGGGTGATCTGCGAGAGGACGACCTTGATACTCTGCCACTGGGATTGAGTCAATGAGAAACGTTGAGTTGCCAAACTTTTTAGGGAGCAGGGAGAGGTTCATCTCTTCATCATCAGAATCACCCATTCTTAGAGCCCTGTTCTCTTCTGGGGTGTTTGCAATCGAGGAATGCTTCTTGCGCCGGGAAAAGCAGCAGCTGCAGCAACCTGGGTGGTTTTCTTTTGCTCGTGGGGGGTCAAAGCCATAAAGGGCAATCCTTCTAAAGAGGCAGCCAGTTCCAACATAGACTGGACCCATAAGACCATCAAGGGCACGCATGTTCACATCAAAGAAAACAGTGTTGTGATTAGCATATCGATCAGAGGGGTCAATGCCCTCAAACCTCTGAGGAAACTGAACATAACATAGGCGGTCACCTCCTCGATCCATCATGAAACACATGCCTTCCCTCATTGCCTGGGAGTTGTAAATATAGTGATCACAGTCAAGGTTAAGAATGAAAGGGCCATTAGACATAATAGCTGAGGCTCGAACAAGCGCATTCATGGCCCCTGCCTTCTTGTTGTGATCATAGCCTGGACGCTTCTCACGAGAAACATAGACAAGCAATGGGAGACGAATATCAACATCAGTGAAGTCCATTATCTTGGTATCGTCAGCAGTTCCGAGTAGTGGCTCATCGCTGGGAGGTTTCAGCATCACCTGCATCAAGTAATAATCAGCCTCATTTGGAAGGTTGAATGACACAACAACTTTTTAAACTCTAGCACATATCAAAAGAGATGGAGAAAGTGAATCCACGTGGCCAATCCCAACTAGTTTATGTAAAGTTGAATTGAGTTGTTCAGTCAGCAATAACAATAAGAAAATCTAACACAATTTCCAGATCCGCCGACACATGGTTTAAAAATTAGTGTAATCATTCACATGGCTTGAACAATGACATGAACAGTTTGTAGCCAAACTAATACCTGTATGATACCAGCATGGTCACCCCTAGAGTGCTCAGGTGCAGAATTCAGCCAAGTCCCTGGCCAATGGGTACCATCTGCCATCCATGTCGCTTTTGCAATCTTTACGCTCTCCACAGGTTCATCGTCCTTATGCTGTTTCTGAAGCTTCATGGCCTTGATTTCCTCCCGAGCATGATAGGCATCAGATCGGCGGCGAATAGAATCAGGCAAGCTATTTATACGGACCTTGAACTCATCATACTCACGCTTTACTCTTCTGCGATCCTTGACAAAATCTGGCTTCACTTTGTTCTTGTAAGGATCCCTCTTCAAATTGAAGTAGGATTCTGGATTCCTGGGTTCAACACCATGTTTACGGCAAAAAGGAACCCATACATTAGCAAAACTTGCTGCTTCAGCCATGGCCTCAAATGTTAGAAGTGCACCTCCATCATCAGAAACATAACAAGAAAGCTTTTCAACTGGGTAATCAGCTGCTAGGATTGATAAGATGGTGTTTGCAGTGACAAGAGGCGGTTCTTTTTCTGGATCTGCAGTGGAGACGAAAACATCTATGCCTGGGAGATCAGATTTACCAGTGGGGTTGCTAAGGCTGGGTGTTTCAAATTTATCTTTCAAGACATTAAGATCTGTAGCACGATTGATTGGGCATAGCTTTGGAAGCTGGTCAAGAAGCCATGAAAAAGCAAACCAGATCTCGCAAACCACTGACATCCCCCACAGCCAAATTGCATCATTGTTAGGGTGTCTGACCCTCCATTCCAAAAACAATGCGAGTATCACAATCCGAATAAGAATGAGAAGCCTATATAAGAAGAGATGCAGCAAGATGCACAAAGCATTAGTCAACATAACTTTCAAAGTGTAGAATTAAACAACACTTATCCTAACACCATATGTATAAACATTAGTGAATAACATGGAAGGAAATGCCAATAGAAGAGAAACAGGAAGGCAAAGTTTGCAAGCCAAATAAACAGTTCCAGCTAGCCTGCTCAAAAATTCTTTAGAGAGTTAGCAAAAGACCCAAGGTCTATTCCCATCTCCAAATAGAGGCTCCTAGGAAATGAAAAATAAAAGGTTTAGATAGAATTGGATGGATCTCTCATGGAACTGAAATGATTTCACAGAATAATGTACACATTTCAAATGAGCAAATCAAATTCCGTGGCAACAAGTTTACATGATTTCAAGTAAAAATTGCATTTAGGATTCAAGTTTTAACATATTGACAATTTTCATGAAATGCACAATAATCATTAATGAAACAACAAAAATAATGGAGATGATTTCAGAATTGATTCTTCAATACAAGGTAACAAATGCAATCAGTTTAGAATTGTTTTGTGACCCTGGAAAATTCACTAGATACATAGAGTTAATTTTCTTCTATAAAATCTTTGGAACAAGGTGTAGCTCAAATTCAATGCTTGATATTTACAATGACAGTTGTGAGCTATTAGCTTGGCAGCCATAAATATCAGATTAGAGGATACAAGAAACACTAAGGCATGTCCACTAAGAAAGTGTATAAAAAGTACATATATAAATTGTTTGATTTTTTTATTCTCTAGTAACAATTCTTTTATCCCCTAACATGGAAGGGCATTGATGTAGCCTAGGATTTTATCCAATCATCACTGAATGAATAAATGTGTGATATAACAGGCAGTCCCGGAGTCATGGACCAAATGGTCATCTAAATTTTGCATTTCATTAGGAAGTTCCTGGTAGCAAAGAGACACAGTTGTCATGTTTCTTGTAACTCGTATCATCAAACCAAATGGCAAAGTGATAGGAAATACAACAAAGAAATAAAATGAAAACCAATATCAGAGTGTATTTTATCTTCCCTTCTACCAAACTAATGCACCAATTGAATGAAATAGGTGAAGATATAGCAATTTAAACTTTTGGGAAAGAATGATGGCCATCGTTATACTATCAATGGTAAGAGAATAGAACCATGATGAACAAGGAGAATGTACCGATATGGACTGATAACAGCAGCTGGTATCTTTAATTTTCGAGTAAGTGGCCTCCATGGCTTGCTCATCAATTCTTTAGGCTCACCAACTTCTTCATCATTCCCATTGCCAAAACCCCCATCATTTGGCCAGATAGCATTCCCATACCCATAAGTTCCCCTTGTTTCAAAGAGCCACCTATTGTGATCAAAGTCCCCAGTCTGGCTCCTCATCAGCACTGATTTGGTTGACTTCATCAACGACAACCTCCTCTCCATTTTGGACATTGTGCCAGGTGGAGGAAGTGGAAGAGGCCTTCCACTGTCCACAGCCACTTCATCTAATTCGGTGTTCTTATAAGGCTCCTTACAACCAGGGCAAATTCCACCCCCACTTTTCACTGCATCAATATAACAATCCCTACATATTTTGAAATCACATTCGCAAGGGAGAATATCAACACCTCGCTCATCACTCATCACCTTTGCATCACACCCTGGAATCGCACAAGAGGATCCCTTAGCACCAGCCATTTGGGGATGGCTGGCTTCA
The DNA here is from genome assembly GCF_000002775.5 of Populus trichocarpa. Taxonomy (NCBI): domain Eukaryota; kingdom Viridiplantae; phylum Streptophyta; class Magnoliopsida; order Malpighiales; family Salicaceae; genus Populus; species Populus trichocarpa. The sequence goes on along the minus strand of NC_037297.2, from coordinate 7,232,568 downwards.
GATTCAATCACCTTGTCCATGAGATGAGCACGAGTCACACTATTAAAACCGCCTGTAAAGAGCGAATTTGACACATATTGCTCTTCAACCTTTTGTGAGATTGATGGATCCATGGGTTGGTTGTCAGGGGTCGGTGGTATGTGCACTGTATAGTTCATGAAGTCACTACTCCCAAGTTCACTATCAAGATCATCCCTTGAGTAGCTGATATAGCGACCAGAAGAAGTTCTCCGGCCAAATGTCACCGACGGAGGCAGGGGAGGTTTGTGAGATTCCGCAGCATCCGAGCTAGTTGATAGGTTTGATCGAGTAGCCTTGAATGATTTTGAGGCCATATTTTAACACTATAAGAGACTTCTCTTCAGATCCTGCATTTACATTATTGCACGGAAATTTAATTCCCATCAGCATATTTTTCATAATTCCAACCAGATCCTAACATATCACAATCAAAACCAAAATTTCAATATGTAATTCAGATCCTCTGCTTAGGGGCCAAGAAACTATACATGGCACAACAGATCTTGAAAATCTAGCACTCATAATTTTCAAGTTATTTTACTCTCTCTACATTTGATCAACAGACTAACAGAAAATAAGGTTCGCGATGCCAAAAAAAAAAGAAAAAAACTTTCAATTTCAAACGGATTCAAATTAAGTCAAAAGCTCTTCACGTAAAAAGACAGGGTGGTCGAATCATTACAGAACATCCACAAATATAATTAAAACCGGTTTGACTGCTAAGAAAATGAAGCATAAAGAAGAGAGAATTAACAGTATAACAGCTTCAAGGCTTAACTATCAAAAAACCCTTTTGACTTCTAGTTTACTTATATAATACAAAAGGCAAAACACCTAAGATTAAAAAGAAAAGAAAAGAAACCTCATAATTTCCACAAACATCGTCACAATTTACACACTTTAAGATGAACCCAAAAGCCTAGTAGCAGAAACAACCCAAGATCCAAAATGACATTTGCTTTAAGCGACGAAAAAGAAGACCCAGAAAACCTTTTCACCGTAAAACATTTTACCTTTCGAGCAATGAATAATCAGGCCATACATCAATCTTAAAACCAAGCAAAACACTGCAGATCATGTAGTAGTTAGAAAGAACTAGTAGTCGTCTTAACTAAATAAAGGCTTACCTTCTGTTTGTATATATATAGATATAACAGATGAACAGATCCCTTTGTCAGATTCGTTGAAAGCTTTGGAAATGCTAAACGGCAGGGAAAAAAGGAGGACAAGAAAATTTGAACAAATCGTTAAAACCAAAAAAGGAATGCTTCAAAGAAAGCCACCACCTTTAACCGTCCACACTCTGTATTTCTCACATAGAGAAAGCAAGAAAGAAGAATAAATTCATAAAGAGAGAGGGTGAAATGGGTGTTGAAAGAAAGAAGGACCGAGTTGTGAAGCACTGATAGGGCGTAACTGGGACTAAATATGTTATTTTTTTCTTCTATGACACAGCTGTGCCTGTGTGGTGTTAGTGGGAGATGGGTTTTTTTTATTATTATTCTTAAGAAATGAAGAAGGTTCTTGGCAACCCAAGCAGCTTGTAAGGAGGAGAGTTTACTATGTGGATCGCCGGTCGATGTTAGGTAAGTCCTGAACGGCTCTATATCTTCTTCTTGGTAATTCAGAGAAGAGAAGGAACAGGGATGGTAAGGACAAGATGGGGACACAAAATGAAGGTTTTTCTTTTATTAATTTAAAGACAAAAGGGAGAGAAAAGGGGGTGGATTAGGGAGGTGGATTAAACAAATGAGAGAGTATTGAGGGTAATAGATTCGAAGACTTTTTTTTTTTTTTTTTTTTACTGTGAAGGGTATCTTGGAGTACGCTGCTTATGTCTTAATAAAAGGGTAAATTACTTATTAGCATTTTATGGTTTTCTTTTTTTTTACTTTAAGTTTTCAAATATTATGTTTTGCAAATTAAAATTTGAAGGTGGTTAATATTTTATTTCCTTAGAAGTTTATGTCAGAAAAAATCAATCAAAAATATTTTTTTTACAAAATTATTATTATATTTAAAATAATAACTGAAAAGTCATTTCTTTTCAAAACATAGTTCTTCATAAACAAAAAGAAACAAATCAGAATATCCTAACCCTCGTTATTTTCCATCTTTTTCCCTTCTCTCTCTTACACAACCGCTAACCCTCGTGGCCCAGCTCTACTCACAATGGCAACCACAGTTACCCCACAACCTACAAGCTTGTCATTTCGAAACCATTTTCAAAATAATGTATTCGAAAGTAAGATGAGACCTAACAAAGCAGCCCATATTTCAATGGTGAAACCTTTGGGTTTATCAATATAGTGACAATCTATATCGACAGTTGGTTTATGCTAGTGAAAAGCTTGGGAACTTTATAATCGAAGTTGTGTATCTCAGACTATCAGTTGTTGTCGAGTATTTTCTCTAGTAGATTTTTACCATTAAACTCATTATAATTACCTAATCCGGCAAAACAAGAATAGATAATCCCCTCCAAGGTACCTGGAAGGAGACCATTTGCTCAAGAATTTCTCTCCTTCTAAATTGGGCATGTGGTTAGTAATTATTCCAAAATAAACATAGATACAGACAAATGGTCATCATCTATATTGGGCATCACAAAAGGTTTGGTTTGTTGAACAAGTGATGTAAATTTATACATATGATAGTGTCCATTGAAACCAAGTTGACTGAATTTCAATGATTTTATCTATATCCACCTATTAGGTTTTAGGTAGCTTCTTCTGCAGAACGTTAAAGTTTCGATATAAATAAAAGAAAAGGATGAAAACCCATCTATGTGGATTGAGAGAGTGATACATGTACATACACATACACCCTCACCAACAATCTCTCTCTTTGAGACCAAGAAATGAGATGATGATTTTGCTCTTCTTTTCTTTTTAATTTTGCTTTTCTATTCTTCTCTGGTTTATGTTGTGGATGGTTATGTTGTGGATGGTTTGGGGTGTAGTATGATATTGTGATAATTTCAATGAAAAGAAAAGTTAAGATTTTTGGTTGACTTTTGGTGAGATTTCTAGTGGGGACTTGTTGTGGCTATAAAGGTCGAAGGTTTTAATGGGTGGTGGTTGGGTCTACTGTTATGAGAGAGAGAGAATGATTGTTGTCATAGGCTGATGATTTGGAGCAGATGAGGTTGGTTGATTGCGAGTATGAGAGTAATATATACAGGGGCATTATTATTTTTTTGTTGATTTTTAGAATTTATTTTGACCAATGTTGTAAAGTGTAATATTTGAAAACTTGGTTGTAAAGTAAAAAAATAACCAAATCATGGGATGCTCAGAGTAATTTACCCTTAATAAAACTAATTTTCTCTTTAAGTGATTTAAGATTGATTTATGCCCTACCTTTCATTCACTATAATCTTTCTTCTAAACTAAGTTATTCTTTCTAATAACATTTGAATTCACACTTTTTATTTTATTTTATAGCTAAAATAACTAAAAAGTTATTTTAGCTAATTCTTAAAAATATGATGATATTCATTCTCTCTAAAATATAGAATCATAATTTTTTATTATTATTCAAATTAAATATGAGATGAATGATCAATTACATGAGATGAATAATAAATTACATGTTATTTCATGTTATTAATTACTTTTAAATTATGTTAATAAATTTTCTAATTAGTCAGGGACACTTTTGAAAATTAATTCTTTTATTATAGTAGAAATTTAAAATAATAAAAAGAAAATGCACGCACTTAAATAAAATAAATAAATAAACAATGCATGCTAATCAAACCCATTATTATATCATTTAGCTAACATCTTCATTTGACGCATTTCATAGTATTCAAGACACATTCTACAATTTGTTTTCATTTTTTTTAGGCCCGTTTCATTCAAAATCAACAACGAAACATTTGTAGTATAATAATTTACAGTATTAGAGAAACTCCCTTCATATATATCTAAAACATTTGATTTAACTTTGACAATAAAAAAAACAAACCATTCAATATTGTCATAAAAAGAAAATAATATTTAACCTGTGAAACAAATAGACAACACCTATATTTTTTATATCAACTACCAGTTAAGAAAACTCCAGAATCTCGACTTTCCCTTCCAAACCAAACACAAGGAAAAGTCAAAATCTTAAAGCTTTTTTTTGCTCAAAATCAACAGCACTCACTTGAAAATCCCTAGAGCAATCATGATTAAACATTCCTATATAAATAGGGTTATCGATCTGAATATAAATCACAAAAAATTCCATTACCAATCACGGTTTAAAAGTCCAAACCTTTCACAAATTCAAAAAAAATAACATCATGAACCTATAAAAGTTAGCACTTATTTTTCTAATTCTAGCTCTTTTTTCAATAAAATTAACACTAGAAACCAACAAAAAGAGTAATTGTTAATAAAAAGTTGAAAATTCTGAAACTTCAACTTAGTACACTTGGCTTGTGTGTGATATAAGCATATAGAGTTCCATCTCTGAATTGAATTGGTATTATTAATAGGAGGAGAAGACAATGAAAAAGGTAGTGAAAGAAGAGGTTGAGTTAGTATGTGGAAATTGAAATCAGTGTATGTGCAACCAATTTGGTAAGTAGGTTTTGGAATTGGGATAAAAAACGGGTGAAGAATGTAAAAATAGTTGTTATTGTTGAGATATGAAGGAACCTTAGACAAAGGGATCCTGGGGAATGAAATGTTTTATTGTTGGTGTGTGTTAATGCCTTTGATTGATTTCTTCAATGAATCACTTTTTTTTTCATGCTGAATCACCTTCACAATAAGAAGTGCAACAATACTCGCTAAAAATAGCAAGTGTTGTTCATTTTGGCAAAATAAAAAGCATCTTAGCTAATAACAATGCTCTACCAAAATTTATATCCTTTAGTTATTATAACTAAAAAGTGATTTTAGCTAGTAATAATATGGATACTCTAACAAAGCTTAGATTATTATTTTAACAAACTAGCACTGAGTAAAAAAGATTTTTGATAAAAGTCACAAGTGGTTGCTATGACTTTTTTAAAATTCATAGTTGTGAAGTGAGATGTTTTCAATAAATAGTTAAAATGAGTTGACACAAATTCCAATGAAAAAAATGGAATGAGAAAAGAAAAGGAAAGAAAAAAAAAAGATCTTGGAGACACATCGACGCTCTGATGATAACACCCTCAGTACCAACAGAAAAGTCTCGACGAGATAAATCCAACAACACTAAGTCATCAATGATGACTATAGTGGTCCCTAAGCACTGCTTCAAAGGCAACGATTGACTCACTTGCCTAAGAGTGACATGTATGGCTCACTCTGGCCATAATTGGTGATCTTTCTTGATGTTGTTAAATTCATCTCGTGTAGATCTTTTTTTATGGTACCAAAGATGTCCTCATTAAAACTTTAGTGTACCTTTAAGGTCTCATTCATTCATTCTTTTTTCTCTCTCTTTCATCTCTCCTTCTTGGAATGTGTGCCAACTTGTTTTAATCATTTATTTTAAAATGTCACACTTTTCAACGATGATTTTTTAAAAAGTCACAGTTTTTACCTTCTACTTTTACCAAACTCTACTATTTTCAATATTTTTTCAGCTTGTGCTATTTTGCTATTTTTTTTTTAAAATGTGCTAATTTAAAACAAAATATATATGATTTAAGGGTGTATATTCATATCAACCTAGTACAATTAAGACTTGGACACTACCTAGAAAATGAATAAACATTCTTAACCACAAGCCTAATTCTTTTTGATTAAATAACTAGTGAAAATGAAGAAAATGAATAAATTGGCTTTCAAGGGATTTTTCATTTTTTTTTTGTTATTATCAAGTTGAATGTGGTCAATTTGATTTTTTAGTAAATCTAAAATATTATTTAAAAGAAAAGCTTGTGGGAAGTGTCTGCGGCCTCCTGGAAGTACGTGCAGCATCTCCCTACAGTAAAAAATTTCCTTCCATCATGTCATTGGAATCGTCGTGACATCTTCTTTTTGGTTGGGTGGCGACGGTAAGACGATTTGTCATTGATGGTGTTTCTTTATTTTTTTTCTTTTTTTCTCTCCTCCACTCGAAATTCACGTTGGTCATTCTAAATTTTAGAGTTGTCTTCTTATTTATTGAGATTTAAACTTCAGTCCTTATTCTTTTGATTTCTAATTTTCGTTTCCTTTTGTAAAAATTCAATTTGTTTTCAATTTCACCCTTCAATCCCAATTTGTGATGTGTTATTTTTTTGAATTTGGTCCTTATTTTTTTTATCATTTTTTTGTCCTTTTGTTAAATTGATTTTTCTTTTCAATTTTACCCATCAATAAAAAATTTGCAATTGTCTAATTTATTTTTTTTATTTCAACTTTGATTCTTATTCTTTCAATTGCTATTATTTATTTTGGATACTTTTTGTATAATTCTTTTTTCCAATCTCATTCTTCGATATTTAATTGGTTGTGAATTAAGTTTCGTGGTTTTTCTTGATAAGGTGTTTCTAGTCTAATGACTCAGGTTACAAGTTTGAAAATTTAACATAGGTTGGTATCATTTTTATTTTTTGACTTAATTTTTTTATGATTTCATCATTCGACATTGTTTTTTTTTTAAAAAAAAATAATAAATTTGTGATACAGCATGTGCTTAGGATTTTACGAGAAAAAAACTACTTATTACATGTTATTTTTAGAGAATGAAAAAATCGAGTATGAAGCATAATTATTTAATTATATTTTAGTTTTAAACATGAATATGGATAAGATAACTGAGAGGAGAAAATTAATGAGTATATTTTTCTGTATTTCATTTTTCATAGGAATAACATTTATAAAAATCTTACCACGTCACCATCTAAATCAAAACTTAACGTGATTAATCGGATGTAAATGATTTAAAAAAAATAAATGATTTTTTTTAATTGAAAGCCATAGAAGAATTAAACGGCGCAAATCTCTCATCTGAGTCACACGTGTATAGTTGAATGCCCGTTTATCTGAGTCCAATTCCAACCCATCGGTCGCCAATGTTTACCTCGTCTCTTTTTTATTTATTTATTTATAATCAAAGCATAAGTCATATGTCATCAGACCACATGTATTTCATTTAAAAACTTATATTTATTGAAATCATCATGACGTGTTTAGCAACGTAATTAATTTGTTTTTGTAAAAATACATTTAAATTGATAGTTTCTAAAATAATTTTAATTTTAATACATAAAAGCCATTTTAAACATTAAATTAATAACTATTTTGACTCAAATATATATTAAAAAGCATTTTCAAAATAAAATATAATCTCAATATCGAACACAACCTTAATTAAACAAATGTGAAATATAGTTAAGAAAGCGGTTTTTTTTTTTTTTTTAAGAAAACCAAAGTGTCAAAAGTCATAGGTTAGATTAGACAACTTGTTGTTAATTATGTTGATGTTTGATAATAATGAATAGCCTCAGCTACTATATGAAATTATGAATATGTGAATGTGAACTGGTAACGAGTTGCCTACCAATACATGAAATTAAATGAAAGCGTGGCAGCTCAGCTAAACAAGCATCGAAATTAAATGAAAAAAAAAAACATTGAAAAAATACCAGTCACTTTTGACTTAAATTGACTATCCCATAACTCAGAATAATTCAAAAAAAAAAAAAAAAAAATAAGGATCAAAATTGAATTAGAAAAATAAATAAAATAAAATGTTGAGGGACAAAATTTAAAAAGATAAAAAAAGAGCAATTAAAAGATTGAGGACCACAACTAGATAAATACATAAATAAAATAAAGTGTTAAGGGACAAAATTGAAAAAGAATAAAAGAACAATTAAAAGAACGATGATCAAAATTTGATAAAAAAATAAGTGAAATAAAATGTTGAGAGACAAAATTGAAAAAATAAATCAAGAAAAATATAAGAAAATAACAATTAAAAGAATGAAGATAGAAAATGGATAAAAAAATTAAAAGAAATAAAATGATTAGGAATAAAATTGAAAATAAAAATAATTAAAAAAAATAAAGTATAAAAAAAAAAGCAATCAAAAGAATAAGGATAAAATTAAATTAAAAACTAAATGAAATAAAATGTCTAGGGATGAAAGTGAAAAAAAAATTAAACTTAAAAAGTATTAAAGCAAAACAAATAGTAATAAAAAGAATAAGAGCCAAAATTGATAGAAATAAAAACAAAAACACCCTTGGAACCATGCATTTTATTATTATTATTTTAAGGACAATTCCATAACTTCAGCGTCATAAAAATGAAGAGCGTGTTTGGCAGTGTGGTAGTGGTTGCTTTTCAAATAACTTTTCGTGCTGAAATACATGCCAATGATATTTTTTTATTTTTTAAAAATCATTTTTGACATCAGCACATCAAAACGATCCAAAAAGTATAAACCGCACTCAATTTTAGCAAAAAAAATAAAAAATTAAAATTTGGTCAAATACAGATTCAACCGCAGAGCCAAACAGGTTCAAAGAAGATGAAAAAACCCTTATGTACAAGTTTAATGTTGTTTTTTTACTTCAAGGGTATCAATGTAATTCAACTCTGCAGATAATATCATAATACTAAGAAGACAAAAAAACCCTGGACTCAAGGCTAATATTTTTTTCGCTTTTAAAGAAAAAAAAAAACATTCTACTGTGCTATAGAAGGTGTGTAGATTAATTTATCTGCGATCAATCCTAATGTATCAGAAAGATAATTTTACATTTTTTTCAAAAGGTAAAAAATATTATTTCACTGACAGTGAAATATCTCTGGTATCACAGCTTTTGTTTTCTTTAAATCCGTGTTGACATGTCACGCCACTGCCAGTTGTTACCTCGGTGTTGACCGACTAGTTTTTTTCGGACAGATTTGTACTCGTTTTGAGTTGGCCTCCGTCTGCTCCTCCACACCAACTAATATCTATTCAGAGGGGTTGTTTTCACTGTCGGAAGTATTTTATTGGTTATTTTTTAAAAAATTATTTTTAATATTAATATATTAAAATAATTTAAAAACACTAAAAATTATTAATTTTAAAAAAAATTAAATACTTTTTAATTTGGTGCACCATATTTCTTTAATATGAAAAATTAATAATTTTTAATTAATTTTTATACCAATCAAGACTTATCATGGTTAAAAATCATGCCTAACCTTGAGTCGAACCTCCAAGCTCAAATGCTGAACGGAAGCAAATAATCTTTTAAACTTAAACAACTTGGTGAGTATTAATATGTTCTTAAAACATAGCTACTTTTAATTTAAAAGTAATATTTGATCAATATTTATTTCGATTTATAATTAAAACATCGCTTTTAAATCAAAACAAAGACCCTTGCTTTTACTGACAAATAAAGCATTTTTATTTATTATGGACCGACTATTCTTTAATGAAGAATCTCTTTGGCAAATTACCAAATGTTGTTTTTCACTCCCAAACAGCCCCTTCAAAAGCATGTTATTAAAGCATAAGCTAACGTCGCCCATAATTTTAAATTCCCAAATTACCACTAGGTTCATGGTGTAATTATAGAATAGGTATTTCAAATCAAAATGCGGCGGGATGAACGGAATGATTATCGACTGGCTTGTCTGTCTCCCCCTTCTGATGATGTCACTTTTGGTCTCTTTTTATAATTATAGCATAATAAATGTGACAAGGATATTCCTTCTCTTTTTATTTCCAACCAAACCTCGTCCCTCAAGGAGCGTGGACAGCACCGTCCAATAACAGTAGAGGCATGGCTCTTATTTAAAGAGAGTGAAAGGCACAGACATTCGTTTCCACTCCTTGTTCATCATTGCAGGAGTCCACGGATTTGGTGGTGTTTTGACATTGCAAAAAAGTGCAGGATGAGGAAAGAGAGTGAAAATTGTATAGTAGATTTTATTTTATTTTATTTTTTTAATTTACAAAGAGTTTTGATTTTTAAATCTAAATACAACTCACCTTTTTTTTATTTTTTATTTATTTATTGTTGGGGAAAGCACAGGCTTTTTTCTTTAAACTTCAATGATTATAGGGGGAGAAAAAAGGGAACGTGTGGGATTTGGGAATATATAAAACGACACCATCACTCCAACACCTCCCCTTCTCAAATCCCATTTACAAAATCAACCCCAGATCCCCCGCTCCTTATATTTTAATTTTTATGCCATAAAACAGAGTGAATTCAGCCCATCACGTTCATATATATATATATATATATATATATATATATATATATATATATGTATATGTATAATTTTCTCTTCTTCTTCCTCACGTATCCACCGCTCTTCTCCATTTTAGGAAAAAAAACAGCAAAAAGCCGACATCTCCTCCTCCAAACTCAGATGACATCTTCTCCTCATCTCCAGGCCTCTAGCGAGTGTTTTTCATAATACATTGTTATCCCAAACTCTTACTTAAACCTCCACCGCTACTTCCACCACTTAGCTATCAACAAATCAAGATAAACACCTGTCTTACTTTTAATTTTATAGTTTTCTTTGTTAATTTGTGATTATTTTATTTTATTTTAGTTTTGATTTGATTATTGTTTGTGTGATATATTAAGTATTGTTTGAATTGAGATAAACTAGGTATGATTGCATGTAATTGATGATGTAAATAACATCAATTATTAGAGTTTGCATTGAATTTTAAAATTACTTGAAGCTTTTTTTTTGAATTGAGATAAATTAGATATGAACATTCAGGGTTTGAATTGAATTTTAAAATTAATTTTTATAATTGAAAAATTTGTTTGGATTGAGATAGTTTAGGCATGACATTCAATGCAACTAATGTTATAAATAACATCATGTAGGTCAAAATTAAATCAGTTAGGTTTGCGTTGAATTTTATGATTAATTGCTATAATTGTGGATTTTATTTGATATGAGATAAACTAGGTATGGATTGATGCAATTATGAATGATTTCATGCAACATCAATCAAGTAGAAATTAGATCAATTAGAGTTTGCATTGAATTTTGAGATTAATTGATATAATTAAGGATTTTGTTCGAAATGAGATAAATTAGACATGTATTAATGCAATTAGATATGATTTTATGCAATTGAGCGTGTAAATAACATCAATTATATAGAAATCAATCAATTAGAATTTGTGACGAATTTCTTTTATTAATTACCGGAGTTAGAGTTAGAGATGTTGTTTGAATTAAAATAAATCAGATATTGATTGATGCAATTGTTTTTTAGAAATTTGTCTAATTGTTCAAAATAAACTTTTTCTTTTTACAAAATTTTTTATAACATGTTTATATTATGTCACTGTGATGATACTTATTTTCCTCATATAAACAATAATATCACTTACAATAGCAAAAACAATGTGTTATTGAATGCTATGTTAAACATATCACTAACAAAAATTAAACAAGCTATATGCCGAGAATTTGAATGAAATTATAATGATGTTAAAGTAGATGCGAGTTTTGGGATTATGATGGAATCGTTCATCCAAAGTGAATTGAAAATGATGTAGTTGTATATATATAAAAGAAAATTACAAGACATGAAAAAATTGTTATAATATATGAAGTGAATGGTAAAAAAATTGCTATAAAATAATAAATTAAAGAATTAAATGAATAAAGAAATCAAAAGTAATCTCAATAAAAAAAATCTTTTAAGCCACGATTAATTTTCTCCGACACAATTAAAAAACAAAATCACTTTTATTGAACTTATTTCTACAAGATAAACCTATTTACTGCAAGATCTTTTTTTTTTTTTACTGAAATATGACCGGCCAAAACCTCTCATCTCCTTTTCAACTAGTTTCTCCTCTCTCAACATTTAGGAGCTAACATAATAAAAACAAAATTGAAAATTGAAATGTAAATATTTAAAACAAGGATAAATATGTAAAAATTGTAAAATGGTGGGGACCATGTTGTAATTCAGCGCCCCTAGATTTTGCTTCGTAGTTGAACAATAGAATGAGAGGGGAGCTGTGATAGTTCAATATTAATCATAAGTTTTGTTTATAATTTGTAATTGTAAGGTAACTGTAATATAATTTGTAATGAGAGAGAAGTTCGTCTTGTGCTATGAAGGATGGAACCCAGTAAAGCTGGCACATTTACAATCACAAATAACTCCATGGAGGTGGCCTGAAGGAGAGGAGCTGCGACCTGGCGGTGTGCACCTGTTCAAGATATTCCAGGTTGGACTCTTGTCAGGTGCAAATAATTCCATGGAACCATCAGACTTGAACGAAGCCCATGAATGAACCATTGTGCACTTACAGGAAACTCTTTGCCGAGGGTCTTGCTCCGGTTAACCGGTCCTAATCCGAAAAAAGTTTACAATCACAAGGGCACTCACCAATTTAACAGCCACATGTTTGCACCGGAGATAAAAACAGAACATGTCTTCAAACTTCAAGCAAAGATACCAATCATTTTCAAACAATTTCTACAAGTGTAACACTAAAATGCAAGTTGTAATGATAAACAGCAGTTTTAGAAACTTGAGGACAGAACAATCTTAAACAACAGCAGAATTGCTTGACGACACAAGAATGGTGATGAACCTCTGTTGCATTTTTATCAGAACAAAGCAATAATGATGCTTTTTTTTTAAAAAAAAAACAAGTATACAAGAATGGTTTGCCAAGAATTTCACTGAAACAGGAGCACAAGTCAAATAAGCATATAAAGAAACAAGTTACTAAAATAAATAATTGCTATCAGAACAAGAAAGCAAGAATAGCATAAATCCTGTAACAATCATTATTGAAAGCATGCCTGCCATAACAATCAGCAATCCACGTTACAACTTCCTACAACCTCGTACCGACGCTTGAAACTTCTGAGGAGAAAAAGTAATGTTATTTATCCATATTGTACTAACCAGACCATCCATTGCTACAATCTTTTGTAACAGGAAAGATGCTCCATGGAATTGTTCAAACATCATGGGTGCAACAAGGAGCTTCTGCAATGCATCAAACCATAAGAACTGGCACTCGCTGATCATACCAAGAGACAAGCACATGCTTACTATTCTCTGCAAGATTTACTCATCAACATGCCGATTCTAGCATTCCTCCCCATCCAAACACAGGAGAACTCTACAATACCTTGGCATCATTCCTTTTTGTCAAAGCCCAAAAGTTTCAACGAATCCAAATGAAAGCCTTAACATCAAAGAGGATGATAAGAGTTTATGATCTGGACGGAGAGGGAAGAAAAGAAAGAAAGAAATAACCCTGACCCCAAAAAGAACAAAACAACAATATTAACTTTCCACAACACAGAACCTTTCATCAGCAAAGGCTGAATCAAGCTACGTAGGGATCTGTTTGACTAACGATCCAGCTGATTTCTCTTATAAACTAAAGAATCCAAACTAAAGACGAGTTGGATTGGACTTCATAAGTCCCCCCCATCAACTTAAATGCCCAAATTGATTCTGTGATCTAGTATTCCTTCAAAAGGCTGCTCCAGTTCATCACTAACTATAACTGGGATGCACCCACAAACAATAGCATCGAATAATCTGGCAGATGACGGTGTATCACCAGCTGGACTCAAGCAAAAAATGGGCCAATAACAAAGGATTGTAACCTCTTTATTCCAATCTTTTTATTCCAATCTTTTTATAATATCAGATCTTTATTAATAATTCATTTTTAAACATAAATTAAATTAATTAAAAATTATTTTTATTATTTAATATCTTTTTAAAGTTTATATTAACCCATTTTTCTTAAAAACTTTTATTAAAATTTTTTCTCTTAACCTTAAATCTTATCACTAAATTAACTAGAACATCTAACAAATCTTTTGATGTTGCTTGGTTAACATTTTTTTAATACTTAGATTTATAATTTATGCAATTTCAATAAAATTGATGTCAAATCTGTATTTTTCTCTTCAATTAAGCTTTTAATTAAATTAATAGGGATAAACTTTCTCATCTCTTCATTTTAGTACTTGGCTTACAAATTTTGTAAGCCAATTTTACCTTTAATTCCAATTTTGCTTCTAAATTAAGCCTTCAATTAAATGAATTGGACTTCCAAATTTTTTTATCCTCTTCATTTTGAGCTCTGGTCTTTTAATTGTATCGGTATTTTATTTTTATCAATCATGACTAATTTCAACCATTTCTTTTAATTTTCTTTAATTAAACCTGAAATACATGCTCATAAGACTTTCGAACTAGCTACAAATTAAATTCTTGTCTAATTGGAACTGAAACTATATTTAATTTAGAAATATTTTTTCTTTGAAGATTGTTTTTCTAAAAATTATTTTTTTTTTCAATTTTTTTTCCAAGATTTGTTATTATTTTTAACTGTTTTTATGGTTTTTTTCATTCTATAAAATTCTTTATTCTTTGTTCTTTTTTTTTATATAATCTTTTAAGGGTATTTATTATGTTTTTTATGTAAAAATATATTTTTAGATGAAAAAACACGTATGATTTTTTTATTACCATAATAGTGATTAGAATTTGGGTAAAGAAACCATACATTGTTTTGACTTGGAATTTTTTTTCAAAAAAAGGACGGAAAACCTGCATTCACAGAGAGAGAAGCCCAAGCACGTGTCGTTTTTTTTCTTTTACTGTGTAAGGCATGTTAGGACCCAACCCTAGGTGTCTAGCCCTTTTTTAACATTAAGATTAATTAAGAGTTATTAATTAATAAAAAGGTGAGATGCCTGGACTTTAATTTTAATTGAAATTATTTAAAATATATTAATTAAAAAAATATTGTGATATTTTTTAATAGTATAGCATTTAATTTTCACTTGGTTTTTAACTTATATTATAACATTGTTTTTTTTTTTACATGCTACCCTACATAATATTTTTTTTCTTTTAATTTTATTCAATAACTTTCAAATACATGTTTATTTTTATTATCATTTAATTAATTGAAGCATTGACAAAATACAAAGTTTCGAAAACCAAATAGATCTATACCATATATTACGAAATCAAATATTTTATTTTATATTTATTTTTTAACTTTTCGGTTTAGATTTTATTTAGTGTTAACAATTTTTTTTGTATTTATTGATGCATATGGTTCTTAATTTATTAAATTAAATATATAAATTAATTTTTTATTTGCAATAAAGATTTTTTCTTTTCATTGAAAACCCCTGCTGCTCATTCATTTTTTGGTGTTAATTTTTTTTTTTATCCTACCCATGACAAAACATGGGTTAACTAACTAGATTTTAAAATCATTTATTAAAAATTTATATGCAATTAGAAAAAAATATTAGTAATGCTTATTTTTTTTAATTTTTTTAAAAAATGGTTTGATATTAAGTGAAATGCAGGTTGTAACCCAATTATAATTATTAAATGATATGGCAACATATAAATGCGAATTCATTAATGGATATATTATATAATTATCTTTAAAAAAAAACTAAAAAAAATTAAGGTTTCATGGTACACATAAACTTATTACATCCTGGATATATGATGATAATTTTACTCTTCTAAAACAAATAAAATCATCGGCATTGTTATGTTATTGGGGATAATATATTCTTTTCAAAGAGTTTATTAGTTATTATCTTGATTTTTAGTTATAATTAAGTTGATTGAGAGGTAATTCAATATTTTAATAAATATAAAATATTATAAAAAAAAATCAAAACTGGTTGGCATGTGTAATGCATGCATCAACACATAGGATGTATTTGCGTTATTTCGACGACGCGTGAAGGGGTGTTTGATGGTGAAATGGTGGCTTGTAGGAAGTCATTTGAATCAACTCAGTAGCCCCTTTATCTCTAAGCAACACGTGTGACTTACTTATCTTTGGTTTGATGCTTATGACATTTTCTTTTTTTTTTATCTTATTTTCTCCCACCTTTTGGATTTTTGTGCCTGACCCTTCAAATTTTTTAAACACCCCTTCAATTTGTTTTTCCTTCAGATTTGGTTATTGTTCTTTTGATTACTATTTTATTTGAAATAATTTATAAAATTAGATTTGTTTTTTAAATTTCACCCCCCTTCAATTTTTTTTTCATTTGTCAGATTTGGTCCCTATATTTTTTATTGTTATTTGTTTTATTTGATATAATTTTAAAAATTAAATATTCTTTATGATTTCATTCTCCTTAAGTTTTCTTTTCTTATTAGATTTAATTTTCATTCTTTTTATTGCTATTGATTTTATTTTGCAAAAAAAAAAATGATTATTTTTTTTCATTTCATTTTTCAACATTAAATTGGTTGGAAATTAAACTTCTTAGTTAAGCCTGAGTCTAAAATTTTATAAGTTGTGAGTTTGTGAGATTAACTTAAGTTTAGAAGATTCACTCGATTTGCTTAAGTTTTTTTCTTTCTTTTTTAAGCTCATATTTTTTTTAGTTTTGTTCTTTAACATTTATTTAATTGGAGATTGAGTTTCTTTATATATATTTTTTCTTTTTATAGCATTTTTCATTAATTTTGAAAATGATAGGGTTATCTTTCATTTTATTTGTCATTCTTGGTTATGTCTAACTTATTTTAAAAAGAAATTTTGTTTTTGTATTAAATTATAAGCACAAGATGTTCATTCCATGATATTTTGTTTTGTTTGCTTTCTGGATCATTGTTTTGATAACGTGTGCGGTTTGTTTTAGTGTCATCGTGCAACCTTTCGCAATGACATCAAAACTATCTTGGTGTGCTCTTTTTGGTGGTGATGTCTTTTTTCTTTTCCTGAGTATGATATTGACATTAAATTTTTTTATAGTTAATTATTGCCAAATTTTTTTTGTTTGTTTTATTTGTTATCGATATTTTTTTAATTATATTATTAAATTAACATATCTTGTTGAATCTATTCAAAAAATTAACTCAGATATCATATTTTTCTTTTTTTAAAAAAAAAACAAATAGTCTCTTAATTTATTTTTTTTTATGTTAAGAAAAATTTAAGATTGCCCCGGCCATCTAGTAATTTCACTACATGTGATAAAATTCTTATTTAAAACTTTTTTTTTTATGTAAGTAATAGAAATAATTACAAAACAAAACTCCAAACTATGATGCATTTCACAACCTGGTCCCAACGCACATAGATCTGTCATGTTAAACGTTAATAAACAGCTGGAAGCCCGCGAGGCAAAACTCTCTTCTTCTTTTGGTCTGTTCTCACGTAAAACCACTTAATTATAAGGATATTTCAGGTGTGAAAGAATGGTTATGATTATTTTTTAAAATATTTTTTATTTAAAAGTATATTAAGTTTTTAAAATATTTTTTGGAAATGTA
Source organism: Populus trichocarpa (assembly GCF_000002775.5). Classification (NCBI taxonomy): domain Eukaryota; kingdom Viridiplantae; phylum Streptophyta; class Magnoliopsida; order Malpighiales; family Salicaceae; genus Populus; species Populus trichocarpa. The sequence goes on along the minus strand of NC_037297.2, from coordinate 7,215,329 downwards.
TTAAAATGATATTTTTAAATACAATAAAAATATTAATTTTTTTATAAAAAATTTAAAGTAATTTTAAACTATACAGGCTGACACAAAAAGGATAGTCCCGAGGCGGACATAACCTAGCATACTTGGCCAAGTATATAATAAACATAAATTGTCGATGAGGAAGGCAAGGCGCACGGTTCTTCTATGTCGTTTGAGCTCAGCTGTGTGCATTCAACAGTTCCATCCAGTAAGAATATGACGATATTATAACAAGTAGCAAAATTATTGCAAGGGTATATATAACAAGTGTGCAAAATAAAAACTATATCACTTGTCAACTCCCCAAAGCAGATTATATAGCAAAATCCATGCATAAACTACTTGCAGAAGACAGAAAAATACACATAAAACAATGAAAGTACTGTGCAAAGAGATGCCACTACCCACCTTTTATGAATGCAATAACCATTTAAATTCAATTCAAATTCAATTGTGTTCAGCACCTAAATGGCCTCGTATCAAAAGCCCTACCTCCTAAATATGGAATCATCTGTATACAGAACGTAGCTCAGAAGGATATGAGGTCATCCTTGGAGAATTGCTGCTTCTTTGGGTCTTGCGCACCTTCAGATGCACTCCCTCCCTTCTTACCAAATATCATTTCATCAAGATCATCTATCATATCATCACTGCTCCCTCCGTGGGTTCCATCTTGTGGACCTGCAGGTTTCCTGATCAAGACATCTTCTTTGGCATGAATGGGTGAATCAGGCTCAACAGCAACAGGAATCAAAGCAGGTTCAGGTACAGCAGGAACCACTGATGGGGTCTTCAACTCTTCATACTTCGAGAGAACTTTCTGGATTTCGTCATTCACATTCAAACCTTCAAAAAGAAGAGCCTCGTTGTCTCCTGCTGTCTCAATGATTCTTTGCACAGTCAGTTGTGACTGATGACACTGCTGGACTAGTGTAGTTGCCAAACCATCCTGCCAATTGAAACAAAGAATTCCATACCGTGATCTCAAAAAAGAACCAAATGGCCAGATATTGTGAAAGACATATCCTCCACTGAATGACGTCTATGTTCTTTTATTTTATCTAATAGCAATCCCATCAATGTTGGGAAGAATTGGCATATTTCCCACTTCAAATCACTGCAAATCATCTTGACCTAATCGTTCTAAGATATTATAGCTACACATATCTAAAGAAATCACCCAATGGCAGATCCTCACAGAGACAAGAGAGGGCAACAGCCTCCCCTAGGATGTTTACACTTTTTTTAACATCTATAAACATTGAAAATGAACCTCCTATGAAAATTGAAAATGTAAACTGTTTCTTTGAAATACATTTTAATTCTCCAATTCTCCAGAAAACTAGAAAACATCAAAATATTTGTTTTCCATATTCTCCACTATAAAATTAAGGGCCTTGTTTGGTTCATCTAATGTTTTATGGCTATTACTTTTATTATTTTCAATTTACGCCAACCAAGACCCTTATTTTCTATTTTATAAAATTTGTATTCAATAGATATGTTTTCTTAACTTTCCATGGTGAAATCTTTTTAGAATAAATAAGAAAACTAGAGATATAAAAAGAAAAAAAAAATCTTAAAGTAAGCTTTTCAAATAATTCAATTCAGTCCCGAAACTCAAATTTTATTTGCAGTTGGATCTTTGGTTTCAAATTTTCATGTCTTTTCAAAACTAAATGTCTCTTTACCTCATACATAAATATCATTTTCAAGGAAAAGAAAAACACATGGTTAAAAAGAGTCAAAATATTTTTCCTCTTTCACACAGTTTTCAAGTAATATTTGTACAAGGTGCTCAATGTTCTAGATCATTAATATTAAACTAAAATATATTGAAATTTAACCTATTAATTTTATTTGAGTTTTGACCAAATTAAATTCATTGCTCCGAAATTGACATGAAAAGAATTGAGTGCTGATACAGCCTCTATATTTAGCCATATTCTTGCACCTCCTAGAATTTTGTTCAAAATCCACCACTAATCAAACCATTATTTGTACTAGTAAGACACCTTATCTTAATTGTTGAGGATGAGTTTTGTTTTTTTTACATCATTTACATAAACAGTAGTACAGCATGATTCCCCAAAATTCAAACAAACTAAAATTTGAATCGATTTCATGCCTTCATGTTCTTGGAAAGAAAAAGAAGCAGTATTAACTTGCAAAAGTCTATTTCCACTCGTTTATCTAAAATGATTAATTGGACATAGTAAACAGTCATAATATGACTGCACTGGAAACAATCATTTTCACAGCTGACCCTGGACAAAGACATCAACATCTACAGTCAAAAGACCCAAAACTCATCACTTTTATGCATGATCTTTAAAAATAATAATCATCAGATAATCAGAACTCACATATGCATGTTGCCATCCCTCCCACCAACTCCTAAGAATCCCTAAATGTATACCAATTCAGTGGCACTGATTTAATGCAAATGAAAAATGTTTATCAATTAGAACTTCAAATATATGCAAATACCTTTTTCTAATGATATACATGATGTATCTTGAATCAAGCATGTATAATTTGATAGTTGCATGGTATCGTATGATGGAGTTGACACATGAGGTTATATTGAAGCTTTGGTATGAGAAAAGTATAGTAGTATTCTTTTAAGCAGGTTGACTGTTCTTGAAATAGTTTAGGAATGTTCAGTTTTAAGGTGAAATTCTGCCGAATCATTTTTTTTTCTCATCCATTTTCTGGACACATGGGAAGCCACCAAACACTCTTTGATCAATGATTCGTGGGCAGTTTAACAAGGTTCTGGAAACAATTAAACTTGTTGGCATGCTCATAAAATTGAGTCATGATTGAAGCAAAATCACTATTTACAAAGTCAGAATTTGGAATTGTTAAAATCTCTGATAGAATTGCAATGTTAACAGGTTTACATTCTATCAGTTTTTAGTGTCTTATAAATGAATAATGGAAGTATTCATTTTAATTGCGACACCTGGACTTCTTTTAGTGGACTTGAGTCATCAGGGATGGCATTGACATGAGCACCACAAATTGATTTGACTTGAGGGGTCAATTAAAACAATAAAAAAAGAATTTTTAGATAGGATTCTGATTTCTACTTTTTTTCTATATTAAAAGTTTATCACTATTTTTTAAAAATAAAAAAAGGCAAATTTTATGCATGTCCCAAATAATACAAAATAAGATTATAATGTGATGCCTTCACCATGGAATAATAAGGATAAAAAAAGGTCATATCTGCATATAACCAAAAATAACAACAAAACCAATTTTGCATTTATATAGATAAGAGTGTGCATCTCTGTGAGGTTTTTTTTTTTTTTTTTTCAGGGGGGGGGGGGGGTTTGCTTGTTGCTACATTAAGATTGGAAATCCTAGAGTCTTCGGAAAAAGGGCCAACTTATAAAGAATGTTCTCCATTGTCAATAAAAAATCTAGAAATTAGAAATGCTTTGTTTTTTCTTTGACTGGCATGTCATATTTGGACATGAAAATCTTGTTATCCATTCTCCTTTAAAAAAATCCCTCGAAAACAGCCTTAGTTTTTCACAATTCAACAGGTCCAAAATATGGTTAAACAGGTCAGTTTGATATCTTTGCAATGTTAGTTAGTTTGCCAAAGTCAAGTGAAAGTACAAGAACAAAGAAGTCATACACATAAACAACAGGAAAAGTTCAGGCATCTCATATTTGAAGTAGAATTATAGAGCCAAATTTTTTTATCTAATCAAAATCAATACGTCCACATCAAATTAATTGAAGATCGAGAACTTGTAAGATTAGAAGTACCTGTAATGCATCTTGTTGAGGTGAAGAGGACAATACTGTTGTGAGAAGCTCTATGCTGTTTCTTGCCACATCAAATGCTTCCTTTGTCTGTTCAGCTGTAAAGCTTTGCAGAGGAAAATCATGCTGAATCTGATGTGTAAGACTAGCATCCACTTCTGGAGCCGACACAGAACAAGGTGGGGTGAAGATAGGCACTAAACTCTCATTGTCACGACCAGGGAATCTGATACCCCTTGATTTTAAACTCTTCAGAAAAATATGAAAAGGTCAAGAAACAATAATGGTTTGAGAAATCATAAATCTGCACTAGTCAAATTATTGCATGGATATATCTTCTATAGCAACACTGCACAATAAAGAACTTCAATAATTTTCTTACAAGACAATTTATTTCCACAGATATTCAAAGCAAACAAATGCTTTCTCAAATTTAAATATGGAAAACACAAGCAAGCATAGCCTAGTTGCATACCCCATAGTTTCCTTCAGCAAAGCAAGTTAAGAGTCCTAATAACTCCAGTTTATTTGGTTATTATGTAATGGAGGAGGGCTACCCATTGTGTAGCCCAAGGCCCAGCAGGTCTCCTGATGAACCCAAAAAAGTAGATAAATATGGAACACTTCATTTAACTTCTATGGTGTATTTTAGCATATTTACCCAGCCAACTTGATCAAAGTGATTTTGATAGTATGACTCCCTTTCAATCAAGATTGTATAGGCTAAGAATCACATTTCATCAAGCAGAGAAGACTTTAGCCTTTACACTATAAGAAGGCTGAAAACCAAATACAAACCAAAATCCAATTTGATCCGATAATAGGAGTTAATAGGAGAGAGAAAAAAGGATCGCATAGCTGAACTTCAGACAGATATTTGCATTAAACTCAGGATAATGTTCCATTGCTAACAAGCCATAAGGTAATTGCAAATAGGATGTTCCTTTTCTTAACCCAGTTTCTTAAGGCAAACATTCAAAAAGTGAGATCACTAAGAAACAAAAATAAGGAATACCTTGTATGTTTCTTCATAAACAGGTAAATAACGCAGCTCACTAGTTGACTCTCCCCATGCTTCAATGAGCATCAAAGCTTTATTCCTATTATTGACAGCAGTCTGAGGATCATCAATCAACTTCACCATTTCATCAAGAACCTTCTCAGCTGCCACCTCTGAGAAAGCTTTCTCACAATTCTTAGCACATGTTTCAAGCAACATTAAAGCTAAATACTGTACCCTAGCATTTTTTATCATGATCCTCTTCTTTATTCCACGAATCAATTCAACACTACTAACTTTTTCATGATTGATCATATCACAGATATCAAGATTCATGGCCCAATCAGGCTCATCAAGCGTCTCAGCTGTGGCATCCTCAACAAGTTTATCTTCTTGGTTAGGACCTTGTAATAGCTCCTTCACCTTGAAGCTCATTGAGCTCATGCCTGCACTCATCTTTCGACCCACCTCGGCACCTCCAGTCTTGAGGAGTTCACCAAAAGCACTGACCTTCTCCATCAAATTGTCACTCATCTTCGCAGCCTTTTTGAAACCCTACGACCAAATCTTCAAATTGTTGTCCTGAAAAGCCAATAACCAACATAAATCAGAACAAAATCATGCTATGTCTCATAGCTGAGAGCAAAAGGGAAAAGAAAAGTGAGTTTTTCACATTCTGAAGTGACAGGAGACAGAAAAAGATTCAAAATTTAACTTCCTTTTTTAGCCCTAAAGTTTTCCCTTAAAAAAGCATAATCTAATTAGAGAATATTAGAACAAAAAATTGAGCAAAGTCAACTCAACTATCTTTCATAGTTGATCAAAATTCAGAATTTCTCGTTCTTCCGAAACCACACAAAGATAGAAGACTCGAAAATCCTAAAAACCCTCAAAATTCTGCTACTTAAATTGATGAGCTGAGCATATTACAAAAACTAAAATTCAAAACTCATAACTAGAACTCTACAAACCCAAAATTCCTTAATCTCCGAAAGCCAACCTATTGATCCAAAACCCAAAAACCCCGATATCAGAAATAAAGGAAAAAAAAAGTCACAAGAAAACCACTGAATGCTGTTTTATGGGTCAATCTTAGTCTTTGTGTGTGTGTATGTGTGTCAATCTTAGCATATTACAAAACCTAAAATTCAAAACTCATAACTAGAACTCTACAAACCCAAAATTCCTTAATCTCCGAAAGCCAACCTATTGATCCAAAACCCAAAAACCCCGATATCAGAAATAAAGGAAAAAAAAAGTCACAAGAAAACCACTGAATGCTGTTTTATGGGTCAATCTTAGTCTTTGTGTGTGTGTATGTGTGTCAATCTTAGCATATTACAAAACCTAAAATTCAAAACTCATAACTAGAATTCTACAAACCCAAAATTCCTTAATCTCCGAAAGCCAACCTATTGATCCAAAACCCAAAAACCCCGATATCAGAAATAAAGGAAAAAAAAAGTCACAAGAAAACCACTGAATGCTGTTTTATGGGTCAATCTTAGTCTTTGTGTGTGTGTATGTGTGTCAATCTTAGCATATTACAAAACCTAAAATTCAAAACTCATAACTAGAATTCTACAAACCCAAAATTCCTTAATCTCCGAAAGCCAACCTATTGATCCAAAACCCAAAAACCCCGATATCAGAAATAAAGGAAAAAAAAAGTCACAAGAAAACCACTGAATGCTGTTTTATGGGTCAATCTTAGTCTTTGTGTGTGTGTATGTGTGTCAATCTTAGCATATTACAAAACCTAAAATTCAAAACTCATAACTAGAACTCTACAAACCCAAAATTCCTTAATCTCCGAAAGCCAACCTATTGATCCAAAACCCAAAAACCCCGATATCAGAAATAAAGGAAAAAAAAAGTCACAAGAAAACCACTGAATGCTGTTTTATGGGTCAATCTTAGTCTTTGTGTGTGTGTATGTGTGTCAATCTTAGCATATTACAAAACCTAAAATTCAAAACTCATAACTAGAATTCTACAAACCCAAAATTCCTTAATCTCCGAAAGCCAACCTATTGATCCAAAACCCAAAAACCCCGATATTAAAAAAAAAGAAAAAAAAAGTCACAAGAAAACCACTGAATGCAGTTTTCTGGGTCAATCCTAGTCTTTGTGTGTGTGTATGTGTGTGTGTTAAAACCCCAAAAACACTCACAAATCACAAAACTCTCGTCCTTTAAAGAAAAGAACAAAAACCTGCTATTCTTCTTAGACATGATCAGATCACAGTAATGACAACAATCTGATAAAAAAAACCCACTTTATCGTTCACTTTTAAGAAAAATAAGATGATAACTTACCTTAGCAGTTTGTTGTTGTTGTTGTTGAGTCGGAGTCAGTAGACTTGACGAAGATGATTTTTCCTCGGAGCTGTTCCAACCAATTTCTTATATAGTAATGTTTCAGTTATTTTATTTTTCGTTTGTGCTTCTCACTTTCACGAATAAGTTATAAATTAGTCCCTTTATATTTTTGTGAAACTGCTTAAATAGTCCTTTTACTTTTAAATAATAATTAATTAGTCTGTACCATCCCTTTCATATCCTTTTTCAGTCAATTTTTTTATTTATTTATTAAATATAGAGAAGGAAAGAAAATAAATAAATATTATCTTTCATTGTTTTGGAATTAGATTTTCTTTTTTTTTTCTTTTGTTTTATATGAGAATTTATAAGGCGTTGTGGTCCATGTTATTTTTTTATAGAACTTTATTGACTTTCCCTTTATTAAATAGGTTGCTTTCTTGCTTGCTTGCTTGTCACACGGGTTTATTGACTTTGTCTCCTTCCATAATTCAAACTTTGGGAAGCAGCATCGTCGTTTCGAGTTTAGAATTTTTTTTTTCTTGCCCCTCTTTTGGTTTGCATGAGAATTTATATGTTGTAGCCGTTTACATTATTTTTCAAGGAACTTCGCCAGCCAAGTTCATCCTTTTTTTTTTTTCATTTTTTTTCAAAATCAATAAACCTCCATCTTACTATTAGAGCTCTAAGGCCCATGAGACTTCCTAACCATATAAAAAGATATATTTCCCTTCTTTTATATTCTTTTTGTTTTAGTTTGATACATATTTTTCTTATCTTATATTTTTTTTATACTAAAATACGCGTATACACATTTCTGATGTATCAAGAAGACATTGTATCTAATATAAAAACTCATGATATGAAAAAAAAAAAATTATACTGAATTCTCCTTCTTCTTCTCTATAACCTTCTTTCTATTCTGTTGATCTTATAAGGTATGAGAGCCTTTATTTAATAGAAATCATAACTTTCATAGATAATCTCTCTTGCACTTTTAATAATCAAGAAAATAATGTATTTTCCCCCCTCTTAACTAAGCCAACAAACTACAACAACATTCTTATTGTTGTCATTGCAAAATGCTTATCATTATATCTTTTTAAAACTAATGAATGGAAACTAGTTGTTCTAGAAGGTGCAATTCAAGCCATTTTATTTTATTAGGCAATGCATATGTGTCTTTATTGATGGATTAAAGCCATGTTCATAACCCTCCATACCATAAAGAATGTATTCATCACCATACCAAACTCGAATTATTTACATTGTATTCAATACGACCAACTAATAATAAGCACTTTAAATATATATTTTTTTTTTAATGATGTATTGATTGATTATCAAACCTCTCGCTCTATTTGAACAACCCTAGAATCAGCTTTAGCCTTTTCATTGATAACTTGAGTTATGTCTCTTCACTCAAGCCCTTTTGACTTATGACAAGTATTTGAAGAATCAATTTCAACTTATCTACATCGTGGAAAAGCATACAATGATGAATTGACAATAGTTGGTAAGCCACTCAATCTCACAAACTTTAACTTGAATATATATTCAAAGATATATTATCAGAGTTCAAGGACTTAATAACCATTTTAATAGCTATATTCAAACATATTACCTTCTTGAAATTGCATAGCTTACTCATAAGCTATAAATTTTTACACAAGAATGACTTTTGTAAGCTCTCTATTAGATCCACATTTGTTGATGATGTAATTATCTCTTCGATCAACATTGTTAGATAATCCATTTCCGTTGACAATGGTAACACCTTTAACTTTAGTTTTTTCTCTAGTCATCTTTTCAATAAAGGATGTGGTACAAATTAGCAAGATCACCAAAATAGAAAAAAAATTTAGCCAAAGGAATGAATTAAAATGGAATCAACCATGGTAGGGCACCAAAATCTAATGCCAAATATGTGATAACTATAATCATAGTGCCTTATCATGTTCCCTTTACTTTTTAGGTTATGGTTCTCTTCCCAAATAAATTTATTCGGCCTCTTTAATTTTAGGCCCTCACTTTTGGACAACACTATTTCAAATCATCACTTCTCTTTAAATTATGACCAATCATGGCATCTTTTTTTCAAGGCAACAAATCATGTCATGCTAGACATTACTGGACTAACTCATATGGAGCTCTACATTAGCTTTGAACAACTTAAAGTAGGTGATGATAAAAAAAACTTAATATCTTACACTTAGGCTATACTATTCATACACCTCAACATTCCATAAAATTATATTCCATTTTACATGTTCTTGACATAATTAATCCCAACCTTTTGTACGATAATTTTCTTTAAATAATGATGTTTTATTTAAATTTCATCGTCATTTCTATCTTGTCAAGGATCTAGTTTTCATAATCATTCTCCTATCTAGCATAATTAAAAATGGTATATACCAACTTTGGTACCGTCGTAACCTAAATTTTGACTCTCTAAAAGAAAAAATTTGCAAAAAAAATACAAAAAATACCAAAACTCAAACAATATATGTTTTCGATGTGATTACCAATTTCTGGTCAATTCATAATTTTGACCTTTTTCGCTTGTTTTTGTAATGATAATTTTTTCAAAAAAAAGAAGAAAAAGAAAAAGAAAAAATCAATCAAACAAAAGAGAAAATTTTTAGTGATTAAAATTTAATTAAAAAACAGTAAGGCCCAACTTAGAAAAAAAAAGTTTTGAATTGTATAATGTTGTTTTAAAAAATAGAGAATTTGTTTTTATAAAAAATAGAAGCTAGAAGGTGGAGTTTGTGGAGAAATCAAGAAAATAGTAGATGGATGTGGACAATTTTAAAAATTTAATATGAAAAGAATATTTTGAGTAGTATAAATAAATAATTATACATATACAAAGGGGGGAGAAATTAGAGAGAGCATTAGCCATAAAAAAGGCCCCACATAAAAAACACTCTTCCTATCATTCCGCACACACACCAACATTACATACACACTAAAACACTCTCTTTAAAAAAAAAAAAAGAGAAGACCAAAACCCGTAACCTTTCCAAAAGAAACAAAAAAAAACACCAAAATAATAACCCTCGTTCAATCTCACTAAAGACCAGCCACTATCTTGCCACCACCATGAACAACATTGTCACTAGTCACTGTCCTCTCTAACAAGATGATGTTGGCGACAGCTGCACAAGGTGAAGAAAGAGAGAATTAGTCTAAGAGATAAAGTGAAGAAGGGGCGAATGACATAAGAATAAATGCTAGCCATCACTACACTGATTATTCATGTTGTCACCATCAACGTCCTTTGCTCCATCATCTTCTGCCTAAGAACACTAGACCAATCGATGTCCTATTCTTTCATATTAACATTAAGACATTGGTCACTAAAAGGTTAGTCATACCATATATGACTTTCCAAATATTTAGAGGATCGTGATATATTTTTAAACATTACACTTGATCTTTAATTATAAATCAATCAATTTTTTGAATTGAAAATAAGTTAAATAGTTTAATCAATTTAATACTACATTGATTATAATCAAGATATATTTACGCCAATGTATTAGGAACTTAAAAGGTCATATATATTAAGATTCATTGGTAAGAAATAAAACTAGAATGATATATCAAGTATGACATGATTGTAAATAAGTTTTAGAAATTAAAGATTAGAATGTAATAAATACGATGAATTACAATCTACACTTAGAAAAATCATGTAGGGACTTGATTGTATAATTTTCTAAAAGAGACTTGAAATAATATATGTGATATTTTTTAGGAGTAAAAGTGATATTTTACCATTAATGAGGTTAGTATGTTTTTCCTATAATTAGAATACTATGCCTCATACTTTTCTTTACACATTAGATATATCTGAAAACACAATAAAGAGCTAGCATTCAAGGCATAAAGATCTCTCTTTCTTAAAATGGTTTAGGAGATTTCTAATCTAGTGATTCACGTGGTTTACTATTAAAGGTTGGATAATTGAATGACTTGGGGCTTAAAATCTAGTCTTGAAAAATCATCTACCCTAAAAAGAAGAAGAAATGATCTTTAGGTAATTTTCACATAAACCTTAGGATTGTCTTTTAGGATCTATAAGAGCCTTAAAACAAATTTAAAATTACTATTTTCATTGTGATTTATGTCTTTCAATAAATCCAACAATATGGTGTAGGTTTCATGGATTAAATCTTTATATTGAAAAAAATTGAGTACGTGAAAAAGGATTTAGGGATTGTTTTTACAACAGATGAAGAATTAGGAGTAAACTGAGAAACCTAAAATTGCGTTTAAAAGCTAGAGCATATGAAGCTTTTAAAATTAAAATGATTGGCTAAAACATTTGACATGTCAGACATGTTTTAGGTGAAAATTATTATTTACCACATCATACTTGGTTGATTTGATCAATCAATTTTAGTACAAGTATAATGTGGTTAATATTCTAAATGGGCCAACAAAATATGATGTTTATGTAGCGATATGAGTATAACTTTGGACTCGAGTATACTCGATACTAGAGGAGGAGTATATTCATTTTGGTCTACTATTCAAGTAAAGATCCATGTTACTCTATCCATATTTGGTGCCAACCTAATCCTAGACTTTAAACTGATGTCACAAGAAATGAGCATGACACCATAATGAATTGGGCATTTCATAACTTGTATCCTTTAAGTAATATCAACTTAAATTTCATAGTTTTCCCACCAATTGCCTTCATATATGACTTGTTTTAGTTTAGCTAGTGAAATATCTAATTTAGCACTAAGAATTGCATTACTTCCTCCAACATAAGTGATACTATTGTTATCATTTACAATAGTATCACAATAATGACATAGTAATGCCATATTATAATACATATTTTGTAAAACTACAAAATTCAATGGTATGATATAACAATCTTAAATAGTAATTAATTTATCTAATTTATAACTAATTGAACCATAATAATCTTGTTTACATAAAAAAAAATATTTTTGTGTCATCCAAATAAGAATAATGTTTGTTCACAACCAAATAGGGGGAAAAAATTTGTAACTGATTTTTAATAGTGAAATCAACTAGGGGTTATGATTGACTAGGAGTCATGATCGACCAATGAAAAGTGATCGATTGCGGCAACAAGATTTCATTAATCAACCAAAAGGTTTTGTTCTATTTAGAGAAAATTTCCTCAACAAATTAAACTGATCAATGTTGTAAATTACTTAAGATTCATGTGGTTATCATCAACGACATAAGATAGAGTTGAATTTATATTAGGATTTATCACTTAATCTTCTTATATGATATAAATAAGTTTGTATATGATTATATTAAAGTATTTACGTAAGACTCTAACACTATAATAGTATAAATAGGTAATAACGACTACTAGAAAAGATGGTCAACCCCATATTTTTTAAATTCCTATAATTTATTTATCTTCCTTTACCCATAGGGTTTTATTGCTTTCTTTTACCAATTTTTTTTGTTGCTTTCTTTATTTCTTGCACTTTATGATTCTTGTAATTTTGTTTTTCCTTAAAACTTATATGCTTACATGGTAGTATCTTTTAGAACAAATAATTTTTTCTAAGGGTTCAAGATCTGAAGTCTCCGCTTCTTGTTTGATATAGATAGTTGTTGCCTTGTCATAGGTTCAATTCTAAATAAATTTATTTGGAAACAAACCTTAAACAGTAATTAATTAATATATCTCCCAAAATTTATCAATTCTCACCAATCATATAAAACATAACTAATCTAATTTATACCCGATTGGTCTAGAAAACTCAAAAACATTATACATTTAATCAAACCCTAACATAACAAAATAAATCCTAACATTAAAATCACCAAATCACAAAAAATACCCATAAAATAAAAAATTGATAAAGTGCTGACTTGAAATTTGTTGAAAGAAAAGTGCTGAAAGTGGAGATGATAGAGCGCTGATGACAATATGTGAATAAAAAAAAGGGGTGGGGGCAATGATTTATGGTAAAAAAAAGGTAAGGAATGACAATAACAAGAACTAGCAACAACGCAACAAGTAAGTAAGCAAAGACAAATGATGGTTTTTTGGTGAGCAAGAAGGGGAGAGAAATGAAATAAAAAGGAAGAGTAATATGTTATTTTTATCGGGGTTTGTGCTACTCCTATCGAATAAAAACTTAGAAAGTAATGATATTGGAAGAAATGTAACTTTAACAATTATGTAATTCTTATAATTATTTTTTAAAATATGCTAATTTACCATTTTTGGTTGACAACTATGCTAGTTAGAAAAAAAAAAAAAACAATCACAACATAATAATTGCTCACCAATAAAATTATGCAAGCTCAATTTGATCATAATAGAAAACGATTTAGTAATTCAATGCTACGCAAAATATTAAAACTAATTTCTATAAAAGGCTATTTGGAATTCTTGGAATTGAATTTTATTCCAAGTATTAAATCAATTTTTTATGCCTTGTTTGTTTCTAGAAAAACAAATTCCTGGAAACCATTTTCTTTACTTTCCTATGTTTGGTAAACATAGAGAAAATTAGTCAAAGGAAAGTGAATTCTAGTCAAAGAAAAAATTAACCTTCATAGCAAGAAAGTGTTTTCCTTTTAATAAGAAAAAGAAAACACTTTCCTTTCTTTACAAAAACAAAAACATAACATCGTCTCATGGTCATTCACTGAATTTGGCAAACCGAGAGCCTTGTCAAGATAAAAGCAGTAATTTCATGTTCATAAAATTGGAATTAAAATACATACACACAAATAAATATTATAGCCCGTCATTTAACCAAATATACAAATTGAAGTTGGCTTTCTTCATATGAAAAAAACAGATTTTAAGCTTTTAAAATTAAAAAATATATATTAATAGGTTTTACTTAAGAAATATTTCACAAGATTATATCTCTATAATATGATATGACATATATAGTTATATTTTATAAAATAAGCTATATATAAATATAGGATATAATAAAAAAATTCATCATTATACTTTTTAGATTTCATTCTTTTATTGTAAGTGATTAAATATTTATATTAAATATTATATATATATTAGATAAACTTGAAAAAAAAATTAATTCATTAATAAATTATTTTCCAGTTCATTTTCCATAATATAACCAAACACTAGAAAGTGTTTTCTAGTTCATTTTCCATGACACTACCAAACATCGGAAAATAATTCACTTTTCAGGAATTTACTTTCTAAAAAGAAATAACTTTCCAGCAAACAAACAAAACCTTAGTTTGGAAACTTTTTAAGGGTATTGATTTGAATTTTAAATAGAATTCAATTGCTAAAAAATGACTAAAATCAAATCGGATAGGAGACCATCTAATTTGCTATAGTAGTTCCTGTTGGAATTAACATTACAAACAATATTAAAAAAAATACTTTTAACAACACAAACCCTAATTTTTTACAAAACTCTACACTATCTCTTTCCTTTTATTTTTTTAACCCTGCCATCTTTTTTATTCTATGTTAAATCATATATAAGTGATCAAAGAATAAAAATATTCTTCTTGAGCAAGAGTGTACATGATTATCTACCATTCTTGATATCTTTAGTAAAAAAAAAACATTCTTTGTGACAAGACTATGCATGATTTTTCTATGTTATTTCTGAGCAAAAAAGTTTAATGAAAAATTAAGTATCATCATACAACAAGCTTCAAATCAACACTGTTTTCAATCTCACTGGTAATAATGGTTAAACAAAGAAAAACTGTAAAATAATTATGTAGAAAATCAACTAGTGTTGTTCCTCTGAAAAATTGTTTCAACAATGACCTCAACTATTGGAATATTTCTTTTAGCAAGATGTTTTAATTGAAATTCACTAGCTGTCATTCCCATGAAATTCCCTCCATTTATATCGTTCAACTAATAATTATGCAATTATCATAAAAATTATGATAATATCTTTTGAAATATTAGAATTAAGAATTATGATATTTTTATTGAGTTATTACCATCATCAAAATTATATTATTCATTGACTTTATTTTCCTTTTTCTTATGGATGATTCCAAGTTTGAAGTTTATTATTTAAAATTAACATCTTGGTGGTAAAAATGTTAAAAGGATAATAGTTAAAAAAAATAAATATAAGGGTCATTGTAGTTAAATTTATTTTTTTCAAGAATTTTCAAGTTTTTATATTTTTTTGAGTGTTAATATGTTTTTATTTATTTTATTTCATTGATTTATTTTGTATTAAGACTGGTCGCCTTTCTTATTAATTGAATTTAAATTTTATATGGAATTAAATATTTTTTTGCATATGTGATTTGACTTTGACTAGTTACATGACCCGCGCGATGCCGCGAGTTAATTTTTTTGCATAAAAAATATCAAAAAAAGCTAAGATCTAAAAGTATTAGGTTTTTTTGCAAAGCTATACCCAAGAGTCTTGGATTTGGCTACAACGTCGACCCAAGAGTAATATTTATAATATTTATAATAACATTAAACTTGCATGACCCAAGTTTAAGTGGGTCTAACTGCAATACCAGACCCAATAGTCTTGGACATAGTTATTAAACCCGGCCCGGGGGTTGACCCGGCCAAGGGGTCGGGTCCCGGGTCAACTCGGGTCAACCCGGATTAACCCGGAAAAATTAAAAAAAAAACAAATTTAATATTTCATATGAAAAAATTCATGTAAATATAGATTATACATATTATGAAGTTTAAAAGAATATTTTAAAAAGTTTTTTATCCCACATTAAAAAGATATTATGTTAAGCTTTTAAGTTAAAGTATTTAAACTAAAAAAGTTTTTTATCCCACATTGAAAAAACATAACTTTTTCCTTGGAAACATAGAGTATATATATTAATGAGTTTCAAATCCCACATTGAAAAAACATAACTTTTTTTATGGGAACATGAAGTATATATATGAAAGGGCTTCAAATCCCACATTGAAAAGATACTATGTTATCCTTTTAAATTGAAGTATTTAAACCAAAAGGTTTTTTATCCCACATTGAAAAAACACGGTTTTTTTTCATGGGAACATAGTGTATATATATGAAAGGGCTTCAAACCCCACATTGAAAAGATACTATGTTATCCTTTTAAGTTGAAGTATTTAAACCAAAAGGTTTTTTATCCCACATTGAAAAAACATGGTTTTTTTCATGGGAACATAGTGTATATATATGAAAGGGCTTCAAACCCCACATTGAAAAGATACTATGTTATCCTTTTAAGTTGAAGTATTTAAACCAAAAGGTTTTTTATCCCACATTGAAAAAACATGATTTTTTTCATGGGAACATAGTGTATATATATGAAAGGGCTTCAAATCCCACATTGAAAAAATATTATGTTATCCTTTTAAGTTGAAGTATTTAAACCAAAATGTTTTTTATCCCACATTGAAAAAACATGACTTTTTTCTTGGGAACATAGAGTATATATACTAATGTGTTTCAAATCCCACATTTGAAAAAAAAAAAAAAAAAACTAGGTCTCATTCGGGTTCGCCCGAATCCTGGGTCGACCCACCGGGTCACCCGGGTTTGGCCGGGCTGTTGCCACAGCCAGTCTTTTGTTAAACCCGGACCGGTCCAGCCACCGGGTCGACCGGGTCCCGGGTCGACCCGCGCGGGCCGGGCCGGGTTTAATAACTGTGGTCTTGGATGTGGTTCTGGCTGCAAGGTTGTGTCATAAAAGTGTGATAATTAAATAGATTAATTAAAAAGAAAAAAACGAAGAAAAAAAACCATTAGGAAGAAAAAAAACTAATGAAGAAAAAGAAAAAAAATTGAATTAACTGGATTAACTCGTCAAACCTTGGATTCGTGTTGTGAAAGTTTGATAATTAAATAGAAAAAAAATTGACAGGTTACCCAGAATTAACTGGGCTAACCCGTCAAACCTGAGATCCGTGTCATGAAAGTTTGATAACTAAATAGAAAAAAAAATTGAACATTAACAAACTAAATTAAACGAAAAAAATTAATTAGATAGAAAAAAAAACAAACAAAAGGCATCAGCTTTTTCACTGTGGACTGCATTGTGCAGTCTACAGTCAAAGACATAAAAACGACAAAAAAGAAAAAAAACTAAAGGCATCATCCGATAACTAAATAGGAAAAAATTAATATTGATGAACTAAATTAAATAAAAAATAAAAATAAAAAATAAAAGAAAAAAAACTTATAAGAAGAAAAAAACTAATGAAGAAAAAAAAATCTAAATTAACTGGGTTAACCCGTCAAACTTGAGATTCGTGTCATGGAAGTCTGATAACTAAATAGAAAAAAATTTAATATCAACAAACTAAATAAAAAAATTAATTAAAAAGAAAAAAAAATATAAGCCTTTTCACCGTGGACTGCATTGTGCAATCCACAATGAAAGGCATAAAAAGAAAAAAAAGCAAAAAAAAAAAAAAACTAAAGGTATTAGCCTTTCCACTGTGGACTGCATACAATATTAAAAGATGAAATCGGAAGAAAAAAACTAATGAGGAAAAAGAAAAAAAATCTAAATTAACTGGGTTAACCCGTCAAACTTGAGATTCGTGTCATGGAAGTCTGATAACTAAATAGAAAAAAATTTAATATCAACAAACTAAATAAAAAAATTAATTAAAAAAAAAAAGCATCAGCCTTTACACTGTGGACTGCATTGTGCAATCCACAATGAAAGGCATAAAAAGAAAAAAAAGCAAAAAAAAAAAAGAAACTAAAGGCATTAGCCTTTCCACTGTGGACTGCATACAATATTAAAAGATGAAATCGGAAGAAAAAAACTAATGAGGAAAAAGAAAAAAAATCTAAATCAACTGGGTTAACCCGCCAGATAAGGTAACCCGTCAAACCTGAAATTCGTGTCATGAAAGTGTTGTAACTAAATAGAAAAAAGATTTAATATAAATGAACTAAATTAAAAAAAAAATATTAATTAAAAAGGATAAAGCAAAGAGAAAAAAACCTACATGAAGAAAAAAACTAATGAAGAAAAATAAAATAAATCTGAATCAACTAGATTAACCCGTCAAACCAGGTTAACCCGTCAAACCTGAGATCCGTGTCATGAAAGTCTGATAATTAAACAAAAAAAATTAATATTAAGAAACTAAATTAAAAAAAATTAATTAAAAAACAAAAAAAAAGAAAAAAGACAAAAAAAGAAATTAAAGGCATCAACTTTTTCGCTGTGGACTGCACTGTGTAGTCCACAGTAAAAGGCTTAAAAAGGAAAAAAAAAAAAGGCATACGTGGGTTAATTTTTTTCTTACATAAAAAATATCAAAAAAGGCTAAGATCTAAGAGTGTTAGGTCTTTCTGCAAAAATATACCTAAGAGCCTTTGGTCTAGCTGCAACGCTTGACCTAAGAGTAATATTTATAATATTAATAATAATATTAAACTTACATGACTCAAGTTTAAGTGAGTCTGACTGCAATACCGGACCTAAGAGCCTTGGATGTAGATCTGGCTACAAGGTCATGTTATAAAAGTGTGATAATTAAATAGATTAATTAAAAAAAAACAAAGAAGAAAAAACCAATAGGAAGAAAAAAACTAATGAAGAAAAAAAAAACTGAATTAACTAGGTTAACCCTTCAAACCATGTTAACCCGTCAAACCTGGGATTCGCGTCATGAAAGTTTGATAACTAAATAGAAAAAAAAAATTGATAGGTTAACCCAGAATTAACTGGGTTAACCTGTCAAGCCCGAGATACGTGTCATGAAAGTCTGATAATTAAATAGAAAGAAATTTAACATTAACAAACTAAACTAAATGAAAAAAATTAATTAAAAAGAAAAAAAGCAAAAAAAATATATATTTCAGGTTAACTCGTCAAACCAGGTTAACCCGTCAAACCCGGGATCCGTGTCATGAAAGTCTGATAACTAAATAAAAAAAATTTAACATTAACAAACTAAATTAAACAAAAAAATTCATTAAAAGAAAAAACTACAAAGAAAAAAGCAAAAAAAAAAAAAAACCAACCCATAAAGGCAAAAAAATTGGAAAAAAAAAAACAGGAAAAAAAAACATAAAAAAAATTTAAAATGAAAAAAAAAACAGCTTAGCGCTGCACTGTGCAGTGCATAGTGAAACACTGAGCAGTTTTAGTTTATACTAGTTACATGACCCGCGCGATGCCGCGGGTTAATTTTTTTTTACATAAAAAATATATAAAAAAACTAAGATCTAAAAGTGTTACGTCTTTCTGTAAAGCTATATCCAAGAGTCTTGGGTTTGACTGCAACATCTGACCAAAGAGTAATATTTATAGTATTAATAATAATATTAAACTTGCATGAACCAATTTTAAGCGGGTCTGACTGCAATACCAGACCCAATAACCTTGGATGTGAGTCTGACTGCAAGGTCGTGTCATAAAAGTGTGATAATCAAATAGATTAATGAAAAAGAAAAAAACAAAGAAAAAAAACCAACAACAAGAAAAAAATTAATGAAGAAAAAGAATTTTTTTTTTTGAATTAACTAGATTAACCCTTCAAACCAGGTTAACCCATCAAACCTTGGATTCGTGTCGTGAAAGTTTAATAACTAAATAGAAAAAAAAAATTGATGGGTTAACCCAAAATTAATTGGGCTAACCCGTGAAACCAGGTTAACCCGTGAAACCTGGGATCCGTATCATGAAAGTTTGATAACTAAATAGACAAAAATTTAACATTAACAAACTAAATTAAACGAAAAAAATTAATTAAAAAGGAAAAAAAATATAAAAGGCATAAGCCTTTTCACTTT
Organism: Populus trichocarpa; assembly: GCF_000002775.5. NCBI lineage: Eukaryota > Viridiplantae > Streptophyta > Magnoliopsida > Malpighiales > Salicaceae > Populus > Populus trichocarpa. Next base: position 7,195,458 of record NC_037297.2, on the reverse strand, counting down.
GGACTGCACTGTGCAGTCCACGGTCAAAGGCATAAAAACAGCAAAAAAACAAAAAGAAAAGAAAAAAACTAAAGGCATCAGCCGATAACTAAATAGAAAAAAATTTAATATTAATGAACTAAATTAAATAAAAAATTTTAATTAAAAAGAAAAAAATAAAAGAAAAAAAAACTATAAGAAGAAAAAAACTAATGAAGAAATAGAAAAAAAATCTCAATTAACTTTGAATCAACTGGGTTAACCCGTCAAACAGGTTAACCTGTCAAATCTGGGATTCGTGTCATAAAAGTCTGATAATTAAATTAAAAAAATTTAATATTAAGAAAGTAAATTAAAAGAAAATTAATTAAAAAACAGAAAAAACAAAGAAAAAAGCTAAAAAAAAACTAAAGGCATTAGCTTTTTCACTGTGGACCGTACTGTGCAGTCCACAGTAAAAGGCTTAAAAAGGAAAAGAAAAGAAAAAAAAACAAAGACATACGCCACAGGTTAATTTTTTTTTCTTGCATAAAAAATATCAAAAAAGGCTAAGATCTAAGAGTGTTAGGTTTTTCTGCAAAGATATACCCAAAAGCCTTGGGTCTGGCTGCAACGCTTGACCCAAGAATAATATTTATAATATTAATAATAATATTAAATTTACATGACTCAAGTTTAAGGGAGTCTGACTGCAACACCAGACCCAATAGCCTTGGATGTGAGTCTGGCTGCAAGGTCGTGTCATAAAAGTGTGATAATTAAATAGATTAACTAAAAAGAAAAAAACAAAGAAAAAAACTTGTCATAACCCATTTTTGGGTTCTTCCAAATTACATTTTCTTTTCTTAAAAAAAAAAAATGTAGAGAACACTGAAACAGTGCCGTTTGAACGACATTGTTCTCCTTCTTCCCTGCGCATGCAGAGGCAGGGAAGAAGATGATTTTAAATCATTTTTTCCGCTCTCTCTCTCCACCCACTTGCCCACAAAACCCGGACACAAGCCATCCCCTTTACCCTCCACCATTAATACAACCCATACCCTGCCACTATTATGGAAGAAACAGAGGCGCCATGCTTGCAAACGGGCGGCCACCTTACTCTGCAGAGGTAAGGCAGCCCCGCTCCCCCCTGCACCACGATGGGACAGAGTAGGGGGGAGCTCCCTCTCTTCCTGCTTATAAATAGAGGAAGAGAGACGAAGAGAGGGAGGACGGATTTTTGAGAAAGAGAGGAACGAACCGGGGGGGGAAATTTTGGAGAAGGAGAGGGAGGCCGAAACAGAAGGAAAGAAGCAGAAACTGGGGGGCAAAATTTTTGGAGGACGAGAAAACAGCAGAAAACAGGGGAGGAGGGCCGAAGAAAAAAAACAGAGACAGTGAGAGAGTGGGGAGAAAGACAGAGACCGAGAGAGAGACAATTGTTTTTTTTGAGAGAGAAAGGGGAGGACGAAAGGAAGGAAACCACAGGTTATTTTTGAGAGAAAAGAAGAGTGAAGAGAAAGGGAATCAAAGGCAGCAGAAAAAAAAAAAACAGGGGAGAACAGAGGAGGAAGAAGGAAGAAAAAAAAAAAGGGGAGAGAGGGGACCGGAGCAGCAACAGAGGAGGAATCGAAACGAAAACAGAAAAAAGAGACCACCGCCACCTTCAAACCCAGAATTCCAGCAGCTGCCACCGCTCCTCTCAGCCGCTGCCACCGCCACCTTCAACCAAGAATTCCAGCAGCTGCCATCGCTCTTCTTAGTAGCCGCCACCGCAGCGCCACCGAGAATAGTCGCCAGCACCACCGTCAGCTCAGCCATCCGAGATCAGCGCCTCAGGTAAATTCCCTTTCCCCCCTAGCCGCCGGTCCATTTCATTTTATTTCTTTTCTCCTTTTTGTTTTGTGTGTTTTTTTATTATCTATATATATTTTTTGAAAGTTGTGATTTTCCCATGGATTTTTCTACGTCATTTCGACTAATATTGGTTTTTATTTTTATATCTTAAGAATACAAATCCAGTATTAAAAAATACCCAGTTTTCAAAAAAAAAAAAAAACCTTTGTTTTCATGCATACGGCCAAGTCTCTCAAAGCTAAAAATCATATTGTATTTTTTATACAATAAAAAAACTCAAAAATAATAATATTATTTTAACATGCATTTTGGCTTTAATAACCAGTTTATTAAAAGTCATGAGAACTTGGCCAATATTTCAAAAAAAAAAAAAAAAATATTTTTGTTTTGTTTTATTGTCTGGGATTACGAATTTATACGAAAACGTATTCCCGATTTTAAAAAGGTAGTTCTTTTATAGACATTAGGCCGGTTAGATTTTTACCCATAAGATAAGAACCTCCTTACTGAGGAGGGCTTTTCTTGAACCCTAGACAGACCAACATGATAAGACCTTAGATTTTTATCAGACAATAAAACAATGCAGCTTACCTTAGATAGGGCGTATTTGGGGTGCTAATACCTTCCCTTTACGCAACCAGTCTCCGTACTTGATCTCTGAGACCAGTTAGGGTTCCTAGTGACCATAATACTAGGTGGCGACTCCCATTCTCGTTTTTCACCGCTAAGAGACAAAGAATTCCTTGTCTCCTCTATTTTCCAGACACACACACAATTGAGCGAGGGAGGACGATCGCCGCGACGCCGCACACGTGCGACAGAATGGCGACTCCGCTGGGGACCTTGTGGACTAAGCTTTGTTTTTGTCTGATCATCGTGTTTTATTGTTTGGTTTTGTGTTATTGGTAATTTTCATTCTCATTTGCTCATACGCTTTAATTTTTGTACATATTTGTTCATGCATTGTATAAAATTATTTCATGCATCATTCGCATTTGAGGGGAATTATAACTTTAGGTTAAGTGGGGGACTAACAGCTTACCTTATGACTTTTAGTCAAGGTTTAAGTTTGTGTAAACCCCAACTCTTCGCTGAGAGCTTAGACTGGTAATGATTGGTGCATATGCCATCCCATTACCTACTGAGCCCCTATATTGCCTTCACGAGGGTGATCACTGGGACAACAAGAGACCCTTTTGACCAGGTAGAAAGCCACCATCATGTAATGGCCCCAACCTATCCTTAGAGTATGAACTCCCTAATACGCATGTACATACATTTGCATCGTACACATATACCCATTTATTGTAAATAACATACATACATCCAGCAAGTTGAAATATAGGTCCCCAAAGAGTCTACAACACCCGACTTCTAGCGAGAAACATGGAAGATGAAGAACGCGCTCAACGTGACGCCCATTTTCAAGAAGAGTTAGAGTATCTGAAGACAAGTGTGGCTCGCCTCACTAGCTTACTCGAGCAAACACTAAGAAATACCTCTGGTGAAGGTCCTTCTAACCGACCAGTCACTTTTAATCAGACTCCAATAACGGCTCAGCCCGAAGAAAGGATGAGTGAACATGGTCAAGAGCCTCAACATAATCCAGCATTTGTGCAGTCAGCGACACCTGCACCAGCCCCGACAGTCATGGATGCATTTGCTAACGAGTCCCACCAGGCCAAGTCATCTGATAGCCTTGATCAAGAAAAGATAGCGACGCTGGAAGCTAGAATCAAAGTCATTGAAGGGGTAGACTTATATGATTCTGTACGGGCAGCGGAGATGTGTCTGGTCCCAAATGTGGTTGTCCCGAAGAAGTTTCGTGTTCCTGAGTTCATCAAATATAGTGGAACACAATGCCCTATGACCCATCTCAAGTCCTATTGCAATAAAATGGCAGAAGTAGTACATGATGAAAAACTACTGATGCATTTTTTTCAAGATAGCTTAAGTGGGGCAACATTGAGCTGGTACATGAGATTGGACAACATAAAGATCCGGAGATGGAAAGACCTGGTGGATGCTTTTATCAAGCAGTATAAGTACAACATGGACATTGCTCCCGACAGAACCAGCTTGTCCAATCTAGAGAAAAGGGACAAAGAAAGCATAAGGGATTATGCTCAAAGATGGCGAGAATCAGCTGCTCAAGTCCATCCTCCACTTTTGGATAAGGAGATGGTCACTTTATTTGCCAACACACTCAAAGCACCATATTATGAGCATGTGATGGGTAGTTCGGCACAACAGTTCACTGACGCTGTGTTAGTGTGTGAGCGTATAGAGCAAGGCGTCAAGAGTGGTAGAATTTCTGCACCCACCGAGAAAAGAGGCTTCGAAAGGAAAGATGTCAACCATATTGGAGACGACTATAAGGGTAGGAAAACCTCATACCAAAACTACCACACTCCATCCCAAGTTGCCGACATCAAAAAACCTGAGCCCCAAAACTTTCAAGCCAAAAGCCAAATTGGAAATTACCAAAGGGTCCAAGAACAACTACCTCCATTACCGCTGCCCCTGAATGAAATGTACCAAAAGCTATTAAGCATCGGGCATGTAGCTCCCGAACCTCTAGCGCCTTTGCAGCCACCTTACCCCGGCTGGTACAAGCCAGAGCTCACTTGTGAATACCATGCTGGTGTTTCTGGACATAGTATCCATACTTGCAACGCCTTCAAGAGAAAACTTTTGCAATTAATCAAGGCAGGGTGGATAGAATTGGAAGACACTTCTAATGTGAACACCAACCTTCTACCTAATCATGCTTAAAGTGGTAGATCATAAATGCACTAGTGGTGGAATGTTCAGGAAATCTGGAAGCACCGACGATTTAGGTGGGGTGTGAAGAGGCAGCATAAATTTTGAAGGTCTCGAACCTCGACCATAGTTTTTGTCCATATCGTCAAGGAGTCCTCTACCAGAGTTGTTGTGGGGAAGCTAACCTAAGAGGAGATTAGCCAAAATGAAAGGATGAAGCCTGCCCTATTATTGTCTTTTGTTTGATCATGTCTGTTTTAACTTGTTTCAGTCTTGTTGGTAACTTGGCTCATAATGCAACAAGACTTTCTTTGTCAAAAGAGCCTTCGTGTTAATAAGATCAAGTGTTTTCCTGTGTTCATGACATGTTTCCATTTTTGTTGTTGTTTCATGTAAATAACACTCTGAGCACAATATTTACTCACAAAACCACTGCACCAAGAATCCTTCAGTGTGTTTCCCTGTTCTTCCAAAGAATTTTCGAGAATTCAAAGTTTAGTACAAAAACAAAAATCATTTTGGTGTTTGTTCAAACAAACAAGTTCTAGAAATTCAAGTGATTCCTTAGAGAGGTAACCATACACCTAGAAAACCCGAAAAAAAAAAACAAAAAAACACCACGAAGTGACTCCAAAGTTGAGTTTTATTTGAATGAATAATGAGAAATCATTTTGCATACTCGCATGAAAGCAAGGCTTACCGATCCTAAATGCATGCATTTGAGATGAAGAAAGGCCATCTTTGATAATCCTTTCACAAGGCTGAAATATATCCTTTGCAGTCCCCTTTTGAGCCTGGTAATGTTTTTTGGAAATAACCTTTACTAGGATCACACCCCACACTGGGGGGCAAGTGCGAGAACATAGAAAAAACCTCAACGATTGAAAGTGCCCAAACAATACTGGGGGGCATAAAAGAAATTTCTCAATCATCAAAAGTGCCCGAACAAAGCTAGGGGGCATGAAGAAAAATCCAAAGGATCCAAAAATTTTGAGCAAAAAAAAAACCAATGCAATGATGCTCAAAATCAAATGAAGAAAACATAAACAAAAACAAAGAGAAACAGCCCAAGCCCAACACTGGGGGGCACGATAGATAATTTTGGAAGAACAATTCAAAAGACAAAAGGTCAGGTAACAAGCACAAGTGATTCTTAGTCTTGAAATCCCTTAAACACCTTTTGAGCCTACAAATATCATTTTCTTCATAACCAATAGCCCAAGCCTACATTACGTGCCTAATCAAGCCCTTTCTGATCAAAAGCAAGTAATCTGGATCGGTAGGCAGTGCTTTCTCATGCGAACCAAATCATTATTCATGCAAATAAAATGAATGCTTTGAACACTGGTTCGTTGAAACCCTCACATTAAATCTGAAACATTTTTGACCAACCAGATGTCACTTCATATTTTTCACCAAAATCAAAACAAAAGGTTTTCATCACTTCTGAAAACCTCTCCATAGGAATCACTTGAATTTCTTCAGAATGAGTTTGCTTTGAATCAATGTCAAAATAATTTTTGTGTCTGGAATAACTCTGAAATTCCAAAATTTCTGTATGAAAACAACTCCTTGTCAAACCTTCCTTCACATAGCCTCATCCCCAAACCCGAATTGAATACTTGGGGGCATGATCAAGCTGGGGGGCAATCAAAAACTCTTGGTAGGGCTGGCTCTATGATTCCCTTTCTAAAAAATGCTGGGCAAAATTGGCAATCCTTGAGATAAAGGGCGAAGGACAAATAAGTATGATGATATCAAATACTTCCTAGAGGTCAAGATCACAAAAGATGACTCGAGTAAGCAAGAGAGAAAAAGCCGTTGAAGTTTACTGTCAACACTCCAACTTTTGAGAAAAAAAAGACACCATGAAGAAATGGGGACCTATATTTCTCAGGTAGGTATACATACATATCAATCATAATACATTGTTTTCAACACTTCAGCAAATTGTTAATCATTCATCAAATTTTTTAGGTAGTGCGTTTTCTAACCCTACCTCTTTCTTTTTTTAGTACGCCTTTGAGCCCTCACACCTTCCTTTTGAGTGCGCCTTTGTGCCCTCACTCCTTTAGGTAGTGCGTTTTCTAACCCTACCTCCTTCCGAGTGCGCCTTTGAGCCACCATCTCTTAGGTAGTGCGTTTTCTAACCCTACCTCCTTTCGAGTGCGCCTTTCAGCCCTCACCAACTTTTTTCTGGGTAGGTCACCCATTACAACACGACCATCCCTCCACTTGGGTAGGTCACCCATTACAACACGACCACTCTTTCTTTTTCTATTTCTGGGTAGGTCACCCATGACAATTCGACCATTCTCCATGTTTTTTTATCTGGGTAGGTCACCCATTACAATGAGACCATTCCTCTACTTGGGTAGGTCACCCATTACAACACGACCACTCTTTCTTTTTTCCTTTTTTGGGTAGGTCACCCATTACAATGAGACCATTCCTCTACTTGGGTAGGTCACCAATTACAACACGACCACTCTTTCTTTTTTCCTTTTTTGGGTAGGTCACCCATTACAACTCGACCATTCTCCATGTTTTTTTTATCTGGGTAGGTCACCCATTACAATGAGACTATTCCTCCACCTGGGTAGGTCACCCATTACAACACGACCACTCTTCCTTTTTTCCATTTTTTGGGTCGGTCACCCATTACAATTCGACCAATTCTCCATGTTTTTTTATCTGGGCAGGTCGCCCGTGAAAATAGACCAGTGTGAGTGTGTGAGCAGGTTGCCCAAGATAATCAGATCATTTTCTTTCCTTTTGTTTTCTTTACAAGCTTACTACGCAAAGTCTTTGCTCCGTAAGCATTGTAAAGAGGGGGGCAACTGTCATAACCCATTTTTGGGTTCTTCCAAATTACATTTTCTTTTCTTAAAAAAAAAAAATGTAGAGAACACTGAAACAGTGCCGTTTGAACGACACTGTTCTCCTTCTTCCCTGCGCATGCAGAGGCAGGGAAGAAGATGATTTTAAATCATTTTTTCCGCTCTCTCTCTCCACCCACTTGCCCACAAAACCCGGACACAAGCCATCCCCTTTACCCTCCACCATTAATACAACCCATACCCTGCCACTATTATGGAAGAAACAGAGGCGCCATGCTTGCAAACAGGCGGCCACCTTACTCTGCAGAGGTAAGGCAGCCCCACTCCCCCCTGCACCACGATGGGACAGAGCAGGGGGGAGCTCCCTCTCTTCCTGCTTATAAATAGAGGAAGAGAGACGAAGAGAGGGAGGACGGATTTTTGAGAAAGAGAGGAATGAACCGGGGGGGAAAATTTTGGAGAAGGAGAGGGAGGCCGAAACAGAAGGAAAGAAGCAGAAACTGGGGGGCAAAATTTTTGGAGGAGGAGAAAACGGCAGAAAACAGGGGAGGAGGGCCGAAGAAAAAAAACAGAGACAGTGAGAGAGTGGGGAGAAAGACAGAGACCGAGAGAGAGACAATTGTTTTTTTTTTAGAGAGAAAGGGGAGGACGAAAGGAAGGAAACCGCAGGTTATTTTTGAGAGAAAAGAAGAGTGAAGAGAAAGGGAATCAAAGGCAGCAGAAAAAAAAAACAGGGGAGAACAGAGGAGGAAGAAGGAAGAAAAAAAAAAGGGGAGAGAGGGGACCGGAGCAGCAACAGAGGAGGAATCGAAACGAAAACAGAAAAAAGAGACCACCGCCACCTTCAAACCCAGAATTCCAGCAGCTGCCACCGCTCCTCTCAGCCGCTGCCACCGCCACCTTCAACCAAGAATTCTAGCAGCTGCCATCGCTCTTCTCAGTAGTCGCCACCGCAGCGCCACCGAGAATAGTCGCCAGCACCACCGTCAGCTCAGCCATCCGAGATCAGCGCCTCAAGTAAATTCCCTTTCCCCCCTAGCCGCCGGTCCTAATTCATCTTCTTGCCTGCAGAACGTGCACTGTGCACGTTCTGCATGCAAGAAGAAAATAATTAGCCGGTTACTGTGCATGCGCACAGTGACCGACTACATGGGTTTCTTCCCTTCTCCAGTGGGCTGGAACATCAGCCCAGCCCGCGCGGCTGGGCTGAGTCCAGCCCCTTTTTGCTCCGGGCTGGAACATCAGCCCAGCCCACGCGGCTGGGCTGAGTCCAACCTTGTGGCTGGGCCAATACAGGCCCAGCCCAGTCCATTTCATTTTATTTCTTTTCTCCTTTTTGTTTTGTGTGTTTTTTTATTATCTATATATATTTTTTAAAAGTTGTGATTTTCCCACGGATTTTTCTACGTCATTTCGACTAATATTGGTTTTTATTTTTATATCTTAAGAATACAAATCCAGTATTAAAAAATACCCGGTTTTCAAAAAAAAAAAAAACCTTTGTTTTCATGCATACGACCAAGTCTCTCAAAGCTAAAAATCATATTGTATTTTTTATACAATAAAAAAAACTCAAAAATAATAATATTATTTTAACATGCATTTTGGCTTTAATAACCAGTTTATTAAAAGTCATGAGAACTTGGCCAATATTTCAAAAAATCAAAAAAAAAAATATTTTTGTTTTGTTTTATTGTCTGGGATTACGAATTTATACGTAAAACGTATTCCCGATTTTAAAAAGGTAGTTCTTTTATAGACATTAGGCCGGTTAGATTTTTACCCATAAGATAAGAACCTCCTTACTGAGGAGGGCTTTTCTTGAACCCTAAACAGACCAACATGATAAGACCTTAGATTTTTATCAGACAATAAAACAATGCAGCTTACCTTAGGTAGAGAGTATTTGGGGTGCTAATACCTTCCCTTTACGCAACCAGTCTCCGTACTTGATCTCTGAGACCAGTTAGGGTTCCTAGTGACCATAATACTAGGTGGCGACTCCCATTCTCGTTTTTCACCGCTAAAAGACAAGAATTCCTTGTCTCCTCTATTTTCCAGACACACACACAATTGAGCGAGGGAGGACGATCGCCGCGACGCCGCACACGTGCGACAAAACTAATGAAGAAAAAGAAAAATATCTGAATTAACTGGGTTAACCCTTCAAACCAGGTTAACCCGTCAAACTTATGATTCGCGACATGAAAGTTTGATAACTACATAGAAAAAAAATTGACGGGTTACCCAGAATTAATTGGGCTAACCCGTGAAATCAGGTTAACACGTCAAACCCGAAATATGTGTCATGAAAGTTTGATAATTAAATAGAAAGAAATTCAAAATTAACAAACTAAACTAAACAAAAAAAATTAATTAAAAAGAAAAAAAGAAAAAAAAAATCTGGGTTAACCCGTCAAACCCGGTTAACCCGTTAAACCCGAGTTCCGTGTCATGAAAGTCTTATAACTAAATAAAAAAATTTAACATTAACAAACTAAATTAAATAAAAAAATTAATTAAAAGAAAAAAACAAAAAAAAATTGACAGGTTAACCCGTGAAACCAGGTTAACCCGTGAAACCTGAGATATGTGTCATGAAAGTCTAATAACTAAATAGAAAGAAATTTAACTTTAACAAACTAAAGTAAATAAAAAAAATTAATTAAAAAGAAAAAAAAAAATTCCGGGTTAACTCGTCAAACCAGGTTAACCCGTTAAACCCGAGTTCCGTGTCATGAAAGTCTGATAACTAAATAAAAAAATTTAACATTAATAAACTAAATTAAATAAAAAAATTTATTAAAAGAAAAAAAACAAAAAAAATTGACGGGTTAACCTGTGAAACCAGGTTAACCCGTGAAACCTGAGATATGTGTCATGAAAATCTAATAACTAAATAGAAAGAAATTTAACTTTAACAAACTAAAGTAAAGAAAAAAATTAATTAAAAAGAAAAAAAAAATCCGGGTTAACTCGTCAAACCATGTTAACCTGTTAAACCCGGGATCCGTGTCATGAAAGTCAGATAACTAAATAAATTTTTTTTTAACATTAACAAACAAAATTAAACAAAAAAATTATTAAAATAAAAAAAACAAAGAAAGAAGCAAAAAAAAAAACCCTAAAGGTAAAAAAAATGAAAAAAAAAATTTAATAAAAAAAAACAGATCAAAAAGCAAAAAATAAGCTAAAAAAATAAAAACAGTCATTTTTTATTGTGAATTGCACTGTGCAGTTCACAGTAAAAGACTGAGCCATTTTAGTTATAGTATAATTATAATATAACTAGGATTGTAGTTTAAATGGAGGTTGATTAAATTTTTTTTTTTTTAAGTTTTTGTTTAAATTATTTTAATACGTTGATGTTAAAAATAATATTTTAAAATATAAAAAGTATTATTTATATATATTTGTGAATTTGTTTTTGAAAAACAATATTACAACCGTAGGAAGACCTTTCCAAAAGTGCTGTAACAGACTAACAGTTATTATCAATGAAAAATGGAAACCAAAACTTTCAACAAATTTAAGATGAAAATTACAAATCGACTGATGGAATACATTTCTTTGAGGAAAGACAAGGTTCTCAGTATGGAATATGGATACAGCATGTAAAAGAGAGAAAATAAAAGACACGAAAGACTACTCCATACATAGAGTCAAGAGTGTGTTCTACCTGGCTTAACCTAAATTGCAGAGGTAGGAGAAGAGCGCTTCTCAATTGATTTTTTTTAAATAAACTATACAGGTGATTATATCTTGCTATTCTATTCATTTTTTCTGTTTGTAGGCTACAGTTTTGATACAACAACAGCAACAGCAGCAACAACAACAATCTAGGGTTTGCATTGCAGGTAGAGGAATTGAACTGATGGATTTGAGCTGGCTTAGTGCCAATATTAGTTGGGGCAGGCTGCCTTGCTTTAGGTTATTGCATCGGGACACGCCGCCCTTTTTGCTTCTTTTTAAGATTAACACCAAAAGTGGTTAGAGACACGAATACTAACCCTAGTAGTCATCATGGAAACAAGAACAATAACTCCAAAGAACCATTTGAGACTGATAAGCTCGCTGATATTCTTGATGATTTCAAGATGGTAACGCATATTCTATCCATCTGAAAGATGTATTTTCCTTTTATTATTCTTTATTTGCTTTTATCTTTTAACCTTTTCTTTTTGAATGTAGGTTTTGGTTGTTAGAAACGATCTTAAGATGGGAAAAGGGAAAATTGCAGCCCAATGCAGGTTGCCTTTCGTTAATCTTCAAGACCCTTCTCTTTGTGTTAGCTATTAGTGGAACAAGGGAGCTGTATCTTGCTTTATCTTTACTCAATTGTTATCTCCTTTCTTTTTATTTTTCTAAATTCAGATAGATTTTGACTAAAGAGGCTCAAAGATGGCATTCTAATTTGCTAGAGTAAACTAGTTTTATCTGAGATTTGAACACCTGATTGAATTATTTTCTGGGTTTAGAGACTGTTTTCTTCTTTGTGTAATAGACAAACAGTTTTTGAGATAGAAACAAACAGACCCTTGTGAGATAGCTGACCATTCTTTCTTTTGCGGACCCAAACTAATTATGATATGAGTTTGACATCATTTGTATAACAATTCATTAGTAGAAACTTCATTAATTGCAGGTTTGACAATGGAGAGATTATGTGGTTATTAAGAAATACTTTAATGGCTGATTTTCTAGCTTTTTGACCATGTGCATTTTTCTGAGACCAACTACCAAATACCTTCTGTAAACTTGTATCAAGGGAACAACCGGAGTTCTTCCTGGTTCTGTAGTACAAGTAATGCTTTAATATGTTATTAAATTGTTTTATGATACTGGCTTGTCATCATATGAAGAACTACATTGAGACATTTAGCAAGTGAGTTTAAAAACTGAATTTTTTTCACAAGTAAACATGACCTTAGCAAGTGAGTTTGGATATTTTAAGGACTATTTAGTTGCACAAAAGTTTGGGTTACAGATCTGCTGCACTGGGTATAATGTGGTTCATGGCCTCTTTGCATCCCTGCTCTTATCATCTTAATTGAATGTTACCATGGATTGTCGCACTGCTACATGGCTTATAGATCCAGTTGACAAGTTATTGATTTAGTGGCTTATATTTAGATCTGTATTTCAGTCTCATTGATTTTTTGAAGCAGCTGGAACCCAGGGACTGGAGGGGCTACTTTTAGCAATTGCTTTACCACAATTGTTATTGGATTAAAATACAGTTTTAGATACCATATCCACATATTTCACCTTTCCCTGTTTCTTTTGTTTGCTGAGGCAGCGTATCATTTGTTATTTTAATTACTGTTCTCATCTGTAGTAAATAGTTGCTTACTTAACACTTAAAAGAGTCAGGTTTTTTTCCATATTTCTTTGAACATGCAGTCCATCCATTTAATGATAGATTAAGACGATCCTCATTCACTTATCTTGCATGTTATATTTTCTAATATTGAACACTTTTCTAGTTTTTTTGATTGATTTTTGTGATTGGTTTGAGTCATGCAACTTTGGGTCTGTATAAAAAGCTTCTTCACCGAGCACCCAAGGCTTTAAACAGGTACTGCACTTACTATTCTGAATGATTTGGCCTTATAGTTATGCTTTTCCTCCTCACTTTTCTTTCTTCCTTTCTTTCTCTTTCATGCTTCTTCTTCCTCTTTCAGTTTCAAGGATTTTGCAAATATGCAGGCGGGAGATGTGTGCTCAGCCAAAGGTGGTCGTGAAAATTGAAAGTGAGGAGGACATGCTTGTTTTGCAAGTCAGTATGTCATAAATATTTTTGTCATCTCAGTTAATATCATCAAATTGATAATATGAGATTGTATTCTTTTTTGTTTTTTCAAGGAAAAATAGATCTAAATTGCTAGTCTATAAATGCATAGCAAATGAATTCCATGTGTCAAATTTTATATGTTCACAGCTGCTAAAACTTTGCAGCCTGGTGGGATATTTGTTGACCCTTGAAATTGCCATCTCTCTACGACAAGTTTAGTTCCTCAGCGAATTTTTAACCTGTTCCCTCCCAGGTTGTAGCCCAATTCACTATACCTACATGTGTTTTTACCTGTGCCACTATGCAGCATGGTAGTATATTTGTTGACCTATTCATCAAATTAAACTGAATATCAGTTGCCGTTGGTGTGTGCATCAGATGAGAACCCTAAAAAAGAAAGCAGGCATCAAAATCAAGTCTTAACAAAAGCTTAGAAAGTTTTCCTAGTACCTCTTGAGATTCTTGGGTATGTATCTCAGTTGAACATCTGAGCTCATCTTTGAAGTCAATTTCTCTTTTTCAAGATTTTTCTCAACCATTGCATTTGTGTTCACTGTTAGGTTAGTTAGATTGGTAAAAGGATCAACCAACTTATAATGCCTATTTTTAATTTTTAAGCTTCATTGGCTAAGACTATCTTTTCATTCCAAGTCTGATGTTTCAACTTTGCCCTTTTATTTTACTGTTATTAGCGCACTTCCCATTTGTTCTTATTATGTTTACTGTAATTTGTTCATTTATCTGATCTGGTTCACTCTAAAGGAATTCATTTTCAACTTTGACAGGACAGGGCAAAATCACTTAACTTACCAACCCATATTACGATTGATGCAGGAAGAACACAGATTGCTCCAAGTGGGTTGCAAAGCTGATTCGTTTTATTTAGATTGACCATGATGTTGGTATATGATTGCTAATAAAATTTCATTTTCTTGGGGAGTATTATTTTTGCATTGAACTTACAAGGAGTTTTTTGTTTTTTCTTTTCTTTAATTTTTAGGCAGAATGGTTTATTCATGAGTTTTGTAGAATCCAACAACAGGCTGTAGAAAAATACATTTAAGCTGTAGTTCGTGGAACATGGAGGGTGGAGGCAGAAGAGTAGTTTGGCTCTTCAAAAAGGAGAAAGCAAGGAACTGCTGGAATTTTTTTGAAGTACAAAGCCATATGAGATGTGGTTTTTTCCTTACAAATTTCCAAGAAAGTAATTGTTGATCGAGTTGATGGATTAGGATTAGAAACTTAGAAGTATCTTGAAACTCAAACAGGCAGCCTATTTTTGACCGCATAGGTGATCGTAACATCATTGACTCATTGAACATATTAGCAGTTGCAGTTCTCTAATCATGTAATTGTTATTTTTCTAAAATGAATATGAGATTTTGATAGTATGGATGTTTTTCTATATTCTAATGGTGCAATAACAAGCATGAATAAAACTAGCATGTTTCCTTGAAAACCATAGAAAACCCAATCTTTGTCCCATTTCGATTTTTTGGTTATGGATGTTACTCCAAATGCTTGATTTGCTTCTTTGAAACTCTTTGTACCAGAATGTCTGTTCTAACAAGCTTGCTATCCAATTTACCTTATAGTGCATTTTCTTTTGGTCACCAACAGAACTTGGACTGAAATTATTTTTTTCTGTTGTTTCAGATTCAAGAACAGTGATGGCTATTCTGGGTAAGAGTTTTCATTCCAGTATGCGTGTGCCATATCAATTGTATGATCTGTCTGTTTTTGATCTATTTGTATTTTGTTTATTAAATTCACTTCACTTGAGATCAAAAGATGGCCTACTACTAAATTGTGAAATTAGATATAAGACTATACAAACTACATAAACTAGCTTTCAGAAAATATGGGAATATACGCAAAATGTAGTAAATATACTTTTACCACATTAGCAATAGAAAATGTAACTTATTTACTTGTCAACAAGTTATTTACTCGAACTTCACTGTTAACCCTCAAAGTTCAAAGTTCAATATATAATTAACTTAAGATATTGGTGGGTGCTTCCAAATCTTATTTTCTAGAATATGTTAAGTGGCATCCTTATGGGACTGAAAAACTAACAAGAGAAATGATTTGGTGGAGTCCGAGTGTTGATAACCATGCTTCCTTTCTCTAGACCTCCATTCCTTCCCCCCCCCCTATAAATTCTATAATTAGTTGTGCTTTGTACTGTTGTTTAAGAATAGGAGTATGAGAAGCAGTGAACATCTGAGATTTATTTACTAATTCAATTGTTGGTTTGAGTTTGTCGGTAGGCATTGTCTTTTTTATTCTCGTTTGGTCCTTGGGATTGTTAAATTGGATAAGGAATCACTTCTCTAATATTCTTACCAAATGAACTATTGATTTAAACGTGGTTTTAGTTTGGTTAAGATACCAAGGTGGCTGGCTGATTAAGCTCATAAAATCACGATATTATCATTTCAAAATGTGGGTTTAACATCCATGATTTCTATTTAGCCCTTGATACCACCAGAAACTTCAAAATGGAAGTGTCATTCAGATAATGCAATGTAGTTTTGCTTACTAGTAGACAGCCACTATTTTTTTTTTACCCCAACATCACTAAGAGACTGTAAAGGAAAAAAAAAATAAATTAAATTTCACTGAAGTTATGTTAACTTGTAGTCATGGAAGAAAAAAACCAAAAACACAAGTCAGAAAAATCTTTGCTCTGTTGGTGCACCAACTTTTTCCCTTTACATTGAACCAAAAACAGCTCAAAGTCAGTCTATTCTCAACACTAATATGTGCAGGACCTGTTGGAGTGGTTGATGATGTCACAGGTGGACTGAAGCTTTTGTAGTAGCTTCTCCACCTTTATAACCCGTACTGACTGAATTTTCTGAAGACCTCACGGGCAATGCATAATCTTCTACACGTTTGAAGGAAATTTGATCTAACAATATATGAGAAATGCAGTCTGCAAGGCCTTATGAAGCAAATTAATGGTTATTGCTTTTAACATTATGGTGGCGAAAACAGTGTAATTGCCTCGCTCATGGTGGTAATTGAACTGCAAGTGATTTGCGGAGATGGGGTAACAATGATTTCCCTTTGATGAACAAACCGGATTCATTTCTTAGAACGCAGGATTTGGCATCTCTGTTCTTATCCAATTGACTGCCGCTTTTGTTTTTTAAACTTTTATTCATGTTCTTTGCTTTCTTGCCTCGTTCGACTCCAAGTGTTAGTTTGGTTATTAAGAAGATAATTGGTTGACAAGAATGAGACGACTTAATGAATATTATGTTTTTTTCTTAAAAATCTTCGTTTTTCAATAATTCTTGTGAAGAGCGAAACCGTGGAAAACTTTAAATATTAAGGCAGAAATTATAACGCTCTTCCTTTTTTCTTCTCTGAAAAATAAATAAATTGAAAAGGCATTGGATACGTTGATTCTTAGATATGCTCTTGTATTCTGATAATGTCTTTACTGTGCTAATATTTGGAATTCAAGTGGGTGTGTTTGTTCTTTTTTTTTTTATATCCTAAACTACTTTATTGTATTTGTTTTTTTTCTAATTTCTAATAGATTGTTTTCAATTATTTATTAAATAAATAACTGTGAATAGTTATTATCTTAAAATGTTTGAATAATTTTATATAAAGTTTACATTAGTTTGTTTGATTTCTTTGACAAAATCATGAACATAAATTTGAATTATCTTTCAATGTTTAATAGGTAACAGATAACATAAAAACACTTAGAAATTGATATATATATAAGTTGATTTAGAAAAGTACTTCTAAAAACTAAAATGAAAACTTTCTTATGATTCATGACGAAGTGTTTTCTGTTACAATGGATGTTGGTAGTCATTATTTTAACACCATTTTACTTTAAGTTTGTTTGATTGTATGATAAAAATAAAATGATCAAATATTACATGCTTGGTCGTGTAACCTATATGATTAATTATTCAATGTCACATAATAATATTTAAATTTTAATATTATAAAATTACAATGTATTTTTCCCACATAATTATATCATTATAATAATATTTATGAATTCTTTTGTCTAAAATAGTCCTTTATTCAAATAAATCTACTTTTATTTATGGTTGGAAAATGTAATCTTATTAAAACCTTGTTTATTTGCTGGAAAATAGTTATTTTTTGAAAAGTGGTTTTTTTGGAAAGTGAATTCCTGAAAAGTGAATTATTTTTTGATATTTGGTAGTGTTGTGGAAAATAAGCTGGAAAATACTTTTCAATGTTTGGTTATGAGCTGGAAAATAGCTTATTAATGTTTTATTTTTTTTCAAGTTTCTTAAAATAATAAGGAACAAATCTTACAAATTAAAAAGTTGAATGAGAATGAAATTGAAAAAAAAAAAATCTAATTTCATAAATTATCTCAAATAAAATAAATAATAATCAAAATAATAAATATCAAATTTAACAAATAAAAAAATTAAAAGATGAAGAAATTAAAATAATAATAATTATAATTTCATAAATTATTTCAAATAAAATAAGTAGCATTCAAAACAATGAGGACAAAATTTGATAGATAAAAATGATAAGAGAAAAGCAAATAACAATTATAAAAATGAGGATTAATGTTAATATAAAAATCAAATTAAATCAAATTTTAAGGGATGAAATTAAAAAAAAAAGATTCAAATAAAATATATATCAATCAAAAGTTTGAGGATCAAATTTAATATAATCAACAAATAATATGATATTTCTAATTTTTTCACAACTTCTAGAAAGTGTTTTCCGTCCAAAATAAAATGGAAACACTTTCTTGAAAATCAAACCAAATTTTTCTTACTGAAAAGTGTTTTTCGTTAATCAATTTTTCTAATGGTAAATAAACACAAGAAAGTTTGGAAAGTGATTTTCAGGAAACTACTTTCTGGGCAAACAAATGCCCCTTAATATCTAAAAGAAGAGTAAATTACCTTTGAATAAATGACACATGCTATAATGAAAATGAAAGTTTAGCCAAATCCAAAGAAAAAAAAAGAGGCAACTATAACAACAAATAGCCTTCCAAGTTGCAAAAAATGGTTTTCATTTATTGAACATTCGAATGGATTTGTTGGGCTTTTACCTTGTTGGTGTAATCTATCATTGAATAAACAAAATTCTTATCACTAAAATAAATTTTGAATGATAAGCAATTGTAAAAATGATTTGGGTAATAAGAAGGGCAAATTTAATAATGGGGAGGGCTTCAAAAGAATCTCATATTTAAAGCTTAGGCTATAAGAAAAGAAGGATATATATTAGGTTATGGGTTGAAGCAAAGTTGTCAATTCCGTTTCAGTAGGTGTTTTGTTTTTTCAATTGGAATGGAATGTTTCAGTTTCGGAGTGTTTCGGCGTGCCGTTTCGGGATTGTACTGTTCATATATATATATATATATATATATATATATATATATTCAACAAACATAATTCAAATTCAAGATAAATTAATTATAAATTATGCAATACAAACACAATGCCAAACAAATATAATTTAAAAATTTAAAATATTTCTAAATAGTTAAGATTAAATAGATCTTTAACTTAAAGTAATTCAACTTAAACAAAATATCAAAATATTATGAAAGTAAAATGTTTTAACACAAATATTTTAAATATAAAGTTAGGTCAATGTTATCAAGGCTAATGGAATCTAAAGCATTCCTTGTTTTGCTCAAATTCCTACAAAGTATAAACATGAAAAAAACAACATGAATATAAACCATATATATTAGTGATAAATCTAATTTTAAAAAATTAATATCATTGTTAATGAAAATAGTAATAATAATTTTTAATATTATTATTAATATCATTGTTATTGAAAATAGTAATGAAAAAGAGCTTTTTATAATTGGGTGATTTAATTAATTAAATTGAACAAGGTTCAATTTGATTCAATGACTTTTCGAGATCGGAACGGAACATGTGGAATGAAACCGGAACGTTCCAGGCGGAATTTAGCCGAAAAATCCGGAACGGACCGAGATTTAAAATGAGATGAAATTTGTTCCGTTTTGTTCAGTTTTGTGAATTGGTATGAAATGTTTCGGCCATTCCGGACGAAACGGAACAGAATTGACAACCTTGGGTTGAAGTAGATCAAAAGAGTTATGAAGTCTAGATCAGAAGAAAGAAAAACATACCAAAGCAAGTGGATAGTTTGGGTAATAAAAAGGGAAAATTTAGTTATGGGGAGGGCTTCAAAAGAATCTCATATATAAAGTTTGGGCTATGAGAAAAGAATGATATATATTAGGTTATTGGTTGAAGTAGATCAAAAGAGTTATAAAGTCTAGATCAGAAAAAAGAAAAACATACCAAAGCAAGTGGAGTTAGATAGTTTTAGTCGTGCATCCTTAAAATAAAGAGTAATAGAGAGAGTGAATAATTAACATATGATTATCTATAACATTCTCTATATAGACCAAGTAGAAGAACATCAATAAAGCTTAATAATAACAGTTGCTATGTAATTGAACTAAGTTTTCAGGACTTTCAAAACCTGTTTTTCAGTTGGTTTATAATTCTGTAGGCAATAATTAATAGGCATATAACTTCTAGGCAATAGTTTGTAGGTTAATTTTGCAGACGATAATAAATAGGCTTGTAATAGTAAGCTTGTAGTTCCCATTGTAAACTAGCAGGCTTGCAATTTTCATTACCAAAAAACCTAGAAAATACTAAAAAAAATATATGACTTCATGTTTTTACGTTAAGGAATTCCCGTGCATGTTTGAAATCAATTGAAAAATCATCTAGTAAATGCAAGTTCCATGATCCTGAGTTAAGTTATTTTTTTCATTCAAAACATTTAGGTTATTTGATTACTTGGCAAGTTTTTAATTTGCTTTTTGCATATAAAAAGATCACTAAATTTTAAATTCACATTTGAACATGAAATAACTCTTCCAAAGACTCCTTTAAAATTGAACAATGATGTTTTGATACGTTATAAAGAAAAAAAAACTTTGAATAATATAAACAAAAACAAAAACAAAGACCTAAATATATGAGCACAACACAACATACCATGAATCACAAAGAATTAAATATATCATTATTTGGATTATAAAGAGTGTCTGATATAGTAGTTAGATTTAGTAAAAGAGTTCTAGATCTTGCATCATTGAAACTTAACCCCAAATTAAGAATTTAAGTAAATATGAAAATAGAATGTATTTTAAGCAAGTTTAAATGAATATTTAATTATAAAAAAAATACAAATATAATAATAATAGTTGTGGGTAAATCTCCAATTATAATGGAAGTTCTAGATGAAAGAAAATAATAAAATAATAAAAAATTTAAATTGGGAATAATGTATTTCCTAAGGTTAGTTGATGAATGCAAATAAATTCGTTCAAATATAGTATCAAACTGTAATTTTGTTAAAACATTCCACCCCCCGGCTTTAAACTACCGCCATGGAAGAGAAGGAAGAGCTTCCTTGTTCTTTTCTTCATTGCTTTTTCTCTAAACTTCTTAGGTAAATCAAACTCTTGAGACATTATAAATAAGATTAATGGAGTTAAACACATAAACATAAGAATTGTGAGTGATTAAAGTGAGAAAAAAAGTAAGGTTCTAGAGAAAAAAACTAGGAAAGAAAGAAGGAAGAAGAAGAAGGATTAGTGGAAACTTGACAGGAGGCGTTCATAGTTCATATAATCTACTGGTAAGGTTTTTTAAACCCATCCATCCAAGTTGGAGGGAAATTTAAATGGTTTTGATAAAAAAAAAAATCTTGAAATTTAAGTTAGGGTTTATTGTTGAAATTTGTGAGAATTGCAAAATTGGGTGTAATTAAAGCAACTGGGATGGAATAGGTTGTGTGGATGCAAAATTATGAAAAAATGAAGTAGGAATTATTTTGATAATGAATGGCAACGGCCGACCATGTTTGTTGTTAAATTGGAAGTTGTTTGTTTGAGTTAAATGTTTAAAAATTGCATGAAATTAAGGTGTGTGTTAGGACAATGATGATTAGAAATGGATTAAATTACTTTACAAGAATTTAATTGATTTTATTAGTATATTGTGAATTAGAGTATATGTGTCATATTGAGGGGAAATTATGTTTTTGATTTGTAATTGATGGATTTAGTCAGATTAGCTTGTTTTTAATGTAAATTCATTAACAATTGAAGATAGAATCATGATGATGCAATGAAACTTATGATCGACCAAGTATATGTTTTTGGAAGAAATTAGATAATTGATAATAAATTTTATCAATTATGATTAATCTTGTAGTATTAATGAAATGGTGATGATCGGAAAAGAATAGTCAATTTTGTACATTAAAATCTCTGTGTTTACTTGTTAGAAATTATAAATGAAAGTTTTAAATATGATTTTGGATAGTTATGAGTTTGTGGGATTTTATGAAGATAAGATTTGTGGATAAAATATATGATATTTACATGTTTAGTATATTGTTAGGAAAAGTGAAATATGTTAGTAGTAAATAGATAGTGGTTTGATTGAATATGGATAAGTTGATCTGAGAGACATGTTGATTGGGGTTCTATCTCCTTTTTGAAATCAGAGAAACACTGAGAGTTAGGCAACCAACGGGAGGAGCTAGGTCTACTAAAAGAGCAAGTAGGTGTCTAAAATCTTGTTCTATTTAAATTTTGTATTTTCCTTTTTATTTGTTGTTTTTCTTAAATGTTGTATTATTGATGACTAAATTTAGAAATGAAAATCATGGGAAATGGAAATCATGAGAATTATGCTTTGAGATGGAATACACGAATGACTTAATTTTGAACGAGAATTTATAAATTAAATGTAAAATAGAGGTTTGAATTGAATTAAGTAGAAATGTGTATTTGTTTATACTCATTGATTTCATAGACAAACATATAAATGTTCTAAAACTTAGCTTGCTTTGTTAACGGTAGCTAAGAAAATGATATCGATTTATTGATAGACATATAAGATGTTCTGATACTGAGTGTACCATGTGGATGTTAGCTAAGGAAATCATACTGTTATTAATCGATAGATTGACAAACATAGTAAGATATTCTGATACTTAGTCTACTGTGTTGACGATAGCTAAAGAAATGATATCAGTAGTAATTGATATATTGACACACATATAAGATGTTCTAGTACTTAGTTTACTGTATTGACAGTAGTTAAGGAAATGATATCAATATTAATTGATTTATTTGATAGACTTATAAGATGTTCTGATATTTAGTCTACTGTGTCTGAAAGTAGCTAAGGGAATGGTATTGATGTTATCGACTTTATTAATAGAACATAAAGGGATGTTCTGATACTTAGTTAACCGTGTTGACAGTAACTAAGAAGATGACTTCAAATTACTTAGTGAGTTATATGGACGATGATTATAATAAAAAATAAAATATGTAGTCATTTCTATTGACGATGACTAAGGAAAACTAATACAAATCTTAGTTTGGATAATTTAACAATGACTTATTTGATATATATATAATTTTTTTTTTGATATGGTGGTGAAAATTTAGAATCACTACAAATATTATATTGATTGTATTAGTTTGGGAAATACATTTATGAAATAATAAATTAATATCTAATTTTACTTGCATGTCTATCTCATTCAGTAAAACTGTTTTGACATTAATTATTAGATTATATTTTGCTAGATATATAGTTTATGTAATTTCAGTATTATGATGTAATAATTTGTTTTAATTATGCAACCTTACTTAAATATTTGTAAATTAAACTCTTTAGTGTGAAATTCCTCCATGCATCCATTATGTTGATCATATAGCAAAATATTGAAAGAAAAACAAATATCAATATAATTGACTAGGAATGAACTGTGAGAAATTCTAATGGATTAATAAATGAATTAGTGGTATGATTGAGGCATCTGTGTGGAGATTATAAGAATATGTCTTATACAGGATGTGGTAGGATAAATTTTTGGATAAAGCCCTGTATAAGAGAGACTAATAAAATTTTATCAAACCCAATAAATCTTTTAAATAATCTTTTAGATTATTGTGAAATATGAAATGGATTTTGTTATTAGAAAGAAATATAAGAAGTGAAGACTTTGTAATATTATTAATGCAAATCAAGTATTGAAATGTGTTGAAATATTTATATTGAAAAAATACAAATGTTAATTAATCTTCCCTCAAATATAGAATGATGTAAAAAGCACGAAAGATGCTTTAATAGAAACATGATAATAAATAATTGATGATAAGAAGAATATAAGGATATATAATTTAATAATCAAGATAGAGAGTTCAATGGCATATAACATATAAATTTATGTTGAAGCAAGGTTGTTAAAATCGTTTTTTTAACACGACACGAAATATGTAATATAAACTCGGATTGTAAAATCGTAAAATAATAAGTAAAATATTTTAACTAATTATATATTGACAATTCCAATCAAGTAGAAAATAATAATATAACATAATTAAAATAAATGCAAAATAAACAATATAAATATCCAAATTCCTTAAATTACATAAATCAAATAATTAATTGGTTAAAAATATTAAATTATTTTTAATAAATGTTTTAAGGGTCATTCATTAGCTGAATCCTAAATGTATTGATTGAAATTTAAAAAACAAATATCTCCACAAGATTAGCTATCATTTCAAGAACAATTTTTTTATTCATTTTGTTTTTTAATATTTCAAGAACATCAATAAAATCCTTCCTTGTTACTGAGATTATAAGAATAATAAACATAAAAGATAATAAATTGTAACTCAATTTGCTGCTTTAGCTTTGTAAGTTGTAAAAGCATGTCAATTTATTTTTAAAATATTAAACTATATAAGACTAAATTAAAATCAAAGCAATTTAATTAAATTATGAGTAAAATATTCACGACCACACAAGTAAATTATTCACCTAAACTGTGGACCACATAAAATTCTTCTTACCACTTCAATTGTAGCTTCTAAAAAACCACACCGTCCTTCTCCTCCTCTCTTGCATTTTTAATTTTACTCCTCCCATGGCTTCCATTTCCATCACCCTGAAATTCTTCATCTCTCAAATCCCCCTTTCCCTCTCCCTCCCCCTCTCTCACCTGCCCTGTCTACATCCCTAGAAAAATCCCAAACCCCAATTAGCGTTGCTGGTGCTCCCCTCTTCCTCTCCCTCCCCCTCTCTCACCCGCCTTGTCTACGTCCCCAACAAAATCCTAGACCCAAATTAGCGTTGCTGATGCTAGCAGTGCTAAGGTTGAGACTTGAGAATGTGAGATTTGGGCGAAAGACAAAGACAAAGAGGAAAGGGGAGGCTGGGAAGTGTGTAGCAAAGTCGGGACCGTGACTTTCGTCAAACTCGTAAACTCGGACCGAGTTTGACCGAGTTTGCTGGGTTTCGAGTTTTTAATCCGATTTTACACGTCATATAAGAGTTACGATTTTACGAGTCAACTTGTAATTTTAACAACATTGTGTTGAAATATATGTGATGGTAAATAGAAGTGATTTGAATTTGTAAGTGTTTGTGTGTATAAATTTACCTCATTTTCATTAATGTTTTGAAAAATATTGGTGAAATTTTCTATAAAAATACAGGGTGTTACAATAATAATAAAAAAAGAGAGGATAATAACCCACATATGACAATTAAAATAAGCTATTGTTCAGAAAAAAAGTTAGCAAAGAGATAAAAGATAGAAAGCGGCCAAACTCCTTACAAATAGTAAATATATTGAAATAAAGCTTTAATAACCTTTAGTTCAATAACTAGTTAACTTATCCACACTCCACTTTAGATTAGATCAAATATTAATTTTTAACATAGAAAAACATTATGCAAATGTAGTTAACATGTTCTTTAGTATCAAGAAAATTTTTAATTGTGAATTGAAAAGTCAATGCATTCTTTTAATAAGATAATTTGAGAATCATATGCATTAATAAATACTAAAAAAAATTGTTGATGCTATCTGAAGACTAAATCAAGAAGTAAAGAGATATATGCAGATTAAAATATTTGATCTTTTACCATGGGTTCAATTTTTTTTTTATTATATTTTTTATAAGAAAAATAATAATTTTAATTCCATTCAAACAAAATAATTTTCTTATATAATTCCTTCTTTTCTTATTAATCTAGTTTTTCTAAAAAAATATAGTTTTTCATGTTATATTCTTTATTTTATAAAACCGAAAGAAATTATAATAAATATAAAATTTGAAATAAAGATAAAAAAGTTTCTCTTGAATTAAAAACCTTTTATGTTATTAATGTGCTTCCTTTTTTGACATTTTTTTTTACTATAATATTCATTTTTAAGCAACAACTTAACAAAATCATATAAGCAAGTTTTAATAAAAACCTAATTATAATTCAATAATTTTTCTTTGAAGGTTTATAAAAAATATAAGAATTATATATTTCTCGTGTGTTGTCGGGAGAAATATTTGGAATTTATTTTTTATTTAATTATAAAATAATTCAAATAAACTTTTCTAGAAAAGACAACGAATACAATTTAAGACAAAAATAAAAAAAATCATTAAAGATTGTACTAAAAGAGCACATACTAATATTATAAAAAATGCTATAATCTTATTCGAAAACAATTTAATAAAATAATATTGTAAATATATTTTAATTACTTTATTTTAATAAATTTTAAATAAGATTGAAGATAAATTTTTTTAAACAACCATAAAGGTCTCTATATAAATAGACTAGGTATTTGGATGTGGGTGAGCTAGTGCTTTCGACCCATAAAAAAAAATACCATGCGCATGTAGGCCTGAAAGGTTAGGTCCATGTGCATGCCAATTTTTTTCCTTGAAAAGGGTGCACGATGCCTATATTTGTTTTTAAAAAATAGACAAGACGTAGATTATGAGAAGTTTACACATGATATTGTTAGTTGTTTTGTTTTTAAGTTGTTCAAGGTTCTTCTATAGATCCATAATTTTTTACTATTTCTAAGTTTATCTTATTAAAATCAACATTTGCAAAGGTTTCTTTGACATTTCACCCCCAAAAAGTTAGATTCATACAAAATCACATGCATAGATTCTTGAATGATATGAGTCCTTCTACTATAAAACCATTGTAAATGCATAAATTTTTTAAGGCCAAAGCTGATAAAATTTCTACCATGGTAACTCTTGTTTATTGAAATCGCAAATCCTTTTTCATTTTGAATTCTATTGCAAAATTTTGTAGAACCTTGAAGAGTCTTATCCTTGTGGGTAAGAATATTATCCTTATGAATCTTGAACGATCAACAACTACAAATGCATAATTCTTACCATAGAGGCTAGTTACCCTCACTGCACAAAATAGGTCCAAGTGAAGCAATTGGAGTGCTTGAGATATCAATAACAATTTTGGGTTTGAACAAGCTTTTCACCTACTTTCCCAATTAGCACGCATCACATATGATTTTTATTTAATATGGTGTTGATTTCCAAGATTTCCATGAAAGAATACAATTGAGATTCTAATTTTTACAGTCTTGCGTAGTTGCGTGGACAAAATTTCTTGGATTGAATGATTGAAAGAGAATGTAGTAAAAATGGGTAAGCATTCACAAAACCCCATGACGATTCTCGGCCATAAATCCTTTAGATGGACCTGGACAATGGAGAGGAAGCCGCATTCTAGATCACCAAGATGCAACCAACGACGTGTAATTTTAGACAAAGACAGCATACTAAAACAGGTAAGAAAGAAGAGACAAAATCCTATGAACCAGGCCAGCAAACCCGACCACAGACGTGGCAACAAGAAGATGAAAAGCTGCGTCAGTTTTGAGGCGAATGGAGACGGAAGAAACCTGACAACTTTTTCTTATTTTGGTGGTTGTCCCTCCCAGATATTCATGCATGTGATAACAATGATATACCAACAAAGTTGGTTATTAAGAGAAGGAGATGAACAATTTTGATTAATCTTTTAATTACCTGAACGTCGAATTGAATGAAATCCAGAGGTAACTTGGAAGCAGAATTGAAGGAGAGAATTGCATTCTCTTTGATGGATTTCGTTCTCCGATCACAAGATTGTAACATGTTCATTCCACTCCCTCTATGTCCCATCACCACAAATTTTCCGAATTTAAATCCTCGCTTTGTGTCATCACTTCCCTCAATATTCACACCTGATCATCAATCAAACAAGGAAAAGAAACTCATGCTTTTTCTTAAGAAAGAAAAGAATATAGATCAAGAATTCAAAGGGATTATAGCAATTAATATAGTGAAACTTCAAATCATTATCAAAAAGTTCACAAATATCTATCACTAAGTGTTTCTCATGTGTTGTTTAATACAAATATTCTTTTTAACAACACTTGCAATCAATGGCGGAGCTAGCAATTTTTCCTGCCCTGGGCTGTGAAGCAGATATATATAAATTATTTTTCAAGATCAATCATTAACTTATATATATATATATATATATATATATATATATATAAAATTTTCAAGTTAATAATAAAGTTTTAATTCAAATTTAAAGTATATAAAATTAAAAATAAATAAAATAAATTACACTATTGAAGTTGCACCCTTCCATATTTTGTGGAATAAAATTCATCAATGATCGAATCCGAATCAATATTGACACGACCAAAAGATTGATGTCTTCTCCCAAGTGCAGGAGTGTCGAAGTAATAAATAACCCGGTAAGACCGGGGTCGAACCACAGGGAGGTTAATTGTATAAATTATAGACAACAACAACAACAACAATAACAACAATAATAATAATAGTGAAGAAGAAGAGGAAGAAGTTGATGAGGACTTTGAGATGGAAGATTAACGTAAGGATTAAACAATGATAACAACAAATGTCAAGGTTAGAGGATCCACTAATGGTATTTCAAACAAGTATAGTATAAACTCTTTTTATTCAATTGGAAACCACACACAAAGGAGGTTCCAATCAGATTATAAATTGTTAACATGATTACATTAGTTATCTTATTCGAATAATGCTAATACTTGTAAATGTTGTCAGGCATTCATGATTATAACTTATGTTAACAACAAATCAAGTTCCTTTCATAGCTCAGGTGTCGGTTATACCATACAGTATGGGCTATGAAAGTGCCAAGTATTTGTTGTACCAAGTGTTATACAACATAAATCTAGATTAACCATTTAACAAGCAAAGTATTAAAAAGTGAACAAGATAACAAATATAAAGCATGTTATTATCCAACATTAAGGTCCATGTTAAGTTTATATTATACTTATTCTTACACCATTAGTGTACCCTTTTCACCTTGACATAATTAACTTAGCAACACATAATGAAAGAAAGAAACATAAATAAACAAGGAAAGGAAATGAAAAGCATAAGCAAGAAATTAATATAAGCAAAACTTAAGCATTACAAAATATAAAGAGAGAGCAAGAGCATGATCTTGATCTGAACACCAAGATGCCTCAATACATCGAAAATGTCTCCTTTTATAGGCCAAAATTCGGAACTATTGATTTGTTGACTAATTGATGAGTGAGTGGCCACATCTTGACTTGGTGACAATCCTTATCTTCTTGTCTGCCAAAAAGTCATTGATGACGTCATAATTTGAACAAACTTAAATCATGAAAGTTATAGAGAATTGTCTCATCTTTCCAGGGTAAAAATTTGAGATCATTTGGACTTCTAGAACTCGAGATATGGGCTGAACACTAAACAGTGTCTGGGCTGCAGGACAGATTCAGACTTCTTTGTTGTTGCTGCAATTTGGACTTGAAAACGGCCTTTTTAAATCTCGGGCTTCACATGAAAGTTGTAGGCCTATGTCTTATCTTTCCATCCATATAAAATGGACCTAAATCCAAGATCTACAGCTCCAGATATGACGCAATTACCGAACAGTGTTCCAGTTTGGACTGCACCAGCATCTCTTTTCTAAGTTTGGCCATCTCTTTGTCCTTTCAATTTCAGTACTTCAACTCATCAATCAATTCTTTCATCTATGTGATAGGCCTGCATTTAAGATGAACATTTACCATAAATTAAAGGTATCTTATATTATTAGATATGTTATTATAAAACATGCTTTAGTTAAGGAGTTATTGATACTTCAAGTGCAAAATGATGATATAAAACCTTGATAAAAATGCACTTTTAAGTACTAATCACACCCCCCAACCAGCTTATTACTAGTCCCTAGTAATCAAAGCGTTAAAATAGAAAAACTATTTGCAAATTCCACAAAGCAAGGCATTCATCATTCAACTTCCATTAATCTATCCAGATAAACAAACTCTCATTAAATTTATATATCTGCTCAATACCTCTTAAACAAAATATTAATAAACCTTCCTTTTTATGTGCTCAATGTATGAAAACATAGATGATGGGGCTTTTATTGGAAGAAAACAATATTCTGTTCTAATGTTTAAGGTTAACTTCCTTGGGTTGAGATTATTATCTTCTTCTTTTTTTTCTTTTTTTTTCTTTTTCAATATATATACATATACTTAAAACACAATGCATCTTTAACCCATGTAACGAGCTTTCGGCTAATGACTCCCAGACCAGTTGGTCTTAGGGCATTAGGTGTTGAGACACCCCTACGAGCTTAGTAACTCGGGTTGCAGATACTGATACGTAGATAGTGCAATGTTTGATTCCCTTAAGCTTTTCTCCTTAACCCATGTAACAAGCTTTGGGCCAATAGCTCCCAAGTCAGTTGACTTTAGGGTATTAGGTGTTAAAACACCCCTTCGGGCTTAATTGCTTAGGTTAGGGAGGCTACGAAATCAAACTTATCTACGTTTTTATTGTCATCATTTTTTTTATTATTTTTTTTTGTTTTTGTTTTGTTTTTGTTTTTTGTTTTTTTTTTTTTTGCAAATTATAGACTATCCCTATCCCTTAGTTGTTACCTTTAACAAAAGAACATAAATAATGTAATAATCCAATGTGCAACCCACAATCATATGTTAAAGTGTGTGTGTGAAAATGAAGGTTTAAGAATACTTGTTAAATGAGTATATGAGCAGAATCATGTGATAAGAATGCGAGAGTTTGTAAACCTGAATATTTCAAGAAGTATTCTAATAGGCCTTGTTATGAATATTGCAAATAACCATTGGAAAATGTTTACTAAGATGCGTCTCAAGAGTCAATAAAATTCCCCCTTACTCTGCCATCCTAGTAAGAACAGTTTAGCCAAATGGTTTTTTTTTTTTTTTTTTTAAATACTACTACCCTCTCCCCCCAACCAAAACGAGACATTGTCCTCAATGTCCTAAGGTAGAAAGATAAAGTATAGAAGACATCACCTGAAACAACGAACACTGACAAACCTGAAACATACTTAAACAAATATAAGAAATAACAAAACAAAATAATATGCTAATAATAAAACCAAAAGACACAAGGATTCACAAACGAAGGCTCAAATCCAATCTAAGCTTTTTACGGCTTTCTGTAGTTGACCAATTTATGCGACTCATGGAAGGATCAATTACAGGGGTGAAAGATTGTAGTTTGTCGATCAATTGTTCAGCAGTAGCAGCAGAGATTATGATTTGTCGTGCCGAAGATGTTAGAAATTCCTGTTCCACAGCTTGATCAAGAAAAGACAACAAATTATCATAAAAACCATTAACATTGAGCAAACCTATAGGTTTATGGTGAATGTGAAGTTGGGCCCAAGAGGAAATATGAAAGATCTCTTCCAATGTGCCCAAACCACCTGGTAAGGCAATGAAGGCATCAGCATGGTTAAACATTGCATTCAATCGATCAGACATTGTGGAGACCTGTAGTTCCTCTCCAATTGTTCTTCCAATGATGTCCCCTTTTGTTAAAGCTTCGGGGACGACCCCCAAAACTTGACTACCTCCTAAAAATGCAGCTATTGCCACACCCCCCATTAACCCAAGGCTGCCTCCCCCATACACTAAATGAATCTTTTTCTCAGCTAGTACCTGACCAAGATGATTTGCTGCTTCCAAAAAAGCTATTTCCTTCCCAGGACTGGATCCACCGAAAACACAAATATTTTTTATGTGATAACTTGAGGGACCTGCCATTTCTACACACTTCTATATCTGTCTAATGTAAGGGTTGAGTAGAAATGAGGGGAAGGAAGAGAAGATTTTATAGATGAGGATTTGAAAATGCAATCATATCACCTAGATATAGGCCAGCTGGAGTCTCACACTCTCTCTCTCTCTTTATGTATTTATTTATTTATTTATTTTGAAAAGCATGTGTATGTACAGGTAGTTGTGATTGTGGCTCACATCTTCCCTTGGTTTTACGTCCAAGAACGGCTTAAACGCCCTCTATGGGTCGGGGATAGGCTTCCCATCCAGTTTTCTTAAAAACTGGCAAACAGGGTCTTTTTTAGTCAGATTCCCAAGACTAAGTCGATCATGTTCTTTATGGAATTGTGGCCATAAATCATGAATAGCACGATGCACATCTCCACTAGGATGCGTCTCAAGGGTTAATAGAAGATTATCTAAAGACCCCTTACTCAGGCCATCCTTAATGAATTGTATTTTATCTTCACGATTTATAGATACCATTCCTAAAGAACGACATGTTGCATTACAAGTCCATCTGGCACATCGGTGACAGACTTTCAGTCGTTTTGCACGACGTTTCTTTGCAAAAGTGCTTTTACCTGTTCCAGGCATGTGTGAAATGAAAGAATTAGAGGACTCACCTGATAATCGGACCTTTGCTTCAATCAACCAACGAATATCTTCAGGAATTCCATGATTCATTAACAACCTTAATCTTGCACACCTAACAAGGTAAATTTTTGTAATCGCATTCTGAGGCAGAGCGGGAAAGTACTTTTTCAATTTTTCAAGAGTGGTGTCCATTTTCAATGAGAATTGGAGAAGAGAGTCAAAGAAGAGAGCAAGAGCCAAGAATTGCACAAATATATACAGATATCAGTTATTATGGGAAACTGAAAGAACCGACTGAAGTCACGGAGTACCGTTATCCGCCATTTGACCGGGGTGAGAGAGACTAGCAAAACAAAATTCACACCAAAAAGAAAACACAAAAAACAATGTGAGAAAAACAAAATAATCAACCTTTATCTATAGGATCATTCAAACCAATGGATTCATTTTCACTAGGAAAATTATCAAAGTAAGGTTTCAAACGATGTCCATTTCCCTTAGAAACATTGTCATTCTTTGGATTCTCAATATCAAAGGCCCTATAAGGATACACATGTTTCTCAATAAATGGACCGCTCCATCTTGATCTTAGCTTTTCAGGATATAAATGGAGTCGAGAATTTAAAAGCAAAACTTTTTGACCAGTATCAACTTTTTGACAATTTTCACAAGTTTTGCAGAATGCATGTGTGTCCTTGAACATGGTGGGCCAATAAAATCCATTTTGTAAAATTTTCGTAGCTGTCTTTTTTGACGAGAAATGACTCCCACATGCTTCAGAATGACAAAGTTTAATGACATTACTTACCTCATTGTCAGGAATGCATCTTCGAAATATTTGATCAGGACAATATTCGAATAAGTAAGGGTAATCCCAATAAAATTTCTTCACTTCATTCAAAAACTTACCTTTGTCTTCGGTACTCCAATGAGTTGGCAAATCTCCTGTAGCAAGAAAATTGATATTTTTAGCAAACCAAGGCATTGAACTAAGAGAAAGTAAGGATTCATCAGGAAAGTAATCATCGATTGGTGTGATGTCGGATGTCGAATCTGTTGTCACTTTTGACAAAAGATCCGCATTAACATTTTCGGTGTCTTTTTCATCCGTGATTTCTTCCTGAGAATAAATCATTTGCAAATCTTCAGATTCATCCAATTCAATTTTACTCAAAGTAGATTCAAGTTGATCATGAACTAATTCTTCAATAGAATCTACTTCTTGTAAATCATTATCATCTCCAGGTTGCTTGCAAATGTTGAAAATATTCATCTCCAATGTCATGTTTCCAAAAGATAGCTTCATCAGTCCATTCCTACAATTAATCAACGCATTAGAAGTTGCAAGAAACGGACGTCCTAAAATAACAGGA
Source organism: Populus trichocarpa (assembly GCF_000002775.5). Lineage (NCBI taxonomy): Eukaryota > Viridiplantae > Streptophyta > Magnoliopsida > Malpighiales > Salicaceae > Populus > Populus trichocarpa. The sequence continues at coordinate 7,162,237 of NC_037297.2, read as the reverse complement.
AATGAATTACATGCTTCAACAGGTTGTGTATCCAAGACAATAAAATCCACAGGATAAATGAACTTATCGACTTGTACTAACACGTCTTCAACTATTCCTCTAGGCACTTTTATAGATCTATCGGCAAGTAAAAGAGTTACAGAAGTTGGTTTTAACTCACCTAGATTGAGACTTTGAAAAACTGAATATGGAAGTAAATTCACACTAGCTCCAAGATCAAGTAAGGCTCTTTCAATTTTATGTTCTCCAATAAAGCAAGAAATTGTAGGACAACCAGGGTCTTTATATTTCAATGCATTATTGTTCTGAAGAATGGCACTTACTTGTTCGGCTAAAAAGGCTTTCTTTTTCACATTCAATTTTCTCTTCACAGTGCACAGATCTTTCAAAAATTTAGCATAAGAAGGAACCTGTTTAATAGCATCCAACAAAGGTATATTGATCCTTACCTGTTTGAAAGTTTCAAAGATTTCAGAGTTGTGATTAACTTTCCTTTGTTTGGTCATGGCATGAGGAAATGGAAGTGCTGGCGGAGAATCAGTCTTTTCTTTGCAATGATCAGATTCAACCCCTTCCTTACCCTCAGAGATTGACTCATCATCATTCTCACAAGGTTCAAAAATGGGTTTTTCAATAACCTTACCACTGCGAAGAGTGATGACTGATTTTACGTGATCCATGTGTTGGCTTCCTGAACTACTTGCATTTGCATGGTACTGCCCCTTGGGATTTTGTTGTGGTTGAGATGGAAACTTACCTTTCTCTTGGAAACTGAGAGCAGATGTCAATTTTGCAAGAGTATCTTTAAAATCTGTCATGCTTTGAGCAAGTTGAGTGTTGATCGTCTCTTGCTTTTCCATAAATGCATGCAATGTTTCCTCAAGATTTCTTCTAGGAGGGGGAGCATAAGGAGGTGCATATCCATGAGAATTTTGGAAATTATGGTGTGCTTGAAACGGTGGTTGTGAAGTTTGTGCATTATTGTTATCACTCTTCCAATTGAAATTTGGGTGATTTCTCCAACCAGGGTTGTATGTTTGCGAGTATGGGTTATGATTGGGCCTTTGGAAACTGTTTAATGCATGGGCTTGTTCATGGAGACATTCCTTAAAAGAGGGCAAAGTTGGACAGTCATTGGTTGAATGTTCATTGGTTTCACAAATTTGACACACAATGTCTTGAACAGATTTTACTTGACCACTCTTTTTTAATTCTAGTGCCTCGACTTTTCTAGCTAAAGATGCAAACTTGGCTTGGAGGTCATGATCTTCCCTAAGGTTGTACATACCTCCACTAGATGTATGAGGTTGGGTTTTACTTGGTGCCTCATAAGTACCTGTGGTGTCCCAATTTTGTGCATTTTCAGCTAGCAAATCTAAGTACTCCATTGCTTCATTAGGGTCTTTATCTTCAAAAGTTCCATTGCACATCAATTCAACCATTTGCCTATCTCTAGGTGTTAATCCTTCATAGAAATGTGAAACTAATCTCCATGTTTCAAAACCATGATGGGGGCAAGTATTAAGCAAGTCTCGATATCTATCCCAACATTGGTAAAATGTTTCTCTTGGTTTTTGAGTGAAAGTGATGATTTGTCTTTTGAAAGAGTTTGTTCTGTGAGATGGAAAAAACTTCTTTAAAAATTGTTGTTGCATTTCATCCCAAGCACGAATGGATCCAGGTCTCAAATTTTGTAGCCATGTTTTAGCTTTATCTTTTAATGAAAAAGGAAAAAGCTTCAATCTAATGGTGTTCATGCTACAATTTGAGTCATTATACGTGTTGCAAACCTCCTCAAATTCCCTTAAATGCAAGTATGGATTTTCTAAATCTAAGCCATGAAAATATGGTAAAAGTTGAATAATGCCTGTCTTAAAATTAAAATGAGATGCATCAGGAGGAAAAACTATGCATGAGGGTGCACTTGTTCTTGTGGGATTCATGTGGTCTCTAAGTGTTCTAACCCGAATATTCTCATTATTCTCATTGTGAAGCGATTGGTTATCTTCTTCGGCCATATTTTCTGAAAATGATGAGGATACCCTACAAAGTCTACCACTTAATGTACGTAACCACACTCTCATGCACGTGCAGGAAGAGAATAAAAGAAAGAAAAGAAAAACAATAGAAAAAGAAACAACACAAAAGAAACAAAGTTAAATACAAGAAAAGTAAAAAGAGAAAATAAAATAAACACTATAATTTGTACAAGAATTTACCTCCCCGGCAACGGCGCCAAAAACTTGACACGACCAAAAGATTGATGTCTTCTCCCAAGTGCAGGAGTGTCGAAGTAATAAATAACCCGGTAAGACCGGGGTCGAACCACAGGGAGGTTAATTGTATAAATTATAGACAACAACAACAACAACAATAACAACAATAATAATAATAGTGAAGAAGAAGAGGAAGAAGTTGATGAGGACTTTGAGATGGAAGATTAACGTAAGGATTAAACAATGATAACAACAAATGTCAAGGTTAGAGGATCCACTAATGGTATTTCAAACAAGTATAGTATAAACTCTTTTTATTCAATTGGAAACCACACACAAAGGAGGTTCCAATCAGATTATAAATTGTTAACATGATTACATTAGTTATCTTATTCGAATAATGCTAATACTTGTAAATGTTGTCAGGCATTCATGATTATAACTTATGTTAACAACAAATCAAGTTCCTTTCATAGCTCAGGTGTCGGTTATACCATACAGTATGGGCTATGAAAGTGCCAAGTATTTGTTGTACCAAGTGTTATACAACATAAATCTAGATTAACCATTTAACAAGCAAAGTATTAAAAAGTGAACAAGATAACAAATATAAAGCATGTTATTATCCAACATTAAGGTCCATGTTAAGTTTATATTATACTTATTCTTACATCATTAGTGTACCCTTTTCACCTTGACATAATTAACTTAGCAACACATAATGAAAGAAAGAAACATAAATAAACAAGGAAAGGAAATGAAAAGCATAAGCAAGAAATTAATATAAGCAAAACTTAAGCATTACAAAATATAAAGAGAGAGCAAGAGCATGATCTTGATCTGAACACCAAGATGCCTCAATACATCGAAAATGTCTCCTTTTATAGGCCAAAATTCGGAACTATTGATTTGTTGACTAATTGATGAGTGAGTGGCCACATCTTGACTTGGTGACAATCCTTATCTTCTTGTCTGCCAAAAAGTCATTGATGACGTCATAATTTGAACAAACTTAAATCATGAAAGTTATAGAGAATTGTCTCATCTTTCCAGGGTAAAAATTTGAGATCATTTGGACTTCTAGAACTCGAGATATGGGCTGAACACTAAACAGTGTCTGGGCTGCAGGACAGATTCAGACTTCTTTGTTGTTGCTGCAATTTGGACTTGAAAACGGCCTTTTTAAATCTCGGGCTTCACATGAAAGTTGTAGGCCTATGTCTTATCTTTCCATCCATATAAAATGGACCTAAATCCAAGATCTACAGCTCCAGATATGACGCAATTACCGAACAGTGTTCCAGTTTGGACTGCACCAGCATCTCTTTTCTAAGTTTGGCCATCTCTTTGTCCTTTCAATTTCAGTACTTCAACTCATCAATCAATTCTTTCATCTATGTGATAGGCCTGCATTTAAGATGAACATTTACCATAAATTAAAGGTATCTTATATTATTAGATATGTTATTATAAAACATGCTTTAGTTAAGGAGTTATTGATACTTCAAGTGCAAAATGATGATATAAAACCTTGATAAAAATGCACTTTTAAGTACTAATCAAATATCTTCAGCAAGCTCTCGTTCAATGTAAATCATCATAAAATATGCTAAAAACTCATCTTTTATTTTATTGCGAAACACAGTTTTAACATGTTTTATTGCTGAAAATGCTCGCTTTTATGGTGACAATGAAAATAAACAAAGTCAAAATAAGACGAATCAACTTGTCAATCAAATAATAGTGTTGTGACTTATTTATTTTAACTAATCCTCGGCATAATTCAGAAATGGTAAACATATTCTAAAAGTTCTTAGGATGAATCACATCAATCTAATAATGCTCTATCCGAGATATCAAATAATACATCTCCTGTTATTTGAAATCTTCATGATAAAATTTCTTAGCAAGTTTGCAAATAGCATCAACTTTAAATGATTTAAAGTTGTCCTTAAGTTCTAAAGTAGAGCTAAGTACAAGGAGTTTTATTGTCCCATCACTGAATATAGAATTTAATTATTCCAACTAAAAATCTATTATTGAGTTAAATATATCATAATGATAATGTTGGTAAATTGTCACTGGTTTTTGTTATTAACATAAATGACTTGTAGTCTTTTTATACGAAGCATTTATATGTGGTATGTCAATCTCATATTGTGTGCAAACAGATTACACATATATAAGGAGAAAATCAAATCTGGCATCTCTCAAATTCGAAGCAATGCTTCATTAGTTGGTAAAAAATGAGATATAATTAAATCAATTTTCATGTTCACAAGTAGGAGTTCTCCATCGTTTTCAAGAAGACAATATTTTCTTTTTATCTAATAAAAGATAGACTATTCATATCTAAACTTAATGAAAAATATTCAATTTTCTTAATTAGGATTTCACTAGTATCTTATTTAGGTTATTTGCTAATAATAATTTTATCTTCTCGATTAATATTTATATTTCCTATTTTATAAGAGAATTTATTGTAAGAGCTCACAAATTACCGTATAAAATAATTAAATTTTAATAAATGTATTAACAAGATTTAGTTAATGGATGTCACGAGGAAACTGGTTAGCTTTATAAATTTTAACCGAACCAAGATTAATGTATTTAATAACATCTTGCTTTTAATACCATAATATATATCGACTAAAATCTTTTAGTCTATGTATGTGAAATCCAAAAAAAATTTATATTTTTTTAAAATATTAAAGATAAAGGAAAGAATATAATTTAATTATTTTTTTATGAAGATATTCTTATCAATTTGTTGGATAAAAGATAAATTATTTATATAAAAACTTAATAAAAAAATTCAATATTTTAACTAGGTTTTTACTGAGTTATGAATTTTGGTTGTTTTCTAAGAATCATTTTGCAATCCTAAATAATATTAGATGGGAATACTAATGCCAAATCAGGGTTTTTTTTTTTAGAATACATTTAGGAAAATTTAATTTAGACCCATTAGAGCACTAAAAAAACTTTTTTCAGAACTTATTAATTGCTGCATTTAATTGTTGCATTTGTGTGTAAATTAGAGTTTTGGACACTAAAGGTTAGGATTTATTTTTTTACCTGGGCTACAACCCACCTTAGTCTTGTACACCCCTCCGTCTATGCTTGCAATCAAGTTATGCAAAGATTCAAATATAATCTATGAACTTCATCACATAGTTAACTAACAGTAAGCAAGTTATATTTTAAATAATCAACAAGTAAAACATGATTATAGGAGAATTACTGATATTATTAATACCTTTGATTGTACTCTCTTGGTATTGTTGTTGAATGTCACATGTTGCTTTGGCTTCTTATTGAAAGATGTGAATTTGGATTTGTCACCTATTGTAAACCTCTATGTTAAAATTGTAGAAAAGATTAAAGTATAATATATTTCAAGAGAGTTTAAATGAGTAGTTAATGGTACAAAATGGTCATGAACCCTAAGGGTCTAAGATAAAATAAATAAGTGTGAATTCCCAGTTATAATGGGAATCTTGGATAAAAAAAATAAATAATATATATTGGGAATAAGATGTTTCCCGAAGGTTAGTCAAGGAATATGAACCAACTTGATCAATTTCATTATCAAATTACACTAGGAACCGAGAGACGTGCCTGAAATATTAAAAGAGGCAAAAATGGAATGGCAAGACTATAAATGTGTTGAAAATTCCAGCTTTCCTTCATTAAAATTGGTTGATAGTTATGCAAAGAAATGAATGATATTTCTTCTTCTTCTCTTCTTGTTTTTCTTCCATATCTCTTCATGAAATCAATACTTAGGGTGTAATAAGAGATATTAGAATTGAGTAAACACCAAAACACAAGATATTAGAGAAGAAAATCAAGTGATAAAAGTGGGGTTAAAGAGAGAAACTAAGGAAATTGAAGGAGGAAGAAGAAGAAGGGGTAGTAGAAATTCACTAGGAGGGCATTTAAAGTATACAAAATCAACTGGTAAAGTGTTCTAAATACATTTATCCAAGTTTTAAAGAAGTTAAATGAATTTTGATATAAAAAGACCTCAGATTTTGATTTAGGGTTATTGGATGAAATTATGGAAAATGTGAAATTAATGTTAATTAACTATTGGGATGAAATAGGTTAGGAAGACAACAAAATCTCAAAGAATTAGTAAAGGGAACTTGGTGTTTTGAGGGCTTAAGAGGTCAACCAAATTAGGAGTAAAAAGGGAATTGTTTTATTTGGTATAAATCCTTATAAATTGTATGAAATTGATGTGTATTATTATCTTGATGATGTTTGGAAATGAAGGGATCACCTTACCAAATTTTATTTGATACTTTTAACATACTTTAAATTAGGGATTTCTTGAGAAAATTGGGAGAAAGATATGAACATGGGTTATGTTGATTTGAATAATGTGTTTAGTTTTTAGGATGTCGATGATATTAGGTTAGAACTTTTAATGAAAAATTAGAAAGAAACTCATAAGAAAAATTGTTAAAGTTTTCGCCAAAAAAATACATGTCAAGGGAAAAAAGAAGAAGAAATAAGTCATCATACTAAATGATTTTGTGCTGACTATCCATGTTATATGGCGATATAATATGTGTAAAAATGTTGGGTAAAAAAGATAAGATGCTAATATGTAAAGGTGTTTATATGGTAAGAGATTTTTTTAGAATCTTGAAATGAAGATGCTACTTGATGCATGTGGTATATTTGTTATGTATTATGGTGTGAATGCAAGGATGTACCTTATTTAAATGGTGAAATTAGGCTTAGATAATTCACCTCTCTGTTTGACACCTCTGTTTGGCCATTTGTACGAGGATGATAAGCCAATGCTCTCTTGTATCTGACTCCATACTTAGATAACATTGCTTCAAATTGTTTGTTGCAAAAATGAGTTCCTTTATCACTGATGATGGCTCTAGAAGTATTAAATATGATAAAGATGTTCTTCCATAGAAAATTAAGTACCACCTTGCCATCATTTGTAAGCGTGGTAATTGCCTCTATCCACTTTGATACATAATCCACTGCTAAGAGAATGTATTTGTTATTGTAGGATGAAGGAAAAGGTCCCATGAAATCAATGCCTCAAACATCAAATAACTCAACTTCTAGGATATTATGCAATGGCATTTCATATCGACGAGATATATTCCCGGTATGTTGACATCTATCACAAGCAGTAACAAAAGCATAAGCATCTTTAAACATAGTGGGCTAATAAAAACCAGATTGCAAAACTTTGGCTGCAGTGCGTTGTGCTCCAAAGTGGACCTCATATTCAAGTGTGTGGCAGTGCTTCAATATGTTTGTCATTTTCTCTTTTGGAACACACCTCCTGATAACTTGATCTGCACAATACCGATAGAGTATCGGCTCTTTCCAGAAATAGTGTTTGACTTTAGTAAGAAATTTTTTTTTTGTTGGTAAGAAAAATCTGGCGGGATGATCTTACCTGCAAGAAAATTGACATAATCTGCATACCAAGGAATGAAACTGTTAGTGGAAATTGTTAAGATTCTTTCATCAAGAAAGCTTTCATTTATAACCGTGAATTTAGGCTTTAGTTTCTTTGTCAATTCCAACCATGAAAGGTGATCTACCACCACGTTCTCGGTCCCCTTTTATATTTAATTTCTACATCAGATTCTTGTAGTAACAGGATCGAATGGATGAGTCTGGGCTTGGCAACTTTCTTGGACACTAGGTGTCTAATTGCAGCATGATTAATATACACCAGCACCTTGTTTCCCATCAGATAAGGCTGAAACTTACCAAAGGCATATACCACAACAAACAACTCTTTTTCAGTTGTGGCATAATTGAGCTGGGCGTCATTGAGTGTTCTGCTGGCATAGTATATGGTGTGAAACATGTTATTTTTCCGCTGCCCCAATACTGCCCCATTTGCATAATCACTTACATCACACATGAGCTCAAATGGTTTCTCCTAATCTAGTGTAATTGCAATAGGAGCTGTCACTAACTTCTCTTTTAATAGCATGAAAGCTGTCTTGCATTCTTCATCAAACTGAAACTTCGTGTCTTTTATCAGCATATTGCATAACGGTTTGGATATTTTAGAGAAGTCTTTAATGAACCTTCTATAAAATCCTGCATGTCCAAGGAAACTCCTAACCCCTTTTACTGTAGTTAGCGACAGAAGCTTGTCTATTGCCTTAATTTTAGCTCTGTCTACCTCTATTTATTTTTCTGAAATTCGGTGCCCTAACACTATACCTTTCTTTACCATGAAGTGACATTTTTCCCAGTTTAATATCAAGTTTGTCTTTTCACAACGCTCCAAAACCAATGCCAACTTGATAAGGCAGTCATCGAAAGAAGTTCTAAATATTGAAAAGTCATCCATGAAGACCTCAATGATCTGCTCCATCATATCTAAAAAGATAGCCATCATACACCTCTAAAAGGTAGCTGGTGCATTACACAACCCAAAAGGCATTCTTCTTAAAGCAAAAGTACCATAAGGGCAGGTGAAAGTAGTCTTCTCTTGGTCTTCAGTTGCGATGGCTATTTGGTTATATCCTGAATAATCATCTAGGAAACAATAGTATTCATGCCTAGCTAACCTATCCAACATCTAATCAATGAATGGTAGGGGAAAGTGATCTTTGCGAGTTGCTTTGTTGAGCTTTCAGTAATCCATGCAAATCCTCTATCCAGTTACCGTTCTAGTAAGTATCAGTTTGTTATCTGCATCCCTTACCACTGTCATTCCTCCTTTCTTTGGCACAACTTGGACTGGACTGACCTATGAGCTGTCAGAGATTGGATAAATAACACCAGCATCTAACCATTTCAGAACTTTTTTTCGGACTACCTATTTCATTGTCAGGTTAAGCCTTTTCTGATGTTCTATTGTTGGCTTGACTTCATCTTCTAACAGAATTTTATGCATGCAAATGGAGGGATTGATGTCTTTGATATCTGCCAATACTCACCCGAGAGATGCCTTATGTTTTCTCAGCACCCTCAACAATTTTTCTTCCTCTGTTTTGGAAAGCTTTGCAGAGATTATCACAGGATAAGTGGAAGCTTCTCTAAGATATGCATACCAAAGGTGCTCTGTCAAAGGTTGTAATTCTAGATCGGTGCTTATTCATTGGTTGATTTTACTTTTAATGGTGCTTGTCCCAAATCTTCAAAGTATCTTCTGCGGTTAAGTTCAAAAGAGTCCATCCAACATGTATATTCTGCTATCTCAGCATCTTCCTCCAGTACATTATTTACCAGACATGCTTCCAACGAGTCATTTGGATGCTTGACTTTGTCGTTAATTAAGGAGTCCACCACTTGAATGCTGAAGCAGCTCTCCCCTATATCTGGTTGTTTGATGGCTTTGAACACATTGAAAATCACCTCCTCTTCATTCACCCTTAACCTCAGCTCCCTTTTCTTCACATCAATTAAAGCTCCTCCAGTGGCCAAGAATGGCCAGCCAAGCAAGATAGGAATCTCATTATCCTCTTTCATATATAGACCTACATAGTGACCACCTTTCATGAAGACGGTATGAGGGTTTATAAGGAATGTTTAGGGTATAATATGATCATAATTATTGAGTAAACGCTCAACTTATAGTTAGATGTTTCACGAATCTGAACCCTAACTGAAATTTATGAGGTAGACCACTACTCCTCACCTAAACTAGAATTAGATTTATTTGAAATTTAAAATTAATGAAGGTATTAATCCATAGCCGATGTACTTATGTATAAGCAATATGTAAAAAATGCATGAGCAATACGTAAAGTACATGCTAAAATTAAATCACATAGACCAATAAAAATAGACAAGTAAACAAGCAAAGCTCAGTTCAATCAGACAAATCCACGACGTGGAGTCACCATCATGTTGTGACGTGCAGAACGTCGAATGGTTGGGGTGACTCTTGGAATTGAAGGGGTCAACAATGAAAATTTATCACTAAATATTTTCATTTCAGATATTCTCCTCAATAAGCTAAATGACCCTAATTATATGAGGAAAAAGTAAAAAACATAGCTAAAAAATTAATAAAAGAGTTTAAAACCAAAAATGAAAAAGAATCATAAATCAACTAGGAAGATATAGCAAATCTCGAACAATAACTTATAGAGATTAACAGAAGACCTTCCTAATCACTAATTTCTAGAAATCATAACCATATAAAAAGAAACAAAGCCTTTAAGATCTCCTGAAACAATTTCAGCTCAATCTAATGGTTGGATAAAAAATTATTATCATTAACATAAGGTTGTGTGTATAAGAAAAATCTCCTACATAAGTCTCCCTAGGTTGAAGAAAACTTGTCCTCGAGTTTAAATTATACTTTCCTCAATCTCGTGGATATCCAATCAAAACTCTACAACCTCTTTTCTTCCTTTTCTTTAAAGGATTAACAATTGTAGACATCAACTTTAATCTCTTCATCTTAAAATTTCCATAAGAAACAACAATTGGAAATTATTCCTATTCCATTGGCTTCTAAAGTAATGACTTGCAAACCTCAAATTTAATTCATCAATATATGTTGTATCCACATAATCCTTAAATGCATCTACCTTTGTGATAATAGTAAACTTGTAATTAAAAGGATCAACATGGTTTAAATCAACAATTGTTTTAAGCATCTTCCATGTTTTTTTTGCACTCAACTTCTAAGTTATCAATAAGGAGGGCATCAATGATATCATCACTACCATTATTGTTATTATTTATGATATCATCATCATCAAAATAAACATCATACGTTGGTGGCAATGCCAATCCACATTTACCTCATCATAAATAGGATTATTGAAATCTCCATAATACTCATTTTGATATAAAAAAAAAAGTTGCCTCCTGTACTCATGATTTTGAAATGAGTGTTTAAAACTAGTTATGGATTCATGATCACTCTTCTCACTCTCCTCCGATATTCTTTTTTTTTTTTTTTTTTTTATCTTCGCTAATCGATAAGATAATTCTTTAACTTTCCTCTGCATGATTATTATCTCCAGTTGAAATGTTAATTTTGTAATTAGTCTCTCCATATATTTTATCATCAGCTCCTGAATGTTTCTCTCCCAATGAGGAACCTCCTCATCCCCTCTTATTTGAACATGTCTTGCTCTGCGACCTCTTCTAGCCACGATTATTTAGTAGCACATAATAAATAAAATAACATGGGATTGCAACACATATAAAGTAATAACCTGGGATTGTTAGGTTTTGATATCAACTGACATAGATAGAAGTAACACAAGAAAGATAGCAAACGTTAAAGCATAAAATTATGCTAAAAAATGGATCACGCAAAATCTCTAATTTAAAATTTTATTAATGAACATTTTCTTTTCAAGTAGTCTTTTCAAATACATGATAAATAACTCTATTTATACTAGAAAAAAGTCCTAAACAAACCTAGAAAAATATTAAAAGAATCCTAAACAAAAAACAAAACAAAAAAAATCTTAAATCAATAATGAAAATATAGAAAAATATTGGGTATTATCGGAAGCCCTTTCCAATCTTTGATTGCTGTGATATTTTAACCTTACAGGAAATAAAACCTCTAGAATCTCCTAACAAAATTTTAGCTTGATCCAACAGTCATATCAAAATTTATTCTCATTAACATAAGATTGCGTATTTAAGAAAAATCTCCTGCTTCAACACCACAATAGAGCTCCCTTATCAAACCCATTTACACTAGGGTCGACCGTTTTTGTGGTCGAAATCAGTGTTTGCTGAGAATTTCTCTCTACCATCCGAATCCAGTGACTCTCTATCTTATCTTTTAAATCTGAGACTGAAAAATAAAAAAAAATAATATTTTGTACCAAAATTAAATTATAGAAAACTAAAGAGATTGAAAATCGATCATTTGAAAAGTAGGACTAAACTGAACTTTTCACACTAATTTTGAAACCACCACCTTTTTTTTTGCATTTTTAACTATTGTTTTTTTTCTTTCAATTTTGCTATTGGTTAATAAATAAGAAGCAATTAACTATTTATGTTTTACATGTTACTTCTTAACATTATTGTTTATGTTTGTTTATTGTTACTCTAAAATATTTTGAAGTTTAGTATTTAGAATTTTTATATATTAAAAAAATTTATTCCGTTTTTTATTCTTTCTATAATAATTCTCACCTATATTTTTTTTTTATTGTTTTAAAAGCTTATATAATAATTAATTAATTATTATAATATATTATATTTCATTTCTATTATGAATTTATTTATATATGGGGAATATGGGATTGAACAAGAAGCTTCAATGTAAATAAATCGTTTCATTAAAATATTATTTGTCCCCACCATTTTGAATTTGTTGAAATGTTCAAGGAAAATATACCTCTAGGATCACCAAAGCGAACCTAAGAATTAAGATTAACAATTTAAAGAAAAAAAAGAGAAAGAAAAAGGTGGTGTGTGTGTGTCTATATATATATATATATATATATATATATATATATATATATATATATATATCATCTCCTGAACACATATATTTATAGTAGAATCATAATAAATAGATCCTTTAATTAATTACAAATACTTTTTATTTTAATTGTCATTTTCAAAATCAAGAGTGTGACCTTTTTTGAACCTAGAAAAATTTGAAAATATTGTTATGCCAAAAAAACAAATCTTTAATTTTTTCTTTAACTTTTGCATATGAAGTCTATTGATCTTCAAATCAATTTTTATTATTTCTTTCAAGTGTATTAAATCGACTTTGGATCAATAAAAACATCTTAGTGACCATTTATGTCTTGTACATTAAATCATAATTTAATATGTTCAAACCAAAATTAATGTTACAAAAATAAATCTATTATGTTTCTCAAGATATTCACTAATAGTTGGAGCACTATTATGACAATGTATATCCTTTTGGTTTCATGAACATTTACAAAAGTTTATCAACTTTTGTTAGGGGCAAATAATTATTTAGATCAATTATGCTGCTTGTTCTTTGTTTCTTTCTTTTGATGAGAAAAACTATAGCTAGGAGCTTAATCCTAAGTGGAGACAGGTAGCAAACTCGCAAATCAAATGGAATGTGGGTGTTTAATATTCTAATCCTTAAGAAAGAGTATATTATTCCAAGCAATAATAGATAAAGAAGAAATAAAAGGTGAAGGGAAAATAAAATAAACAAACTATTATGAAAAAGAAAACTACGAAGGAAAATAATAAAAGAAGAAGATAAATTTGCATGAAATAAATTTTAGAAGGTAAATTATATATATGAGGTTGATCATCTTTTCCAATAACTGAATTACCTATTTATATTAGTACAACATTAGATTTTCACATAAAGACTTATCACATAAACACTTATATTTAATCATATACAGATTATTCATATTAGATAAGGAGGTTACATGATGAATCTTAATACAAATTGAATTATAACCTACTGTGCTTCTTTTTTGTAGTAACTACATGAATCCCAACCAAATCTAGAAGTATTAATTTATTTTGTTTAAGGATTTCTACTCTGAATAAGACTTAGTCTTTTAGTGGATTATCTGAAATCTTGTTGTTGTGGTCAATTGCTTCCTGTCTTTCCTAGTCAATTACTTTCTGTCTTTCCTAGTCGAGGTGGAGTCTTTCATAGACATGGTCAATTTTGTTGTTATCCATCATGAATAACTAGGTCAATTTTATTGATATCTCAATTTTATTTTGTCCTTCCTTTTCTTATTTGGTCATGAATAACTAGTGTTCTTACATAGTTAACATATGGATGTTTATTTTTGGTATAAACAATGCCCATCATATTCCTTTATTTCTAGACTAAATGTAGGAATATTCCCCTATCATGTTAATGTTGGAATTGATCGAACGAATTGATCATCCATGACGTGAATAATAATCTTTGTTTACCTAAAAATATCAACCATACTTTTAATATCTTCGAGACATGTTATTCAATCAAATTATTTCAAATAAACATGCTCTGGCTATCCTGGACAAGATGCTCAGGTTTACACAACCTCTAATGTTTAAACCATAATTAATTTATTAGCTTTATAGTTAATTCCTAGCTCTTTAATCTTTTTTATTAAATATTTAATTCATTTTCAATAGAAATCATAAATTTTTAGAAAAGTAATGAAGTGAGAACCCTAAACTCTCCATCCTTTAATCTTAGTAATGACACCTTTAAATTGTACTTCCACTTTCAAACATCACTATTATGGACTACATTGGTTGGCTGAACAAAATGTAATGGTATTTTGCTAAAGAATGGAAATATCAAAAGACTTTTTATGAGATTCAATTGCCTAGCATTCTTAAGGGACTGTTGGTTGTCATTTCTCTATTCCATGTTCATGTTCAAGGACTTTATATTTTAACAGTTTTTCTTCAACAAGGAGATAAGAAAGTTCATATCCATTTAAACATTCTGAAAAGTTCTTTCATATCATAGTTACCAATAAAAACACCTATACAAAGATCTTTCTTTAAATAAAACTTTATGGTTGCCTTGGTCTTACCATCTGTAGACTCTAATGAATTAAAAGATAGAGGGATTTTCTCTTGATTACCAAAACTAGAACCCCTGCAAACCAAATGGAAATTGAAGTAGATGGAGAGTCTCTTAGGATTAGCTAAAGAAAGTTTTCATAGGTTCTTTTACTATTGTAATGGGCAATTTTATCCTTTTATATTTTTGATAAATTTATCAATGCAATCTATATTTTATATTTTATTTTAATGAAATTCAATTTATTTCCACAACTCATGTGTTACTTTTTGAAGAAAAAAGCTTTGATTTAATTGTATAATTTATGAACAAAATTTTTCATTTAACTTTAGCAACTGATTGTACTAAATTAACAACTCAAATCATTATTATGATGGATAAATAAAAACTTAACCTATTTTATAAAAAGTAGACTCACTACCAAGCCCAAAGTACAATTAGTAAAGATCTGAAGTAATTTTATGCTTGTAAACTCAAAGTTCATCCTTTTATTTATATAGGTGTATCATCTTATATTGCATTCTTTATATAAGGGTAGTATTTGTTTTTCTCGGTATCAACCAATGATCATTAAAAACTGCATCTCTTCATCTTGATTTGCTAGATGGTAATAATCCTTTATAAGAACCTTGGAAATAACATAAGGACCGTCCTGGTTTGGGGACCATTTGCTAAATTTTGGATCCTTATGGATAATTAGTAGTATGACCTTCCATACCAGATTACCAACTGAGAACTTCTTTGATTGAACATGTTTGTTGTATACTTTTTTGACCTTATTTTTATGTGTTAATAAATGATCCAATACAACAAATCTTACCTCATCAAAATCTTCTAACTTTGCTAACATAACAAATTGATAATTTGAGTTATCCATGTCATATTGTGCAAGCCTTTTGAGTGATTGTACTTTGAGTTTCATAGACAATATAACATCATAGCCATAAGTTAGAGTGAATGGTGAGGTTTCTAAAATAATCTTTTATTAAGTCTTACAGGGCAATAATACTTCTGAGAAGGCATCATGACAAGCTTTAGAATTATTTTTGACCAATTTCTAAATGTTATGGATTTAAGTTTTATTGTTTAATTTTGCTCTTCCATTGGCTTGGACATAATATGAAGTAAATGAATTATTTTAAATCCATACTCATGTGAGAATTACTTCACATCTCCTATAATGAATAGTGATCCTTAGTTAGTAGTGATAGTTCCTTAATAAGTTTGATCATAGTCTCTTGGTTGTTCGATCAATAAAGAGTTGCTTTAACCCACTTGGTGAAGTAAAATAGGGCTACAAGAATATAGTTATGTCCTCTTGATGAAGGTGAATGTCCATAGCCCAACCTTTAAAAAGCCAGGGTTTGACCATTACATTAAGTTTCTTTGATGGTATATCTTGGTAAATTGTTAACATTTTTTACACCTTTTTTGTTTAACTAATGCAATCATTGGTTATTCCTAGCTAATAAAATTCATGTTTTATAATTAACCATCTCATCTTGTTATTAGATTGATGGGCTCAATATAGTCCATCATGAACCCAGTTTTGACCAATAATGCTTCATTCGTTTAAGCATTTTAAGAAGAACTCTAATGCTATATCTCTTGTATAATATATATGTTAAGAGGACATAATTGGTCACTTTCAATATAAAATATATTGAAACCTTTTATGAAGGGTCTTATTCAAAAGTTTTTACTTCTTCTCTTCAATCTTTCCTTGAGTCAAGGACACTAGTGTTATTAAGACCTTTTTATTGTACTTGATAAAAAAATCTTAGAAACGGTTCTGTTATGATTGTCCCTTGTATGTTTTTTTACCATGGAATATGTAATTTCTTGCTCATCATTACATCTTTGTTGCTATTGTCTTGTGTATTTTTTACCATGGTTACTTTGGTCATCATTACATCCCTATTATATGTTAGTAATAGCTGATTGATTAACAGTCCTTATAAAGATTATACCCTTATGGTTAAAGGCTATTTTATATCTTGATCCATGTTGAGCCAATTCATTGGCCACTACATGTATGGAGTTAGTGTATGATGCTTATGCTTATATTCACCAATTAACTAATTTATAACAAGTATCACTTTGATAGATAATGCATCTAATTCGAAGAGAATTTATAGGCTTATAATTAATTTCTCATATTCAACTTGATTATTAGTATAAGAAAAATCAATTCAAAATGATAAGGTCATTTTATGATCTACAAAAGAGATTTTTTCTAATTAAATCTTCATATTCAACTTGATTATTAGTTTGATGAGGTCTCGTTTTCATGATTTCTTATACTTTATTTTTATCCACCAATATGCCTTATTCATTCACTAAGAGTTCCAAAATACTTCATACCAAAGATACATTTTAAAATCTTTATTTTTAAATTGTGCACCCTCATACGTTTAAAGGCAGCACATAACTCGTCTAATTGAGTAGGTTTAGACTTTGATTTCAACATGAAATCACCAAAATAAACCTTCATGTTATGGTTGATTTATTAGGTTTTCCAAAAGACATGAACATAATGAAAATTTTATTTTTAAATTTTTTAGGAGTCCTATGAATCTTGTTAGAAAACATAGAGTTGTTTAGGGTTTAAGTAAAAATTTTATAAAGATCGGTTTTTCCTTTAAGGTTTGATAAACTATTCAAGGTTGGTTGTCATAAACTGTAAGTCACTTAATTTTTTATACTTTAAAAATAATCCACATGAACCACTAGATTAGTAAAATCTTAAAACCTTTTTAGGAGAGAGTGATTTTTATGTCTTGAGTGTTAATTTCTTTTCCTTTTGTTCTATCTCTATTGAACTATCATAAAAAAAAATATCAGGCATAACATTTTATTTATAGGAAAAACCTCATATCCATATCAATGGCAAAATATCACAATTATTAGAAAGTTATATAATTAAGTCCCTTCTTGATTTTTTCTACGTCTAAAATTATATTATAGTCTTTAATTTCTAAAATTTATTTATAATCAAGTCATACTTGATTAATCATCCTAATTTAATTTCTTACCAATAATTCTTAATATATGTGACACATTAGGTTCCTAATATGTTGGTCAAAATATAAATCATTTTAAATAAAATATAATTAAATAAATTAAATAATTTAATTTATTATTGAAGTTTAAAAGGAGTTTGTTCAATTAAATATAGTGTGGAAAAAACAAGAGCCTATATACTTCTCCATTCATCGTAGGAAAATAAACAACATATTCTGGTAATTGCTTTTGTAAAGCCACACCAGTTTTTATAAACTTGTTTACATATCTTTGATTTATTTATGTCTTCTAAAATTGATTTTTAACAATACACATTTTATGTGCCAAAGGTGCCAATATTAAAAAACCGTGCATAAAAAAGTTGACTATAAATTTTACGTGAGGATGCCTCTTTGCTTATTGAAATTAAATGCCACCCTAACATAAAATGTGAGGGGATTTCATACTTTTGATCAATTAGCTAAATTTTTGCTCAAGACTCTTGCTTCTGCACCATTCAATTTCTAAAGCTCTATCTAATTAGACTTTTGATTACTCACCTACTTTCCACTTGACTTACTCAGTGCTAGCACTACTTGCTCTTCCTCTCATTCCTCTTTTAACTTGCATCCATTTTACTTGGTTGGTGAATTGATGTTTTTATAGGTCACAATAACCTATTCTAAAACTCCCCTCACAATGTCTCTTATTGTCCATGCAACATTAATTAAGAAAATTTATTAGTTTTATTTTCTTTTAAATTTTCTATCTTCCTTTACTGCAATTTATATTCCATTAACAAAAGATTTAACTTATTTTCCAATTTAAACACTATACTACATTTCATAACCCAATTTTGACCCCTTTTAAATATCTTAAAAAAGGAAAAAAACATATATTCAATCAAAGAAAAAATAAAAAAGATAAAAAAAATCAATTAGGGATTATATTAAGAAGAAATATTGAGAAAATGATTGAAATCTGCTCAATAATTAAAACTTGATAAGCCAATGACTGAATTGTAAAATGCAACAATATGAAAGGACTATTTTAATACAATTAGGGTTGAAATTAAAAAGGATAGATAAAATTGTTGAAACTAGCTAGAAAAAAAAAAGAATAGAAGAGGATCCAATGATATTTAAAAAAGTAGAGAAATTAAGGGACCTTTTTGAAAACACTAAAATTTTATCTATATCAAAATGACATCATTTCATATTAAAAAATTATTAAGTGAAAATATGTGTTTCACTCTCAAAGAAAAGAACAAAACTATGTCATTTCATGCATGGGTTAAAACAATAGCTTCCCATCTTGTATGGCCATTCTGCATGTTGCTTTTTTTATTGTGTTTTTTTCTTTTCATGCTCTTGGCTAGACTTTGGTCTAAATTTTTTCTTTCTCAGACCTCCCAAGAATGCAAAAAAAAAAAAAAAAAAAAAAACACAATCCACTCCTCTGCATATGAACTACATGCTCAACCTAAAAAACATTACTCTGACTCTCTAAAACTACTACAAAAAATGGTGTAAAAAGAAAAAAAAAGCTTTAGCCAATAGTATAACCATGATTGAGGGTTAAGATTAACTTAAAGAGGCCAATGGCCACTTAGAAGGGCTCTAAGAACTCCCATCCCGTTTATAAATATAAGGGAAAAAAAAGGGAAGAAAAAACCAAAGTAGAGAGAGAACATATAGAAAGAGAAGAAAAAAAAGTCTTGAATTGAAAAATAAAGGTGGTTTTGAGCCAAGAGGTAAGAGAGGAGTAAGAAGAAGAAAAGTTAAATACAAAGAAAAAAACAAGAGAGGGAGACTCAAAGTAAAAGAGAGAAAACCATTTAAGAAACCCTTCTACCACCAACATGTCACTATGTCTATCACCAATAGCTGTCACAATAGTTGCTCCCTCGTCTAGAACTAGCCCTATGGTAAACCTAATCCTTCTACCTTTTATTTTCTCTTCTTCTTCCATAGGTTTTACATGTTCTACTATTAAAAATATATAAAAAAGGATATAAACATTACACTATTCATGCATGGTTACTATTCTGTAATGCATTTTTTATTCCATCTTATTTCTATTGGTTTTGTATTAATGCTAGTTTCATTTTATAAAGTTGTGTTCTCACCTTTTAAGTATAAATGAGCATGCACATATTTATTATAAAAGGCAAAAAATAAAAATAGTATCGATAAGTTTTGGTTAACTAGTTTTGATAAAGCTTGAGTTTTAATAGTTAGGTCAACATGTCTCCTTGTTTTTATAGACTAAATAGACCTAACTCAATGTTTTTAACCTTAAAATGAGTCGATGAGTTTTTGTACAATTAACATCATGTCTTGATTAAATTTTGATTTTAACAATTAGATCGACGTGTCTTCTAGTTTTATGGAGTGTTATAGGCCTAACACAACGTTTTTAACTGAAAACAAGGTCAATAATAAATCAACAAGTCGCCTCAAAGTAGGGACCAACATAGATCGAACATAGTATTCTATTCAACTTTTATTCTTATAGAAAAAATAATAATAAAAAAGGTCAATAAAAATAAAAAAAACACTAAAACTTAAAACAATTATTGAGTTGTAAGAATCTTGATTCGGGACTCGATGTTAAGTAAATGAACATCGACCAATAATAAATGACTTGAAAATAAGCTCAAATAATTTGGACAATTAATGATGTGTAAAATGAATTTAGGAGAAACACATAGCTAAGTAAACCTTTCATTGAAAAAGATGAGTTAAGGGTGATTTTTTTCTTTCTTTAAACATAACCAACCCCTTGCCTAGATCTTTCGAACAAGTGCATATTTTTGTATTTTTCATCTCCATATAGAACTAGGTGAGGACTTTATTTTCCATATTCTCTTTAATTTTAGAGGGTCTGTTTATGTTAGATGTGACAACATGCCGACTTCATTAGGAATCACTAAGTTAAACTTATATGTATATGTTTTGTCGTTAGTTTGTTTATTTTACTGCCTTTATTATCATTTATTTATGAGCATTTATTTTATTTATATTTTATTTATTACATTTATTTTAGTTTATTGGCTTGAATATGTATGCATATTATTTTTCAAGTTTTCACACACTTAATAAAAACCAACAAAAGCTCTAGACCCAAGTTCTTTTATTAGGATTAGATAAGGAGATTCTGTTGGATTGATTTATTTCCATTGATGGTCGAACTTTCGTTCATATTAGAACTTACCCTATATATATGGTATTGTGGAGTTACCCCCTTACTCATGTTACATAAGGTTAAGAGGCTAGATTGTCCCATTGGTAATTCAGACAATCTAGTAGCCTAAAAAAATCTTTAAAAATGGACCAACTGAGCCAAATCTTATATGATATAGATCTTATTAGCTTGGGTTGACCTCCGAGAAGACACAAAATCATATAATGACATATCATATTTATTAGTGCTTATGATGTGACCTTACTGTTTCTCCATCGATCCTTAAGAAAGTGTGTGATGTCAAGTTATATTTAAATTACTATTGAAGATATGAAGACTAGGTCTAAGAAAGGCCAATATGATGAGAAGGATTGCCTATCGATATAATTTGAGAATAAATTACCCAATCGAGTAAAAAGGTGAAGAAGCTTGCCTTTGAAGGCGTTACAATTACCAATACTATATCTAATAGCACCGGTGTGGTATTTGTATTTGTGGTTAGGTTTGTACAATGAGGGTAGAGCGGTTGAAAGGGTCTTTATGAGGTACAATCAATTTATTCAATGCTAATAATTCTTTTAAACATTTCTCCTAAAAGTAGCGAAAAAGGTGGTAATATTTCCTGATTTTTTTAGGTATTTCTATAAGGTTGGTTACTTAGACCAACCTGGTCATTTAATATTGATTGGTTAAATAGTAGTTGGTTTTGTGGGAAATTGTTTGGGTAGTAAGTAGAACATTGTGAAGGTGATTGATGTATCATTGAATGGTGTTGAAATGAATGGTTGAAAATTGATACTACTAATATTGACTTGCTAATTAGACCTTCATTTATTATTCCAATGATATCGAGGTTGAAAATTCTTGATTTCCACTAGTTGCACTTTGTTCTTTCTCTTACTAATCTACACGACCACTAGAACTATCATATTTAGCCCTATAATTATGAATATACCTCTCATAATAAGGAATCACACCTTATCATACAAACTAAGGCTAAGAGTTTGACAAGAAATGGAAAGTGTTTTACTCTAGAAGAATTGAAAAGGCAAAGGAAAGCTAAAAAAGAATGTAGTATAAAATCTTGCCATGGATGATGAAGTCAACAAGCCAATAAATGATGAAGAATCCACTAAGTTTCTCAAATTAATAAAATATCATGACTACAATGTGGTTGACCAACTAAAAAAACCTAGCTTGTACATCCCTACTCTCTCTCATCTTGAGTTCGAAACCACATTGAAAAATGATTTAAAGGATTTTAAATGAAGTATATGTTTTTCAAGATATCACTTCCAATTCCAACAAGAACTTTATGGGGAGAAATTAAGTCATAAACCAGCCATATTTATCCGAAGATGAACTATGTTTGAAAGGCACTAGACACGACAAATCGTTGGATGTTATGGTTAAATATAAAGATTATTTCATAGCCAAAGTAATGATGGATAATGGATCACTCTTAATATGCTTCCAAGATGTATCTTGGATCATTTACCAATTGATACATCATATATATGTCCAAGCAATGTGATCGCAAGGGCTTATGATGGTTTATCGAGGCAAGTGATCAATAACATTGATATAGACATGGTCAATGGCCTGCAATAGTTTCAAGTCACCCTACAAGTAACTGATATTAATCCTTCCTATAACATGTTAGGATGACCTTAAATCTATGTTGCGATAACGGTGTCATTATTGTTGCATCAAAGGCATAAATATATGGTGAACAAAAGGATAAAGACTATAATAACAGAAGAGTTATTATTTATGATAAAGAATGTGTTAGTGCCTATATAGAAGCTAGAGGAGGTTGAGATAAATATCTTCATGCCTTCGAGATTGTGAATGTGGATTTGGTGCCTCAGGACACGTTGCTGAGGAAGCTAGATATTTTAAAAGATGTAAAAATTACCACTAAATACATGATAAAATATTGGTTGCCACTAAAGTATGATCTAAACAAAGGGTTACCAGAGTGAATTAACTATATGAAGTTGAAAATTACCAATCAATGGTTTAGTTTGGGTTTTAATCTAAATAAAAAAGATTATTTAAGGGTGGCGGAAAGAAAACGTGAGAAAAGAACGACCCAAATTGAGGGGCACATTTATAATAGTAAAAAATCAATATTACACCTATCCATAATAGCTTTTCTCATCTAACCTATGTAATATAACCTAATAATGAAGTGAGAAACCTAAATAAAGAGTTTGTTGATCTCATAATCAATAACATGGATGAGAAGAAGACTAAAGACTATTTCATCTATCTAAAGTCATGGTCAACTAGATTTTAAACTATGATCTTGTGTTAGTTGATTGTCAACACCCTAGAAAAGGGGTCAACCATCAAATAGTTGTTAAGGAGGTGTGCCCAAGGAGAAGAACATGATAACTAGGAGGCAGAAAAAATCTAGATGGTGTTCAAATCTATGTAATTTTACTATTATGTTATTCTTACTTTTTTAGTAATTGTATCTTAAGATACTAGGAAATGAATTTATCGTAGTGTTAAGCTCAGTTTATTTTCATATTAATGAGATTAAGCAATTTTTATCCAAAAATCATGCATTCTTACATTGTTTATTCATACTTGTCATTTCCTCTCTCTCTTTTTTTTTTATCATTTGCTTATTCACTACACTTTTCACTTTTAGGAATCCTAAAAGCGATCAATCGTTAAAATTCCAAAATCATCACATTAAGCATATTTAGCCTAATTTTGGTGAAAAATTAATTGTAATGGATGAAAAAAACAGGAGGAGAGTGATGTTAAGGATTTTACTAAGTTAGCAGAACAATAAGCATACACCATAAAAACCAAAAAAGAAAGAGTTGAAACTAGTCAAGATTGGTACATATGAGAATAAAAAAGAATTGAAGGTTGGAACTTTGTTTTAGTAGAAGAAAATAACAATTTGTTTAAATTGTTGAAAGAATATGCTAAAGTATTTGTCTGGTCTTATACTAAGATGCTTGACCTTGATCCAAATATCATACTTCATAAACTCCCATCGATACAAGGATGCAAACTAATGAAGCAAAAATTAAGAAGGATGAGGCCTAATATCCTGATAAAGATTAAAAAAAAAGGTTCAGAAGCAGTTTGAAGCTGGATTCCTTGAAGTGATACAATACCTATCTTAGGTATCCAATATTGTGGTAATGGAAAATGAGGATGGAAGAATCCGAACATGTATTGTCTTTAAGGATATTAGCAAAGCTAGTCCAAATTATGATTTCCCACTACCTCACATAGAGATCCTGGTTGGTAATGCTGAAAAAAATGCCACTTATTCCTTTATGTATGGGTTTTAGGGTAAAATCAGATTAAAATGGCCAAGGAAGACAATGATAAAACCGTTTTCATCACGTCATGAGTAAATATTGCTATAGAGTCATGCCTTTTGAATTAAAAAATATTGGAGCAACTTATCAATAAGAAACAATCACATTATTCCATGATATGATGCATAAGGGAATTGAGGTATATATAGATGATATGATCACTAAGTGCAAACAAAAGAAGGACCATGTGTGGATCCTAAGAAAGTTGTTTGGAAGATCTCTAAAGTATCAATTGAATTTAAATCTCGCAAAGTGTTATTTTGGCATCAAATCTAAAATGTCGTTTGGTTTTATTATAAGTAGAAATGGTATTGAGGTTGATTTAGATAAGATTAAAGCCACTTAAGCAATGTCAACACCAAACATTGAGAGGGAAGTCTATATTTTCTTAGGACGTCTAATTAACATAACTTGATTCATTTCTTAATTAATTGTCACATGTGAACCTATCTTTTTGTCTCGTCCAAAAGAAAATTTTAGAAAAATGGGATGAAGACTATTAGATAATCTTTAATACGATCAAACAATATCTACAAAAGCCACCTTGGTTGGTCTCACTCGTATAAGAAAGACCTATAATCTTGTATACAATTTGTTTTCTAAGCCAATAATAGATTGAAACAATTTCAAAGATCATTTCATCCTTATTTATTAAAAAAAAATAAAGATTGCCCTATTATGTGGGCTGCCATTCAGTTTGCATAAAATACCCAAACTTTCATTCTTTTAAACATATTTCAAGGAGGTTACAAAGCATGTTCTTGTTTGTGATTGCGTATAATTATGCATTTTTTAAAGCAAAATGCTTTTGAAAGCTCACATCAAGATAATCTCTTTATTCAAAATGCAAATCAATCAATATTTAGAATGTGCTGAGAATACTTGTAAAGCAAATAGTTTATTTTAGAGTCATGACAACTTCAATTGAAATAGTCTCATCATAGAAAAAGAATTTGTCATTTTCAATTGAGGTAGTGGTGCAAAGTTTCTCAAAATAGTAAAAAGAGGTGGTTATTAAGAACAGACATTACAACGATTGTATAAAGGTTAAATAACATGGTTTTGTGAAGATATCATAACATCATAAACATGCAAACAAATGTTGTACCCAAGAAAACTTAAATAGGCTAATGAGTTGAGGGTTGTAATATTAGTAAAGATGAGAGTAGCGAGTTTCAATCATCAATGATAAAGTTAAACAATGAAAGGAAGATTTATATTTCTTTCAGGTAAGTATCTAACTAGCTATATTAATTTCTTTTGTATATAATCATCACACTTTTCTCATAACTCTTGTAAAATTTACCTTTTTTTTTAGTCTGAAAGGACTCTTAAAATTTTTCCTGAGATTTCAAATCTTAGAGCACTCTTGAAAAGTTTATGTCAAACCTTGTCTTTATGAGGCTCTTGTGGTTTAAAGTCTTAGAGGATTCTCACAATTTTTTTTTTTAGTATCAGAGACTTTTGCAAAAAAATATTATTCTTGAGACTCAAATGACTGTAATAAAATATTTTCTTGTTTACTAAGTCTCATAAGACTTTTGCAAGTTTACTTTACTTTTAAGTTATTTATTATTGAGTCTAATAAGACTCTTATAATGTTTTCTTAAATTTCAAGTCTCGGGTGAGTTTTGCAAACTTAAGTCCAAAGTATCATTCATTTGAGTTTGAATTCCATGTGATTCTCTTAAAGTTCAATTCTTGAGGCTAGTCACCTTTTTATCTAACCACCTTTTAAATTTTCTCACATATGTTATATGTTCTATACAAGGCCTAAAAAAACCATTTTGTTTTAGCTTTATATTGTAAACATTGTAAAGAAGGGGCAATTCTTGTAACCCAATTTTTAACCCCTCTCAAATATCTTTAAAAATATAGAAAAAAAAAATATTTCAATCAAAGAAAAATGGGATAAAGAAGAAAAAAATTAAATTAGGGATAAAATTGAGGAAATGGTTGAAATTGGCTAAATAATTGAAAATTGCAAAGCCAAGGACTAAATTGAAAAATGTTTTAATGCAACAAGAAATGAAATTAAGAAGAAATATTAAGAAAAAGGTTGAAATTGACTAAAAATAAAAGAATTAAAGTTCCAAGGATGAAATTCAAAAAGTGGAGAAATTGAGGAACCTCTTTGAAAACACGAAACTTTTATTTGTATAAAAGTGAAGTTGTTTTGTTTAAGTGAAACTTTATGTTTAATTGCAAAAGAAAAAAAAAGGAAGCACAAAATGATGTTGTTTTATACATGGGTTAAAATAATAACTTCCTCTTTCTTGCATGGTCGTTCCACATCTTTATTTCTTTCTTTTGGTTTTTATGGGTTTGGCTATATTTTGACCTAACTTTTCTCTTTCCCATATCTCCCACAAATGCCAAACAACACACCACTCCCCTCCCCTCCCTTGCATGTGTACTATATGCTAAAAAAAAAGTTGAGATTCTTTAAACTCATTCCAAAGAGGTGTAGGATGCCAATAAAAACAACTTTGGCCAAAGGGTACAACCATGATGGAGGGTTGAGATAAACCTAAAGGAACTAATAGCCATGATCATGTCAGTGAGGAGGGTTTCAAGAGCTTCCATCTTGCCTATGCATAGAGGGGAAAAGCAAGGAAATAGACGACCTTAAGTACATAAAGAAAGAGAGAGAGAGAAGGAAAAGGAAGGTTTTGAGCTAAAAATGAAAATGGTTTAGGTCTGGAGGGACCGAAAGAGAAAGCAGAAGAAGAGAAAAAGAAAAAAGAAGATAAAAAGATGTTGAGAGTGAGAGAGAGAGAAAGGTAAGGGTTTTAAGCTGAAAATAAAGTTGTTTAGAGTCATAAGGGGGTTAGAGAGAGAAAAAAAGAGAAATAAGAAAGCCAAAGTTAAAGAAAGAAAATCGCTTCAAAAATCATTTTGCTACTAGCTCGCTAATGTCTTTGTGACCAGTAGCCACAATAACAACTCATCCGTCATCTGGAACTAGCCCTAAGTCCGATCCTTCTTCCTTTTCTTCTTCTTCTTCCCATAGCTTTTGCATGATTCACTATTCAAAATGCAAAATAATGCACATTTCACTATTAATTCATGGTCAGTATTTATTCATACATTTGTTTTTTGTATTTTAATTGGCTTAATATTAATATTAGTTTTACTTCATAAAACTATGTTTTTGCCTTTTTACATATACATGTATATATGTTCATGTAAGTATTTATTATTTTAAAATAAATATAACATTGACAAGTTTTTATCAAGTTAGAGTTGTCTTTTGATACAGCTTGATTTTTAATAGTTAAGTCAATGCACCTTCTAGCTTTTAGAGATGATGTAGGCCTAGCGCGATGTTTTCAACCTTAAAATGAGTTAAAAAAAATGAGTCAATAAATTTTCATCAAGTTAACATCATGTCTTGATTAAACTTGAATTTTAATGGTTAGGTCAACATATGTCATAGTTTTATGGACTAACATATTCCTAGCATGATGTTTTTAGTTGAAAGAAAGGTCAATATTAAGTCAACAAATCTTATTATAGTAGGGCTCAATGTTACTCTGTTCAACTTTTATTTTTGTAGAAAAAAGGGGTAAAATAATATAAATAAATTAATTAAATTAAAAAAAAAAAACATGATTATGGCCTGATGTTAACTAGAAGAACATACACCAACAATGAATGATTTGCAAATAAGCTCAAAAAATAATATTGACAGTTAGTTAATGATATGTTTAAAATATATTTTGGAGAATTACATATCTAAGCTAACCTTTCCTTCAAAAAGATGTAGTCAAGATGATTTTTATCTTCTCTTAAGCATAAGTAACCATTTGCTCAGGTTTTTGAAACTAGTGTATATTTTAAAAATCTTAGTTTTCTTAATAAACTACATGACAACTCTATTTTTCATTTTTCATTTTAATTTTGAGATCCTATTCGAGTGTGACATTGAATAATATATTTTCTTGATTTTTAGTTGTATAGTTTTCATCTTGCTCTATTTATTTATAATTACTTCTATTTGTAACAATCTATTTGTTTCCTAAGGTTTAACATATTGTGAGCACACAAGGAACTAAAAAAAACTTCATAAAATACTCCATTAGTAATATGACATATTTCATGGGTAAATATTTTACTGATATAATTGCTAACCAAATTGTTCCTTATATAATGGAGTTTAGCAAAATTTAATTTTAAAAACTTTTTTAAAAAATAATACATTTTCCAACTGCATTCAGCTGGTAAGTAAAATAAAAAAAAATGAAATTTCATAGATAATGAATATAAAAAATGAAATATCATATAAAAAATGAAATTTCATAGGTAATGAAAATTAAAAAAAACTAAACATTTTAAAAACCATACATATATATATATATAGTTTTTAGTATTGTTATTATCAATGCAAAAGTACAAAGAAATATATTTAAACAATTCGATATTATCAATACAAATAAAAAAAAACTTATATACAAAAAAATTGAAAAAATGAATCATAAACCCACACTTTTTTTTTTATCATTAAACACAAGATTAAACATCACACTATCATTAAAAAAAAAAAGTAAAAATAAATACAATATCAATAAACTATTCCACCATAATATCTACTAATTACTAAAAAAAGTTAAAAAAATAGAAGGAAGGAGAAAAGAAGTGGAAGGGTTTGAAATAGAGGATGTGAGGGAATGATGGAGGGAAACAGTTTTTGTTTTTAATTTACATTAAAAACATATTTATCAATGGAATATTCTAGAGATAAAATTTTTTTATGGGAATATTTTTAGAGGGAGAAACTAAATTTTTGAAAAATATTGGAGAGGATTTTAACATATTTTTCTGTCAAAAATACTCAATGGATTGATGGTCTGGGTTGATTAGGCCACTAGATCAACTCAAGTTTTGAATCGAATTAGTTAGTTTTTTTTTCTATTTTTTTCTTTAACTTGGACCAATCCAAACCCCAGATCAACTAGGTCTCAGATCAATCTATCGAGTCAATATGAGTTTTAAAGAAATGATCATAGGGGTAAAGTGATCACTTGGTTTTCGTGGTTTATCAAAATGTAGTTGATTTTCAAAAGTTATCAAAGTTGAGTTTCCCAAAACACACACACACAACGAAAACGTTAAATTTAAATTTTTCAGGAGTCCCAAAGATCCTGCTAGATAGATTTAGAATTATTTAGGGTTTATGTAAAGATTACTTTGAAGATTAAATGTTATTTTTGGTTTTGAATAATTGCTTTAAGGTTGGGTTGATGCAAACCACAAGTCGTCTAAATGCCCGACTTCTAACGGTAATCCATATGAATCACAAGTGAAAAATCTCCTAAACTCTTTTGAATAATTACCTTATAATGCTATCTCTTTTCTTTTGTGTTTTAGGTGTTTCAATAACGTACCCTACTCACCCCTTTTCATAGGAAATAAAAGGCATAACATTTTATTTATAGGGTAACCTAAAAATTCTAAAAATAATAAAATATCAATTTTCCCTTTCAATGATATCACATATATTATTTTAGGCTATTTTTAAAAATTTATTCAATCAAATCCTTAATTATTTCTAGGTTTAGAATTGTAATCTCTTGTATTAATTACATTCTATTCCTCAATTTCTAAAATTTATTTACACTCGGTCACACTTGATTAATCATCTCATTTTAATTTCTAACCAATAGTTCTTATGCATACGACCTATTAGGTTCCCTTATAAGTTGGCTAAATATAAATCATAATTCTAAATAAAATAAGATTAAATAAATTAAAAAATTTAATTTATTATCAATTTAATAATTATTTGGTTTAGATTTGAAGACCAAGTACAATATCTAGCAACATGTCATGATCCCTAAAATATTAGGAAAATCATAAGTGGTTTGACTTAACCTTTTAGTGTCTAGTTTCTCAGTGTAATTATTATCCTTTCATCATAAATGTTCTAATTTAAATATTAAAGCATTAAGAATGTCTGCTTTGTTAAATCATTTTAGTTCTCAACATTACAGTTATTGATTCTTTGAATAAGATTTTGTTTGAAAACTTATTCCACTTTGGCTAAAGATTTCACAATCAATACTATTTGAGAACATATAAAATATTCTTTTTAATTCACCTAGGCTGATGAATCCTCCCTTAATTACTCAAACTCCTTTATATAGTTTATGTTATACTCAATATTTGCTTGTTTGTCACTCTTTATTAAGACAACATGTAGTTAGTATCAAAGTATAACACTCTCTATATAAAATAATTTAGTGATATCAAGTCTAACAATCATTTAAACAACTATCACGAGAGGATTTTCATAGATATAGGTGATCTCTTCATATAAAATTCTCTTAGGGGTTAGTTTAGTGTACATGTTATCTAATAAGAACCTACATATTAGTTCCAAGCATCCTTCATACCTTAGTTTTTTAGAACAACTACTTCTTTTCATAAAAGAAAGGAATATAATATATATCAGTCTCAACAACTCTAATTAATGTCCAAACTCAATAGAATATTGACTAGGAACAATGTTAAATGTAAATAAGTTATAACTGATAGTTCTCTCCCTCATTCTTCTTCTTCTTCATCGTCGTCATCATTATCGTCATCCTCCCACTAAGAAAATACCAACAACACTCTCTATTTTCTCACAAATCTCGCCACCTTAGCCTGCTGGTATCGATCAATATCTATATCAATAGCATTAGCATTTATCACTTAATTTAAAAGGCAATCGTGATTCGAGTCGCATAACTGAAACAATGAAAGACATGTTTCAATGAGCAAGCACACTGGTGGATTACTCCTATTTGTTAACCATTCAAAGCGCATGGAAAAAAAATTAAATTATTTTTTTTTCAAGTTTTAATTGACTTATTTTTTGTTAGAAATTCTTACAACTTATTTATTTTGCTGGAATAATAGTTTAGGCATAAGCCTACTTCGATGGAGTTATATGAGGAAACTTATATAATAAAAGTGTCAGATAGGGAGAAAGGGTGAATAAATTAGTAGATAGCAGAGCTAAGGCATTTATTGTAAGTTTTTGTTATTAAAAAAAAATTCTTTTAATTTTTATAATTCTTTTAATTATAATTGACCTTTTTTTTTGTTTTGTAGGAAACATATAACACTGTAATGTTTGAAAAACATGGAGGAGACACTTTCACCCATCCTCCTCATGATCCTCAATTGTGGTTGGAAGTTTGAGCAATTAATAGACCCGATAAGAATCGAGTTTATAGGATGTGTTGGCATCAGTTAGAGAAATAACATCGGGTTGTACTGCTTTAACTCTAGACATACAATAGTCGATGCTAGAGTTTGAAGTGAGGGTCCTATAACAGGTTGATGAACGAGTAGCCAAATTAGAAGAACAAAATCGAAGGAATTGAGACAAAATGATGGAATACATTGCTTCATATTATCCCACTCCTTATTCCAATCCTTTTGGTTTAGGATTTTCCCTCCTTTACCTCCACCTTCATCTGTGTAGCGATGTATGTATTGTTGTCAAATTATTTTTTTAATGAATAGAGTAATAATAAAAAATTTGATGTTCAATAAAATTGATAGTGTTTGGTTTTATTTTGATTTTTGTTGTTTTTTAGATTAACAACTACATACCTAAAAAAATTATTAAACTTCCAACTGAATCACTGACAAATACTTTTGTCCATCGATGATTCCATAAAACATATAGGTACTATTTCATTATAAAGTTTCTTGATGGAATTAGCAATGGACATTATGTCACCAATTTTGTTGCCTATTTTGTTGGAAAAAAACTAAATATTGCTGATGGAATAGGTGCTAAAAAATTTCATCAGTAATTTATTTAGTGATAGAATGACTGATGGAAGTTGGTCGGTGCATTTTATTTTTTGGCACCAATGTTTCGTTGGCAATATAAATTACCAACATAAATGTCAATGGATAGCAAATCCCCGACAAAACTTTTTTCGATGACGTGTTTCCATCGGTAAGTCCATCAACAATGTAAATGGCTGACAAAATGAAGATTACTCACTGAAAGAATATTCCATCGATGTTTTCCAATTTTCTGGAAGTGAAATTTTGTTATTTAGGATTTGGCTTCCTTATACGGTGATCATCTTTTTAGCAAATTATAAGGGAAATAAAAGAAGACATGTTTCCTTATAATTGGTTTTCAACTTGCTTTTCTAAGATAATATATCTGCTTTGAAAGCAAGCTCTTTACAAAACACTTATGATGCAGTCAGGCTAATGATTAAAACTTAAAAGTGCATTCTCATTAAGGCTTTATATCATCATATTGCACCTAAAGTATCATTAAATTCCCTAACAAAAGCATTTTTTATAATAACAAGTCTGATAATATAAGATATCTTTAATTTATGGTAAATGCTTATTTTTAATACATGTATATCTCACAATTCAAAGGATTGATTAATGTGATTAACTATTGAAAGTGAAGAGACAAAAAAAGGACTAAACTTAGAGAAGAGATACTGGTTCAATTCAAACTGGAACACCATTCGGTTATTGGGTTATAACTGGAGCTGTAGACCTTGGATTTAGGTCTGGTTTATATGTATGAAAAGCTAAAACATAGACCTAAAACTTTCATGCGGAGTCCAAGACTCAATTCTTTCATTTTCAAGTTTAAATCTTAGCAACAACGGAGAAGTCGGAATCTGTCATGCAGCCCAGACACTGTTTGATTTTCAGCTCATACCTCGAGTTCTAGAAGTCCAAATAAGCTCTGGTTTTTTTTTGTTGAAAAGCTGAGATAATTGCCCACAACTTTTATGGGGACAAGGTGTTCAAATTCTGATG
Organism: Populus trichocarpa; assembly: GCF_000002775.5. Taxonomy (NCBI): domain Eukaryota; kingdom Viridiplantae; phylum Streptophyta; class Magnoliopsida; order Malpighiales; family Salicaceae; genus Populus; species Populus trichocarpa. The sequence continues at coordinate 7,129,202 of NC_037297.2, read as the reverse complement.
TTAACAATGATATTTTAGCCAGCCAACAATATCAATAACCAGCCACCAAGTCAATGGTTGGCCACCAACTAAATAGTTTATCAACCAATCAATAGTTCTGAATTTTAGCCTATAAAAAGAGGCATTTGCCATGTATTTAGTCATCTTGGTTTTCAGATCAAGATCATTTTCTTGCTTTCTCTCTTTGTAATGTTCAAGTTTTCTTTAATGTTATATTAATCTCTTGTTTATGCTTTTTCATTTCCTTTCCTATACTTAGTTAACTTATATCATAATAATGATATTATCTTGTTTATTTATGTTCTTCTTCTTTATTATGTTTAGCTACTAAGTTAATTATGTCAAGGTGAAAAGGTTTCACTAATGGTGTTAGAATAAGCATAATATAAACTCAACATAGACTTTAATGTTTATATCCAAGAAAGATTGTTATTAACATGTTTTTATCTTTTTATCTTACTAATTCTTAATATCTTGCTTGTTAAATGGTTAATCTAGATTTATGTTGTATAACACTTGGTACATCAAATGCTTGATCATTCATAGTCTTCGGCCGACATCGTTGTTATGATAGAAACTTGATTTGTTGTTAAGATAAGTTAGCATCATAAATACATGACAATATTTACAAGTATGGTGTTACTTAGATAAGATAATTAATATGATCATGTTAATACTTTATAATGAGCCATTAATGATAAATCATCCGATTGGAACCTCCTTTGTGTGTGGTTTTCAGTTGAGTAATAAAAAGGAGTTTATACTATGCTTATTTGAATTACCATTAGTGGATCCTCTAACCTTGACAATTGTTTTATTATTGTTTAATCTTTTCATCATTATCACATCTCAAAGTTCTCTTTATTATTTATTATGAGCCAACATCAATATCATTTTATTATTTGTAATTTATATAGTTCACCTCCCTGTAGTTTGACCCCGATCTTACCGGGTTATTTATTATTTCGACACTCCTGCACTTGGGATAAGACATCAACTCTTTGATCGTGTCAAGTTTTTGGCGCCGTTGCCGGGGAGGTAAGTTATTGTATAAATTATATATTTTATTTTATTTTCTTTTCTTTTCACTTTTATTCGTTTTTCTAATCTTTGTTTCTTCTTTCTCTTTTTCTTCTTTTTCTTCTTTTTTTTCTGCATTTGCATGAGAGTTTGGAAACGCACATTAAGTGGTAGACTTTCTTGGAAATCCTCATTTTTTTTAGAAAACATGGCTGAAGAAGATAACCAGTCAATTCATAATGAGAATAATCTTGTTAGAACACTTAGAGATTACATGAATCCAACAAGAACAAGTGCATGATCATGTATAATTTTTCCTCCTGATGCATCTCATTTTAATTTTAAGCCAGACATTATTCAACGTTTACCTACTTTTCATGGCTTAGATCTAGAAAATCCATACTTGCATTTATCAGAATTTAAAGAAGTTTGTAACACCTATAATGACTTAAATTGTAGCATAAACACCATCAAATGAAAGCTTTTTCCTTTTTCATTAAAAGATAAAGCTAAAACATGGCTACAAAATCTTAGGTCAGGATCCATTCGTGCTTGGGATGAAATGCAACAATAATTTTTAAAGAAATTTTTTCCTTCTCATAGAACAAACTCTTTCAAAAGATAAATCACCACTTTCACTGAAAAACCAGGAGAATCATTTTACAAGTGTTGGGATAGATATAAAGACTTGCTTAATACCTGTCCTCATCATGGTTTTGAAACATGGAGATTGGTTTCACAATTTTATGAACGGTGAACACCTAAAGATAGGCAAATGGTGGAATTGATGTGCAATGGAACTTTTGAAGATAAAGATCTTGATGAAGCAATGGAGTACCTAGACTTGCTAGCTGAAAATGCTCAAAATTAGGACACTACAGGCACTTGTGAGGCATCAGGTAAAACTCAACCTCATACATTTAGTGGAGGTATGTACAACTTTAGGGAAGATCATGACCTCCAATCCAAATTTGTATCTTTAGCTAGAAATGTTGAGGCACTATAATTAAAAAAGAGTGGTCAATTAAAATCTGTTCAAGAAATTATGTGTTAAATTTGTGAAACTAATGAACACTCAACCAATGATTGTCCAACTTTGCCTTCTATTAATCACCCAATTTTCAGTTGGAAGAGTGGTAACAATAATGCACAAACTTCACAGCCACCATTTCAAGCGCATCATAATTTTCAAAATTCTCATGGATATGCACCTCCTTATGTTCCCCCTTCTAGAAGAAATCTTGAGGAAACATTGCATGCATTCATTGAAAAGCAAGAGACAATCAACACTCAACTTGCTCAAAGCATGACAGATTTTAAAGATACTCTTACAAAATTCACATCTGCTCTCAGTTTTCAGGAGAAAGGTAAGTTCTCATCTCAACCATAGCAAAATCCCAAAGGGCAATACAATTCAAGTGCAAGTAGCTCCGGAAACCAACACATGGATAAAGTCTAATCAGTCATTACTCTCCACAGTGGTAAGGTTATTGAAAAACCAATTCTTGAACCTTGTGAGAAAGATGATGAGTCAATCTCAATCTCTGAGGGTAAGGAAAGGGTTAAACCTGGACATTACAAAGAACAGACTGATTCCCCACCAGTACTTCCATTTCCTCATGCTATGACCAAACAAAGAGAAGTCAATCATGATTCTGAAATCTTTAAAACTTTCAAACAGGAAGGAATCGAGGATGAAAAAGGCACCTAAAATGTTGTCGCGGATCATTTGTCAAAATTGACAATAGATTCGACATCTGACATCACACCAATTGAGGAATACTTTCTTGGTCAATCTTTAATTTTTATTGCTTCGATACCTTGGTCTGCTAATATTGACAATTTTTTTGCTTCAGGATTTTTGCCAGCTCATTTGGATACCCAAGACAAAAGAAAGTTTTTGAGCAACATGTAAAACTTTTATTGGGATGCCCCTTACTTATTCAAATATTGTCCTAATCAAATATATCAAAGATGCATTTCTGACAATGAGGTAAGTAGTGTCATTAAATTTTCTCATTATGAGGCATGTGGAGATCATTTCTCATCAAAAAAGGCGATTGCAAAAACCTTACAATGTAGATTCTATTGGCCCATCATGTTCAAATACACATGCATTCTGCAAAACCTGTGAAAATTGTCAAAAGGTGGGATTTATTTCAAAACATAGAGAGTCTTTAGATAATCTTCTATTGACTCTTAAGTCTCATTATAGTGGAGATGTGTATCGTGCAATTCATGATTTATGGCCTCATTTTCATAAAGAACATGATTGACTTAGTCTTGAGAATCTGACTAAAAAAGACCATGTTTGTCAGTTTTTAAGAAAACTGGATGGGAAGCTTATCCCCTACCCATAGAGGGCGTTTAAGCCGTTCTTGGACATAAAACTAAGGGAAGATGTGAGCCACAATCACAACTACGATTTAAGCCTTAGCTTGTACAAATTTGTGTAATCTGGTTTATTAATAGCATAATATTTGTGTTTTGTTTTTTTTCTTATATTTGTTTAAGTGTGTTTCAGGTTTGTCAGTAGTCATTGTTTCAAGTGATGTCTTCTATACTCTATCTTTCTACCTTAGAACATTGAGGACAATGTCTCGTTTTGGTTGGGGGGAGAGGGTACTTTATTAAAAAAAAAATTAATTTTTTTTTGTTGTTATTAAAGCCATTTGACAAAACTGTTATTATTAAGATGACAGAGTAATGAGAAATTCTATTGACTCTTGAGACGCATCTTAGTAATCATTTTCCAATGGTTATTCGTAACAAGGTCTATCATAACACTTCTTGAAATATTCAGGTTTACAAACTCTCGCATTTTTATCACTTGATTCTGCTCATATACTCATTTAACAAGTATTCTTAAACCTTTATTTTCACAAACACACTTTAACATATGATTGTGGGTTGCATATTGGATTATTACATTATTCATGTTCTTTTGTTAAAGGTAATAACTAAGGGAAAGGGATAGTATATAATTTGAAAAAAAAACAAAAAAAAATAATAATAACAAATTGATTAAATAAAAAAGTAAATAAGTTTGGTTTCGTAGCCTTCTTGACTTAAGCAATTAAGCCTGAAGGGGTGTTTTAACACCTAGTACCCTAAAGTTAACTGACTTGGGAGCTATTGGCCCAATACTTGTTACATGGGTTGAGGAGAAAGCTTAAGGGAATCAAACATTACACTATCTATGTATCAGTATTTGCAATCCGAGTTACTAAGCTCGTAGGGGTGTCTTAACACCTGATGCCCTAAGACCAACTGGTCTGGGAGTCATTAGCCTAAAGCTCGCTATATGGGTTAAGAATGCATTGTGTTTTAAGTTATATGTATATATACCAAAAAAGAAAAAGAAAAAAAATATATGTCTACCCTATATATTTGGATGACTTGAAAGAAATTTAATTTAATTTTCTGGGTTTAAGTTGTATGTTAATTATAAGACACACACATCTTATACGTAACCAGCTTTAATTTTTACAATGGCGCAGAAATTCGGGTCAGATGAAGGGCAGCTGAACTTTGGCGAGTTTAATTATCCAGTGAACGGAGAGAACTTGTTGGCTAGCGTAGACTATGATACAATAAAATTGTTCTTTGAAGGACAATCACCGCAGGATGTTTTCTGGCTTCCCAGCACCACATCCTGGTATAGTGCTGCCACTCAAGTGCTTCAGGTTTGTCAATCTAATTTTGATCCTTCTTCTTTATCGATAGACACACTGTATTACATACACTGAATAATTTCTGTGCTTTGCAGGATTTGGTGTTGAGACAATGCTACCATAGAGTTTGCCTACCTTCCAAGCCTAAGATTGTGTTTGGAACTAAGGGCTCTAGTTCTGATTCTTACATTAAAAATAAAGCATATGGAGATTTCCTTCACAAAGGTCTTAACGTCTCAACTGCCGATCAAGAAAGCGCTGCTGTAGCTTGGGTCAGTAAAAAGGAATAATTTCATTGAACTCAGAAAAGTTTCTCTAAATTTATTGGTCATTTGATTTGCAGACATCTTTATCAAATGAAAAGCCTTTCATCGTGATCCGAGGTGCTTCAAATGTAGCAGGTGAAGCAAATCCAGGATTATCGCCTGCTAGCTACTTGGCCTCCTACAATGCTTTCCTTGCCGCAGCCAAGTTCATTGAGTCAATTCCTACGCCACGTCTGGCTTGTGAGTGATGGGATTTTGTATCTGCTTCTGAGTCGTTTGAGTGCTATGAAAGAGATCGATGACCGATTGCACTCAAATGAACTGAACTGTGTTTGGCCCACTAAATTAAATAAACTCGAATAAAAATTCTATGAACTTTCTCCATTATATAACGTATTCACCTGTTCCTAATTTTAATTCCGGCACTCGATGATGGATGATTTTAACATTGTCAAGAGTCGGAAAAATGAGGTTTCTTTAATAACTTTTGCTATGAAAAAGTTGATTTTTAAGCCAGAATTTATTATGATCATCAATGCATGTTTTAATTAAAAAATAAAAAATAAATATGAATCAATGATTTTTACACACCTATATGAATAAATTTAGAAATAATAAATTTAAGAAAATTATATAAAAAATAGATTTTTTATTCTTATTCAATATTAACTAGCATATTATTTTAAAATTTATACATTTTAAGTTAATACATAATTATTCTTAAAGAAATTGCTAATATTATCATAAAAATCTCTAATTCTCTTAAAAATAATTTAATTCGATTCATAAATATTATTTTAATAAATCAACTTTAAGAGAATTTTATTCATATAATAGATAAAGGAAAAAACAAATTGTTAAGGGATCTTGAACAAAAAGGCTAAGCTCAAGTTATTGATTCTATTTCAATGAACGGATGATGTGTCATTTTCTAGTTCAAATTCTGACACTTTTGATTGTTGGAAAGTGGGTTTAAGTTTTACACAGCTTTAAAAATTATTATTTTCTCATGAAAACATCTTAAAAACATAATAAAAACCTTGATAAACTTATTTCTATCATCAAAGCACTCTCTAATCACTCTAGAAAGTTGAGATCCAACCAAATAAAAAACAACTTTACTAGTCTCAATCTATTTTTTCTAGTATGTTCAAAGAAAAAAAAATAATCTTCAATTAACTCCTCTATCTAAGGTACCATTGACATCAATATAAACTTTTTATGTGGTTGGAATGCAGTCGAATAAATTATTTCTCTTTGTTTTTTTTTCTAATGACTTTATCTCTTCACTCTCAACACCGAAGGCTAAAATGTAATAAAAATAAATAAGTTTATAATTGAAATGTGTAAAATTAAAAGTTCTAGAGACTAAACTTATTTTTTTTTATAAATTATAAAACTTAAAACCATAAACAATGAAAAAACACAAAGAGCTATTTTTAATTTTAAATTTGATCATTGTTGTTTCAAATTCTTGAACACTATAAACTAAAATTCTATTTTGTAATATTGATCTTAATATCAGATTGTTTCACACCAAATCAAATACGTTAAAGCACAAAAATTACAACAAATATTAGAATTGAAAGTAAAAAAGTTCATTTGCCTAATTGTATAATGTTTCCAAAACAATAAAAAATAAGGGATAAAAACTGTTGTCTTATAGCAATCCACAATGCAACTGTTTTTATATCACAGTAAAAGAAACAAAGGTATAACATTTTAATTTAGTTTCTTTACTAGTCAAGTACTTGTGCTGCTCTAAGGGTAGGAATCCAAGTTAATTTCTAACACAAGAAAATAATGTGCATGCATTGTGAACACACTTTTTAGCATTATAAAATATTTAATTGAAAATTGAAAAATTGATAACTATATTTAATAAAATAAATTGACAAATATATGAATCAATATATTATAAAAAATAGTTGTTGATGTTAATTAAATTCTATCACGGGAACCTAATCTTCCTTTTAAAGAGCAAAAAATAGACGTGCATGTAGATATTTTATCTTGTGCCACAACACCCTCATCAATTTTTTTATTTAATTATATTGAAATAAAAATAGATTTTTGTAAGACAAGTAATGATTTAGATTATGTATAAAAATGTTAATTTTTAGTCTGAATTCTCTTTTTCATAATAATATTTGTTTTTAACAAAAATCATATTTTGTGAGCTATGTGGTTTACTGCATTAAAACTAAAAGTAATTAAAATAAATATTTGAAAATATTTTAAAGACTTCAAATAAGACAAAAAATATATTTCTCTTTAATCAAAATCCCTTCTCTTATTTTTTTCTTGACAAAAACATGATTTTTTAATGATAAATATTCTTTTTTTAAAAAAACAAAACTATCATAATCGTAATAGAAAGGTTGATTAAAAAAACAAAACAAATCATGGATTGATAATTTTTAATTTAAATTATTTAAAAATACAAGAATAATAAATTTGAGAAACAATATATAAAAATTTATAACAAGAAACAACAAAATAGATTATAATTAAAACCCCAAATACACCTAGTATTTTTTAAAGAGAGGACAACAAGTCAGTCGGCTCTATTTTTTTTAAAATAAATCGACAACGATCACCAACTTAGATAGATAATGCATCATCCTTTTTCCAACCTTTTAGATCATTAGAGGTGGGTCTATAGACTAGAGAAACAAGGTCCAAGTTTTTGCACCCAAAATCTATATTTAAACCATTTTTTATCCAAGAACATGGAAAAATATCATATGAACTTCTAAAATCTCATTTCTAACACCAAAAACACATTTTAATTGGTCTGAAAACTAAAAATTAAATCAAAATTAATTTTTTTTTCAAGTATCGATCTAACTTTCCTGGCACCATTAAATGTAGAAACCATCTACATTGAGTTCCTCTTTTGAAGTTGAATTCATAATCAACAAAATCAAAGTGCTATTGGTGGTCAGATTCTGCCACCCTAGAGCTTTTTGTCTCAATTTTCTTGACAACTTTCTCTCTCATTTTTCAACCTATATGGACTAAAATGTGGAAAAACAAAAATGTAATAATGTAAAAAAATAAGGATGAAATATGTAAAAATTAAAACTTGAGGGATCAAATGTAACTTTTCTGTGCCTTCTATGGAAAAGGTTTTTTATTCTTCTTTCACTACCACAATATTTATATTTACCGACAGAATTTTCCGTCGGTATTTGCACTATCATTCTGCTGGTAATTAATTTACCAACGAAATTACCGACAGAAATGCTCCATCGGTGAATCCTTTGTCGGTAATTTTTTGTCCGTCGGTAATAAAAATATTATTTTACCGATGGAAAAGCATGCAAAAAAAATATTATCCGCTTTATTCCGTCGGTATTTCTCTTGGTAAGTCCGTATGTAATTCCATCGGTAATTATTTAAAAATATTTTTTAAAAAATCTATTTTACAAAACTATAAAATAATTAAATTAATATAAATTAACACTCTATAATACTCAAAACACTTGAAAAAAAGAAAAACAATTCAACTCAAACAAATTTGCAACAAATAAATAACAAGAAAAAATAAATTCAACTAAAAAAATTCATATGAAAAAAATAAAGTTGCGATTTGTAAAAATTTAAAATCCTATAAATAAATCAACTAAAAATTGATCTCATATGGAAAAACAAATCCTACAACAACATTCATACAATTATTAAGAACAAAAAAAAAATTCAAAACAAAATAAAAAAACAAATATAGTGAAAACAAAAACTCGAAAAAAGAAGAAAACAAATCTTACCTTAATGTAGTTGCAAATGAAGCTATGAAGAGAAAAAAAATCAGAAAGTATATTAATTAAAAAAACTAAGAAGAAAAAAAAAAGAGAAAAATACATACTTGAGCATGGAGGAGAAGAGAAAGAAATGGATATTGATGTTTTTTACATATGGGGAAGAAGAAGAAGAAGAAGAAGAAGAAAGGAGCCTTGTTTGTTGTGAAATTGGGGATTCCAGACTTTTTATTGAGGTGTTTTACCGACGGATAATTAAATATTAATATTTTTAAATATTCCGTCAGTAATATTTAATTTAAATTTTTAATTTAATCAAAAATTTTAAAAAACCGCCAAATATCACCGACGGCTTTTCAATTCGTCGGTAATTCCGTCTGTAATATTTAATTTAAATTTTTAATTTAATCAAATTTTTTAGAAACCCGCCAAATAACACCGACAACTTTTTAATCCATCAGTGCTTTTGTCTTTAAAAACAATAATTAACAGTGCAATTGGGGAGTGAACAGTTCCAGAGTTTTCTAGAAAATACCGATGAAATTTTTCGTTGGTGATTTCGTCTGTAATTAACATGGTGAACAATGTTAACATTTTACCAACAGAATTACCGACGGAATAAATTCCGTCTGTAATTTTGTTGGTAAAAAATGACACGTCATCGTTTTTTTTTTTTTGCTTTGTTTAAGTTTTTTTTCCCACTGTAATTCCCTCAGTATATACCGAGGGTATATGTTCGTCGGTAAAATCTATCGGAAATTTACCGACGGAAATGTTCCCTCGGTATTTCCATTTGTATTTATCGATTTTCTAGTAGTGTTTTATGTAAATCTTAATCCCTAATGATTGTGCATCAAAAGTATCATTAAGTCTCTTATTTTACATATGTATTTATTGTTTTTATTTGGGTTTTTTATAATAATTGATGTGCTTTTTAGTAATGAAGTTTCTTTTAATGTTTCGATAGGTTTTTGGAGCTTAAATGAATTATTTCAGAAAATTCAACGTCGGAATTCGGAACAAAGAATTGAAGAGAAATTTAGTTGAAGATTGAAGAAAATCTTGGTTCAAATAAGTGCTCCAAATTTGCCCCCAAAAATCAATTATATTCCAATTTTAGAAAAGAATATCATATGATCTATTTCAAGCCCAAACTTGCCTTATGTTGTGTGCAAACTTCAACCATCAAACACTTAAGGTTTTAATGTCAATCTTAGCCCAAATAATAGATACATTTGTATCCTTATTTGATGCTTAAATTCAGCCCCAAATCAGCCTCAAATCAGCCTCCAAATCAGCCCAAGCACAATCCATGATCTTACATGTCCACACAACAAATAACATTTGAGTTATTTTGGATAATTCATTGATCCAAGAGGGCAAGCACATGGATGGAAAGCTGGAGGGGACATTGTCACATTATTTTGGGTCAAAAAGAAGAAAGAGACAGCTCACAAAGGAGGAAGAAAAACGTGCACCAAAGTGTTCTCCAAGCTGGCCTGATTTGATTTTCCAGAACACCTTTCGGTGTTTTGCCCATAACGTTTGACTCAGATGTCCAAATGAGCTGTTATTTAATGATCTGGAAAGCTAACAAAATGACCTATAAATATGTCTCTAATAGCCATCTTCAAGAGAGGCTTCGAAGAGGGTCGAATTTCTGTCCAAAGTTAGAGTCAGATTTGTGTCCGAATATTTACTGAAATTGTGTTGTGTTTTTCTTTATAGATTTCGGTTCTTTAGCTTGTAAAACTTATTATTTCAGTGTGATTCAAGTTATGTCATGTTTATTGAAGTGTTCTTATATATAATCATGGTTGGCTAATCTCCTTCTTGGATCCAAATCAAGGATGATGGTGATTGAGGTGAGTTCTTTAAGATATGAATGAATCTTAATGTTTATCTTCTTATTTTCTTCATGAATGTTTTATTATTGTAAAGAAATTTTAGAAATCATTTAGGTAATGTTATAATCTTGAATTTTTATGCACAAACCTTAGTTTTGGTATAGAGATTGCTTGATTCAATGTCTTACTTAATATGAAAGTACTTGTTCATTCTTAAGCAATAATCAATCTTCATCTTTTTAAACTTCATTGTAATATCTTTCGATCTAATATCACCATCGTTGATATTAGCTTGAGTAATCTTATATATGTTGAAGGAATCACCAATACATCACCATTAAAATTGATTTGGACCAAGACTTACTTTTTCTTGTCATTTAAAATCTATTTACACTTTTTCATCTTTGAAAACAAATCCATCAATCATTTTCAACCAAGTTATTGTTAATTTAATTTCTCTTGAGTTTCTATTGTTACCTAGCTTAATTTCCAGATATAGCTCTCTGTGGATATGACCTCGATCTTACCGAGTTAATTGCTACATCGCACACTCGTGCACTTGCGAGTTAAAACAAGCCGATCATAAAAAGCGGTCAAGCACCTAATCTCTCAATTTATTTTTTACAAAAAGTTCAAACTTTATTTTATAAAATTGATCATTAATTTTAATTTTAAGGTTAGAACATTTAACAAAAAATAAACAAAGAAAGAAAAAACATATTAAAATAGATTTTGGTTAATGAAAACTTAACTTCAAGAGATGAAATTAAAAAGAAATGAACAATGAATTTAGCAATCGAATTATAAACCGTGCAAAACTATAGGAACTAAAATATAAAAAATGACAAAAATAACCAGTAAATGAACAATAAGCTGTGTGTGTGCAATTTTTTTTTCCATAGTGAAATGCGGTTGTGATTTAGTTTTTTGGTTAATAATTAGTATTTAACCCAAAATCTAACCAAAACCATATGTTAATAATCAAGCACCCTGCCCATTGGGTTATTCCTCTATTTTCCCTTTATCTCTTCGTCTATTTTCAAGGTAATATTTTCTCAAATTTTATTCATAGTTGCTTAGTTAGATATCCCAAAGTTTTGTATCATTTTCAATAATTAAAGTTTGATTTTGAAAATTTTATTTGACAAAGTCTAAATTTAACATAATTTTTTTAATTAGAGATTAAATTAATTGATTTTATGAATTGCTTGAGGTAAGATCATACTACATTGATACTCAAGTATCTTTTTCACTCTTTTGGATTTTTCAATATCCACAAATGAAAATGAATATCGATCATTTTAAGTTATGGGGTTATTGGGTTCTATTTACTAGTAGTTTTTCTTTTTCTAACCACCATTAATGGAGTTGAGAATTAATTTAACAAATTTGAGTCTAACCATTTTTAGAAATTTAAATATCATAAGATTTAGGAAAAATTACAAAAATGCTCCAATAATTTGATATGAATTTCACTTTCTTTCTATATTTTCATAAATTACACTCTACATCCTGTATCAAATAAAAAATTCAAATAAAATACATTGTTGAGGAAGTAAACTATTATTGAAAAACCTTCAGACATATATGGATTTTTTATAGCTGGATCCTTGGTGGGGTTGTGGAGTGACTAGGTTGGTCTCTGATGAACTTCACTAAGAAGCTAAACGTTCACCTGAAAAAAACAAGTGTTTTTATCGGAACATGGTACCTCCAATATTTAAGTCAACAAGCATAAAAGATGCGTCATGTATGTGAAAAAAAAAGAATGCATGAATAGAAATAGTCTATGCCTTAGGACTATAATGGCATTACTGAGTTTTATGGCCTACAATGAATTAGATGGCTATAATGGCATGATTGACTTTAATGACCTAAAAATAACATGGTTGATTGGATTTTATGACATCGCTGACTTCTATGGTATGACTGGCTTTTATGGCTAAAATATGAATGTATGTTGCCGACATGATTTTTGATGGTTAAATGATGTTATGTTTGGCCAAGGATTGATCTAGATTTTTCCTTGTGACTAGGTATATTCACTCTCTCAAATTATGAAATTTCTTAAAGGAGAAGGATATATATATATATATATTGGTGTGCTCCTATTGACTAGACCATGTAGCTCATCGGATGTTGGTTATTGTTCATAAAAGTTAATCAAGTCATTCTAAGCATATAAGCTAGCCATGCCATTTTAGACCTAGGGTATAAACTCTTTCTCTTTATGCATTTTTTTCCACATACACTACATTTCTTTTACACTTGTTAACCTAAGTAGAGGGTTTTCTTCTCTAATATGACACTTGTTTTTTTAGGTGAGCATTCAACCTCTCAGTCAAGTCCATCAAAGGCTAGCCTAGGCATTCAACTAGCATATATAATTAGTACGTAGCTATGGAAGTCTATATTGCGCATGAAGTTTTTTTCACAATTTTATTAATAACACTATAATAAAAACTTGAACACAAGTTAGTCATTCTCTTTCACTAATTATTAAAAGTTATTTGTAGCTCACTTGACGCATTATTTTCTTGTTTTACACCATGCATTACCTTTTATTCTCCACACAATAATTCCACTATATTTGCTAATTTAAGTAAAAAAGAATATCTTATACTACCAAAGAACTTATTTTATAAGATTTTTCACAATTCCATCACCACTTGTAAAAAACATTTTATCCATAACCGGCGACATGATCGTAGAATTGGGCCCAAATGATCGTCTGTACGTTTTATCAATACAAGCAATCATTGTCTCTAGCCGAACATCTCTTGTGGCTCTGCTGTGGGTTTGGTAATTCCAACTAATCAGAGCCATGCATTTTCATATCTAACAAGTTAACCCTTGGCTTTCAATTAGGCAGTGCCTTGTTACCCACCTTGCTTCTTTACACCGTCAGGAGCGAGGACCCTTTTCTCATGGCTCGCTTCACTAGCAATTACGTGCCAGCTTCGGTGCACCATGTAACAGTAGCCTAGCCATGAACCTGCTCCATGGTTGTGTTGTCAACCAAGAGGTTTACATGTAAGCTCTTGTTCACAGGTTCAAGCGCAACTGTGCGAGCAGTTGTTTTGGTGGTTAGAGATTTCTTTACTATTGCAAGTTCAAGTAGACTGCGGTATTATTTTCAATGAAAAAACACGGCATCACCAAACACGCAAATAGCCTTAGAGTTATTTTTGATATACTTAACACCAATTGCGGAGTTAAGAATTTTTCTAGCATGGAATATTAAATAAATATATAATTTTTTTTAAGATAAATTATTAATTTATGTACTTGAATTTTTAAAGTTAATAGTAAAGTTTTAATTCAAATACACTACCTAAAATATTAAAAAATAAATTTGGAAGTATATAAAATTGAAGTGAAAGTAAAAATAAACTCATTATTGAAGTTACATCCTTCGATATTTTTATTCCTGATTGAGGTAGGATATCTGAACTACCCAAAGTTTTGTAAAAAATAAATTTCATTATTATTATTTATAAAAAACAAGCTTGTGAATTTGAAACTCACATCTACATGTACCTTTTGCTAATAAAATTATGTAATTTTTTTTAATTATTATCTTTTAACTTCAACATGCATCAACTTCAATCGCTAAAAAATGTTACAACATAACGAAGTAGATGTTTAACTTATTTGATGATTGTTAGTATCTTGCATGATCATGAAAAGAGTAGTGCACACATACTTGCTCCATTCCATGCATAATGAAGGACTTTCATGTAATTACACTAAAAAGTTTCGTCTTCACTTGAATTCTAGCTTAACGTACGTCTCACTTTCAAGTTTTGCCACATTTTTTTTTGAGGTGATAGGATCCTTAAGAAATGAATGGATATGAAAGATTTAATCTTCCATGTCAACAATATATTAAAAAAAAATGAAAAGAAATTAATTGGCCGTTTCGCTAGATGATCTCTATATAAAGTCACATGAGCAACACCAGAATACCACAAAACACTTGCATTGCTCTAAACAACGTCTCTCTCACCTCATTTCAGCACCCTAACACTTCAGACCTCCAGAATGTCGTCGAGCGTTAACTTGGTAGTGATGGTGGTTGGGCTGCTGGTTTTGGCTCAGCAGTCTTTCCAAATGAGTTTGAGAAACCCTGTTGCTGCGACAAACAATTGCAAAATTGATTTCACTCGTTTAGGGCTTGTGTTAACTTCTGGTAACAACGAAAAGGCCCTTCAAGACTCTGGTCTCTTCACACCTGATGCTGAAACGCCTTATGTTGACATTGCGGGGAGAAGGTTCCACATTGGGACACTTAATGCTCGTTATATTGTATATGTTAAGATCGGGGGAAATTCTGTAAGAGTCCTCGTTTCTTTATAATCTTTGTTTCTTCATTGCACTATTTAAATATTCAGTATATTACACTGTTGCTGTCCATTGCTAACTGCAACCAAACATAGGTAAATGCTGCCATTGCTGTGCAAATCCTCTTGAATAGATTCCGTATTCAGGGAATTATTCACTTTGGTAGTGCTGGGAGCCTTGATGAAAAAAGTATAGTGCCAGGTGATGTTTCCGTGCCGCTTGCTGTTGCTTTCACAGGAGCTTGGAATTGGAAGGTAATTACACACACACACACACACACACTCTGTGAACATTAATGGCGAGTACATAATATTTGGTTCTGGAATTTACCATGGAGTATTTTCCATGAAAAAAAAATATATATCTACCCTATATATTTGGATGACTTGAAAGAAATTTAATTTAATTTTCTGGGTTTAAGTTGTATGTTAATTATAAGACACACACGTCTTATACGTAACCAGATTTAATTTTTACAATGGCGCAGAAATTAGGGTCAGATAAAGGGGCGCTGAACTTTGGCGAGTTTAATTATCCAGTGAACGGAGAGAACTTGTTGGCTAGTGTAGACTATGATACAATAAAATTGTTCTCTAAAGGACAATCACCGCAGGATGTTTTCTGGTTTCCCAGCACAACATCCTGGTATAGTGCTGCCACTCAAGTGCTTCAGGTTTGTCAATCTAATTTTGATCCTTCTTCTTTATCAATAGTCACACACACACACACACTGTATTACATACGCTTGAATAATTTCTGTGATTTGCAGGATTTGGTGTTGAGACAATGCTACCATGGAGTTTGCCTACCTTACAAGCCTAAGATTGTGTTTGGAACTAAGGGCTCTAGTTCTGATTCTTACATTAAAAATAAAGCATATGGAGATTTCCTTCACAAAGGTCTTAACGTCTCAACTGCCGATCAAGAAAGCGCTGCTGTAGCTTGGGTCAGTAAAAAGGAATAATTTCATTGAACTAAGAAAAGTTTCTCTAAATTCATGTGTTCGGCTAACTAGTTTGGTCATTTGATTTGCAGACATCTTTATCAAATGAAAAGCCTTTCATCGTGATCCGAGGTGCTTCAAATGTAGCAGGTGGAGCAAGTTCAGTGTCGCAACTTAGCTACTTGGCCTCCTACAATGCTTTCCTTGCTGCAGCCAAGTTCATTGAGTCAATTCCTACGCCACGTCTGGCTTGTGAGTGATGGGATTTTGTATCTGCTTCTGAGTCGTTTGAGTGCTATGAAAGAGATCGATGACCGATTGCACTCAAATGAACTGAACTGTGTTTGGCCTACTAAATTAAATAAACTCGAATAAAAATTCTATGAACTTTCTCCATTATATAACGTATTCACCTGTTCCTAATTTTAATTCCGGCACTCGATGATGGATGATTTTAACATTGTCAAGAGTCGGAAAAATGAGTTTTCTTTAACAACTTTTGCTATGAAAAAGTTGATTTTTAAGTCATAATTTATTATGACCATCAATGCATGTTTTAATTAAAAAATAAAAAATAAATATGAATCAATGATTTTTAAACACCTATATGAATAAATTTAGAAATAATAAATTTAAGAAAATTATATAAAAAATAAATCTTTTATTCTCATTCAATATTAACAAGCATATTATTTTAAAATTTATACATTTTAAGTTAATACATAATTATTCTTAAAGAAATTGCTAATATTATCATAAAAATCTCTAATTATTTTAAAAATAACTTAATTGGATCCATAAATATTATTTTAATAAATCAACTTCAAGAGAATTTTATTCACAAAATAGAAAAAGAGAAAAACAAATTGTTAAGGGATCTTGAACAAAAAAGCTAAGCTCAAGTTCTTGGTTCTATTTCAATGAGCGGATGATGTGTCATCTTTTAGTTTAAATTCTGACATATTTGATGGTTAGAAAGTGGGGTTTGAGTTTTCTATAGCTTTAAAAGTTTAATTTTGAACTTATTTTCTCATGAAAACATCATAAGAACCTTAATAAACTTATTTCTAATATCAAAGCACTCTTTAATCACTCTAAAAACTTGAGTCCAACCAAATAAAAACCAACTTTACTAGTCTCGATCTATTTTCTGTAGTATGTTCAAAGAAAAAAAACCATCTTCAATTAAATCCTTTCTCTAAAGATAATTCATTGACATCAAGATAAACTTTTTATGTGGTTGGACCGGAACCAAATAAATTATTTCTCTCCTCTCTCCTTTTTCTAATAACTTTATCTTTTCTTCTCAACACCAAGGGCTTTACTAGTCTTGATCTACTTTCTGAGTATGTTCAAAGAAAAAAACCATCTTCAATTCCACTATATTTGCTAATTTAAGTATTAAAGACACTATTAAAAA